>NC_135712.1:118786213-119395091 GCF_964656455.1 Halichoerus grypus | reverse complement strand
GAATCTGTTATTCTGTGTAGCTTTCAGAAGAGAGGTCGCACATTTCCTTATTGATTTTACTTCCTATTTGGTAGCAAAATAATGTGAGAAGAGGCAGTGAACATTCCTGGCAACAAGCCCAGATGTTGAAAAATATGTGTCGGGACATTTCTGAGTCCCATCTTTTTCCCAGAGATTTCATGGCAGATGAGCCTTGGCACCCTACATCATCGGGGACACGACCACATGGGCACACTTTAGGAGGGAGTTTTCTGACAACCCATGACTAACAAACACACCAGTTGGGTTCCAGCTGTGTGCCTGGAATTCCCTAGTAGTCCTGTCCCACAGCAGGGTGGCTCCAGCCAGTGGTTCCCAGGAATTTGTCGCCAAGGCACAAGCAGGCCACACGAGGAAGCCATGCCCCCTATTCGCCCTTGTTTGTACGAGGAGGTAAGGAAAGGGGTCATTCCATTCCAGTGAAGGTTAGAGGAGTAGAGAAGGGATTTTAAAGAGCTGCACTAAACTCTACCTCTAAAACGAATAATACGGTATATGTTAACTAAATTGAATCTAAATAAAAAATAAAAACTGCAGTGTGGTTGATTTGATCTGAAACAATTTTGAATATCCCTGTGTCCTCAGGCAACATTAGAAATACCGAGAAGCTGAGCTATGACAAGCAACGCCAGTATGAGATCCTGGTGACCGCCTATGACTGTGGACAGAAGCCCGCCGCTCAGGACACGCTGGTGCAGGTGGATGTGAAGCCAGTTTGCAAGCCTGGCTGGCAAGGTGGGCCATCTCTTGTCAGTCCTGTTGAGTGAAGGCAGCTTGGCTTGGTGTCTAGATGGGGCTGACCTGTCCTAAAGATCATCACAACCTATAGCTAGAGGAATTTTTTAAGTGTGGTCATGCTGCTGCAAGAAATAGAGTAGCTTGTTGATTCTTACAACTCCGAGGTGACATATCATCCTCATTTTACAGCTGAGAGTGTCCCAGGCAACTCGTCTACTGTCACGTGCCCCGTTTGTCCAGTGCGCCCTTTCTAAAATCTCATGACACTTTGGAATCAATAGTAATCATTGCACAGTGCTTAGGAGAAAGCACCAGCAAGCCTATTCACTTTATCTAAGGGAAGGAGTCTAGCTGGAATGCCTCAAGTTTGCATCATCATTCCTGGGGCAGGTTGTCCTATTCTTTGGGCTGGCTCAGAAGGCGTACGGGCAGAATCCAGCCTTTGGATGAAGGAGTTTCTCAAATGTTGGTTCTGGGAATGGAGAAGCATCAGCCTGAGGTGGAGGTGGATTTTTGCCGTGGTGTAGATATTTTGGTGTGCAAAGACCGAGCAGGGGTTCAGGTTCCCCCGAGGTGACACAGGTGTAGTGCTGACCTAAGGGAAATGAGCACGAGGCCAGTTGCATAGAGGGATCTCGCAGAGAACTGGATGGTTTATGGAATACCAGTAGCTCTTGTGGTGACGCCAGTATTTCAGTGGCTGGGCCAGGAGGCTGGCGGTATCCCTGCCCCCATTTCGGTGGCTCAGCCACTGCAGTTTCGGCTTCCTGTGTCACTGCAGCTTGCCGGCTGCCACCCACTCGAAACTTAGGGCATTTCACTGAGTCTCCATTTTGTGGCTTTGTCTACTGTCTTCTCTTCTTGTGTCTTGAAGCTTTAGGCCCCTGTTATAGTCTACCTGTTTCTCTTTCTCTCTGTATATTTCATTCTTAAATTGCCCTAGAGAGGGTGTCATTAGCCATGTTAAGCATCTGTATTTCTTTTGGACAGACTGAGGCCAGGATACCACATAGGTCACGGTCAGACTTGGAATGGCTGCCTGTGAGTCAAGCATTCATTCTCAGGGCGCACAGCAAAGACACCTGAGGACCCACCTGGGGTCACTCCCCTCAGAAGGCAGCTCTCCAAGGGCTCCTCCCCCCACACAACTTTATCGCCCATAATCTTTCAACTAGAAAATGGGAGGTGGTAATTAAACCCACCTCTGGAGAGAGCCAGAGACGTTTGCCTTTGAACAAAGTAGGGAAGATGAGACGCCCAGTAGAGGAGTCACAGGTAAGACAGATGAGACATAAAGAACAAAAGATAGAGCCATCTTTGTGTCGCCTATTCAGGATCAAGCAAGAGACAGAGAAAAAGGAGCAAGCCAGAGTGGGAAACTATGTGTCACCAACCTCGGGGAGCCTGGGCTCTGGTTGGTATAATTCACTTAACCCCAAGGAACCTGAGGGCAGGACTCCGTCTCTCTTGTTCCGCGCTAAATTTCTCTGACTTAGCACATATCTGACCCGTGATAGGTGCTCAAGAAATAGCCATTGAATGAATGAATGCATGAATGAAAAGCTATTAGAGTAAAGAAGTACTCAGCTTATTTTATTTTAACTTATAAGGACTGAGCCAGTGAAAGTCTAGCTTTTGAAAAGAAAGCTTGGAAAGAATATAAAAGCCTTCTAAGCAGGGCACCTGCTCATAACGGGATTTTCAGTGGGGAAAGTAAAACACAAAGCTATATCTGGAGAAAGATCCCAATGTTTTGTGTCTTTGATAAATGAGACACCTACAGATTGGGAATACATTTTTGTACCTATATTTAAATGCAATTTCCTAACAGAGTTTGTACTCGCTTCAGTGTTAAATGTATGCAAAGAAAATCACGTTAATAACGTTGAGTCCTGTGTGTGCAGCGTGTGTGGGGCGCCTAGCCCTCTGGGGCACAGTGCTATTTGTCACCCAACTGTGAGCTCCCGGAGGCAAAGGTCGTGCCCGTTTGCTGTGTCCCCAGTGCCCAGCACAGGGCCGGGCGCCATGCAGGTGGTCGGCAGGTGCTGGATGGATGAATGAAGGGTGAAAAATGCGCCTTTCTGTGGAAGGAAGAAAAAGGGAAACAGCAACTCCCTGTATCCGTTCACTGTGTCAAACCAAACCGTTTACGCATGTGTAACATCAGAATCAACTACTTTATGGGGGCTTCCCTGCCTAGTGAGCCAGCCTTTGGTGGCAGACACTGACACGGGATTCTGCATAGTGCCCCTCCTCCCTCCAGCTTAGTACCTCTAGAAGCCGCTGCTAGGTCTCTCTCCCCAGCCTTCATCCCAGCAGGCCCTCAGATCATAGGCAGGTCGTCCAGGTTCTCTGCTATGTGTAGCAGGGCTCACACTGCCTTCCAGCAAGTCCCGTCCCAGCACCCAGACCTGGAGAACAGTCCTCTCCTTCCAGCTGACGGGTCCATTTTATTCCTGCCCTTGGGCAGCTCTCATCTCCAGCTCACCCATCTCCACCCAAGGGAGGCCCTGTCCTCCGCTCTACCCCAGGTCAGGGCTGCAGCCTCATTGCTGAAGTGTGCCTTTCTCCAGGGAAGATCAAACCCCCTCTGGTCCCTAGTGTGTGTCTCTCGTCCAATCCCCTCTCCCAGCTTCACAGAGCGAACTGGAGTGGGCCATGTTTTGCTGGTTTTCTTTTCTAACCACAGATGAAACATGCCGCCCCTCACCCTGAGAGGTTGTCTGGTCCCTAGGGGAAAGGGCAGGTTCTTCTTGAAGCGGGTGCAGGGTGAAGCCTACACTGTATAGAAGAGAGTAAGGAAGCCCGTCTGGCTTGCAGAGGTGGTTGGAACTGTGGAGAGGTGGGAAGCAAGTTTGGAGAGGTCTGAGTTAGGGGAGGACCGGCAGTCAAGATTTTGAATGCCAGGGTCGGGAGCTACAATGACCCCCAGCCCCTCAGAGCCAGCCGTGAGTAAGGGGTCGGCGGTATGTGCCAGGGTAACTGCCCAGGAGAACAGAGGCTCCTCCCAGAGCTGATTTCCCACAAACAACAAGAGTCACCAAGCAAACACAGTTTGGCAGTTCAAATTCTTGTACCTGTTCTTAGGCATTTCCCTCCAGGCAGGAGGGGATTGCAGCACAGTGCAAACAATAACATTCATGCTCTGTCTCCCGGGAGCACGCCCAGTCAGCACCATCAGCCCTTGCTGTCGTCAGCTGCTCCCAGGAGCTGTCCTCGAGGAGGGAGGGACCCTGCGCACAGCTCGAGCCTCCCCTGCCTTCCCAGGCTGCTGAGGGACTGCTTCCAGATTCCTGAGGTGCCCCAGGGCGTGGCCCTGTTTTCCAGGAAGGTGGGGTTGCAGCTTTCCCAGCATGCTTCTGGCCTTACCCAGCTGTGCACAAGGACATCACGGACCCTTGGCTCCATGGCCACCTGCCATTCAGACCTCGGCCAAGGCATTATCTCCTTTGGCTACGGTTTTCCATTCTCTGTCTTTTTTCTGTGTCTGGGTCTTGTCTTCCCAGAAATGATATGAGTTTTGTCCTCTCTGCTGTATTCTGAGATTATAAGTCTGAATAGGTGGTCGGGGTCAGCTCACTCCACATGGGGAGGTGGGGCTTTGCCCAAGGGAATGTCACTCCCATTCCCAGCTGCCCAGAGAAAATGGTGGTCCGAGCACCCTCTAGACCTGTGTGAGTGGAAAGGAGAATGAAATCTCTGTGTGTTGTCCTGAGCCTTGAGAACTCAGGGTATCCCTATAGCAGCTCTTACTCATGATGAAAGAAGATTCTAGAGGAAGCAGGGAAAATGTGTACCTGCTGTGGGAGACATGCTAAGGCCTGGCTTGTGCCCTGCCTCTTGTGCCAGACATTTGCAGTCTTTGTAGTGTCTGTTTCCCTGTTGCCAAGCAGTTATATGTGTGCGAGCCTGGGCCCCGGGCGGGTGCTGAGGACTTCGGGAAGAATCCACTTCTGTTCATGGATCAGAGCACCACAGAGGATGTAGTGCCCTCAGAGGCCATCGGGATGGCAACGGATCCAGTGAGAGCTGATCCTGTGGACCCTTCCTTCTTGGGGCCACAGACTGCGCCTTAGAGGATCATTTGTAATTTGGTTGCTGATGTGGGTTTTTTGTGTTTGTTCAGTTGTTATGTTAAGTTGAGAAACACATCCCCTCTTTATGCCTTCTTTCATTGTCCTTTATAATCCCGTAGCCCATCTCTTTCTACGTGGCAAGCTGAAAACCTTGTCTTCAGAACACTTACTCAGTGTATTTTCCCTTTTATTGATGGAGGTCCAGTTCTGAATCTGTTATCTGCTCCCGCCTGTCGGGACCCAAAGTTCAGTATTTCATGTCCCTTTACGGAAACAGTTTCCCTCTGGAGAGAGCCACTGCCCACTGCCCTGGTGGCCCATCCCCATTTCTCTCCCAGACATGTTGCTGACCAGACATACAGCCCTTCTGGATCCAGAGTTCCTGTGTCGGATCGGGTTTGCAGACCCGCCCCCACGGGACCCCATCTCTGCTTGCCCCCCTTATCACTGAGCACAAGCCCAGGGCGGTCAGCGGCCCCTCCCCCAGCACCTGTGCACCGGGCGCTGCCAGTTCCTAGACTTCCTCTCACGGGCCCACTTCCCGCTCCCTTTACCTTCACAGTAAGGTGCCCAATGTCAGACAGAAAGAAACAGAGATGCAGCCACGTAATGAGCCACTTTTTCTCCGCTCCCTGGGCTTGAATAGTTCTCCAGGTGCGTCAGACCGTCTCAGTGTTTCCGGCCATCAGGCCTTCGTCGGGAAGGAAGGGTGGTATCTGATAGAGCAGAATGTGCCCAGCAGTGCCTGGGCACCGGGGTAAAATGCAGATTCTGACTTCAGCAGTCTGGGGCGCCTCCGCATGTTGCTGGTCCATGGCCTTCACATTGAACAAGAAGGTCACTCAGAAAATATTTACTGAACCCCTAGAGTGTCTAGGACTTCTGTGTGGAAAGGACAGCAGCATGAAAGCTGCTGGTGGAGATTAATTCTCCCTTAGCTATTTGCATTGTGAGATAACAGGAGTTGACACACACGCGCCCCAGGGCAGGACACGTTGCCGAGGGAAGTCCCCCACCCTTTCCTGAGGCCCGCTGTGTGCTCAAGGCCGGGGGTACAGAGACAACATGACCTAGCAGGGCTCGTAGTACAGGAGATGAGGACAATGCTCAGGACAAAAGCTCTGGTGGAGGAGGTTTTGGGGACACAGAGGAAAGACGCTTAACCTTGGTGGGGCCATGGGGATATGTGCCTGGGCCAAATCTTGAAGGATAATAGTTTGAGCACAGAGAAGAGTATTCCAGACTAGGGAACAGATGTCAGGAAGGTGGGAAGGAGCATGGTGTGGCTGGGACATGCAGGAGAAGGCTGGATGGGCTGATGGGGACCAGGTCATGGAGAAGGGCCTCCTGTGTTACCCCAAGGGCACTGGGGAGCACAGAAGCTTTCATGACCCGGTGTGGTGAGGGGGGTCTTGGGGAAGAAGGACTCCTTGGCCCACCACACAGATCGTGGCTAAGATACAGAGACTGCAGCAGGGAGACCAGCTGAAAAGGATGATTAATCCTGAGTGCACTTTTAGATGGAGCACTTCTGGAAAAGTATCTAAAGTCATGTATTTCTTTTTTTTTTAAAGATTTTATTTATTTATTCATGAGAGACGTAGAGAGAGAGAGGCAGAGGGAGAAGCAGGCTCCCAAGGAGCAGGGAGCCCGATGCGGGACTCGATCCCAGGACCCTGGGATCATGACCTGAGCCAAAGGCAGACGCTTAACCATCTGAGCCACCCAGGCGCCCTAAAGTCATGTATTTATTCAAAAGCCAATTCAAAGTACTAGACAGCAAAGGAAGTCAGATTTTCAGGCAAATCCCATGAGACCCCACAGGCAAGGGGACGAGGCTGGCGGCTAAGCATGTCTGAGGTAGAAAAGACCGCTGCTGAGCTTCGTCAAGTAGATGTCCCCGTCCCCTCTGCAGCCATCCACTTGTTCACCACCCTGACAAGGGGAAAAAAATTCCAGGCCCCAGGGGTCAGCTGGCTTCACCCTGCCCTTTCCAAAATCAGATCCATTATTGAGCAAGTACACTGAAGAGCTGGCTTAGGCTTAACTACATGAAAGCCATTGAGGGGCGCCCGGGGGCTCTGTCAGTTAAGCATCTGCCTTCGGCTCAGGTCCTGGATTGAGCCCCGCGTCCAGCTCTCTGCTTAGCAGGGAGTCTACTTCTCCCTCTCCCTCTGCCTGCTGTTCCCTGTGCTTGTACGCTCACTCTCTCTCTCTCTCTCTGTCAAATAAATAAATAAAATCTAAAAAAAAACAAAAACAAAAACAAAAGAAAGGCATTGATTTCAAATCATAGGGTGATAAGCCCAGAAGGTACCCAGATTGGCTTAGAGACGGGCAAGGCTCCGAAGGTCAAGCTGTGTTCATCTGAGGATGCATGATGGCGTTACCCTTAATGCAAGTCGAGGCACAAGGGCATTGTCAGGATGACAGCAGAATGGATGGCTCCTTCCCCTCAGTTCTGTCCCTCACTATACTGCCAGTGTGTTCCAGATTCCACCACTACTGTACCAACTGTTTTGTTCTAAAGGATAATTCTCCCCTTAAAATGTACATGCCTCTTGTAGGAATCAGTATGAACCCAGTGGTCAGCAAGGTAGAGCCCACACGCCAAATCTAATTGACCACTTGTTTTTGTACTACTGTGAGCTAAAAAATGATTTGTGCCTCTTAAATGGTTGGAAAAAATCAAAAGACAAATAATACTTTAGGCCACATGAGAATCACATGAAATGTAAATTTCAGTGCCCATAAATAAAGTTTTATTGGCATACTACCACACTCCTCCATTTACATATTATCTCATGGCTACTCTTACACTGTAACAACAGAGCTGAGCAGCTTCGGCAGAGACCAGATGGCCCCCACATCCTACATATTTACTCTCTGGCTCTCTCCAGAGAAAGCTTGCTGACACCTGTGTGAAGCTATTATCATCCATTGACACCTTAGTGAGAAGTAATTTACTAGAGTACCTTGGACAGCCTAGAAAGAATGAAACACCAAATACACAAATTTAGACAGAAGCAAAGGAATATGAGAGTCCAAAATAAGGTTCTCTGCACGGAGAACAGGAATAACCCTGTGAAATAAACAAGCCTAGCCCATTTTACAGATGAAGAAAACTTAGGGTAAGAGAGCTTGAGTGACTTGTTCAGTATCTCACAGCTGATAAATGGCAGAGATCGAATTCGAGTTTATATCAGCCTACCCCAGAGGACACTGAGATGGCAGGAGGAAGAAGGATAGAATAAGCAGTTTGGGAATTTCCAAAGGGGCACGTAACCAGCTCTAAAAGGGCATCTCGGGAGACCATTCAGAAGAGAAGCAACCAGGGGCGCCTGGGGGGCTCATTCAGTTAAGCATCTGCCTTCGGCTCAGGTCATGAGCCCCCGGGTCCTGGGATGGAGCCCTGCATCGGGCTCCCTGCTCAGCAGGGAGTTTGCTTCTCCCTCTCCCTCTGCCTGCCGCTCACCCTGCTTGTGTTCTCTCTCTTCTTTCTCTCTGTCAAAAAAATAAATAAAATCTTTAAAAAAAAAAAAAGAAGCAGCAGCAACCTAAGGGCCCTCGGGCACCATAGTTCACCTCTCAGTCACCTGATCTACAAAATGGTGATGAGACTTACCTTGAAAGGGTAGCTACAGTTCAATGAAGCAAAGCGCATGTGGCACCTAAGGGGTGCTCCCACACTCATTGTCTCCTCTCCCTGCCCTGCCCTGACGCACCCTTCCTAGATTGAGATTGGTCTGGTGCACCGTTGCCTTGAAATGACAGCTCATGGGAAAATAAACCCACACTTGTGGACAGTCCATCCATCTCTCAGATACTTTTCACCCGAACCTGAAGTTGCTTCTGGTGATCACATGGGCCAGAGAAACATAGCATGAGCCTGAGATGTACATAAAGCTTCAAACCCAAAGATGACAGACTCAAGTGTGGCAACTCACACCAGAGCAGGAGGGCTACCTTCTCCTGTAAGAGACTTGAACGTGAAAATTATCCAACATCCACCCTCCCATTCATCAGTAGCTGGCTTTATTTGAAATTCATCCCCAGGGGCTCTGCTCCTTCATCCTCCAGGTGTTCTCCACCTTCAGGCTCCTCCTGTCCTCTTGACTTTTCCCTTTGCCATATTCTCTCCTCTCCCTGTGTCCCCCTTCTCCACAATCCTCCCCTCCCCCTCCATTCCTTTGATATTCATCCTCTGATCCCTCCCCATCACTGGGGAAGGTGCTGGGGCCCCAGGGGTGAAGGAGTAAAGTATAAACCAGTGAAGACAGAGTGGGTGGGAGTGAGAAGGGCTCAGGTCAACCCTTAGCCCCATCGTGATTGGCCACAGCCTTTGCTGAAGCCACTTCGCTGGCTGAGCCTAGGTTTCCTCAACTGTTGATTGAGAAGCATAACCCTTGGCTTAATCATTTTGTAGGATTGTAAAGAAGCCAAAAGAGGTCCTATGTTTGGAAGTGCTTTACAAAATTTAGATTACCATGCAAACAATGTTATGATTAAAATTGGTAAAGTAGGTACCATCATATAAATGAATACACACATGTGCGTGCATGCACGCGCATGCGTGTCCGCACACGCACGTGCACACACACACACACACACACACACACTGAAATTCATAGAATTGGGTAAGACTATGTGGCTTGAGCTTCGTGCTCTTGATTTTAGAGCTTTAGATTGGACCAAAGGAGACAGTGGGGTGCGGTGTGTGGGAAAAGCACAGTCTGGGAGGCTGGGCACACAGGCCTCAGTCCCTCCTGGGCTCTAAGCTGTGCTCCATCCTCAGGAAAGTCACTCCTGCCTAGTTCAGCTTCTTCACTTAGAAATGGAATAATGCCTTCTGAGGAGCAGATGCAAGGCTGCCTGTGGAATGCCGTGCTCATAACCACCTACACAGGGGGCCCAATGAACAGCAGCTCTTCTTAGTTCCCTTTATTCTGATTTTTTTTTAAGTCACAATAGAGCACTTTTTCCCCAAATAATTGGAAAAGCTGTCACTGAAGCCAAATTCCAATAACTCCAGCAATGTGACCCCAGGGCAGCTGCTCCTGGGTCTGCTCAGATCTGCCAGGCGAGCATCCGAGCTCCTGGCAAAGGGCCTCCAGGGGCACGCTGCCATGAATAACGGCCTGTTTTGACATCACTGACACAGCCAATCATTAAGGTGCAACAAATGGTTTCTGTACAGGATGCTGATTTACCTACTCGGTGGCGTCTTAATGTGCTTAAAGACCGGCTAGAAAATAGTGCGCCTGCTCGAGCCTGTTTCCACCTTGCTCCCCTGGACCTCCGTGTGAGCATGAGTGGAAATGGGCCTCGGAGGTTTCTGGGGCCGATCATCTCAGCCCTAAGGGAGAGAGGGGTGCAGGCGGACTGCGCTCATCCCAAACAGAGCTCAGTCAGAGTAACGGTCACCCGTATGTAAGCATTTACTCTTTGCCAAACCCTGTCTAATGGTGATGCATGTACTTGCTCCTTTACTCCTCACCATCCCCTGAAAGCTGCTATTTTCCCATTTGGCAGATGAGAACACTGAAGTTAAGACGCTCGCCACACAGCTAGTAACATCCAGGACCTACATCCCGCCCAGTCCTCTCTGTCTGCAGACGCAGAGCTCCTGCCCCTTCACCTATAATGTGTCTCAAAGCAAAGGAGAATACTGGCCACCTTTTGAGATCATTGCAAGCTATATCGAGAAAAATTATATAGTTAGAACCCTTCCTTGATGTTGTAAGGAAAATGTGTGATTGGACATCAGGGCAGCCTTGAGAGAGGACTGTGACTTGTAGAGTTGGGGGAGGGGTGGTGGCCAGGAGGTAGCACTCTTGCCACACAAGCCCACCTCAGGGGCCTGCCTGCAATCAGAATAGGAAGGCCATCTCTTGGCCTTCTTAGATGACCCCTTAAAGACCCCAAAGGGCATGGGGCTTGCCCAAGGACACACAGATGCTGAGAGGGGGAGCCATGCATGGTATTGGGTTTTCTGACTCAGAACCCATGCTCTGTCCCTTCTCTCTGTAGACCTCGGTCTGCCCCAGAGCCACACACAATCAGCCTCTTCCACTGATAGTTCTTTTAAATATTTGCAGCCTACTAGAATTTCTCCCTGCAGGGAGTCCACAGAGGGCCAGGCTTCAGAGGGGTGGCTCTGAAGACAGAAAGAGCAGAGTTCAAATGCACGTTCTACCCCGTCTTGGCTCAGGGACATTAGGCAAGCCATTTAACCTCTGTGAACCTTCAGATGTGGCAGCTGCAAAATGGGGTTCTCGTACCTATCTCAGAGGGTCATCACAAGGTAGAATTGCTCCGGGCACGCAGGAATGGCTCGACGGTACCAGCGAGGGCGGATGCAGGGAGAGAAGGAATAGAAGCTACTAAAGTGGGTTTTGGAGTCAGGCCAGCCTTTGGGTGCCATTTTCTGACTGTGTGACCTTGGGTAGGTCTTTTGACATCTTGGCCTCAGTTACATCATCGGTAAAATGGCCCCGCTCCGACTGTCTTCCTCAGGTGGGTGCCATGCTGACTGCTAACACATGTGAGAAGCCCAGCATCCAGCACAGAGCCCATGAAGTGGTGGTTTTCTTCCTGCTGTCTGCATCACTGAGTGGGAGGACAGCCCTAGCCAGCCTAGACACCAATATCATCATGTGCATGCCATCCAGACACTGGGGTGCTAGTGATAAATGTGAGCCATGGCAGGCTGCCACACCTCTCCTTGCCACACTTGTCCCCACCTCTGAAGTGGGCAGAATCGTGTCCCCTTCTCCCCACACCCACTTCACATGGGGCTTGGTAGATAGAGCGACAACGTGCATATCACATCCCTTCAAATGCCATTACAGGGGCTTGGAGCTTTGACCCTCTCTAACCATGCAGAGGGCCAGCCGTGGTCCTGGCACACCAGAGAGGCTGTCCAAGCTTCCATTTAACTCAGGGAACTTTGCTCAGGCCCAACTCTGTGCGAGGTGGGTGCTGAGTCTCTGGGGACCATAAGCTGGAGTAGTGGGGTGGGGGCAAGCAGGTGAACAGATCATGAATAGATCATTCCAATACAGGGAAGTCAGAGCAGTGGCCAGGGGACCCAGGGGCTATGAAAGCAGAGAGCAGGGGCGCCCAAGGCTTCGGGAAGGCTTCCCAGGGGAGGTGTCATGAGGCTGAGATCTGAGGGGTCAATACAATTTTCCAGGTGTGCTGGGGTGTGGGGAAGGAGGCAGTATGGGAAGGAGCAGGGGGGAGTATCCCCAGGAGAGCTTGGTGCTTAAAAGCTGCACCTTGCAGGGACCTGTTTATATCCCCTGTTCCGCTCAGCATCTCTTGCGTTATGGCTGACAGGAGATAAGAATTTTGGTTGCACAAAAGGATTTGGAGAGAATTGAGCAGAGATAGATGAACTATTGTTTATTTTCTTGTTTGTTTTCATGACAAAAGTGAGATTTCCAGTGCAGATAGTGGATGAAGTAGACAGAACTTTCCAGAGAGATTCTATAAGGCTGTGAGCATAACAACCAGAATTCACCTGGTCTCCCCGCTGAGACTCCTTTCTTCTCACCTCTCTCGGGGTTCCAGCCAGCCTCGGCCCCTGTGGCCTAGGTACCTTCAAGCATGTGTAGTTGGTGCCCTAAGCAGGGAGGCTGGTGTCTGCTGGTCAGGTGAAGCAGGGCAAGGCCTTACCATGGGAGACGCGGGCATGGGCAAGTGAGTGTGAGCAGAATGGGGAGTTCAGGGAGGCCTGGGGGGTCTGTAGGTGCCCGATCAGACCCTGGGCCAGTATGAGGAACCTGTGTGGGACCTCTAGAAACTAGTACACTCTGAGGAAGACTCATTTCTGATAACCTGGTGGGTGGAGGTCAATATTTAGAGTAAAATGTGACCTTATTTTCAGTCATGGTTTAGGACAAGTAGGTTGTCTGGTTAGCCGTGTCTCAGCAACCAGGCATTTGCTGGAGGCCAGAAGCCCCTCTGCATCTCCCAATGCCAGTGTCTGTCTCCAGCCCGAGACCCTGCCTCTCTGGATGAGAGCAGCCAACAGCACACAGAAGTTCTGCTTTCTGCTCCAGAGCGTGAGCTAACAAGCAGGAATGGGGCCACCACAACTTCCTGTGAGCATTTTTAAATTATGAAGTGTTTTATGCTCATCCAATGATGACTTCTGAAAAGTATACTAATCAATAAGAATTGCCCACGATCCAATTAATGCCGCGTCATCAATGTGATGGTATACATTTCACCCTCCATAGTCATTTCAACTTTGTGTTCTTTTCCCACGTACCTTGATGCCTTAAGTATTGTCACACATCATAGAACCTCCCCACCCCCTCCGCAGCTGCATGCTATTCCCTCACAGAAGGTCAGATGAGCTTGTCTGTGTCCTTGCAGTTAGATGGAGCCCTGTGATTGATTTTAGCTTGGCTCCATTTTTCTTTTTCTGTGCACCTCTGAATATCTTTGTGCAAAAGTCTTTGCATTTTGAGTCACTTTCGGGAGTCTATCCCCTGGTCCAAGGTATATGGGCATTTCTTGGCCTGAGATGCATTCTGCCAAGCGCTGGTCTGATCATTGGTGATGGCTTATGCGGCCCACTGGCAGAGTGAGCGACACACCCCCCACCTTCACCCACATGCTGTCTCAGGCTTCCTGTGTGTTTGACCGACTCTGTGGACTTGTACCATATTTTCTGAAGAGATGATAATTTGGTTCCAATTTTAGAATGCCGTTCAGTGAAATGAAAAGTCCTGCAGGACTGGAATATCACCTAGAGTCATGGTCCTTTTATTTAAAAAATAAAAAAGTTTTGCAACCACGGACAACTGATCTCTAGATTAAAGAGATCTATATTACTGGGGAATAAAAAGTATACATAGGACACCTTTTCAAAAAGACGGGAAGTGTGCACATGAAAAAACCATACTCTTTCCTTTGCAAATGCTTTTTAAAGCCATAAAGGTAAAGATTCTTGAAGAATAGCTACTCCGTCTTGCACCAATAGTACATTTGTCCCAAGATAAGAAAATTGCCTGGAAAAATGTCCATGTTTATTAGACATAGGAGAGAAGAGTTTCTATCAATCCGAGAGAAAGTACCCTGGTTGGTGGAGTTAATGATTTCCCCCCTGGGAGAATTATCTTTCAGAAAAGCTGCTCTTCAATTGCCTGGTTTCTGGACCTTTCCAGCATCAATTCTGCGTGCTGTGTTTTATTTGGGAGCTGAGAAGCATGGGAGTGGAGGATCTTTGGAGAGGAAGGGGTTGGGGAGAAAGTAGCAGCCAAGCTTTGGGTGGGAGTCCCGGTTTCAGAGCACAACCGGTTCATCTCAATAGCAGCATGAACAGCTCCCCCAAGAGCCCCAGGGAGCTTGGGAACACACGGGCTTTGAAGAGGTGATGCGTGACACCAGCAAGCTCAGAGGCTTGTTGAGGAACTGAGGCACTCATACTGGCATCACAGAGCCACACCGAAGAGAAGGGGTCCCCTCACAGCACGTGGATGGCCAGGGGCTAGCTGCACGGGGGACACGGCATCCAGGGGCTCGAGCCAGGCATGGGAGCAGAGCAGAACCCGAAGGCTGTGTGTAGACCCGAGGGCCCTGGAGAAGCAGCACGCAGAGTAAAGCCAAACCTGCCCTGCAGCAGGTGGCAACAGGATCCTCAGTCCAGAGAGGCTGGAGCGAGCAGGAGGATCCAAAGGAATGAGACAAGGAGTAAGTCTGACCAGAGCAGGAGGGCCAAGGGAATTCCCTGAGCCCTGGAAGCTGGACAGGCGCCTTTCATGGAGCATCCTTGTTGTTCATTTCCCAAATATTCAGTGAGAACCTACAGTGTTCCAGAAACTGCACTAGGCACTGGAGATTTTAAAACTAACAAAACAGACACGGACCCTGCTCTCAGGGAACCTCTGATGAGCGTAGGGGGATAGAGTCGCAGACAAAAAACAATTAAGAAATAAATGAATAGTTTATTCTATTGGTCAAAGCCAGTCACATGGCTAAGCCCCAAATCAATGGGACCTGGGTATGTACCCCTTCCACTGGGAGGAGGGCATGGTCAGGAGCAATAATCTAATACACACAATGGGAAGTGGTTCTCTCTCCAAGCTGAGCCCTGGGTCCTCCATCTGTGGTTCTTCTGGGACTAGAATCTGGGCTTTGCCCTGCAGAAGGTAAAGAAAGAAAACACAGCTTGTTCTGAATTCACTTGGTATGAAGTCCTACCCTGCTGGGTCAGGTTCCAGGCAGCACACAGGTCTCCCTCTGTGCATCCTGTAGAGGGGGCAGAAATCCTGTCTTAGCCCCCTCTGGCTGCTGGGACCCAGGAATGCAGTGGGAGAAGGGATGGGAGTTCATTGCTCAATATTGTTTGGGCTAGTGGCTTCCAAGTCTGTCTGTGCATCCTGATCACTTGGGGGGTTAGTTAAAATGACAGATTCCAGGCCCTCACCCTCAAAACCGTCCACTGGGAATCTCCTAAGGTGGGGCCCAGGAATTAGTGTCTATAGATGTTTTTCCAGTGATTCTCCTGAGGCCAGCCCTAACCCTGCACCTGTCTACAGACAATAATTTTTTGGGGACACAGTGTGAGCCCCCCCCATAGATGATGTACATTGCAAAGCCCGCTAATTGGGGAGGAGAGAACATGGTCTAGGCTGGCGTGATCATGGAGGACTCCCTGGAAGAGGAGCTGGATGTATTACAATTGGGCAATGGTGACCAGTGTAGATTAGAAGGACAAAGAGAGGTGAGATAGGAAGTAGTCATAGTGATCAGACCAGGTGAGAAGTGATGATAGCCTTAAACTAGAGTGGAGAGACATCAATCTTGGGAGCCCTCTAAAATTCAGAAGCAGGAGAGCTTACTGGCCCTTTGCGTGTGGAGGGTAAAATGTTGCAATGCTCTGAAGTACTGCCTTCTGGGTTTGAAGCCTTTGGAAGTAAGGTTTAGGCCATGATGATGACAGGGTATTCTCTAGGGCCATGCTTCTTAAATCCTCGGTGGTGCAGGACCAGGGTCTTTCCCCAATCAGTCATGTACCATAATTTTGTAAAAATATAATAGAAACAAATTTCTGGGAAAATGAAATAAATAGCAAAGATGTTCAAAATATAAACCAAAATGTTTATTTTTATTAGAGTCAACAAATATAAACTCACTCTGTCACATGGCTATACAAGTTTTTAAATGCTTATTGTCCATTTCCCTACTGACCTCATCGCAGACCCGGAACAGGCAGTTCAGGGACCAAACTGGTCTGTAGGCGACAGCGAATAGCATTGTTCTAGCAACATGGCCTTGCCCTTACCCTGCACACAATCTGAAATGGTTTGGATCATCTTTCCAATGTAGTCTCAGCACGCCGTCCTTCCATGGTCCTTACCTGATGGCGCCGGCTCTCCTGGCTGACAATAACTGGGGGATAAGAGGGGATGATCGCAGCCTCTGGCTGTAGCCGGCAGCTGGGGGGCAGGAAGCTGTCTGCCGTTTGCCAGGTGCTCCCAGAACAAGGCTTGCAAGTGTCTGCCGGTGCGCATGACTCCGAGATCACCCCAGGGGAAGGCGCGAGGGTGTTCCCAGGCCAAGGAGTCCCAGTGAGGATTTGAGACAAAATGAAAGCCCCTCTGCCATCACGGAACCAGAGAGAACTTCATGGGCAGAGCCAAAGTTGAGGACAGATTTCTAGTTGTTTCATTTGGCATTTATTGAGATGTCTCGGGGCTGAGGGAGCTACTAAAAGGGTTGAAGGTACATGAGGTTTTCCAGAATTGGAACCACATGTAAGGGCAATTTCATCATCATATACGCTCGTCCGCAGACACTCAAATTCAGGCTGGGGTGTGTGCACGCGCGCACGCACACGCACGCACACACACGCGCACACACACGCACACACGCACACACACACATACACACACACACACACACAGCAGCCGCGTCTTGAATCGTTCCCATTTTAATGCCTGGCAGGCTGTCATTTGGCGGCTGGCTGGGGGCTAGGTGGGCCGTCCCACGGGGACAGCAACAAAGGTTCCCTGGGTCCAGATGACCACCTTCCTCGCCTCTGACAGCCAGAGTGGGACTGGGGGCGGGTGCTGGTTTCCATACACTCGCTCACTCATTACTGAGCGCCTCGTATGGGTCAGGCACTGCACAGTGATGTACAAGTTTGCTCCGGGGCACAAATAGGCCGTAATCGAATAAGTAAGCAATTCTCCAGAGGGGAGGACAGGAGGGTGTGGGTGGAAGCAGGGTGCTGGTCATCAAGGTGTGGCCCAGGAGGCCCCCTTTACAAAGGCACGTTTGAGTTGAGGCCTGGAGGCAGACGAGCACCAGCCACAGGAAGGGCAGGAACAGAGCACATTCCTGAGGCCTTGAGGATTAACGGTGATAGGGGCACGGGGGTGTTTTTCCCCTCCCTTGCTCTGCTTTGTAGGTAGTTAAGATATCTCTTTTTAGAAAGAATTAAAAATTCAGACCACAATGCTTTGAAACTAGAACTCAATCACAAGAGGAAAGTCAGAAAGAACTCAAATACATGGAGGCTAAAGAGCATCCTACTGAAGAATGAATGGGTCAACCAGGAAGTTAAAGAAGAATTAAAAAAATTCATGGAAACCAATGAAAATGAAAACACAACTATTCAAAATCTTTGGGATACAGCAAAGGCAGTCCTAAGAGGAAAGTATATAGCAATACAAGCCTTTCTCAAGAAACAAGAAAGGTCTCAAGTACACAACCTAACCCTACACCTAAAGGAGCTGGAGAAAGAACAGCAAATAAAGCCTAAACCCAGCAGGAGAAGAGAAATAATAAAGATCAGAGCAGAAATCAATAAAATAGAAACCAAAAGAACAGTAGAACAGATCAACGAAACTAGGAGCTGGTTCTTTGAAAGAATTAACAAGATTGATAAGCCCCTGGCCAGACTTATCAAAAAGAAAAGAGAAATGATCCAAATCAACAAAATCATGAATGAAAGAGGAGAAATCACAACCAACACCAAAGAAATACAAACAATTATAAGAACATATTATGAGCAACTCTATGCCAACAAATTAGATAACCTGGAAGTAATGGATGCATTCCTAGAGATGTATCAACTACCAAAACTGAACCAGGAAGAAATAGAACACCTGAACAGACCTATAACCACTAAGGAAATAGAAGCAGTCATCAAAAATCTCCCAAAACACAAAAGCCCAGGGCCAGATGGCTTCCCAGGGGAATTCTACCAAACATTTCAAGAAGAATTAATACCTATCCTTCTGAAACTGTTCCAAAAAATAGAAATGGAAGGAAAACTTCCAAACTCATTTTATGAGGCCAGCATTACCTTGATCCCAAAACCAGACAAAGACCCCATCAAAAAGGAGAATTACAGACCAATATCCCTGATGAACATGGATGCAAAAATTCTCACCAAAATACTAGCCAATAGGATCCAACAGTACATTAAAAGGATTATTCACCACGACCAAGTCGGATTTATCCCTGGGCTGCAAGGTTGGTTCAACATCCGCAAATCAATCAACGTGATACAATACATTAACAAAAGAAAGAACAAGAATCACATGATCCTCTCAATAGATGCAGAAAAAGCATTTGACAAAGTACAGCATCCTTTCTTGATCAAAACTCTTCAGAGCATAGGGATATAGGGTACATACCTCAATATCATAAAAGCCATCTATGAAAAACCTACAGCGAATATCATTCTCAATGGGGAAAAACTGAGAGCTTTCCCCCTAAGGTCAGGAACGCGGCAGGGATGTCCACTATCACCACTGCTATTCAACATAGTATTGGAAGTCCTAGCCACAGCAATCAGACAACAAAAAGAAATCAAAGGCATCCAAATTGGCAAAGAAGAAGTCAAACTCTCACTCTTTGCAGATGATATGATACTTTATGTGGAAAATCCCAAAGACTCCACCCCAAAACTGCTAGAACTCATACAGGAATTCAGTCAAGTGGCAGGATATAAAATCAATGCACAGAAGTCAGTGGCATTCCTATACACCAACAACAAGTCAGAAGAAAGAGAAATTAAGGAGTCGATCCCATTTACAATTGCACCCAAAACCATAAGATACCTAGGAATAAATCTAACCAAAGAGGCAAAGGATCTGTACTCAGAAAACTATAAAATACTCATGAAAGAAATTGAGGAAGACACAAAGAAATGGAAAAACGTTCCATGCTCATGGATTGGAAGAACAAATATTGTGAAGATGTCAATCCTACCTAGAGCAATCTACACATTCAATGCAATCCCCATCAAAATACCATCCACTTTCTTCAAAGAAATGGAACAAATAATCCTCAAATTTGTATGGAACCAGAAAAGACCCCGCATAGCCAGAGGAATGTTGAAAAAGAAAAGCAAAGCTGGCGGCATCACAATTCCAGACTTCCAGCTCTACTACAAAGCTGTCATCATCAAGACAGTATGGTACTGGCACAAAAACAGACACATAGATCAATGGAACAGAATAGAGAGCCCAGAAATGGACCCTCAACTCTATGGTCAACTAATCTTTGACAAAGCAGGAAAGAATGTCCAATGGAAAAAAGACAGTCTCTTCAACAAATGGTGTTGGGAAAATTGGACAGCCACATGCAGAAGAATGAAACTGGACCATTTCCTTACACCACACACAAAGATAGACTCCAAATGGTTGAAAGACCTCAATGTGAGACAGGAGTCCATCAAAATCCTAAAGGAGAACACAGGCAGCAACCTCTTTGACCTCAGCCGCAGCAACTTCTTCCTAGAAACATCGCCAAAGGCAAGGGAAGCAAGGGCAAAAATGAACTATTGGGACTTCATCAAGATAAAAAGCTTTTGCAAAGCAAAGGAAACAGTCAACAAAACCAAAAGACAACTGACAGAATGGGAGAAGATATTTGCAAATGACATATCAGATAAAGGGCTAGTATCCAAAATCTATAAAGAACTCATCAAACTCAACACCAAAAGAACAAAGAATCCAATCAAGAAATGGGCAGAAGACATGAACAGACATTTTTCCAAAGAAGACATCCAAATGGCCAACAGACACATGAAAAAGTGTTCAATATCGCTCGGCATCAGGGAAATCCAAATCAAAACCTCAATGAGATACCACCTCACACCAGTCAGAATGGCTAAAATTAACAAGTCAGGAAATGACAGATGTTGGCGGGGATGCGGAGAAAGGGGAACCCTCCTACACTGTTGGTGGGAATGCAAGCTGGTGCAGCCACTCTGGAAAACAGTATGGAGGTTCCTCAAAAAGTTGAAAATAGAGCTACCATATGATCCAGCAATTGCACTACTGGGTATTTACCCCAAAGATACAAAAGTAGGGACCCGAGAGGCTACGTGCACCCCGATGTTTATAGCAGCAATGTCCACAATAGCCAAACTGTGGAAAGAGCCAAGATGTCCATCAACAGATGAATGGATAAAGAAGATGTGGTATATATATACAATGGAATATTATGCAGCCATCAAAAGGAATGAGATCTTGCCATTTGCAACGACGTGGATGGAACTGGAGGGTATTATGCTGAGCGAAATAAGTCAAACAGAGAAAGACATGTATCATATGACCTCACTGATATGAGGAATTCTTAATCTCAGGAAACAAACTGAGGGTTGCTGGAGTGGGGGGTGGGGTGGGAGGGATGGGGTGACTGGGTGATGGACACTGGGGAGGGTATGTGTTTTGGTAAGCGCTGTGAATTGTGCAAGACTGTTGAATCTCAGATCTGTACCTCTGAAACAAATAATGCAATATATGTTAAGAAAGAAAAAAAGAAGAAGAATGTAGCAGGAGGGGAAGAATGAAGGGGGGGAAATCGGAGGGGGAGAAGAACCATGAGAGACGATGGACTCTGAAAAACAAACTGAGGGTTCTAGAGGGGAGGGGGTTGGGAGGATGGGTTAGCCTGGTGATGGGTATTGAGGAGGGCACGTTCTGCATGGAGCACTGGGTGTTATGCACAAACAATGAATCATGGAACACTATATCTAAAACTAATGATGTAATGTATGGGGATTAACATAACAATAAAAAAATTTAAAAAAAAAAAAGAAAGAATTAAAAAGGTAATAAAATGCTCTGACTTTGTGAGACTAAAATATAGTGAATGGAAAGGGGTCAGCAATAAAGGAAGAGAGAGGATTCCTTGTATTTGTAATTGAGTTCAGAGAATTTGTGGCTTTGTTTCTTTTTAAATTGTGCCTGTGTGTAACTGTTTTTAATTGGAGAAGAGAAAGCCACATAAGTTAATCCCTGTTAAATTGTGTATGGGCCTATCACATGTGGGGCACGGGGCTAAGTGCTTTGCATTTATTATCTGATAGAGACCCTCTCAACGGCCCTGAAATAGGTTCCAGTATCACCAGCGTCTGCATGCGTGTCACCTGTGTTTGCCTGCTCAGGCAGAGAAGGAGATGACTGGCCCACGGTATGTGGCACCAAGTGGGAGAGCTGGGATTCACACATGGGTCTGAGCCCAGGCCGGGGTTCCTCCTTTTAGGGTGGTTAATAACTATCCCCATTCAGCAGATGCAGAAACTGAGGCTCTAAAAGGTTTATTCAGAGCTACACAGCCAAGAAGTGGCAGAGCCGGCCTTCAAACCTGAGTCTGTCCAGGTGCAGAGTTAACACTCTTGCATTTAATTAAATTGAATCGAACTGAATTGAAGTGGATTCCCCATTGTGTGACCCCGTCAGAGGGGGCCTTCTGCATGGATTGATGATCAGGAGTGTTCTAACGTTCTGAAAATGAACACCAGACCTAATCCAGCTGCCAAATGACCTTTTCAAAGCAGAATCTGGATACTTCATGCCCTCACTAAACACTCATTGATGACTCCTCACTAGCTGTAAGGTGAAACCCAAACCTCTTACCCGGCATCCATCATCTGACCTCTGCTTACCTCTCCAGCCCCTCTCTGCCTCCTAACCCACCCCCAGTTCAGATGCACTGGGATGGCCATGGAGATAAAGGTGCTCACTGCTGAGCAAAAGGACCTCCCTACCTTCTCCCAGTAGGAAAGGAAATCTCTTGGTGCCCAAATCAAAGTCATCCACCTCTTGGAGAAAGTCTTAAAAGATGCCAGATGGTTGACGCCCGCAGAGACTGGCTAGAGTGTCAGCTGCCTGCACGATCCCGTGCAGGGGGAGCCCCTTCCTCCCCTCCCACTCTCCAGCATCCTCACATCCAGCCACTCACCTTGTATGAATCCAGACATTTCCTAGAACACCTGATGCCTCTTCAGCCAAGACCAGGAAGAGCAGGAGGCCCGTGAGCATGCACAGTGAAGGAATGAAGGGTATTTTGACACACCTGTGTCTTTCCTTTTCCTGCTTCGGTGTCACTTCTGCATACAGAAGTGGGACAATTCTGAATGTCTTGGATTACAAGAACCCCCAAAGCCTGTGTTTTCCAGAAGTCTCAGATTCGCTTTTCTCCACCTCCAGGCATCTAATAGGAGAGTTCCAAGTGGCTAATATTCTACGGATAAGAAAACAAATTTAGCGGGAGTTATAATAAAATCATCACGTTTCTAAATCCTTAACCCATGGAGAAGGAGTTTAATTCTTAAAGGCATTCACTGTTCGCTTTTCCAGGAATACTTACGAGGTAATTGTTTAACAAAACAAAAGGTAGCTGCTTCCTTTCTCTTCACTTAAGAAAATAAGTGAACCACACTTCATAAACTAGTCTCCAGGTCCTTTATACACTGGGAAGATTTTGTTTCCAAGCAGGACAGCTCGGAGAAGTCTGGGAAGCTTGTGAACCAGGGAGCGGGACATTCCTATGGTGAGGCTTCAACAGGAAGTTTGCCGTGTTGGGCTCTTAACCTTAAATGCACATGGCAAGCCCATGAGGAGGTATCGCTAACTCAGACCTACAGGTGAGGCAGTGGAGGCTCAGAGATAACTCACTCAGCTTTGCAGAGGTCACATGACCCACATTTAGAGGAGATGAGATTCAAGTGCAGTCCTGTCCAGTCTCCAGGGTTAAAGCAACCCCTGTGCCCCCACCAGCTGCCCTCAAGGTCAAGCAGTGATGAAACTGACAACACTCCTTGATCCTTTGCCAACATCAGAGATTATGACTTTTCTATATTTATGTATTTATATATATATATCAGTATAAGTTGAACATTCAAAAATGAATCTGTAAAAATTACACTTGTTCTCCATCCTGGCAAATCCTCAGAATCATGGCAGAGCTATGGTAAAAGAGCTGCATGGCCTTGGGCAAGTCACACCAGCTGTCAACCGTGGCTTTGTCATCTGCACAATTAAGATAATAATCACTGGGCTGCTGGGAGGATCAAACAAAAGAATAGATGTATAAGTGCTTAGCACCTTGTAGGTGCTTCATAGTTGTATATCCTTTGTTTCCTGCAATAAGTGCTATTGAATAAATGATAAGTTAACTGTAATGCATCTATTGAACATAACCCTTGTGTTTGGTGCTAAAATGAGTCTGCATTTAATCCCCTCCCCCAAATCCTGGGGGGTAGACAACACTTATTGTTTACATAAGAGGAGACTGAGGCTCAGAGAGGGTAAATGATTTGCCCAAAGTTATGCAGGCAGTAGTAGGGGTGGGATTTGAATTCAGGCACACTGAATTTAGAGGTCAAACTTTTACCCATCTTGCTATCCTTCCTCCAGGAAATGAGGATGAATAGACATTTCACGTGACAAAAGCTGAATGTGATGACTTGCCTTTGGCTCTCTTGATCCCCATCTCAAACTCCTTCTGGGAAAATGAAAGCTGTTTGTGTGAACTCCCTACTCTGTCAAGGACACTATACTCAGAAAGCTTCATCGATTTCTTTTACTATATGGTTACAATTTTGCCTGCTCCTTGTGAACCCTCAAAAGCAAGCCTGGCGAGGTCACCAAAGCAACTGCAGATGTGATGTTCCCTAGGCTCTTTTGTACCTGATTTCTTCCTGAAGAGGCCCTTTGCCCCCCAGCCAGAGGGTGGTGAGAGGAGCGAAAACTCTACCAGGCCTGGGCCTCCACTGACCTTCGCTCATTATTTATTTTCTTCTTTATTTGCACTCCTTCCAAAAAGGATTTCAGGTGGAATGTTATCAAAGATAACCAGCAAAATATCTAGGTACCCACAGCCCCACAGAATAAAGGGAATCAATCCCACTGATGTCTTGGGCTTCTCCAGTGAAGAGGCTTCCAGAAGGAGGTGATATGCGAGGACCTTACACCAGCAGAAATAGCAGAACGTCAAGGACTGGTGCCACGGGGCTCACCCCATGGCCCCCTGCACAAAACCACTTTCTCCGTGTTCCTCTCTGCATCTTTAAGAGAGGGAAGGTCCAGGGAAAGAAGGGTGAGAAGGGGAAGGGGAAGAGGCCTCCTCCTGGATGCCATTTCTTATTATCGGGAAGTAGATTCCTCCATCCACAATTCTGGACTGCCTGCCTTGCTGAAAACAAAAAGAACCCACATGTTATGGGCTGCTGTCGGGATGGGTGGTTCTGCAGGACTGAGGGTAGGATTAGGCAGGGGCAGTACCTGAGAAGTGCAGATAGGCCACAAGTGCTGTCTGGGGCTCAGGGAAGCCTGCCATGGCAGCAGTCAGGTCAGGGGTCTGAGGCTCCCCAGATCCACCTGGCAAATATTCCCTGCGCTCTGACCTCAGCGCAGAGGGATCAAAAATAAGCATCACAATCCCTGCCTTTGAGGAGCTCCCAGTTGCTAGGGGAGGCAAGCATACAAATTAATCCCACAGGATTCATTCACACTTTCTACCAGTATCAAGTGAGCATCTAACTCCATGCCAGCCACTGGGCACAGGGTGTGATGGGGATTCAGAGTAACCATGAAGCTTAGAGTCTAGTGCTGTGTCTAATGCTGAGGATGCCATGGAGCACAGACGAGCTTATCTACCAAGACGAGAAATTCGGAAAGGTTGCGTGCAGTTAACAAGACAGAAGGGGATAAGAAGGGAGCTCTGTATAGAGGAAACATCATGATCAAATGCACAGAGGCATGAAACAATGGACCTAAGACACAAGGCTGGCTGTGTGTGGACTGCTTATTACAGCTCTGTGACCTTCAGATGGACCTGACAAAAAGCCCTCCTGTTCTCCAGCGGTTCATATTAATTGAACTTGGGGCCTCTGGAGCATGATTTAGAGCAGCTCCATGATCTCATCCTCCAGAAGGGGATGGGCTAGTCCAGACACAGCTCCTCGGGGCTGTGAGGAAAAGCATGCAATTAGGTCCATTCTCTTTCACACGAAGTCCCTCCCATCCAAATATCATCCAGTGGTAAGTTCCTGGTGACCAACCTCACTGGGTGCAGTCTCTGCTCATGGCCTGCCCTGAGAAAACCCCAAAGGGGTGGCTGGCTGACATGGGGGTTCAGACCTAAACCCAGATTCCATGGTTATCTGGAACATGGCAGGGTTGCTGTGCAGGGAACACTCTCCCCTAGGACTGAACATCTCCTTCCTCTCTTAGAACAACACTGATTGAGGCCCTACCGCATGCCATGCACACATGGAGGCCCTCAGTCCTCACCCCAACACTGTAAGGTCCCTCTTTTATTGATGAGGTGCCTGAGGCTTGGAGACCTTCATTAACCTGCCCAAGAACTTCCTGACCAGACAGAGTCAAGCCAAGATTGCTGGGCATCTGCTTCAAACCCGCTTCACTGAGGCTTCCCACGCACATTTATACTTGACATGCAGACCTCAGCTCAGACAGGAACTCGCTCCATCTAAACAGCCCCTCTCTGTCACCACTTTTCCTTTTCGAGGCTCACCCTCTCAGATAGAACAGCACAGGCTGCCCCCCAAGCCACCCCCACCCCCGTGCCAGCTCTGCAAGGCGGGAACCTTTCCCGCCTCCTTCACTGCTGTATCCTCGATGCTCCAAACAGAGCCTTGCACATGGAAACCCTGAGCACACGGCTGCTCAGTGGACAAAGGCATCTGGCCCCTGCACTGGAATTGCTCAAGATGGCAGCCAGTGGCCCACTGGGCGCTTGCAAAGAACACTGACCCACAAAAGCCAGACTTTCTCCGTTTCTCATAGGCGAGAGCAAGCAATTTCATAGATTTTTATTTCTGTTCCAGCAAAAGGATAACCTCCTAGCAAGGTTCTATGTGACAAACATTTGGGATTCATCAACTGCTGGTATCCATATGTCACGTTCCTTGATTCTACCCAGCAGTCTGACTGAGGGCTGCACAGACCTCTCAGACGTGCGTCCTCACAGAGCATGGCGTGCTCACTGCTGTCAGCAAGCGCTGTGACCGGTCACGATGAGCGTTGCCTTGACTCTCCCCTGCCTTTCAACTGCTGCTGTGGTTGTTCCAGTCAATCCATGTGTACACGCCCTCTTGGTGTTTATTTTCATTGACTGCTCTATTTTGTGTGGTGCCATTTTGATTGTGGTTTTGTTCCTCTTCAACGCTTTATCATCTCCAAATTATTTTTCCACTAAAAAAAAGAACCGATAAACCCATCGGCCCTACTTAAATGGGTCACAGTCCTGAATGCTTGAGAAAGAATCCCGCGCCCCACCTCATGACCCCAAGTAACCCTGAACTACCATGCTCTCTTGTTTTGCGACAGAATGTACGCGTTCCTAAAAATCACCCCACTGGGCAAGATGGGAGAAATGGGACGAGCGGCATAACACTCAAAAATGTCATCAGTGATACATAAGAAAGAGAGAAAGGAAAAAAATTAGCACGGTTTTACACAGGTTAAATGGTTAAGAAATAGAGAAGTCCTACAGTGAATTTGGCACCTCACCTTGAAGAGACCGGGTGTTTGCCCGTAGCAGAGGACGGGGGAGGGCTGCAGCTGGGGCAGTACTGTGATGGGGGGCTGGCAGGGGTGCTTTCTGAATGGAAGGCACTCTGTCACTGCGGGGGCAGGTGGATGTGGTTCATAACATACAGCGGACTGCATGGCCACTAGATTTTGAGGTGTGTACACGTGCGTGTTTTGTATCTTCCTGCCTGGATCGGCTCTGTTGGATGCTGTTTTCTCTCTTCCCCTAGTGTTCTCAGGAAGGAAATCTTGCATAAGCAAATGTGAAATTCCCCTTATCCTCAAAACGTTCCCCAATATATCAATTATGTTAGAACAGATGCACATTTTCAGAACAAGTGTTATGGCAGAACTGGCCAATCCCTGACTGACTTTCATCTTTTCCTTGTTGATTCAGACTGGACCAAGAGGATTGAGTATCAGCCTGGCTCAGGGAGTGTGCCGCTTTTCCCCAGCATCCACCTGGAGACGTGCGACGGGGCCGTGTCCTCCATCCAAATCACCACGGAGCTGCAAACCAATTACATCGGGAAGGGCTGCGACCGGGAGACCTACTCTGAGAGATCCCTTCAGAAATTATGCGGTAGGTTTCTCCCTGTTGGGATTGTTTTTTAATTAATTGCTTTTAAATGATTCATACAAAGCGTATCTTATATTAGGAAAGAATGAGTCCCTCCCAACCGCATCGGCATCTGTAACTCCTGGATGAATATTGAGTTTACTTATTATGGTTAAAGAGTCAGAGCTAGGAGGGGCGCCTGGGTGGCTCAGTTGGTTGAGCGACTGCCTTCGGCTCAGGTCATGATCCTGGAGTCCCTGGATCGAGTCCCGCATCGGGCTCCCTGCTCGGCGGGGAGTCTGCTTCGTCCTCTGACCCTCCCCCCCTCAGGTGTTCTCTCTCTCTCATTCTCTCTCTCTCAAATAAATAAATAAAATCTTTAAAGGAAAAAAAAAAAAGAAGAGTCAGAGCTAGGAAACAAGGCCCAGAGAGGTGCTACACAAGGAAACAGCTTCACGAAGCACCGACAGGGTGCACCTGCCACATTCTTCACATGCATCGCTTTGTTTAACTCTCTCATCTTCATTGTCAGGAGGCTGTTACTCATCCCATTTTAAAGATGGAAAATTTGAGGCCCGGAGAGGAAAAAATGGCTGGTTCTAGACCCTAGTTAGAAGGTGGCGGAGTTGAAGGTACTTCTACCTGAATGCAGGCAGTTGAGCTCAGCAGCTGTGAAGGCAGGCCAGGCCGGGGCAGCTAGAATGTCAGTCTCTCGAGTCAGCCTGCAGAGTGCTCCACATACTGGGAATGGTCCCCTGTGCATGGCAAGCAGGACCGTTGAGGTGTCGATGGGCCTTGGGGTGAGGTGGACCACATACGTTTCATTGCTTTCTCATTCTCTCCAAGAGTATTCAGGAACTCACATCTAGGTCCCCAGCTATGCTGTGGGGAGCTTTGAAAAGAGCTTACTCTTTGACTAGACCTGTATTTGGGGGTAACTCCATCTCCACAAAAGGAAAAGGAGCCTCTTGAACACAGTGCAGTTCCTGAGCACCATCCACTCCTGGTGGGCCCTCCACGACTATGGCTGGGGCAGTTTTCCTCCCTCACCATTGCTGTGCACATGCGCACACACACACACACACACACACACACACACACACCCCTTCACCCATGCTGCTCTTGCCCAAGGAATCAGGTGAAAATTTTAGAAGTAAATGTGAAGTGGACCCTACTTCGGCCGTGTCCCATTTGTCATGTCACCAGGCTGTCAGGAAGGCCTGTGGGGACACAGGCTTCTCCAAAGCTATGCAGTAGGTTGGGGAGAACACCACAACTTCAGGACTCCAGACAGCCCCCGCAAAAATGGATGCCAGGGGCCTCCGGCGCTCTGCTTCATTCGTGTGCAAGAAGCCATCTCCGACGACATCTTACTGTGAATGAACATGCCATTTCGCTCCCCGTGCACCTGGATTATAAGTCAACTCGACCCCGCACAACCGTGGGTTACAGTCATTTCCTAAACTCCTCTGGGTGAGAAGGAGATGATGGAATCAGGTTGTTAAAGATCAGATGGGCCCAAGGGCACACACTTGTGATTTGATTTTGAATGTTGCTGGGGAGAGATGAGGAGATAGGGAGAGGGAGAAGGATTTCTTCTGAGGGAAGAAACTTTAGAGCAAAATTGCATCTGGTTGTTAACACCGCTCATTCCTTCTGGGCTGCCGGCATCACCTTGCAGGAAGGCAGGTAATTCAGTGAGGAAAGCAACTTTCCCCCAAGAGGTCAGCTTACCTGGTTCCAGGAGACACTCTTTACGGGGAGGGGGGTCTCTGTGTCTTTCTGGTGACATTCCTGGTAGGAGTGCCCACCGCACTGTGGGGACCCTATCCGAGTAAACTGACAGGCAGGGCCCCTCCTGCCTCCTTGTCAGGAGTCTGAATGTTGAATTCCATGGAGGGAGAGAGCTCAGGAAAAAAGGGCGGAAGCAAATGAATGGAACCCAGATGCGCATCCGGTGCTGGAGTGGGCTTCAGAAGGAGGCGGCCCATCAGGTCCGTGCTCCCTCTGCGAGGGAGATGCAGGCTGGATGGCTTCCAGAACAGAGTCTGGGTTATCATTCCTGATCCTGTGGGGCAGCTTAGGTTCAGGACAAGCTTCCATGTGTTTTCAGCGGATGGTAGACAAGTTGCTCGCAGGCTTTCCCAACTAGGGAATGGCCATGACACTTTCAGCATCGGCAACCAGGCATTTTTCATCTTCCAAATCTTTATTGACTTTGGATGGAAACAGGGAGACCAATTAGGATGTTATTGCCATGGTCTAAGCAAGACATAATGAGTTCTGAACCAGGGGAGTGGCAGTAGGAATGCATTTAAGACAGCTTTAGGAGGCAAAATCAGCAAGCTAATCAATGATGGATTAGCTGTCAGGAGTGAGAAGGAAGGAATCTAAGATGACTCAAGTGTAAGCATCTAACTGGACAAGGATGCCACCGACCAGAAGTAGGAATCCAGGCACGTGCAGATTTAGGGACTACAAGGACTGGTCCCTGGGGAACATCCAGGTGTGGGTGTCCAACGCCTGCCTGACTCTGGACACTTCCGAGGACCTGCCTCCACCCTGCCAATCCATTGTTGTAGCCAGTTTCTTCCTGATGTTCCGCCTCTTCTTGGCCAGGACACCTCCTTTGTCCCTATGCCTGGCTGGTTCTCATCCCTAAATCTTTGCTCATGGTTTCTTCCCACCAGAATCTCTCCCTGCTTTGCTGTTCCAAACCTTTCCCTTCAGCAGTATTCTCCTGGCCTTTGTACACCAGGGAGGCTATCCTGGGGGTGCTTCCTGGATGCCTTTGAGTTCTGGTATCTCTTCTGCGATACCATAGCTATGCGGTGACCCAGGCAGGGGTGTCTCTGTGGAGGGGCATTTTGCGTGTCTGGTCACTGCCCACCTGCTTCCTCTTCTTGCAACGCCGGCTCCATTAGGAGCAGACAAGAGCTAGTTCAAAGCCCATTGTCAGGAAGGACCTTACAGGTGCAGCAGCTTTTGAAACAGCCTCTCTGGGCCCACACTGAGATGCCTGCATTCTGCCTTGAAACAAAAATAATGCAGGACCCTGAACCCGTGCCCCCTTGAGCTTGTAGAACATAGCCTCAGCTGGTCTGCCACTAGCCTCACTCTACCTAAAGCCAGGTTTCTTGGAGAAATTCGGCAAACTGCTTATCACTTCCTCTGAATTCAGAGATTCAAGATGAAGGGCTCTGTCCTCTCAGTCCCAGCCTTTCCAGAAGTGAAGTGTCACAGAATTGCCTTGAGTATGAAATGCCCCATGAAGCCCTGAGGAAGACCTCTTGGCCAAATTAAATTTGACATTACTGACAGCCCCAGGAAGGGCACACTTCGATGCCCCTAAGTCACTACATATTATAGTAAATAGAAAAGCAGTCCGTGACGCACATGCCTTTCCTGGCATGGAGGCCAGGGGCTGTTCCTCCTCGGGATCACAGGGCTCCTGGCAGCTGGCTCGCTGCTCCATATACGCCGCCCGGGGCAGCTCTTTTGTGTGTGGAGTCAGGAACTACAAGGGCAGGTCCTGTTGAAGGAAAGGCCACAGAACGAGAGCATACTATTATACCAAGTGGTTGATCTGTCAGAGCATTCCAGATCACCAGACATTAAGTTGTGCTCAGGATATATGCACTTGTGAGCCCTGGAGATTTTCATAGCTGATTTGTTCATTCTTCATTCATTCATTCATGTATTTTCTGGGAAAGACATGTTTTTAAAAAAAGTTAAGAACTTGGTTTTCTACTAACCATGAAGCTTGACAGAGCTCATCTTCATTCCAAATCACAGTCAGAGGTGTTTGTACCCCTAGAATTGCTCAAGTCCTGGAAGCTATCAGCAGCTTCTCCAAGATACCTCTGCAAGGCTGGAGCTTCCAGGCTTGAGTGTTGGTCCCCTAGACTCTTGGAGAGCAGAAAGGGGCCTATTGCTTTAAGGAAAATTGGCGCACATCTATCAGGACTCAGATTAAATCCTTAATCATACATAAGCACGGGGCCGCATACACTGACTCATGGAGGACGGTAGGCAGGGAGCTTCTCGGTGGATATGCTGATTCCCTGGTGTCCTCTGAGCAGCTGCCTTATGGCGTGCCTTCCCATGTTGGGTAGAAGGTTTTTACCTGCAGTGCCCTTGCCCATGCTGGTCAGCAACTGGGTATCCATGGCCCTGCTCCAGGAGCCTGGCTGACCACCCCTACACCAGAGCCCAGCTACTCTACATGGAGACCCAGGTTCCCCATTGCAAGACCTTGCAGGAACCCTTGTCTAGGATTCCAAAGGTGGAATGACACTCTGGTTGTAGGTCAACAGTGTGTGAGCTCCTGAAAGGACGTTAGAAAGTCCTCCCTGTCCATGATGAAGGCATGCCAAAAAAGAAATGGGAATCATAGCCTCTGATGTCAGTCACTTATGTGGATTATCAGGATAGCAGGTGACACTGCAGTCACAAATGATCCTAACATCTCATTGGCTCAAAATAACAAAGGTTTATTGATCATTCCTACTGCATGTCCTTCTTGGATTGGCTATGGCTCTCTTCCATGTGGTTTCCCACTGGAATCTAGGCCAACAAACAGCCTTTATTTTTTTTTTAATTTTATTTTATTATGTTAGTCACCATACATTACATCATTAGTTTTTGATGTAGTGTTCCATGATTCATTGTTTGCGTATAATACCCAGTTCTCCATGCAATACGTACCCTCCTTAATACCCATCACTGGGCTAACCCATCCCCCCACCCCTCTCCCCTCTAAAACCCTCAGTTTGTTTCTCAGAGTCCATAGTCTCTCATGGTTCATCCTCCTCTCCTATTTCCCCCCCTTCATTTTTCCCTTCCTACTATCTTCTTTTTTTTTTTTTAACATATAATGTATTATTTGTTTCAGGGCTACGGGTCTGTGATTCATCAGCCTTACACAATACACAGCGCTCACCATAACACATACCTTCCCCAATGTCCATCACCCAGCCACCCCATCCCTCCCATCCCCCACCACTCGAGCAACCCTCAATTCGTTTCCTGAGATTAAGAGTCTCTTATGGTTTGTCTCCCTCTCTGGTTTCATCTTGTTTCATTTTTTCCTCCTTTCCCCTATGCTCCTCTATCTTTTTTCTTAAATTCCTCATATCAATGAGATCATATGATACTTGTCTTTCTCTGATTGACTTATTTTGCTTAGCATAATACCCTCTAGTTCCATCCACATCATTGCAAATGGCAAGATTTCATTTTTTGTTTTTTTGATGGCAGCATAATATTCCATTGTGTATTTTTATATGTGTGTGTGTGTGTATATATACATATATATATACATACCACATCTTCTTTATCCATTCATCTGTCAATGGACATCTTGGCTCTTTCCATAGTTTGGCTATTATGGACATTTCTGCTATAAACATCGGGGTGCACGTACCCCTTCGGATCCCTACATTTGTATCTTTGGGGTAAATACCCAGTAGTGCAATTGCTGGGTCATAGGGTAGCTCTATTTTCAACTTTTTGAGGAACCTCCATACTGTTTTCCGGAGTGGCTGCACCAGCTTGCATTCCCACCAACAGTGTAGGAGGGTTCCCCTTTCTCCGCATCCCTGCCAACATCTGTCTTTTCCTGACTTGTTCATTTTAGCCATTGTGACTGGTGTGAGGTGGTATCTCATTGAGGTTTTGATTTGGATTTCCCTGATGCTGAGTGATGTTGAACACTTTTTCATGTGTCTGTTGGCCATTTGGATGTCTTCTTTGCAGAAATGTCTGTTCATGTCTTCTGTCCATTTCTTGATTGGATTATTTGTTCTTTGGGTGTTGAGTTTAAGAAGTTCTTTATAGATTTTGGATACTAGCCCTTTATCTGATATGTCATTTGCAAATATTTTCTCCCATTCTGTCGGTTGTCTTTTGGTTTTGTTGACTGTTTCCTTTGCTGTGCAGAAGCTTTTTATCTTGATGAAGTCCCAATAGTTCATTTTTGCCCTTGCTTCCCTTGCCTTTGGCGATGTTTCTAGGAAGAAGTTGCTGTAGCTGAGGTCGAAGAGGTTGCTTCCTGTGTTCTCTTCTAGGATTTTGATGGACTCCTGTCTCACATTTAGGTCTTTCAACCATTTGGAGTCTATTTTTGTGTGTGGTGTAAGGAAATGGTCCAGTTTCATTCTTCTGCATGTGGCTGTCCAATTTTCCCCACACCATTTGTTGAAGAGACTGTGTTTTTTCCATTGGACATTCTTTCCTGCTTCGTCAAAGATGAGTTGACCATAGAGTTGAGGGTCCATTTCTGGGCTCTCTATTCTGTTCCATTGATCTATGTGTCTGTTTTTGTGCCAGTACCATACTGTCTTGATGATGACAGCTTTGTAATAGAGCTTGAAGTCCGGAATTGTGATGCCACCGGCTTTGCTTTTCTTTTTCAACATTCCTCTGGCTATTCTGGGTCTTTCTGGTTCCATACAAATTTTAGGATTATTTGTTCCATTTCTTCGAAAAAAGTTGATGGTATTTGATAGGGATTGCATTAAGTAGGTAGATTGCTCTAGGTAGCATAGACATTTTCACAATACTTGTTCTTCCAATCCATGAGCTTGGAATGTTTTTCCATTTCTTTGTGTCTTCCTCAATTTCTTTCATGAGTATTTTATAGTTTTCTGAGTATAGTTTCTTTGCCTCTTTGGTTAGATTTATTCCTAGGTATCTTATGGTTTTGGGTGCAATTGTAAATGAGATCGACTCCTTAATTTCTCTTTCTTCTGTCTTGTTGTTGGTGTATAGGAATGCCCCTGATTTCTGTGCATTGATTTTATATGCTGCCACTTTACTGAATTCCTGTATGAGTTCTAGCAGTTTTGGGATGGAGTCTTTTGGGTTTTCCACATAAAGTATCATATCATCTGCAAAGAGTGAGAGTTTGACTTCTTCTTTGCCAATTCGGATGCCTAACAAATAGCCTTTATGTAGAGCACTGTGTATCTCATGCACATGGAAAAGACACGTGGAGAACCGCAAACTGGCTCTTAAAGCTTCTGCCCATGGTGGGGGGCGCCTGGGTGACTCAGTCGGTTAAAGCTTCTGCCCTAAAATGACATGTCACTTGCACTCACATTATATTGGTCAGAGCAAGTCACATGGCTAAGTGACATCAGTGGGTCAGAGAAGCATGTGAGAACAGAATGCTTTCCACCAACATGCAGCCCTAGTACAGCGTTTGTCAAGAGGGCCTCCCTGTCCTCCCCTGACACTCTTTGCCACTGACCTGGTCCACCCACCAAAGGTAAAGATTTTCTACCGGGTCCCTAAAGGTAGGACCAACTTCTGTTTGGTTCATTGGTGCCTTCTCCCCACAGTGCCTGACATAACCTAGACGTTACATAAATATTTATGGAGATAACAAGGAGTTGACATTGCAATTGTGAGAATACTCCACAGAATGAGGCCTGTGTCTTTGGTTACAATGGTTCCTCTCCCCTGAGACCCTCCCACTCATTCTTGCCCTGTTGTAGACCATGAGGAGGCATGACCTGAGGCTCCATGTCAATCACTATTACCACAGGCTCACCTCAAAGTGCTAAGGACACTCTGCCCTGACCGAAGTCATCCAGAACTGAATGCAAGCCCTGCAATTAAGAAGTTCAGTGCCCTCAGGCAGTTCATTCTACAATGTGTCCTGAAATCTGCCTCATTCACCCCATCTTTATCTACTTGCTGACTCAGAGAGGCTTCCCCACGCTAGGGCTCGGGGACCTTGAATCACACCTCAACTCTGGTTCCAAGCTCCCCCCACTCAAGCTACAACTGCTGTGCACCAGACCAGTGTGGACTCTAAGCAGCCTGAAGGGTCCCAGAGACCTTCGCAGAGATTCCCAAGGAGCTTCTTAAATCCACCCTGCGTGCAGATGATGCTGTGCCATCTTTGCAAGTGATGGGTCCTGTTTACCCACAGCTTTCCATGAGATCCCTTGAGGAGAGGAGAGAGAGGAACTTTGGGAGAAAGTAAATCTCTCTCAGTTTGTTTAAGTGCACGGAGAAATGAAATACAAGCTGCTAAGTTGGGGAAGTCTGCACCATCTGGTTCCTTACAGCTTGATGCTTTCTGGTAGGCAACATCTGTGGGTTAGGCGGGGTGGCCTGCCACTCCTCTCACCACGGAATCAAGGAAGTCTGCATCAGTGGCCTTACCAGGGCACATGCTGTCTTCAACGTGCCTCTCTGCAGACAGCCACCTGTGTGGGGAGGTGGGATCCCAGGGGACTGTGCTGTGTGCTTGGAAGACACCATATTGTGCGGTAGAATGAACATTAGCTGGGAATCTGAGAGCTGGGCCTGCCTCTAGCTAGCTCAGGGGCTGTGTGACCTTGGTCAAGTCGTTTCCCTTCTCTGGGCTTTGTTTTCCAATTGTAAAAAGGGGAGGAGGTTACAAGATTTCCCTTGAGCTTCACTGAGGTGGTGCCATGGGAGGCATTAGGCTTTGAAGCTGGAAAGCCCTGCAGATGGGCCCGCTCACTAGCTGGTTATGATCCTGGGCTCACTGAGCCTAGGTTCTTACCCGTAGACTGGAATCACAATAGTATTTACCACATAGAGGAGTAACGGAGAAAAAGCACTGTTGTATTTAATTCAGGTCTGGTGCTCAGTGCCCCAAAACTGGTTGCTAGGAAAATAATAATAATGGTATTGGTGGCAAAGCTGGCTCCCACCTTTGCTCCGGCTCTGCTAGACTGCATTGGCTTCCCTGGCCTGAGCAGGAAGTCAGGAGCCCTGAGCACTCAGCCTGCACCTGTCTGGCCACCTGAAATTTCAGGAACTGACACTGTCTGAGTGTGCCAGTTACCGGGCTGTCTGCGAACTGGACAAATCCTGGCATCAGAGCCAACTTACCTATGGGTCAAAGAAGCAGTTGCCATGTTGCATTATTCTGGGGGTTCTAAGACAATGAATTTGCTCCAAAAGACCACCTATCTTCCACTCCTAAACCACCCCCAAATCTCTACCTGCTACCACCTAGATACATTTATTTCTTTCAGACACTTTTGGAGGGTGATTGCCCTTAAGGCTTTGTTAGTCATTAAAATATTAGTGTGAGTCAACTTATGAGATAAATAAAATGGATACCAGACAAGGCCGCAGGGGCATGGGATGAGAACAAGTAAATACTGAGGAGAGGGGTGGGGCCCGGACATGAGGCTGCCTGGGCAGGCACACCTGAGCATTGGGTAGATGGCTAGAAGGACCTCATGGAGGCGCCGGGTGGGAGAAAGCACAGTTATAAATGTTGATGGAGTGCCTGCTGTGTGCCGGGCCTGGCCCCAATTCCCAAACCCTAGGAAATACACAGGTAGACGATGCAGTCAGCACCGTCCCCGCATCCCCCTTGATAAGCATCAGCTGCAGGGCGATCATGAATTGGCAGATCGGAATCCCCCGCCCTCTCAGACGCCACAGTTCCTGGAGGCCTCTCCCAGGGCGAGCCTCTCACAGCTAAACACAGCAACGGGCTCTAAGGATACCTGTTTCTCACATAGCATAAATTTCTATTGCAAACCGATGGGTGCTGAACCCTAGACTTGATGACCTGCTCCAAGACTAGAGGGAAAACTGGCTGGTTAAGCGTTTTCAGAGAGGTATATTCATTTCCAACATGGCACCTTCCCGAAGGATTCTCAAGGGCCATTTTAACTGTGGATGTTTGTGGAAGCTGACTTTGGAACCCAAACCTTAGGTGAGATGAGACTCTGATATACAGAACTGAGAAGTCCAGTGATCTCTGACAAAGATCAGGTAACGCACACAACTACTGTCCATTAAACCCATCAGCCTCTGTGACTGCCTGGCCAGTGTGGTCCTGGGAAAGCACTGACTCCCCGCACCAGGCACACCCTAGACTCCCTGACTCTTATTCCCTGACAATATCAGCAAGCCCTGGCCCTTATCCTTCCCTGAAGAGCCAAGTCCTGCTCCCCTGCTGGCAGCAGAGATCTTCAGCGGGAAGTCAGTGGATGCCCACGGGTCCCCTCAGCTGAGGCATCCAGTCTTCTCTGCGAGGCTGGCCTCTCCTGCCCACCTGAGCTCTGCCCTCCACAAAGCTGCTGGTGTGACCTTCCTAAGATACAAATCTACCTGTGACACTTCCCCTGCTTCAGGTTTAGTGCTCGTGCCTTAGCCTGGAATCATAGTGGTAGTGAAAATAATAATCATTATAAGGATAAAGTCACAGGTAGCATGAGTGAGTATTCGCCATGTGGCCGGCATGCTGCTCAGGCTCTTACACAGGCTCTCATTCAGGCCTCACGACCCACTGGGAAGGGAGATACCATGGCAGGAGCTGGAGAGGCAGAAAGGCTAAGGGACGTGCTCACAGTCACAAGGCTAGCAAGTTGTGTTGCAAGGCATCAAATTGAAGTTTGAGGACTTCTGAACCCATGTTCTCTCGACCTCTGTACCATTTGGCCTAAACATAATGCTTGTAAAAGAAAAAAAGTGTGGTGAGTACAAAGTGGCTCACACTCCTTCCCATGGCATCAGGACCTAGAACTTTCCCCAATCACAGCCCTGATCACACGGCGTCACAGCTGTCTGTGCACTTGTCGGCTCTGAGCTACCCCAGGTCAGGGACTGTGCTGATTCACGTTTACACCACCAGTGCCTAGCAGGGGTCTTGACACGTGGTCAGCGCTCAATAAATGGCTCATAGGTTAATGGATGGATGAATGCATGAATGAATTCATTGATCCACATCAAACTCTGGCCTTCTCCAGGAAACTTCCCTGCTTAAAAAAGCCCCCCCCCCCATTCTTGTTTCCCGAAATTCCTCCAGCACCTTTTCCTTGCATAGTAGTTCATTGCATCTTATCTTGTCACATGCAACATTTTTGTCTGTAAGTTACTGATGCCTTCACCTCTGCAGACCATAAGGAACTCGGGGAGGGATGGCATTTGGCCCTTCTTTTCCTGAGTCACCTTGCTGAAGGTTGGCTCAGATCTTGAAGCAACTACACTGAGTAGTTCATCCTGACCCAGGAGCAGAGAATAGAAGGCGAGGACATCCACTCCGTGAGGAATAACCCTTTGTTCTTTCTGGCCCCCGTGCCCCGCAGGAGCCTCCTCTGGTATCATCGACCTCTTGCCATCCCCCAGCGCTGCCACCAACTGGACAGCAGGGCTCCTGGTGGATAGCAGCGAGATGATCTTCAAGTTTGATGGCAGACAAGGGGCCAAGATCCCCGATGGGATTGTGCCCAAGAACCTGACAGACCAGTTCACCATCACCATGTGGATGAAACACGGCCCCAGCCCTGGTGTGAGAGCCGAGAAGGAAACCATCCTCTGCAACTCAGATAAGACTGGTGAGTCTGCCCGTTATATCCCGGCTGGTTAGGCAGGGACACAGCCACCCACAATGTGGGGGGAAAGCCAGAGCGTGATGGCGTCCTGGGAAACTATTCTCGTCTCTGGTTTTCTGGCCGCTGATTTCCTGGACTGGAGGTTGAGCGGGACCAGGAAAGGGGGGAAAGTAGACGCACAGACACAACAATTGCAAAAGCTGGGACTAGTACTTTTCAAACCAGGTTCTTCAGAACCCCAGCCTCCCCAGGAGTAACTTAGGGCTGCTGCATACGAGGTGGGAGTTGGGGGGCAGGGAGACTTCATTCTTCCTTCAAAGCAGCAACACCTTTGCTCTATTATATATAAGTAAGATTTCCAAAAGTTTATTTTCAATGAAAAGGTCATGGTAATTTTCCCAAGTCACTGCCAAACATAATCACGGTAGCTAACTTTTGCTAGGCATTTCCCCCATGCTAAGCCTGTGCAAGGCAGTTCACTGCTTGGTGGTTAAAAGCACGCTACCACTTACTGGCGATGTGACGCTGGGCAAGTTGTTTTACCTGTTTCTCTGTGCCTCACTTTCCCCCTCTATAAGATGGGCATTCTAGCATTATCAACCTCACAGCGTTTTTAATAGGATTGCAGGACTTACTGTATGTGTGGTGCTTTAGAACAGTGCCTGAACCATAAGAAGTGCAATCTGTATTAGATATTACTGTTCTAGACAGTTTCTCAGATCTCTACAAACAATTTTAGGAAAGCGTTATTGTGTTTCCCATTTTAAGGATAAGGAAACATCCCTGAGAGGTTAATAACTGTCCCAAGTTATATAGCCAGTAAGGATCAGAACCAAAATGTAAGCTCAGATCCAGCTAACTCCAATCCCGTGCACTGGTCACCACATCCCACATGCGCGCGCACACACACATATGCATGCACACACGCGCACACACGTGCACACACGCGCACACACATACACACAAATATTTGGATATCCTATGCAAATTTTACAACTCTATCTTAAAGTATAATTCCACAGTTTCCTATTTCAAGCGCTGCTTCTGTTAAAATACCAAAATAAATAATAGCCCCAGCAGATGCCGCAATGAGAAGGCAGGATAGAGTGGCGGACCGCTCAGCCTCTGCCGCTGGACACCAAGGTTCGTTTCCCAGCCTTGCCACTCCAAGCTGTGGCCTTTGAGGAGTTGCTAATCTCTCTGAGCTTCAGTTCCCTTGTATGTAAAGTGGGGGAAATAGACATGAAATAATGTATGAAGTCACTCAGCATCAGATATAAAATCAGTGCTCAATTTATTTACTTGATGGTGTTACTATCAATAAAACTTCTGGTTTTATTCCACATTATGCTACTCCCAGGACCCCACATTTGCTGTTTTAATCACACCTTACAGTACGTGTTAGCATGTTTCTAGATGTAGAAACTGAGACAGAGTTGCCTGGCTTTCATTAGTCATAAAGTAAGTCTGTGTCGGATCGGTTATGCCAAGGATGCGTTTTTCTGGGACCTTCATGCAGGAAGGACCTCGCAGACGTGCATGAGATCACACCGAGGTTTGGGACCGGGTTCAGAGCTCAGCGCACGATCCCCGGAATCCCCCTGCAGCTTGGTCCTGGCAGTGCCCGGCAGGGCGCTCCCCTCACGATCCCGAAGCCGCATCAGTGAGACAAGAGCTTAGGACCGTATATACCAAGGCAAAGCGGCGCGGGCTGGGGTTCGCCGCCACACACACAGAGTCCCTTCTGAAATGTATCAAATACCCTGGCAGGCAGGTCACACAGATTTCAATGTTCTTGCTTACAGAGGAGGAAGTTGAACCATGAAAGTTTGAAAGACTGGCCCAAGGGAACGCAGCCGATTACCCAGAGCAACAGGCTGGGACCTGGTCCTTGGGCCTGAGTTCCAGGCCTGTGCTCTGGGACCAGTGGTGCTCAACCTTGCTATACAGCAGAAAAACCTGGCACTTTCATAAAAACACAAAGGTGCCAGGGCCCCACCCCAGCGCAGGAAGTCAGAGTTTCTAGGGGATTCTTTTGTGCAGCCGTGCTGAACATGCTGCCTTAAATGATGATGCCTCGTTGTCATCAGAACAGACTACCCCACGGGCATGTCGGCACCTGGAGTCAGCACGACCTGGCACTCCTCCGCCTTGGCCTTGGCTCAGAGCAACACTTGACAGGCAGCTCAGCACTGGCACGAAGAAGATAAGGAAGCTTCCTCTAACTACTTTGACTTAAAAAAAAAAAAAATCTATAAGTACCTGCTTGCCCTAAATTTAAAAAATATCAGGAATAAACTTTATTTATAAAATAAAGCTTTATTAGGCTTTTATATATTCTCAAGACATGTTTATATCAGAAAACCTGAAAAACACAGAAAAATATAAAGGAGACTACACAAATTCCCTAAAACCCTAATACCTAAAGCTATTTCCTGATTACATTTGGCATATTTCATTACCAAATAAAATCTTATTTTTATTTCTATGTATATGTGGAATGTCCTTACAATTTTCACCATTTTTATAATACATGTGATACCATTATGTTCCCTGTTTCTTCTATGTAACATATACAGATCATTTCTCTTCATGATAAAATATTCTTTAAAGATATGAATTACATAACAATTCAAAATTCTGTCATGGGGCTTTATTATTTCATTTAACTGGCTTCTTTTTGTTAAATATTTAGCTGCCACAAAGAACACCAAGGGTCATGAAAAGAAATGAAGTGGATTTCTGAGTGTACCATGTCTCTAGCCCACTAAAGAAACCAGTGACCTCAGTGTGGACGGTGACTCCAGGAATCCAGACAAACAGAGGGAGAGGGAGGGAGAAATTTCCTAGGCTGGAAGATGCTCCAGACCCCCATTCATTCTTCTCATTCCACTTCCTCACCTACAACCGCTCCTGACTCCAAATAAAAATAAAGGGGGAAAAGTCCTTCTTTCTATGTTTTTCTGACAGTAGATAATAGATAATGGAAATCAGTTGAGCAATTGTGAGGGGAATAAGAAATATTGAGTAAAATCCCCATAATCAGGCCACAATAAGAAATATTGAGTAAAATCCCCATTTTATCAGTCCAAAGGCCGTGTGGCCACCCAGACATTAGCCTAGGCCAACCCTGCCACACTGGCAACTGCTTTGTACAAACTTCCTCGTTGTATCAGTTAAGATGCTTTTAGTTATAAGAAATAGGAAATACACATCAAACTGATATCAGATGATCAAAGAAATCAAAATAATAAAGGAAATGTAGAGTTCTTGTAACTGAAAATGTCCAGAGCTATGACAGCTTCAGGCAAAGTGTGATCAAGGGTTTGGCCCTTTTCTCTGCAATTTCTCAGATCTGCCTCCATATATGTATTGATTTCATGTTAGCAAACAGGGCTGCAGCTGCCCCATGCCTCCCAGTTATATACTACAACTTCTAGAAAGAAAGTGTGTCTCTCCTATTTGCTTTCTGATAAAAGAGAGTTCTTTTTTGGAACCACTCAGAAAAGCTCCCGCATCACTAGCTTGAACCGAATCACTTTCCTGACAGAAGCGCTGTGGCTGGGAAAAGGGCCTGTGTGGCCTGACTTGGGCCTGGGTCCTGAACCAATCACCATGGCAGGGAAACCAACCTAGCCCAGGCCTAGAAGTGGGATTGGTATTGATTCCTCACACTCAAATCTCAAGGTTTATACAGGATGTACAAGAATCAATCTCATTATCCTATTCCCATGATTCATTAGGACAATCTAGCATCCCTGTCATGACACAAGGCTAAAAAATTCTCCCAGAATCATCCGAAGATACAACTCCACCCAAAGTCTGTCTGACTCTAGGGCCCATGTTCTTTCTACGACAACAGGTCACCCACTCATCCATCTGTCATTTATGGAGCACGCACCTCGTAGTAGATTTCGGTGTATGCTACTATGTAGTATATGATGTTGAGTTCTCTGAGTATTGGTCAAACAGCTCCTCCCCTCCCAACGGCTATTATCTTGTGGCTGCCGGACATCATGACTGGGACCCATGATGCGAGATTTCCTAAGCAGAAAAGGAAGTCTTTATATCAGAGGAGGAAAACATCCCATCTGTTGTGTATGGGGACAGAGGTATTTATTCATTGCTTTGGACAGACACGGAACTATGACTAATGCTGAAAAATCAATGTGTCCCCTCCTCCTAGCAACTACATATGAAACCGCTTCCCCTAACTGCACACAATAAGGTAGAGGAGACATGTTCTGTGGTCACCATTGTCAAGCCTGAAGAAATGAAACATAAGCCCAGCACTCTAGGAGAAATCAGTTGTGTTAAAGAAGCCCAGGGTAGCTGACGTGATTGTCGGAGAGCCCCCGTAGCCTTCTCAGAAGTATTTGTACAAAAACAAACAAAACTCGTTAACCTACATAAGCTTTATCCTAGGTCTAATGCAGTATCTGAGTATACGTTCGGTTGGTATTTCAAGCCCAAATGGCTTCTCTGCAGAAGTTTTGCTTTCTTGAATCTTTGTCTTCCGTTTCAGTGAGCTCCACCATGTGTGTTCTAGAACATTCATTAGATCTGATTGTAAAAGGGGAAACTGGAATGCCCATTCCTTCCCCCTTCGAGGGTGTGCTCAGTGATGTAGCGGGAAGACCCCTCTGGCAGCGACGGATGCAGGCATTCCATAAGCACTCAGCTCCTCTCTGTGCTTTGCAGAAATGAACCGGCATCACTACGCCCTGTATGTGCACAACTGCCGCCTCGTCTTTCTCTTGCGCAAGGACTTCGACCAGGCCGACACCTTCCGCCCCGCAGAGTTCCACTGGAAGCTGGACCAGGTATGGCACTCAGCTCACCCCTCACCCCTCACCCCAGCACCCCCCTTTGCAGGGGTGGTAGGTGTGCTTCAGTGACGGTAGCAGTGAGGAGGCACCTCAAAGTTGTGCTCGCTTGCTGAGTTTGGGAAAATCAGCTCAGGGAGACACATAGCATCTTAAAGTCAAGAGAAAAACTGCTGCCGTAAGCCCAGCTGGAGGGGGAGGGCCACACTTGCCCGCTGGGATCCCCCAGCAGCTGCTGGACCTGCCCACATGTATCTTGTCCATTTGCTCCCCGTTGGGCTCCTGGGATGCTGGTCCTCTTGGTCCCCAGGCCCAGTTTGTGATCTCTGTTAGCACATGTTTATATCGTAAGCGCCGCACCTCCTCTGTGATGTTCTCTTATCTCCTTCGGGTGACGGTGCAGCCTTGCTTTTGGTGACACAGGTTGAGAACATGGGACCCGAGGACCTTGAAGTAAACAGTGACATGGCACACTGTGAGCAGCGCGCGTTCTTTTCTGAAGTGCAAAACCTGTGACTCACTCCAGAGCCTCCTGCCTGTGATCACAAGGGCCACTGTGTCATCCTTGTCAATAACAAATGAAGGGTCTGGTTGGAGGGAAAGCTTTGAAGCGTCTGTCTCCAAAGGCCGTGCAGGGCTGAGATCGTGGAGGGGGCGGTCACTCCTTTGGGGGGCTGTGCCACTGAGGAAGGTTCTGGGCAGCAAGCCTAGCACTGGCCTTCACTTAGACTTGAACTGGGGGGCAGAGGGGAGGGCACACGTGAATTTTTAAGAATGGTTTTAAACTATCAAGGGGGAGAATGCCGGCAGACAGGGAAGGGGACTGTGGAACGGGTCAGCTTAATGAAGCAGGTGAGATGATGCTCATTCTGTGGTCTTACTGTCTGGCACCCCACCCATATCCTGAGTGCTTCTGGGGACCTCAGGCTTCCTTTCTTCCCCTAAAGCCCACTGTGTGTGCTGCCTGCATCACCTTGTCTAGGGCTGAATGTTCCAGAATCCTTCCCCTTCTCTCTCTTTCTTACGGGCATCTACCCAGGCCCCGGGTATGGCTAGTTTCGGAGAGTGCTACTGGGAAGCATTCCAGAAGGAAAACTCATTTACATTGAGATGAGAATGATAGCTGCCCCCTTTCATCCACACAGAAGCACAGACATATGCTCTTTAAAAGATAGATTCATTAACCTCAGGGAACCTCTCAGTGCTGGAACTTAAGGCAATGTGACAAGGTCAAGGATGCCAAGCTGAATGGAAAGATGCTTGATGAAGCCCAGTGGCAACTGCCTGATCTAGTCCCAATAAATCCCATCCTGCTGGAGCCTGGGGTTTTGCAAATATGGCATCTGGATTTAGTGTATGTTTCTCTGAATTAGGAATTCTGGGTATTGCAGAAATTATGAAATCTTGACATTGCTTATTTGATTTCCCAGCAACCTCTCAGCTACCTTCTAAAGTGCCATATGGCTTACATGGGATATATTTAAATACATAATACGAATTGAGATGAATTAAAATAAATTCTATATTGTGGGGGGTTTAATAAGAACATTGCTATACTGGCCAGGATGATTACAGATGCCCTGCAGCGTTTTCTAAGATGGGATTGAGAAGTCCTGATACAGGCAAATGAAGTCACAGGGTTGGGAATTAAAAATAGGTGAGGAAGGAATTCTGGTTCTACAGATAAAGATAGAATGACTCGAGGAATCTGAAGTCTGGGCCCAAAGTGGTGCATTTAAGGAAGGGCTGAGGTTCACCGAACACCTTCCCGGTTCCTCGGATCTCATTTATCGGTGTCTGCTCTGTATCAGGCACACTGCCCCTGAGCTCTCTCTCACCTCTGCCCCCTGGGCCTGCCCAGTGGATGAAATGAGGCAGGAACTATGGTCTTGTGACCTGCCCAAGGGCACACAGTGAACCATGGCTGGACCTGCCCTATTTCATTACGCTGTGCTGCTTCTTCAGTAAGCTTGCTAATTTAAAATGTTTTCACTTCTAAATTTTAAATATTTTTAATTGAGAGATCAGAATTGTCATTGAGATGCAAGTGTTTATAGTCTTGATGAAACTCCATGAAACTGTCAAATCTTCACTTTGCTTAAACCTTGTCTTCTTCCTTGTCTCAGTCAGCTGGGGCTGCCATAACAAAGTATCACAGCCGGGGGCGGGGGGAGAGGGGAGCTTAGACAACAGACATGGATTTCCCACAGTTCTGGTCTGGGAAGTCCAAGATCAAGGTGCCAGCTGATTCAGCTCCCCAGTGAGGGCCCTCTTTCGGGCCTGTAGACAGTCTTCTTCTCACATGGCAGACAGAGAGAGAGAGAGAGAGCGAGCGAGCTCAGATACTGAAATACCTTGTTCCTCTTCTTATAAGGGCCTATGGAATTAGGGTCCCACCCTTATGACCTCCTTTAACCTTGACCACCTCCTAAAGGCCCTTCTCTAAGTACAGTCACACTGGGGGGTAGTGCTTCAATGTATGAATTTGGGGAGGGGGACACAATTCAGTCCATAGCATTCTTTACTAAAAAAAATTAACATTAAAAAAACTTAAAGGCTACTTATTGGTGATCAGAAACCCTAGCCCCTTGGAAAGGAGGCACAGTGGATGGGGTATACAAAACCTCAACCACACTCATATTAGCAATCCAGTGGTACATATAGACCCAGCCACAGACCTCTCTCTCCCCTATTCAGCTGTGTAGACAGAACCTTCCAGAAGTTTCTTGGATGTAAACCACTTGGTGTTCAGAATATACATACTTGATAACATCTCCTCCCCCAGGAAGCCACCTTGGGTCACCCCCCCGAGTGGCTTACCTCTCCCCGGTGCTCCCCAGACTCCATACAGAACCCCATCACGATGCTTACTTTACCCTAGTAACCCATTTATCCTGCCTTTCTGCTCACTTTGCACTGAGCTCCTGGGAGGCAGTATTGTGTCTTACTCTCTCCAGCTTCTCAGTGCATATTATAGCCCTGAGCACACAGTTGGTGCCCAGTAAATGTTTGCATAACAGCAAATGGATGTCAAGATCAAAAGAAGGGAGAGGTGACATGAGGGAGGGAGAGAGGAAAGAGAAGAGAAAAATCCAGAGACCTTTTAAAACCTCCTGGTGATTAATTGATCTTTTGATCTATTTTATGCAGCATTTTAAAATTCTAAAATTTTACCATTTGGCTCTCAAAGGCCGTTTGGCTTTTATCTTGATATCTAATTCCAAAGATTTTACTGTATTTGCCCAGTAGTGACTCTGTAATTATTGCAGAACTTTCTGGCCTGGGCCAGAAAGGACTCAAGCCAGGCTACTGACCCACCTTGGAGCTCCCAGAAGCATAATAAATGTTCTAATGCCTAATGGGGCTTCATCTAGTTCTTTAGTCAGCAGTTTAGGCTGAACACAAACTATGTGCCAGTCTCTGTGCTCGGTACCGGGATCAGCTGCTGAAACAGAAGCCCCTGCTCTCTATAGGTATCCACGATCGTGGGGCAACCAACACAGAAACAGTTTACATCGATATGTGCTGGGGCAGAAGGCAGGGGGCCAGGTGTGGGGAGTCTGTGGGAGCCCATTCTAGAGACACCTGACATGGACCTGGGAATAAGGGCCTGGAAAAGCCCCTAAGAGGGGACATTGTCTGAACAGAGCGCCGAGGGCTCAGTGATGTGGAGCCAGGCAGCCAAGATGGCAGAGGTGAGTAGGACGGCCGGCTTCAGGAGAAGTGTGGTAGACCATAGGGATGGGGCAGAAGGGGGTCGTGTTGGCAGGTATTAGGACCCACGTTTAGAGGAGCAGGGTCAATTAAACCCCAAGAGGCTTTTCACATCATGTTATTGAGTTGGTACTTTATCCCCAAAAGAATGGACTATCATCGAAGAATTTTGTTATTCAAGGAGAATTTAAGGATGGGTAAATGTGAATAATGCGAGTATGACATTCATAAAATTTATCAAATTTAAGTAAATATAGCTCAGGCCAGTGGCAGGGGCTGCATTAGAACCAGGGTCCCCCCTTTCCTTTCTCCACGGCCAGGCCAGGAGCTCCAGGCCAGGCCAGGAGCTCTAGCACTCGGCAGAGGCTGCTCATGCGCATTGAATCCAGGGCATGATAAGCACGGAGCTCTTGAGGAGCGTGCGGAAGTGGGGGCGGGGGAGGCAGTTGCCACAGAGGAGCTGTGTGCTTCCAGCAGCCCAGCCCCTTTGCCCCACACCTCAGAAAGCTGTTGCCAGGGTGGACAGACTGCCAGGTAAGTCTATTATTGGGCCGCTCCAGGAAATGTCCCTGACAATCCAGTGCACCTCACTAAAGGGATCCTAATGATGAGGAGAATGTCATTTTAATGGGATTTTTACTTATGATCTGCTAATGCAAATCCCTCGAGCCTGCAGCTAGTCATGTGCAAACCCAGACAGGAGCAGAGAAGAATGCCCAGCTGCCAGCTCACACAGGAAAGGTTTATTAATTTGCAGCCCCTCCCGGCTCTACCATTATTTGGATGTGGTTGACTCATTGTCACAAATTCTAATGATCTTCCCGTTGAACTTCTTGGTGCTTGGAGGGGAAACTGCTGATGTTTCACAGCATGTTCCACTTACTGGAAGACACAGCTTGAGGGGCGCCTGGGTGGCTCAGTCGTTAAGTGTCTGCCTTCGGCTCAGGTCGTGATCCCAGGACCCTGGGATCGAGCCCCACATCGGGCTCCCTGCTTTGCGGGGAAGCCTGCTTCTCCCTCTCCTACTCCCCCTGCTTGTGTTCCCTCTCTCGCTGTGTCTCTCTCTGTCAAATAAATAAATAAAATCTTAAAAAAAAAAAAAAGACACAGCTTGAGTGACAGCCTCAATCGACCAGCAAGAGGACAGGTGCCCCCAGCTCATGCAAGGAAAAAAAAAAAAAAATGCATCTCTGAAAAATTGCAATTGAGCACAAGATGCAGGAGTGAGATTCATTCTGCTGGCCATTGCTGTCTCTGTGCCAGAACTCGTTAACAGTCACCAGAGAGGACATGGCCCTGCCCAGTTTGTGAACCCTCGAGAGCATTCTCCTGCAGGAGCCTGAACTCTGGTCATGAGGGGTGGGGAGAAAGAGGAAGATGCCTGGCTGGGTGAAGGTGGGTCCTTCCTGAAGACTCAGCCACCACACGGCTCCAGGCCATCTAAGAATCCAGGCCTGGGGCTGCCTTTCCAACTGTCCAGAAGTTCGAATCAGACTTTGATGTAAAACCTCCCCATGTTTGGTATTTTCTCATTTTCTCATTATTCATCATCAGACTCAACAAATGTTCTGCAGTCTACCTTTATACTCTGGTCACCAGTTTGAGACTACCGAGAAAAAACAACAAAACGTTATGATTTTCACACAGGAAAACCACACCATAACATGTCTATTTGAGAGGTTTGGATCTTCTTAGATGAGGCCCACATGTTCTTTGTAAGCCCCCTCCTGTTCTTCTAGCACCAGCCCCCCACCCTCCAAGGAGAAGAGTGCTGGGCTTCCAGTGGCAGGGGCAGGGGAGCATGGCCCCCACACCTAGGGGAAGGGGCAGGAGCAAGCGAGGCAGGAGCCCCGGCCCCAGGCCCCTGGTGGTGGTCATCTCCCTTCCTCCTACACAAAGAGACAGTAAGGCACAGGCCCAGGTCTCCCCAGAAACAATGCCAGGGCTGGGATTTGAGCCAAAGGCTCCCATTTGTCTTGGTCCGGAGCCTCTGCTGGTCAGATCCTTTCTACTTGCATGGAATTCTGGAGCTCCTGCAAGAAGCTACAAGTGAATAAATCCTTCATTCCTAGTGAGGATGGATGTCAGAACGAAGCAGTGAGTTTGCCCGCATCTGCTCTTCCAGCCACACTGGGAGTCAAATGGCTTAGTTCAATCATTATTATAGCCAAGTGCCAAGGAGTTAATTGGAGAATGGTTAGTCCAGTCCAGACCAGTCCTCTTAATGAGCAGAGTAATCGGGCTTTGTCCACCCTGGCAACAGCTTTCTGAGGTGTGGGGCAAAGGGGCTGGGCTGCTGGAAGCACACAGCTCCTCTGTGGCAACTGCCTCCCCCGCGCCCACTTCCGCACGCTCCTCAAGAGCTCCGTGCTTATCATTAATCAGTAATCAGGCCGTCACTCAAGTAATCGAATTAGCACTCTAATTCGGCCACTAAAGACTAATTCTTGGATGCATTAGCCATGTTTTTCTCTAATGCAGTGGCCGCGCACTCACCGTCCCACCCACACACCGGCCTTCGATGACACCTGTGTTCCTTCTGGAACGTGTCCTAAACAGAGGGGGAAGAATGTCCAGAACCTCTTTTTTTTCTCTCTCTCTCTTTTAGGCAGAATCCCAGATGACTTTTTCTAAGATGCCAACTTGCAAGGTTGTTCTGAATGAAAAATGGATGTGGGAAGGGTCACAAATACTCTCCCTTGTCTTTCTCTCTGTAATATATAAGGACCCCAGACAAGCCCCTTCTCTTAGAGTCCCTCTCCCTGCCTCTTCCCATCTTCTGGACTCTTGCGGACAGCTGGCTTCCATGGCATCATGGTGATGGCAGAGAAGGGTCCTCACATCCGCACTGGACACTCTCGGTCCTCTCGGGTCAGGACTGTGCAGTGACTGGATCGTCTGCTCCCTGGAAAGGTGACTTCTGGCACAGTTAGTGCATTTGTCCTGTTTTCTTTAGAGAGGGTGCAACATGCTGGCAGTTGTCACTGCAGCCCATTGCCTGGGCCTCGTTCCCTCCCCTGGAAGCCCCCTTGGTGGCCTGGGTCCCTGTTTCACTGCTGACCCAGAGCACCCCGTGCCATGACACCTCAGCTGGGCTCCCCAGCTCCCCTGTCGGCCGCTTGTGACGGACAGAATAATGGCTCCCAAAGATGTGCACCCCCTAATCCTTGAAACCTGTGAATATGTTATCCCCCATGACAAAAGGATGACTAAATTAAAGATCCTAAAATAGGGGCATTGTCCAGATGGGTCTGATGCAGTCACAAGTGTTCTTACAGGAGGGAGACGGGAGGGTTAGAGTCAGAGAAGATGTGACAAAGGAAGCAGAGATCAGAGGGATGTGGGGCCTTGAGCCATGGGGTGTAGCAGACTCTCTGGGCTTAAAAAAAGAGAGAGAGAGAGAGCGAGAGAGAGAAACAGATTCTGCTCTTAGAGCCTCCGGAAGGAATGCAGCCCTGCCAATACCTTGATTTTAGCCCACTGAAACTCGTTTCAGGCTTCTGAGACTTCTGACCTCCCAAACTGTAAGACAATAAATTTGTGCTGTTTTCAGTTACCACATCTGTGGTGATTTGTTCTAACAGCAAAGGGAAACTAGTACATCACTCATGAGCCTTGGGGAGGCCTAGAGCTGCCCCAGGCTCGTAGATGCAGCCACTTCCCAACCCCCCACAGCTTATTGAGGTGACCCTGGGCCGGGCTTTCCTGAGCCCTGTGTGTGGTGCCTCTGTCCCCTAGTGTGGCCCTGGGAGGGAGGGAGGGAGGAAGAGGCCCTGTCCTAATGCTCCCACCAAGCTCGCTTCCCACAAGCCTCTTGTGGAGGATCCCCAAGGGGCAGATTTAGCCTTTCCTTCTGCTCCACACCATATTCTTCTTCTAGCTTAAGGTGCTGGCCCCCTCACCGGCCATGATAAGTGGAAAACATACCTTCTCTGCTTTCAGGGAAAAAGTCCTCTATGCTTGTTTCTGGAAATGCTAAAGCAAACTAGAAAATCCACTCTCTCTTGACAGAGGCTCCCTGGAAGCTGAGAGGTGACAAAGCTGATACACAATGAGATTCTTTGGATGGCACCTGTCCTGCCCCTGAGGCACAGTTGCTGGCTTCCCAGGAAGTCCCCCTCAAGCTCATCCCGCCCCCACGGTGCCTTTTAGTGTTCTGCCCGAGGCCGTGCTCCGAGGCAAGAAGAGCGTCTTGGCTCCAGGGAGCACCGTCCAAAACCAGCCCTGGGAGCCCCCCTTGCCCCAGGGCACAGGTGCCGCAGGCCCGAAGGTGGGGAGCACTTGCAGACAGCTGCCTGCACTCTCGTCAGGGGTCCCAGGGGATGCAGGCCCCCCACTGCCACAGCCACCACCTCAACAACGCCCCCTGTGTCCTGGCTTGCCCCCTTTCCTGACTCACCCTTCCCACTTCTTCTTTCTTCCTCCCTGGAACCACCTCCCAGATGAACTCGCTGCCCTACTCACCCCTGCAGCACAGGTAAAGTCTCTGATCTATAGACAGAAGTTAGCACACAGAGCCTGCTGTGAGCTCTGGGAAGAAAGGGATGTCTGCAGAGCTCCAGAGGCAGAAGCAGGACCAAAACGGAGGAAGTTACCAAGAGACCAGAATGAAGTGCGCAAAAGGGAGGGGGAGCAGTTTAGCAAAGTACGGATTAGTGTTGCCAAACGTTAGTGAATGGATTGTCTACCTAACCAATAGTGAGATCCGATGACAAGCACATCATGCCATTTGTGTCTTATGGTGGACATAGGGTCCACAAACTCGCTGAGGGTTTTCATAGGCATTTATCAATATGTCCAGAGCCATGTGCTTGAAGGGCTGATTTCTCAGGGCTTTCTTGGATTTCCATTATTACCCAAAGGATTTTCTTTACTTTTTCTTCTGAAGATCCTGTGCTAAGGGAGAAGCCTAACTCTTGTTGAATCCAGAGCTATAGGAATGTCATTCTCTTCTCCACCACAATCTCACTGGCTTCCCCCGCTCCCTCATCTGGGCTGGAGGCAGAAGGCTATATAACTGTTAAATTTAAACTAATCGGGATGCCTGGGTGGCTCAGTCGGTTAAAGCATCTGCCTTCAGCTCAAGTCATGATCCCAGGGTCCTGGGATCGAGTCCCACTTCGGGAATCCTTGCTCAGCAGGAAGCCTGCTTCTCCCTCTGCCTGCCGCTCCCCCTGATTGTGTGCTCTCTCTCTCTCTCTCTCCCTGACAAATAGATAAATAAAATCTTTAAAAAAGAAATAAATAAACTAATCAGATATGCTATGTATTCTATACATTCCTCCCTTTGCTGGCAGACCTGGCTCTTCTCTGGCCTCTCTTCCCCCATGAGCAGCTGCTCAGCAATTCCTTTTGCTCCCATGAAATGATTATTTGTGTTCTGGCCTGTACGTCTGCCCAGAGGCAGTGGATGCATTTTTTTCAGTAGACATCCCATAATGCGTATTTAAAGTCAATGTCTCTCATTCTACTATTAAAAAGAAGGAAATAATGTCAACACAATTAAAAATGCCTAGTAAATCAAATCAGGTTTTCAATAATAAATTAAGGTGCTTGAGCCTTGGGGTGGTCCCATTTGGAAGCAGCATTAACTCGGTCACTAGCCTGGCTGCGCTGGGCTCCTATCTTTCCAGACCACTTCAGGGACACGTGCCAGTGAGAGGGGAGGGAGATTCCTCCTTGACATCCAACCCAAATATCTGCATTCATTATAGGAGAGACATTTTTCTCTGTCATTTCCACACTATGGAAAGACAAGAAATTGACAAAGCTGAATGCTAATATAAAATAGCAAATTCTGATGCTAACCCCTCATTTAAGAGAAATGAGGTAAAAGCACTGGTCACTGCGAGGTCCCTATGTAGTGAGAAGGAGAATTGGAACCAGCATTACTTCACTCCCTACTTATGCCAGCCACTTTCTTTTTTTTTTTTTTAAAGATTTTATTTATTTATTCATGAGAGACAGACAGAGAGAGAGAGAGGCAGAGGGAAAAGCAGGCTCCCAAGGAGCAGGGAGCCCGATGCGGGACTCAATCCCAGGACCCTGAGATCATGACCTGAGCCGAAGGCAGACGCTTAACCATCTGAGCCACACAGGTGCCCACTTTCTTTTAATTCTAACAAAAATCTTGCAGTTCAGGCATAACACCCAGGATACGGATGAAGATTGGGAGACATAGCAGGTGCTTTCCACATCTCTTACTTAATACATGGAAAAACCTTAAATTTGATCTTAAAATGCACATACTCCAAGAGGGTAAAAGGCACCATTATTGACTTGGAAGAGTTTGCAACTTGAGTGAATACCCAAGATGTCAAGAATGAACCAATATCCATGCTGATACCTGAGTGTTGAGAACAGGGCATGGGTGTCCATCCAGGAGCACATTCCAAGCTCAGCTTAGGAGGAATCACGATTTAGCCTCTTTTAAAGTAAAGATCAGCTTGCTCCTGAGGCACAGTGAGGAGAGCGCTGTTCATCCCATAAAATAAAGAGAAGCCAGTGGAGCTGACTTCTCAGGGAAGACCCTCCTCCGAGGAAGTCTTGCACAGCAATAACCCTGGAGGCCCAGTAGTGAGATTAATCTGCCCCACCTTCCCTGCTCTCTCCCAATCTCCTACAAGTCATCTGTTTCCATCTTTAATGTCTAAACATGCAAATATTGCTGCACTTACTGCTCATTAGTTAGCTAAAGGAAGTGCCCTTTAATTATGCCTTTAAATAATGAACCTCCTCCATCACCTTGACAATCAGCGCATATTTAGAAGGAAGCAAGGCCTCATTACGAAACAGCTACTACATCCCTGGCTTATTTAGAAGATGGTAGCTTTCTTGAGGCAAGAGAAATGGAAGTCTAAAGACAAATAAGCCTTGTGTTTGCATTAACACCTTGTAGCTTTAGGTGCATATTACATGTGAGGGAAAGATGGGAGAGGCCAATCCCTAAACTCCTTGATTTCCACGCATTAAATCTAAACTGCATGGTTACTTTTGAAGTTATTTCTTATCTCAGTTTTATAGATACTGAAACCTGAAGCCCTGAAAGATGAAATAATTTGCTTAAGGTATTGGACCAAGTCTACCATTCTCCAAAACTCCATGTTCTTTTCCATTATGTGTTTATCTTGTTGAGAAGTATCTACATAGCTTGGCAGAACTGGGTTATCTTCCAGGTCTCCACTAGATTTCTCCATCTTTCCATCTTAGCAGAAACTCGGAGGAATGTTTCCTTTCATACGATTCTCAGGCACAGGCGGATGGGACCACACAATGCATGCACCTATCTGCATGTCTCTGAGGAATAAAACAGAGTGTGTTATGGACAGGCAAGTCATTTCTACTGTGGACAATTACCTATTTATCTTTCCAGACCGTACTCAAGGCTCACATCTTTGGTAAAGACTTTCCTATAACTTCCTCTCCCACAGAGAACTGACCTTACTTCCATGGAGGCCCCAGAATTTTCCCACAGCATTTTTCATACTTTATTACACTTATTTGTTTGTTGGTTCATTTCTTCCACTACACTAGGATATCATTCTTACTCACTTCTTTAATCTTTAACACCGTGTCTGACACAAATATGTGTTCAATACATGCTTACTAAATTAAAAAAAAAATGAGTCTTTATCTGTGGTTCCCAAACACTAGTCCATTGGCCTATAAGCATCAGTTTGGTGATGTATCATCTGAATAACATTGAAAAAAGCTTCCAGAAAAAAAAAAAAAAAACACAACAGTATGTCCTTTAACAGGTGAATGAATAAATAACCTATTGTATATCCATACATGGAATTGTATTCAGGAATAAAAAGGAACAAATCTTTGATTCATGCAAGGGTGAATTTCAAAAATATCGTGCTACATCAAAGAAACTAGGCAACAAAGACTATATATTGCATGACTTCATTTACATAAAATGCCAATAAAAAGGCAATTTTGTAGACAGCCCATCAAGTAATCTTCCAGGGCTTGGGGTGAGAGCAGGAATCAGCTGCAAATGGGCACATGTATCTTTGAGTGATGGCAATGTTCTGAAACTAGATTTTGATGATCATTGCACAACTCTATAAATTTATTAAAAATCATTGAATAGTACACTTAAATGAATGAATCTTAAGTATAAATAGTACACTTAAATGAGGTATGATATGTAAATCATACCTCAATAAAAATATTAAAAATAAAAATTGAGAAATGGCCCATTCTGAGGACACAAGGTGATATTGGCACTGTCTGGACTCTGAAGAGCTTCATACCAGAAAGGAGGGAAGTGCAGGAAGAGATCCCAAAATTGGAATATAAACTTCCTTCAAATCCCTTAAATCCTTGGATGGCCCCAGAACTGTGTACACACAGGGGAGACTTCAGGAACCCAGTGAAAAGCAGCAACAGGAAAGACTGAAAAATTGAGTAGACAATTTAGCTCCTGCCTACTCCGAAGGAGACAGATTTTAAAATTCCTCCAAGTTTGAAGGGCCAGGTAAACACCTAGAGTTTTCCAATAAAATACCAGAAGAGACATGAATAAAGATTATATGCCAAGATTAAGGGACTGGCCCAGAATTAAGGGTAAACCTAAACAAATATACTCATATATAATATAAGATCAAACTTTACAGGTACAAGGTGATCATTCAGTAATTTAACAAAAATCAATAATCTCAGAGAAATATAAGAGAATCCAGAGTTTCTACAATGTACAATGCACAGTTCTCAGTATAAAATAGAAATTATTAGACATGCGAGGAAACCTAAAAATGTGACCAAAGGTCCAGGGTAAAATCATTCAAGAGAAACAGACCCTGAGATGATGCAGATATAGGAATTAGCAGAAAATAATCTTAAAGCAACTATTTTAAATGTGTTTAAGAACTTTAAAGATTGTCATAATGAGTGAACAGCTAGAGAATCTCAGCAAAGAAATAGAAACTACACAGAAATGTAAAATCTAGAGTGGAAAATACAAAATCTAAAGCAAAAGGATGGGCTTTGCAGATTGGAGATAGAAGAAGAAAAGAGTCAAAGAACTGGAAGGGAAATCAAAAGAAATTATCCAATATGAAGAAAAAAGAAGAGAGAAAGTTTTCTTTAAATCTAGAGCCAGAGAGAGAGGAGAGAGAGGGAAGAGAAGAGAGGAGGGAAGAGAAAAGCCTGAAAAGAACCAAAGGACAAGAGTGAATGAATGGGGCACAAAAGAATTAATTGAAGAAATGATGGCTAAAGATTTTTCCAAATTTCATATAAAACGTCATCCTAAAGGTTGACTAAGATAAACAAGCTCCAAACTGAAGAAATACAAAGGAAACCACACCTAATCACAGCATTCTCAACATGTTAAAAAACAAAATGAGAAAATCTTGAAAGCATCCACAGAAAAAGAGAAAAAAAAAAAGAAACACATTACATATGGGAGAAAAACAATATGAATGCAGTTGATATTTTACGGGAAATGATGGGAGACCGTAAGACAATAGGATGACAAAGGCAGTCTGTAAGAGAGAAAGGAAATGGTATCAGATGGGGAAATAGACCTCTAAGAAGGAAAGAAGAGCATTAGAAATGGTAAATACGTGGGTAAATATAAAAGACTATCTTTCCTTCCTTCTTAATTTCTTTAAATGGCCATGACTTTTATTTCAACAATTATAGCAGTGTATTGAGGGCATATAACATATGTAGATGTTAAACACATAACCACAATAAAACAAAAGGTAAGGGTGGAGTTCTACTGCCCCATGGTTCTCACAGTTTCTGTGGAGTGTTAACAGTGTTAAGTATACTGGTAAGTTGAAGATGCATATGAAGGAAGGCCTACTTTAGGTTAAGGACCATGAAGCTAGAGGAATACACAGAAAAAAAAAAAATTCAAGCTTAGGATGTTGTAGGTTTCTTGAAGTAGATTTTTGTAAAATGGGCAAGGTATGACAATGGCAAAGAACATTTATTGGTAGATGAGCCACAGCAAGGAATAGAGAACTTGAATCTGGAATTTCTAGACAGTGCTCAAGGTGAGTGCTCGAGAGTTGGCATGAATGATGAAGGAGGACCCAATCTGAGCTCCCAACCCTGAATTGGAATGGGACACAATATTTAAAAATGTAGGGTTTCTTGTTGCCATGAAACAGGGTTCTAGAGGGCCTAGAGAGAAAATTCTGAGGTTTAGATTTCAGAAACTAAGCAAGAGAACCAACAGGTATTAAGTTTGAGAGATGTAGAGAGTGACCTAGGGGTGCAGGAACAGAAAGCAAGGTGGAATTTGCTGCTCTTGGGGCTGCAAGCAATGGCATCAACTTTGTCTCTGTGTGTGACAGATCTCTTTTTCTTTTTTCCTGTATTTTGATGCTTTGACATCTTGGGGTCTTATGGACCCAGGGAGGGACTTTCCCTTGCAGTGTTAGCTCATTCCTAGAGAAAATAAATTACTTGTCAGCCAGCATGCCTTTGATATGCAAACCAACGAATCCTGAGTCCATATTTCCATCTACTTCCTTTTATTGGACTCCAGACCAGGACACTATCTCCCTGCCCTAAATCATCCCAGGGCCAGGTACTGGACATCTAGCCCACTGAAATTATTCAAACTATCCAATCCTAAACCTGTTCAGCTTGCTTACAGCTTTGCCCATTCCTTCCCACAAAACCACAATAAAGCATCCTGCCCACAGTTCTCACTCCCTCTGCCTCCTGACCAACCCCGGTGACTCCCCATGTAGTCCTGCATGGCGTGGTGCCTCTAGTTTCTAGGGATCTGTGAGTATAAGCACTTCTTCCTTCATGACAGTCACTTTTGTTTTTGTGTGTCTTGCCATACCTGATTAAAACAAATCTTACAGACATTTTAAAACAGTGTGTACCTAAGGTCCTCGGGGGTCACAGGCTTGCATGTATTATCTGTATAATCGGCCTCCCTAGGATGGAGTACATCTCCTTCTTTCCCATTTGAAACAGAAATATCCCTCTTTGTTGAAATTGTTTATGCTTGTCATGGAAGTGAATAGAGTGAAGAGGTCTGCTGCAGTAGTGATTTTAGCCATAAATTAGAGCTTAAGAGGGAAATTATAAATAGTATTCATGAATTGGGGTATCCACAAAGATCTCAGAAATGATCCCTCATTTGCACCGAATGTCCCATATTTATTTGGCATTTCCTTAACTCCTCATCTCTCACCTCTAGGCCTTTTGGCCATTTTACCTTCAAGAGCCAAACCAGCTTCTAAGAATAGCCCAATGGAAGCTTTCCAGTCAACTTCCTCATAATCTTCTAGGCTAATTAGACGTGCAAAACATAGTTTGGCCTTCTGCCCTCTTTATCAGTGGGAATGAGTTGTCATTCTTTCCAACACTGTCTTGACTCCAGTGTCTGAGACGAAGACAGAGGACACTGTAGGGCCACCCCTGCATTGATCCCATGGATCCACACACCTTCTACTCTTTGACAAATAGGTGGTAACTTCCCATGTGCTCATGGGAAGGAGAGCTCTGCGCTCTCCCAGTAGTAAAATCTAGCACCTGCTTCTTGACATTAAATGAAATGTTAGATACCACAGAGTTCTTGACCTGTTTTGGTTGCCCTGGGAACTGAGAGCTTGGGGTCAGTCTTATAGTGTGGTCTGCTCCTGCTAAAAGGGCCATGTGTCTTTCCATTCGACACAACTCTGTCGGAAGGTTCATTACAGTCACAAATACAAGGGGACACAAAGCTGCAGCTATGTGGGCTCAAAGCAAAAAGATAGTCTTATACCTATTCTCTAGACTCAAAAAGTGAGCCCCTCGTTGGGGTATGAATGTGAATTGAGACTTGAGTTACTTGAAGAATTATGATACCATCCATTTATTTTTGCATCTGTAAACATATGAATAAAATGAGCCTCATAAGCCAAGAGCAAAAATATACCTTCAGGTTTATTCCAGAATACTAAAAATATCCCTCTGCCATATCTAGCAAAAACATGTCACATTGGGAACCAAAAAAAAAGGTAGAAAAAAAAAGTCTATTGTGGAACAGAGTGCAGAGCCTGGCTATAGACATTCTGCCCCACGAAGTCAGGCATTCAGTCACTCAGTCATTCATCAACAAATGTCGATCAAGATTAAATTTTAAAGTGAACAAACTTATATTTCAAGAGCAAATATTCATCAAGGAGCCGTGAAAGACACGCAGGCTTTGGAGTCTCTCAGACCTGAGTTTGCAGCTCAGCTCTGCCCCTTACTATCTGTATGACCTCGAATGCCTCACTTTACCTCTCTGAGCCTCAGCTTCCTTATCTGTGAAATGAGGATAATTGTAAACAGCTTGGGGGCGGTCGTAAGGATTAGCTGGTATAGTAACTGTCAAGCAAGTTTAGTGAGGGAGTGGCAGCAGAACATCTGACCCATGGAAATGTGGTTTCGAGGGACCCCACTATCATAATGCTTATGCACTATCACACATATGCATAGATAGATAGATAGATAGATAGATAGATAGATAGATAGATAGATGATAGATAGATAGATGATAGATAAACTGCAGGTAGAATAAGCATTCTACAATTCCTTCCTTCCTTCCTTCCTCCCTCCCTCCCTCCCTCCCTTCCTTCCTTCCTTCCTTCCTTCCTTCCTCAATTTTCTGCCACTCCGTACCAGGCACTGATCTGGTGGGAGCTGGGCATATAGTGGTGAACAGACTATGATAGGCTTCTGCTCTGATTTTCCACATTGTGGTCTTAAAATTATCATTTGTACTAAAAGAAACCAGGGTTTCCTGAAGAAGTGTAGGGTGGAAAATGAATACTCTGAGCCTGGATCCAGTTACCTCTTTGTGGGAAATACTAGAGCAGAGTTCAACATTGTAAGCTCCATGTGAGTGTGCAATTAACAAAACCCAGAGAGGGACACTCTGTAGGTCAGAGGTCCTGGGCTTTTTGACAATTAAATTGTAAGGCAGAGAAAGCCATTGAGGAGGAATCTGTAGATTAAAAAAAGACTTTACAATGGAACAAACTAGTTTTTTAGTGGGAAAAAAAAACCTATAATGTGTAGCGGCACAGATCTGAGTGATCCAGCTGTAGAGAGGGGAGGCCTGTAAGGGTCAGGAGAGCGGGCCCTCCCCGGAGCAGGAGGGCGGCTGAGACGGGCGGGGCACAGGCTGGGCTCTGGGTAAGTTCTTTCTCTGCGTGGGTGTGGCTGTAAGGATGCTCACTCTGTAATAGTTGGTTACCCTCTACACTTGTTTTGTGTGGCTCTTTGCATCTTGATTTACGTTGCAATAAGAAGGAACGTAAAAGGAAGCAGCAGGTGTCCAGGGCCACTGTGTGCCTGAGACTTTGCTGGGGTGATGAGTGGGGCTCAGTCCTGACCCTGAAGGAGCTTAGTGCTTCATGAGAGACAGAGGTCATTGGTATGGTGATCAGGGTGGGGAAGGAGGGGAATACTGCAGACTGGCAGAGAAGTGTGGCCTCACCAGCCCGGGGGGCAGCAGAAGGCTTGGCGAGCACAAGGTGCTGGGGAAGGACACCTACTGCCCCCCCAGCCCTGCCAAGGACTCGGGGCAGCACTGGCCCCGTCGGGCTGGTTGGGACAGCAAGCGGGGAACCTGCTCAAGGCCTGGCCCCTTGCTGTGCACTTTCCACAGCATCCATACCCCCACCCCGTGTCTTGGTAACTCCTGCCGGCACCGCTGCCCCGTTCCTCAGGTGGAAGGCAACCGCGGCTTCAAGCGGGGGTGAAAACAGCTCGCCCTCAGCCAGCTGGCCAGTCAACAGAGCAGCTGAGAATTCAACCAAATCCGCATTCTTTTTCCAGGGAGGTCAAGGTATCCTTGACAGATATAGGTGGTTAGTCTGTGTGGGAGCAGATAGCCCAGGCCGGGAGTTAGTTAAAGGCGTTGGCAACAGGAAAGCAGACATTATAAATTTATAAATCACAAAAGTTTTTAATTCATTCTTAACAAAGCCAAACAGCCAAGTTGCTTTTGTTTGAATGAGGATGCCGAGTAGGGCAGGGGCGCACGACGTCTGGGCTGGCGGCAAGTGTAAATTGGCACAGCTTGCCGGGGAGCATCCTGAGGCCGCAGTCCCTTTCCCAGGCGACAAACGAGGCTTCCTGTTCACATACCCATGGGAGAAGAAGGAAAGCTGTACGTGTGGTATACTTGGAGAAAATACAACGCTTCATGAGGGCAGAGGAAAATGTGTAGAAGCAAGAGCATGGGTTTTGATCAGAAAACCTCAAGTTCAAATCTCACCATGACTACCCTCCAGCAGTGGGAACTTGGGGATGTGACTCAAGCCCTCCAAGCCCCCTCCATCCTCATCCGTAAAGTGGGCTAATGAGCATTAGATACGTGCATAATGCACCTAATTCATGCTAGGTGATAATAAATTACATTGTTTAATCTTTGTCCTCATTTTTACCTTTTCTGCCCACGTTAGAGATCAGTTTTGGCTTAATCAGTTTGAATCTGTCCTGGAGGATTCTAGAACTCAAGACTTTCTGGAAATAAGAGGCCGTCCCCTCTGGTGTACTTGGCTGTGAGTGGTAACCTGGCTTAGTGGTTAAAGGCATAGGATTTGGAACCTGGCTTCCCGGGTTGGAATCCCAGATCCGCCACTACTGGCTGTGTGGCCTTGGGAAAGTTAACTAAGCTCGCTGTGCCTCAGTTTCCCCATCTGTAATGCGGGGGGAGAATAACAGCTGATTGGGCTGGGAGGATTAAACGTGGTAACACAGCACATTGTACCTCGTGTAGCTCTGCCTTCGGGGTGTCTGCATTAAGGAGCCCGTGAGAAGCCTTCCCCGAGCACCCGGCTGAGTGGCCCCAGGGATCCGACTGGAGCCTTCCCTGGCCATCAGACTGCTCTGGGGCTTCTCCATTCGAGAGCCTTTGAGAGCCTTGCTCCCATCACCGAGGTTCTTTCTTGGCTTAAGCCCTGACTCGGCACAGTCTAAAGACACTGAAGGTTTAACTCTTTCTTCAAGACTTGGTTTCCTTCTGCTGCTCAGCCCAGCACACCGGCGGGAGCAGGGCCCCACAGCAGCCTCGCTCTGCGGACCACCCGGGCTCCACACCAGCCACTCGGTCTCTGTGCACACCCCACCTCCACGGAGATGGAGGGAGGATCGGTTCGCACTGGAGCCAGGGCTGAACACGAATGCCCCCTGGGTGCCTGTGCGTTAGACACTCATCCCTAGAAGCAGCAGCTAATGGGCAACACTAAGGAAGCACTTGCCACGCAGACTCGGGGTTTCCCCCTGATTTCTGTTCCAGAACTCTGAGGCTGGGCCACAGAGAAGGCTCTCATCCCCTCTGCCGTGTGCCCAGGACCAGTGCAGAATGTGGCACGCCCCCTAGGACTGTGTTCCAGCAGGCTACTGGCTTTTGAGAGCAGGATCCCGGGACTTCCCACCTTTAGGTCACAGGCAGCCTGTTCGCCAAGCAGTGTCGTGGGCTGAACACTGGCACCACCATCGGCTCAGTCCCCACGGGGCAGACCCCACACCTTGCAGAGGTCCCTCAGCCCAGCCTGCCTGGCTGTGGTGTCCAGTGTGGGCTCCCGGGTGGCCGCCTAAAGAAGCTGGGGGGCCTTCCTCATTACACTCTGTTTCTGCGGGTCATCTAACAGCAGCTTATCTAGGGAGAGAGGGGCAGGACATTTAAAGTCTGTTCATTTAATAAGATTTTAGCAGTCTTAACCCCTGCAAGGCATTTGTCCCTAACACACTTAAGGCTTTTTATCTGCAGAGTAAAGCACAACTGGCCACTTAAAATCTTGAAAAACACACTTTATATCACAAGGAGAGTCAAGTGTTAATTTGTCTTTCCATGTCTCTGTGTGTCTCGCGGGTCTGGCACCCCTCCTGCCTCTTGTCCACTCGGTCCCCTCGCCCGGGTGATCCTTCTAAAGACATCACGAAGGCCACGGCACTGCCGCCTGGTGCAGACGCGTTGTCCGGATGCCCACCTCCCCCTCGCACTGGGCCGGCCGGTGCAGCTCACACAGCGCCGGTGTCCCGGAGAGCTAGCGCCAGCCCCCATATAATGAGCACTTCAATGCTCCCACCAGAATGAGAAAGAGAAGCAAAGAAAGCAAAGAAAAAGACAATCGGCAGATGCGGCAGGAATGGAGAGCGGCTGGACGCTTGCGTACTGCTGGTGGGAACGCAGACCGTACGACTGCCCAGGAAGCCGCTGGACGCAGACGCGGTCCTGCCTGTTGTCTACCCGGCAGACACACCTTCATGTGTGCACGGAAAGACGTGCACAGTATTTGGGAACTGAGTGGGTCTCAGAAAATGCTGGTTGAATGAGTTAAAACCTGTTGTGGAGCACCCTGTGCAGAGGCACATAAGACCTCATCCCTGTCCTTGAGGAGCCCCAGAGCAGGTTCTCTTGATGGAACACACTTTTCCTGAGTGGGTACCGTGTCCTGGGTTTGTGCTTGGTGCCAGGAATATGGGGCTACATCAGAGATGGCCCTTACCCTGTCAGGAAAAACCAGTCACTTAGCTCAGCAACCAGAGGACCTTGCTCAAGGAAATTTGGTTGGATGAATATCAATATGGACAGCCCTGGCTCACATTCTGTAACTATCTGTGCATGTGATTATGTGATCTTCCTCCATGAGAGCGGGAAGCTGGTCTGTCTGCCTTCCTGCTGTGTCCTGCTCAGCAGCAGACAGCAGCACCTGGCTCCACGTCGGAGGCTCAGCGAGTACATGCTGGATGCAAGAATGGATGGATGAAGTTGAACAGAGGTGGGAAGAGTTCAGGGGTCTCTAGGTAAATTCATTACCCCCATTTCACCGACAAGAGTCCTGAGGATGAGAACATGGAAGGGGCTTGTCCTAAGCCACACAGCTCCTGAATGGGTCTTTCCAAAACCCTGTGGCCTTTCCAGACAGCTCACTGCCTCCTGGAGAGACCCAGGGGCTTGTGTCCACATCCGTGACCCCTTACAGCTGTGAATCATACCACCCATCATGCCAGCCAGAGGAGGGAGACATGTCCCTATGCTCACCCTCCACCAGGGGTTCCCTGCCTGTTGGCAGCTCCCAGTGGAAGCTTGGGCCTCCCACCATGTAAGGAATATTCCACAAAGAGTTTGACAAACCAAACTCGCCTCTGCCAAGGACACTTACCAGCAGTTTGAATTATAACAATCAACCATGGATTTTTGTTTTAACTTAAGACAAAGATTAATATTTCAAGAGAACATGGTTCTAATTTACAGCCAAGACCTTTGGTTTAATCAGCAAAGGAAAAAAAAAGAAGTCTGTGAACATCGTTGGCTCACTCATGTTTTCCCATTGCACTCCTAGCTGGGTTTACCTCTTTGGCCTTTAATTATTCCATTCTCTCACATGGCTTTATCTCTGACACTTCAGGATGAAAATGTGATTTGCCATTCAGAGGTATCAGCAAAAATCACACTCCAGTCAGCAAATTGAGAGTCTGATAAAGGAACAGAGGGTTGGGCTGAGGCTCTGAAAGCATGTCTTTAAAGTGTTTTTAATTAAATCTGTTATTATTTAGGATGGTGGAGAATCATTTACATGCATTACAGGGTTTGTTTGGAAGCTCAGCTGTGCTGTTCCTGTAACTCTAGCATTAGTCATGGAACCTGAGCGCAATGTGACAGGTTGGCTTCTTCATTCAGACGTTGTGTGAGCAGCAGCCACCGTGTATACCTGCTTGGTACTAGGCACTAAGCTAGGTTCGGTAGGGGTCACACAGAAACACTCGGCAAAGCTCTTTCCCTGTCGTATCAGGGGCCGGATGACATTACCACGCTGTAATAAAACAGAAGGTGGGAGAAGAGGGTCAAAGGAATGAATAATACTGAGCCTCAATGCTAGCATCTGCTCTAGGGTCTTTGCCTGCATTCACTCTTCTGATCATACAGCCGTCTGCGAAGAACAATCATTACCCCATTTCACAGACAGGAGTCCTGAGGCTCGGAGCACTGAAGGGGTTTGTCCGAAGCCACACAGCTACTGGATGGGTCTCTCCCAAACCCTGTGCCCTCTCCATGACAGTACATGGCCTCCTGGAGAGGCCCGAGGGCTTGTGCCCACATCCGTGAGGGCTGGCCTCACCCCAGTGGTGAATCACAATACCCATCATGGTGGTCAGAGAAGGAGCCATGTTTATAGGCTCACTCTCCACCAGGGGTTCTCTGCCTGTTGTCAGCAAACCTTCCCAGACCCCTCGACTACAGGACCCACTATAAAAACTGTCGCTTGGTGTGCTCTTCCTTCAGAACATCTGTCACAACCTAAAATATATAGTTATTTGTTTGATTATTCATTTACTATTTCTCTCCCCTGCAACCTGGGAGCTTTACTTATGAGGGCAGAAACCTCACTGCTGTGGTTACCCAGACTTTCCAGCAATAGCACGGTCACTAGCAGAGGGTATTTATAGAACGAAATAAGAAGTGAGGGAGGGAATGGGGAAGGAAGGAGGAAGGAAGAAGGGAGGGAGGGAAAGAAGGGGGGAGAGAAAAGAGAAATTAGAACGTCTTTTTTAGGAACCCCTGTGATTACTACAGACCTTCCCAGTGTTCTTTTCCCTGCACTTCATGTCTATATTCTGTACTAGCATTTGTAGCCGGTAAAAGCAGACAAGCAAAAAAGCCTAGAGTTGAGTTATTCTCCACACTGACTGAAAGATCAAAAGATCAGCAGATCTCGGGCTCCGGGACCCCCAAACCATGGAAGCCTGTGTTACTTTGAGGGGTCTTGGAATCCTTTGCCCTGCCAAGGGCTTTGCCCGCATAGCCTGTATGTGCTTCTTGGGTTTTAAACTCTATGATCATTAATAAAATCATATATTCATATAAATATAAATAGTAGCTGAAGTCATATTATTCTCTCAGACCATGCATACTAAAACAACTATTGTAAAGCCTGAAATGTCGGAAATCAAAAAGAGACCCTCAGTGGTGAAAAAAACCATGGGAGCTACACTTCCAAATACTCGACACTTAGCTATGAATTCGGGCAGACCACTGAGAACCACGTCGTACGTGGGCTTCCTTCCAGAGCCCATCTCAGAACAGGGTAATGAATAGTAATTTCTACCGGATGCTCACTGTGTGCTGAGTGTCATATTGAGCACTTTTCATGCATTATTTTTGTTATCTTTATCATGACCCATTTGACAGATGAAGGAACAGAGGCTTAGGGAGTTTAATTTGCTGAGGTCACACAGGTAGTCGGTGGCAGAACTGGGAGTCACACGCAAAGCCATGCCACTTCAAAGCCCTTGACGTTAACCATGCACCATACCAGCTCACTGGCTCCGGGCTGTCTCTGGAGGACACCTGGATGGTACCCTTTCAGGCCATGCTGAAGGGTGTTAGAGGAGCCCGCCCCCAAAACTCACCACTAGAGTAATAAAGGGTGAGGTTGAGGAGAGTGGTCTCTACATCACCCATCACACGATGCCTCCTTTTGAGAACGTGCAAGAGAGATTTCTGTCTGGACTCTGTATAAGAAAAAGCTCTGCTTCTCTGTAACAAAAGGGCTCTTTTCGTTCTGTGAGCATGATAAGACAATATGACTCATCAAGTTTCTCCTTCCCGTTGGCTGTAGCCAACGCAGGGCCAGGCCCCACTCCTCCCACAGAGAGACGGTGTCCAGATCCGAGGTGGCCCAGAGCGGTGGCTGACAGACCCTCCTACCCACGTTTTCCCTTCCATGACTTCTTCTATTTCGTGACTTTAAAAAAAAAAATTGTCTACTGATTTTATCCTCACAAGCCATGCTCGGTATGTTTTGGATGGGCCAGGGTGTATATAAAATTCAACAATTATTTGCTGTGTGCTAATCCAGTCTCTCAAGAAGAGTCATATCCTCAAGGCACCTCCTGTCTTTTATCCCCTGAAGAGCTCCTAAGAGTAGCTAAAGTGGGTGCTTGAGGATGAATCGACGGCAACCACTAGCTGTTGTCACCACCTCGCTTTACACCACAAGGTGGCCTTGAACTCACATCTCATACCACGTAGAAGGCTTCGGTTTGCTGAAGTGTTTCCTCTAAGCCTGGGTAACATCTGTCATTAGAAACCCCAAGAATCTACAAGGACAGCATGTCCTTGGAATCCCCAACACTGAGCATTGTGTCTGGCATTGTGGGAAGTTGATCGATGTTTTTCCACTGAATCAAACAACTAACGATTATTATAGTATAATAATATAATATTATATTAATAACTTATTTATTGAGGATTTACTATATGCCCAACACTTCACTTGTCCGATCTTCACATAACTCAGCTCTTACCAGCTATGGCTCAGTCATATAATGTGATGAGGAAACCAGATTTTTCTAGGATAATGGCTTTTGCCAGGAAAAAAAATTCAAATAGCTCTCTGACTCTGAAAATGTCAACCAATATTGAACTCTTAGAGAGTCTGCCACCTCCAGATGCTCCTCTTTCTTGCTCTCAAGCTTTAACCTCTTCACTGCATGACTCACAACGGCCCATCTACCAACTGCGACAAAAACAATCTGCATTTCTGGAAGCTGGCAGCAAGGTGGCCTTTAATTACCTAATGTCTCAGAGGTCCCTAAAGTGTAATTAGTTTGATTGGACCTTGTAATTAAATGGTCAGCCAACCACGTGGGAGGACACCTTCGGCTTGGGCATTCTTTTCTTTCTTTTTCTGGGCTCAGGGCCTAAGAACTGCAAACCAGGAAACAAAGTCCCACCCCCACCCCCCCACCCCCCACACCCCCCCCACCCCCGGGTGCTGTGCTGCTCCTCCCGCCAGGGGCTGGTGGGGCAGCATTCAGAGGTAGAGCGGCTGGTCTTTGTGCGGGGTAGTTCTGCTCACTGGTAGAATCGCCCTCGGTGTAGCAGGTGGTATAATCCCTCCATCTCCGAATATTTGTCACTGAGTGTCTGTGATGGTGTGCCCAGGTGCCTGGCATCCCACCCCTTGCCATGCATGGGGTGCAGATACCTAAGACCTCTGGGAAAACACAAAGGTTCTCATTGGGGGAGAGCAAGGTGTGGAAATCAGGGCATTCATGGGGAGTCAGGGAGGCTCAGGTGAAAGGCCCCCAAGGAGGGGTTCAGGAATTCAGAGTCAGCTTGTGACCCCCAGGGATTCTGGACACAAAAACGATTCCTCATTCAACAGGCATTTTTCCTCACTGAATATCAGAGGCTGCTGCCCAAGCCAGCCTTGCTGGTAATTGTCTAAAGACCCAGAAAATATCTGGGAAATGAGAAAATAAACCAAGCAACCTATATACATACATGTGACCACAGAAGAAAAGCATATTTGAAAATGAGGAATCCGTTCAGAATATGTGTGAGGGAGAGAGAAACTTTCTAACAGATGTGGGCAGTCCCACCACGGAACCAAAGTAAACCCTCCAAGCAGGATGCTCGGTCATAAATCTGGAATGTGGATTGTGTTAAGAGTACGAGACACCAGGGTAAATGTTCCTGAATCAGAGCGCGGCATCTTACATTTTGGGCCCGCATTGATTAGTGTTGTTGATGTGGGCCGGCCCCGGGGTCCTTGGCTTTGCACGGGACAGAGGTCAAACGTGAGCCGGCAGGAAGTGAGAAGAGACTTGACTGAAGGTACAGAGAGAATGCAGGTGCAGACAGAGTGTCTGGAAGACTCAGAAAGGAAAAAAGAGAGTCTCTTTGCTCAGGGTCTGGGGTTTTCATTGAGGATTGTGGTCTGATGTACGTGTCCTCTCAGGCATCTAGCAACCAGTCAACACAAGGACCAGCATCCCGGTGTCCTCCGTAAGTCACTTGTTCCTTGGAGCCAGGGGCCTTGGCATCGAGATGTCTAGCATCAGTGGTCTGAAATGCACATATGATGTCTTTTTCTGGTCAGTCTTGCCTGGCCCTTCCTTAGATGTTATCTGTTGTTCTGGAAGACTCCAAAGAAATCATGAACTCCTGTCCCTTACAAGGAGGACACACATTATTTGCATTGTGAGGCATGTGTAAAGTGGGGTTGCGGGTCCTAGCAAGAATAAAAGCAGGAAAAGGAGCAAAAAGCAGATTTTCATGGAGTCCTTCAATTTCCCTGTCTCATCGTGTCGCTACTGCTGGCCTGGTTTTCACGTTTGTTTAGTTTTTTGGAGGAAATGCCGAGGAAGCAAGGCCACCTAGAATTCAGGAGACCTGGGCTCTGGCCCCAGTCCCCTACTCCAGAAGCTGCCTCTAATGAAGTCCTGCTACTTCGGCAGGCCTTACTTTTCTCACTGTAGAATGCATACAACACTTGCCCCCTTGTCCTCCCAGGGACTCTGTGGAGTACTTTGAACATAATAAAGTATTATTTCAAAGTATTATTTCATTAGTGGGAAATGCTATTGCCATTAATGATGGTTATTAAGTATCTATTATTAATACAAATTAATCCTAAATCTGATGAGGAATGAGGTGGGTATAAATCAATAAATAAGATCTAAATGGATGGATTTCAAGGCAGCAATAGTGATTGAGGACTGGTCTTACTTCTCTCACCTCTAGGTGGGTGCTGGGGGGACAGGGAGGCTCCCCTGCTTGACTGGAAGGAGCCTGGTTGTGGAGAGAGGCTGCCCTTCACTTACCTCGTCTGGTGCACAAGGCATCCCCTCCCCAAATCAACCCATCCCCTCCCTGACCTTGCTTTTGTTCTCTCTCTCATCCCCTTTCACACTAGCTAGCTTGCCCAAATTCCCACTCCTTCCTCCTCAGGCTGAGACTGAAGATGCAATCCAGACAGGGACAGGGACATCTGCGAGAGCAGTCCCCATAGCTCTCTTGCCATTGCAGGCCATCGGCTCCCGAGGCCGCCACACAAGGACAAAAGCCTGGTGTCAGTCCTCCAGCAAACCAGTGGGAGCAGCCCTCCCTGTTGGGTCTGAGGGCTAGGTGCAGGGAGGAGGGACACCCTGGCAGCTAAATGCTTAGGGATTAAATGGAATGCTTCCAGAGGCCTCTGGAAATATCCCAAGGTCTTCCAGCCTATTGTCACTTGACCTGCAGGAATCCTTCCCAGATGCACTATTCAAGCTCTCATCCAATACATGATTGTTTTTTCTTTCTTGAGTGATCATACCACATAATGATTTAGAACTTCTCAAACTTTAATGCACATGCGGATCACCTAGAGATCTCATTAGACTGCAGATTCCAATTCAGAAGGTCAGAGTGGGGTCTGAGACTCTAGCGTCTAACCAGCTCATACCGTCTGGGGCTGACTGATGGCTCACACTGATTAGCGAGGCTTTTCAGCAAGGCTCTAGACACAAACTCACTGTGTGACCTTACTTAACCTCTCTGAGCCTCTGTCTGTCCGTAATATGGAGAAAATAATAGTATTACCTCCAAGAGTCTTTGGGAGAATACATAAGACAATGCATGCAAAGTTCCCAGCCCAGGGAGTGGCACAAAGTGGAGGGGAGAGCACGGTACACACAGTAGTGGTGATCGCAGGATGCTAAAATGGGAGCTTTCTCCTAAGTGGGCCTTCCCCTGGGGAGGCATTTCAAAGAATTCGAAGAGCACAACTTTCAGGCTTAGAAAGCACCTCGGGCCCAAGGCAACCTCCCATGTCTAATGGAAAGACTTGTAGCAAATGAAAAACACACCTTGGACAGGCTGAGCAGGGGCAGGTGCAGAGGCCTGTGTTCCCAGGAGGGGCGGACAGAAGCCAGAGGCCGAGCTCCCCGTGCGGCAGCACAGGGTTCCTCGCAGAGGATGTCGGCGGGCCTTTCGGGAAAAGAGCCTTAGTAAGCAGCCGTTAGTTCATGGGGAACTCTGGCTTTGGGGAGATTCGTTAGGTATCCAATTTGCTGTGCGAGGCCAGCCCAGCCCTTCTCAGTATCTAAGTAGATGCGACTTTTGCTTATTTGTTCATCTAAAAGTGGTCATGGATGATGGATAATGAGAAACAGTCTTCGAAATACCGAGGGGACTGAGAGGTCAACACACTCTGTGCCTGATTTGGGGGGGCGGGCGGCGTGGGAGCGGCTGACTAAGGTGGAAGAAGCAGCAGAAGCAGGGGAGAGGGCAGAGCGGAGGCAGGGTGCAAGAATGGCATTTAGGACAAAAAGACAATGGTGAGGAGATCCTGTGTTTGGAGAAGCAAGGAGTGTGGGCTGAGATGCATGCATCTGTTTCTCTTGTTCCTGCATGTGTTACGGTGCACTTAGTAGCTTCAGACAACACAGTTATTATCTTCCAGTTTGTGGGAATTGGAAGTCTGAAATGGGCCTCGTGGAGCTAAAGTCAAGGTGTAGGAGGGCTGTGTTCCTTTGGAAGGCTCTGGGGAGAATGGGTTCCCTTGCCCTCTCCCCTGGAGAGGTTGCCCACCATCCTGGGCTCCATCTTGAAAGTCAGCACTCACACCACCCAGCCTCTGCCTCCACAGCCTCCCCCTTCTCTGACACCCCCTGCCTCCCGCCTTCACTTGTAAATACCCTTGTGATGACGCGGGGCCCATCTGGATAATCCAGGAAAACTCCCCAACCCAAAATCCTTCCCTTCATCACTTGTGCAAAGTCCCTTTGCCACTCGAGATAACACACTCACGGGTTTTGGGAACTAGGTAGGATGTAGACATCTTTGGGGGTGATTCTTCTGCCAACATGTTGGGAATGACTTCAGGGTAGCTCTCTCCCAGGATTTATTTTGTGGGAAACACAACTTATTAAGGAAGTTCCTAATTAAAAAAAAAAAGTTTATCCAAGAGGTCGGGAGAGAAGAGAAAAGAATTATTCGAGGCTGAGCTCTACTAGTGGTTTGTAGGGAGAGCTTCCCCTCACAGGGGCCTGGGGACCCATGGTATGCATGGCATATGGTAGGTCTCCTTCATCCAGGCCCCCAGACAAGCCTTAGGAGAGGCAGGGCAGCTGTGAGGGCCTCGAGAGCATGCTGTCCTTGGCCTTAACACATAAATCCAGATACTCCCTTAGAACCTCAGTGCAAGGAAGACCCTCTGTGTGCTTCTCCTTTCCTCTCTCCCTATGCCATGCTCACAATTGTTCTGCTACCAGAGCTGCAGGGTTTTTCCCACATAGAGCAATGCTCTGAGAGACCAGCTGGGTCTGACAGTCCAGTTCAACACTGGCACTGAGCTGGAGTTCATGCAGACCCCACAGCTTAGGACCCCAGACCCATGAGGCAGCCCTACATCAGAGCCAATAAGCAAGAAGTAGGTCCCCAGGTTACCCACAACTTCTGTCCAACTTGGCTACAGATCAGAGGTTCCGAAGACCCCGCCCTCCTTAGATTCGATCATTTGCTAGCACAGCTTGCAGAACTCAGGCAAACACTAGCTTACATTTATTAGTTTATTATATAATAAAGGATATGAGAAAGGATGCAGATGAACAGCCACATGAAGAAATGCATAAGGTGAGGTCCGGATGGACCCCAAGTGGAGGAACTTGTTCTGTCCCTGTGGAGTTGGGGTGCACCATCCTCCTATACTGGGATGCATTTACCGATCCAGAAGCTCCCTGAAGCCAGTACTGTTGGGATTTTTATGCAGATTTTATCACATAGACGTGATGGGTTATTAACTCTATTTCCAGCCCTCCTCCCTTGTCCAGAGGATGGGGGGTGGGGCTGAAAGTTCCAAGCTTCCAATCATGGCTTGGCTTTTCTGATGACTGACCCCCATCTAGGAGCTCACCCAGAGTCACTTCATTAGGACAAAAGATGCTCCCATCACCCAGGAAATTCCAAAGGATTTAGGAGCTTGCAGTCAGATGCTCCTATCACTCGGGAAATTGCAAAGGTCTTAGGAATGCTGTGTCAGGAACTGGTGCCAAGACTAAATGTTAGAACGAAAGATTCTCTTACCACCCCAATTTATAAGGGTTGTAGGTCAGGAATCGAGGGTAAAGATATAGATATAGATATAGATTTCTTATTATCTCACACTTAGGCATTAGAATAAATGCTCTGGAAGTGGTCTCAAGTCTGAGCATCAGCCTGCTTCTGCCAGATCACAAGAGAAGGAGCTTTTAGAGGCCCGGCCCAGCAGTGCCAAGGCTCCAGGTTTCCTGAGTGGCCCCTCTGCTTCTTCCACGTGGAGCAGGGTGCCTGGTGCATGGCAGGCTCCATGCATATTGCTTGAATGGATGAATGAATGCATATGGTTTACAGACCCTTTAATGGGAGGCTTTTATTATTATTGTTTAACAAGGGATTCTCCTTTTAAAAGTAGCACTTCCCAAATACATATAACATCTCAGTTTACTATTATTATCATGTGGGATTCAAAGAATTTTCTTTCCTCATCCCCAAAAAATGGTATCAACTCTAGGCAGCCCCTTTGCAGCTTCTGATGTGGTGAGTGATGGGATGGAATGCTGCATACATCCTTTCAACACTTTTTATGTCCCTAGCCCCACACTGTGAGAACATGGCGGGACCAGGTGAAGGCTGAGATGGATTGAATTGTGTCCCTCCAAAGAAGACATTAAAGCCCTAACTTCCAATAACTCGGAATGTGACCTTATTTGCAACTCAGGTTGTTGCAAATTAAATGAGTTCAGATGAGGTCACACTGGAGGAGTAGAGTGGGCCCTTAATCCAGTGTGACTGGTGTCCAGATACAAAGATGGCCACATGAAGACAAACACACAGGGAGAGAGCCACATGAAGGCGGGATTGAAGAGCTGCATCCACAAGCCAAGGAATGCCTGGGGCTACCAGAAGCTAGGAGAGAGACCTGGAACAAATTTTCCCTCAGATCCCTCAGAAGGACCAACCTGCCAACACCGTGATTTCAGACTTAGGGCCTGCAGAACTATGAGACCCACACGTTCCCATTTTCTTAAGTTACCCGGTGGGTTGTACTTTATCGCGGCAACCCTAGCAAAGTAATACAAAGGCCAACACAGAGTCATGGATGTAGGCCTTCCCAGCCTCCTTCGAAGACTTTGTAAAACCTGGTCCCTGCACAGGGTAGCTCAGATGGAAGCCAGGATGAATGAGCCACACTTGTCTCAGTTGATGGAGGGCCATTTATGTTTTCAGACATCCACAATCAGACTGAAGCTTGGAACCTGCACACGCTCGGCACCTAATCAGCACTCAGAAGTCCACACTGAGTGATTAATCTGCACAAGGAGCTGGTCAGAGCACCCCACCTTCCCTCCAAAGCAAGGGAAGGTTGGTGCTGGCTGGGTTTTTGTGTTTCTTTGAATGGCTTTTTGGGGGGGATTGGGGGAGAGATATTGCTGGATTTTAAACTGTTCCCAAATCTTTGTATGAGACCAAAACCCACGTGTGAAAATCCCACTTGGCAATTATCCATACAGACTGGTCTTAAGATCCTGGATGCCATAATGAATGTAAAACTGTAACTCTTCCCTAAAGAGTTCTCCAAGCTCCCCCAGACTCCACATGCCCGATGTCTTGGCTGTGGAATTCCAAGCAGAGGCACCCTGCTCCCACGCCTTCCCCGGAGGCCTCTCCCAGCAAGGGGAGCAGGGAATCCACACGTGGCTGGAATGGCTCCCTTCTGGGGCCATGATGCAGAACCATGGCCTTTCATTACACTCGGGCGCTCCAAATTCCACCAAAGCAGGATCAGCATGAGAAGCCCGAGTGGTGGGGGGTCAGTGCTGGAGGTGGAGCAGCTCCGTGTGAGTCGCACACGCCTCTCGGCTGCCCCCGGGGACAGCTAACAGACACTCCGGGCGGGCAGGCAGGCACGAGGCCGCGGCTGGTTTCTGGAGCCGGGACCTGAGGGAGGTCTGAGAAGCCGGACCTGCTCGCCGGCTGCCGCGTGCTCTGTCTTCCGAGATGGAAACGCTTAACCAGTACCATTCAGGAGCAACGCAATTTTCCAAAGGGGCAGAATTTATTATTTGAATTATTCAGGGGAGGTTTATTCAGCAGCACTGAGATATGAGATATGTCAACTAAATTATAATTATGTTTCTCTAAAGATATCCACTGAGAGAGTCCTCTTTTTTTTTTTATTTAAACTTGCAAGGAGGAGTCAGACTGTGTATTTATGAACAGCCAGCCTCAATATTCTGTGTGGCAGAATGAAAAATTAATTTTCTGCAAATACATTACCGAATAGTTAACTGCAGCTCAGTAACCTATTTGTTTAATATACTGGGGTCCTCCTCAAAGAGCTTGTGATGTATTCTCCTCTTCGCCAAGAGATAACTTTCAAAAGCACTGAGGACTAGAAACAGGAGTTCTGGGCTCCAGCCCCGCCACTAGCAAGCTGTGCGCCTCAAGCAAGCCCCCGCTACTCTCTGAGCCCGGCAGGCTGGCCCAAGGCTCCAGGGCCCCCCCCCCCCACCTACCCTTTTGCAGCTGCCCACAAGTGTCGGCCTCCCTGAGGGGGAAAACGGTGATGTGTGACTGCTTACTGCTGTTTATCTGTCTAATAAGGAATAAGAAAAGAAATTAAGCACAGAAAGAAACATTTTGTACCAACGTATTCCCTCCTTTCATTCCTCCTGCCAATCCTTGCTTCTCCTGCCAACGTCCTAGGAAATTGAGAGAGCCCTACTGGGAGAAGTCACACTCCTTCTGCCCATTTCTCCTTCCCCTTACCTACCGGTGGAAGGCCAAGGGCTCCTAGGATGAGACTTGTCCTCCTTGACCCAACATGAATCTTTACCACCCCACCTCTCTTGCTTTACACGGCCCTCCTAATGGTGCCTTCTGGGGCTCCAGGTCCTGTGAGTGCTCCTCTCACCCTCACTTCGGAAAGGTCATTTGGCACTTGGTACCCAGGATTTGATCTCCATCATGGCTGAAGGGCTGTGTGCCCAGGAACAGAGGAAGAGGCCAACGGAGAGCAGATGGGAGCTTTGCTGAGCATGACTGCCGTTCTTCCTTGCACCCATGCTTTTATGTGTGCAATCTGCATTCATCGAGAACCTGGAGTACAGACAGGGCCCTGCCTTCATGGATCGCAGAGTCAAGGGCTCGCCTGACCAGCAGGATAGTCACTAGCCATGTGTGTCTGTTGAGCAATCGAAATCTGGCCAGTTTGAACCAAGGTGTGCTGTCGTACACATACATACACAATGCATTGCAAAGACTTAACAAGAAAAAACAGATAAAATATATAAACATAAATATAAATAAAATACCTTAATTTTTAAGATTGATTACATGTTGAATGATACATGGATATATTCGATTAGAGTATATTATTAAAGTTAATTTCACCTGTTTCTTTTTAGTTTTTTAACACGCTACTAACAAATGTGAAATTATCGATGTGCCTTGAGTGTTGTGTGGGACTTGGGACAACCCCATGAGTTAGTTACCATGTTATTTGAATCTTTTAGATGAAGGAACTGAGGCACAGAGTAGGAATGTGACTCGCCTGAGATCACACAGCCAGGAAGTGGTCAAATCAGACTATGAACTCTGGAGACCTGGCTCCAGAGCCCCTGCATAGTAGGGCCCCTCTCTAGGGTCAGGCTGAGCAGTGAGCACTTTGTCTGTGGAAAGTGGGCACCAACCACACAGGTTTAGAGCAGTGCAGAGCCCAGTCTGAGGAGACAGGAAAATCAGTCTGGGGGGAGGGAGTTTGGGGTTGACACAAAGGGGTGCTGGCAGCTGCAGGGCCGAAGGTAGGGCAGAGACTGACCCTTCCATGACACCTGCTCTGCCAAGTCCTCTGCCCAGCCGGATCACAAGCTCTCCCTTCCCCTGCTGTGCTCCAGCCTCAGGGCCATTGTCTGTGCTGTTCCTTCCTCCTTGAACATTCTTACCCACATTGGCCCATTCTCCTACCTCCTTTCCTTCACCCTCACTTCCTCATCTCCACAACCAGGTCAGATCTCCCAACTACGAGCTCATATGGCATCTGGCACCTCCCCTGCATGGTATTTCTTTCAGATAGAACATTACATTATTCTTGTGAGTGTTCTATTTTTCATCTATTCCCTTAAGGAAGGAGCTGCTTCTGGTTTTGCCCACTTTCTATACTCAACACCTAGAATAATCCCTGATCTATAATTGCTACCAATAAATATCCATTGAATAAACAATCAAAACTTCCTGCAACACAGGTGTTTTAACCATTTTCAGATGAAGAAATTGATCATCAAATTTAAGTTTAAGAAAGTTTAAGAAAATTGCCCCAGGTCCCGGTCCAGGTAAGAGGGTACAGCTGAAATTTCCTCCAAGCTGACTCACTTCAGAGCCATCTTGGTGGGAATGCACAGAGATGCTGATACCCCCAGGATGGGTCCTGAAGCCAGAGGCCGGTGAGGAGGCCTTCACAACCCCTAGTCAGGGTCTTCTCTAGACCCACCTGTATCTGATGACCTTCACCCTCCTTCCTTTGCCTCATCTTCTGTCCAGAACCCTCCACGTGTGCTGGACCTGCTCAACCCTTTCTCTTGGACTGCCATGATGGGGAACTTGTCAGAATTCTAAGTATTTGACCCAGATATGGCCTTATCCCCAGAACCAGCCTCTAGCTTCCTGAGCTGGGCCCCCATGTCCCCCTTTTCTAGAGCATCCATGTCCAGTGTCGCTGGCATTTACTGTAATCGTGCATTCATTCAGTCGATCAGTTGGTCTGTAAGAGCTGATTGTTGAGTGACCATCATGCCCCTCATACTGTACCTCGAGAAGCTCACAGTCTTCTGTAGGAGAGGGCAGCACCCACCTCAGCCCCAAACTAAAGCATCTCGCTTTCGAGACCATTCCTTTCTCGGGGCAAGCGATCTGCTTGGTCTTTGTGCAATTGACTGTGATCAGGGAAAGAACACCTGAGGAGAAATAGTCCCTTTCCTAATTGTCAAATTTAAGACTCGGTGCTTCCTGGCCTGCCTCCACAGCTCCAATCTGCACCCTGGGGCCCTGACAGATGTCAGCTGTACCGTAAATGCATGAGGAAAATATCCCCAGTTGAATTCTATGGCACATCCTTGAGGCAAAAACTGAGGAGGAGGAAGAAAGCTTGGCAGGCTTAAGAGAGGCCTTTTGCTTTTGGGGCGAGGGAATCCTCATGCTCCAGAGGAAGAGCCGCAGGGAACATGTGAACAGAAGCAGGCAAGCCTCCTCAGAGGGCGGGAGGGATGAAGGGCGGGGGAGGGGAGAGACTAATGCAAACGCTGGAAAGTGGGACTGGCAGAAATATTCCTGCTTTGTTCACTGTCACATTCCCAGTGCCAGGAAAGTGTCTGGGGCATAGTGGGCACTCGGTAATATATGTTCAACAAACAGAATGAATTTCACAGCATGTGTCTCCTGAGATTTTTTTGTTTCAGACAATATTCTTAGGTACCAACAGGAAAACAAAGGAGGTCAACAGATTTGGTAAACTGACTATTCTGTTGCCCACATTGGCATATTCTCTGAGGCAAAGGTTCTCAAACTTGACCTATCTATCTGAACACCTGGAGGGCCTGTTGGAAACAGACCGCTGGGCCCCAACTGCAGTTTCCTGTTCAATGCGGCTGGGGTGGGGCCTAAGAATCTGCATTTCTAACAAGTTCCTAGGTGTCTGAGCTCAGGCTGCTATAACAAAATACCATAGATTGGGTGGTTTAAACAACAGACATGTATTTCTCACAGTTTGGAGGTTGAGAGGTCCAAGATCAAGGTGCCAGCAGATTCGGTTCTTGGTGAAAACCCACTTCCTGGCTTGTAGATGGTCGCTTTCTCCCTGTGTCCTCACATGGTAGAGAAAAAAGAGGGGCTCTGGTCTACCTCTTCTTATAAGGACACTAATTCTGGGGCGCCTGGGTGGCTCAGTCAGTTAAGCATCTGACTCTTGATTTCGGCTCAGGTCATGATCTCGGGGTCGTGAGATCCAGCCCCACATCAGACTCTGTGCTCAGTGTGGAGTCTGCTTGAGATTCTCTCTCTCCCTCTCCCTCTGCCCCTCCCCCCCCAATAAATCTTTTAAAAAATAAAATAAATAAGGACACTAATCCCACCAGGGGGCCCCCACCCTCATGGCCTCATCTAAACCTAATTACTTCCCAAAAACCTCGCCCCCAAATGGCATCCCACTGAGCATTAGAGCTTCAACATAGGAATTTGGAGAGGCTATAAACATTCAGTCCATAACCCTAGGAGGTGCTGATGCTGCTGGTCCAGGGACCACACTTTGAGAACCAGTGCTCTATGGAGTCTTGCTAAAAGAAACCTGTTTAACTGCATGAAATGAAGTTTTTCCAATTATGACCCTGACACCATTGTTCATGATACCATCCTGCAGGACTGTTTTGCAAAACACCCCGTTGGGAAAGAAGCCCGAAAGGGTCACACTTTCCTGAGTGAGGGCTCGTGAGGGGCCCCATCTGCCCTGGCTGGTCCCATTCCTCTTCCTCACTCCTGGGAGAGACCGAGCACTCAGAATGCACAATCTCCACTTCATTGAGGGCACATTTGCTGCCCCAACGTCTGGCTCCCACATTAACCTGCCAACCCTACTACCTCCATGGGGCTTTGCAGAATTTGCAGATCAGACCCAGGCTGGGGAGAGAAGCTTTGTCTTGCATGAGAGAATAACTGAAGTGCAATTTTACTACATGAAATTGAGGCCATCAGTAAGAGCTGGAAGTTAAGGGATCTTCCCAGGGTGTCCTCCAGGGGTGGGGAAGAATGCCATCTGATTGGCATTGTTTAAAGCCTGCGGTGGGGAAGCCTAAGCAGCTGGTCCAAGAAGGTGATTACATAGACGAAAATCATAGCATGGTGCCAGGGTACCAGCCATATCCTCCGTGCGTAGTGGGTGTGTTTTCTCTCCCTGTGGACGAGTCTCAATCCTGGGCGCACACAAGTCATGATTTACATGGTGCAAGCACAAACTGGAAGGACAGTTTTTCAGGATCGTTTTGGGGATTTGCCCAAATGTTGCTCAAGCAAATTGCAACTGGGGTGGTCTCTCTGACACAAGCTACCTTTCATGTTTCCTGTTCCCCTGTGCTCTGCTGCCCTGAGTCAGCAATTGCTTTCTGACAGAAGGCCCAGTGGCTGCTTTCTGCGCTGTCCTCATCACCTTCTGCAGAAAACATACCGCACTTCTCCCAGCCAGCTCGGAAGCGCAGGCACCCTCCTGGGAAGATCTTAGAGAGATTTGCAAATAAGAGTGGTATCTTTGCTTTGGCATGAGGTTGGTCGTGGCACTAACCAAAACTGCAGCTTTCCAGACGTTCCAAAACCTGAGGCCAGAGGGTCTTGCAAGTTCCCAGTGCGAACCGGATTTGCCTGGTTTCAACCCTCCTGGTTCAATCACTGTCCATTTCAGGAAAGGAAGTTCAGTTTTGACCTACCCTTCAAATATGTCCTGGGGGCCAGGGGGCTGTGGAGCTCTGTGTGTCCACTGTCATCTGATTTCACACACGAGAAGGCTGCGGAAGTAAACAATGGCTTTCTAGAACGGAAGGCACTACAATAAGGTAGTACATGCCTTGTGTGGCACTTGAGGTCCTCAGGAGCCCCGCCCCACTGCTGTCTCCCTGCCCCCCACCGGCTCCCTCCCCACACACATCTGTCAGGCTCTCTGCTGGAATGTGTCCTGTGATCATCCATAGAATCCATACCTCTTCATTGCTTTATCAAATCCTCATTTTTCTCTAATCTCATCTATCACCCATTTCTCTGATTCCATTGTCAGTATTCTTGATTTATTTTTAGTTCAATAATTGTGTCTTTTATTTCTGGAATTTTTCTTTGATTCTCTTTCAAACCTGCCTTCCCCTATTTCCTTTCTAATAGCTCCATTTTCTGTGGTTACCGAAACATGGGTTTTTGATCATTTGTTTTGTCTGCTTTTTCTCTCACACACAAAGGATTGCCTCCTCTTTGTTTTGTAAATTTTAACTCTGAGCTCAAGACCCACAGGAATTGTCCTGCCCAAGCCCTAGGCAGGTGATGGACACATCTCTGTCAATAGATTTTGAGGATGTCTTTTCGGGAGGACCTAAAGACTTGGCAGATGCATTGTTAAGTTCATTTCTGAGTTCTGGATTTCTACACTGGCCGGGCTGTGTACATTTGGAGCCGATGCACGTGCACAGAGCAGCCTTGGGGGTCTAACGTCTCTGAGGTGACTTGTTCCAGAGCCCTTGACTCCCATTGTCCCAGGTCACAGGCTTCAGACTGTCCCTCTGCAACTGCAGGCTTTATGCAGCCCTGTCAGCCTCGAGTTTCTCCGTGTGGCCGACCTGAGTCTTCATTCCTCTCTCCCAGTGGCTCTGAAACCACGGCTGAAAGGGTGGGCCCTAGCCCCTCAGCAGCCATTCAATTTCTTTTTTTTGTTGTTTGTTTGCTTTTTATACCTAAGGACTTCTCTTTCTAACTCTCTTATTTCTGTTTTATGTTATTGTTGTTGCTTTATTTTATGCAGCATCTCATTCCATATCTGCTCAGGCTGAAAATATGTGCTCAGCAGGGTATAGGCTTTATTTTAGCTCAATTCACACAATAACCCTATGATGTAGGTACTCTCATCAACCTCAGGATTTAAAGTCAGGATTTAAAAGGCTCAGTTATTTTCCCAAAGTCCAGAACATGATTGCCCAGAAGTTCCTAAAGCAGGTGTGACAGCTGGCCCATCCCCCACGGGCTCGGCCTGCAGACCGCCTCCTGGGAGCCCTCCTTGCTGCCTCTCCGCTGCTGCTCCCAGCGCAGCCGCTCACTAGCAGGCTGCAGGCTTGGCCCCACCCACGCTCACGCCAGAGCTTTCTTGCCATCCCCCTGCTGCAGATGGGCCTCTCCCCTTGCTCCATCTTGCACTAGCCCCTAGGAACACACCTCCTCAATCTCCCCCCTCGAGTACATGTTGTAAATTCTGAGTGGGAGTAAGGGTCAAGGGATGAGGATGGATGAGAGAGACATGTCCGGACTTGGCAGCACACTGGCCAGAGGGAGGGAAAGAGGGAGATAGGCTAAAACCATGTCCAGGGTTCTGGCCTGGACGACAGCTGGAATGAGGAGCATTTGCTGAGGCAGGGACACAGGACGGGGCCGGGGGGAGCTGGAGCGTGGGAGGTGTTGGGCTCCACGTGGGACACGGTGAGTCTGAGTGCCCGTAGCATGTCAGGTGGGCCGTGCGGGGACAATCTGACATGCAAGTCCATCACTCAGGAGAGAAGTGTCTGCTCCAGACCCTGATTTGGCAGTGCGTGTGCGAAGCTGAGCCACTGGCTGTGCATGAAATAGACACACAAGAGGCTGAGTGTGGAAGCCAAGTGGGCTGACATCGAACTCCTGACATACACTCCTTGAGATCAGAAACCATGTCATTTCTCTTGCTTTATCTTCTAAAGGTGCCGGAGACAGGCCCTCCTCCTGTGGAGGGTTGCGGCGAAGATCCCATAGCATAAGGGATAGGAAAGGCTGCTTTAATACAGAGAAGCACAGTCCAGGATTGATTGTTGTTATGACTACCGTCCTCCTCCTCCTGCCCCAAACCCCCATACCTCCTACAGGCGGCAGGATGAAAGCAGCCCTGGTCCTGCTGCTTCATCTCCCAGCCTCGCCTTTCCCAACCCGGCCTGGCCCCTCCGCGCTCTGTCTGCGCTTCTTCCCGCCTCCCAGGGCAGATATCCTTTGAAGGGCCACATTGCAAGTTCGGAGCTGGTTTTTCCAGGAAATCCGGTATTTTGAATGCAGCTATTCCACGTGAGATACATTTCCCTCCCACCTGTTATGTGCTAGGGGCTGACACTTTAAAGGATATTTGGACCAACCAACCAGTCAGCAGCCTGATTTCCGCCTCCCCTCTCATGGGAGGCTTCCATGGCCCCTGACTCACCCTGGAGTACCAGCCTCCTGCCAACTCAGGCCCCGCTTGGCATTGTCCCTGCTCAACACGTGTCCCTGGGTCTCTGGTCTCTGGGTCGCTTGCCGGCTCAACAGCAGCTGCAGCTGCCCACCCTGGGCACACAACTGCACGTGTCCAGGGACAAAAGTGTCTCTGGCCCAGCAGAGGCCCTGGGCGTCGCCTCAGCGGATGGCACTGGACAGGCTTGGTGCCACTGTGTCCCCCAGTGATTCATGAACAGGCAGGAATTCAAGTTCTTCTCTCTCCCCCCGACCCTGGGAAAGGTCACTTTGCCTAATTTCCTTCTTTCATGGTTGAGCCATTGCACGGACACATTTATTTCTGCTGCCTCCTGGCTTGATCATTTTTCAGTTACAGTTTGTCCCTCCAATTCTAGCAGAGGGCTAATGTGGGTCTCTTCCCGATCATAGATCCACATGAGTGAAACCCTAACTAGGCATTTCCTTTAGCTGCCATCGTAGATTACTTGGTGCGAGAAGTCTGCAGGCATAAGCCTAGTCTGAGCTAAAAGCCTGTTTAGATGCCCAATCAGGAAGTACCTGAGGAAGCTCCCCAGCATTCCTGCCTGTGAATCTAGCTGAGGCTGCTCCCCACTCCCAGAAGACCCTCCCTTTCGACTTTGGAGAATATAAATTTTGCGGTCTTTTATGAACCATATTAAAATGAGATAAAATGTATCCCCTTTCAAATTGCCAGGATTCTATATTTTATTAATACTCAATGTGGTAAGGGTACATCTCATGAGCACTCTTACAGTCTGCAGGCAAGAGAATAAATAGGCACAAACTTTTGCAGAAAAAAAAAAATTGACAGTGTGTATCAGGAGCCTTCAAAACACCTTCAACCTGGGCACCTGGGTGGTTCAGGTGGTTAAGCCTCTGCCTTCGGCTCAGGTCATGATCCCAGGGTCCCGGGATCGAGTCCCACAACCAGCTCCTTGCTCAGCAGGGAGTCTGCTTCTCCCTCTCCTTCTGCCATTCCCTCCGCTTGTGCTCTCTGGCTCTCTCTGTCAAGTAAATAAATAAAATCTTTAAAAAAAAAATCTTCAACCTTTGGCCCAGTAGTTCTACTTCCATGAATCTTTCCCAAAGATATAATCAGAAATACAGACAAATACTTATGCATAAAGAAATACAGCATTATGTTACAGTATCTTTTATATTGCTGTTACATAATTAATACCTGATAATAAGGGAATATTTAAATATAGTGTAGTATATCCATATTATACAGCCATCAAAACTGAAGTTGGTAAAGGCATTTTAATGCTGACAATAAGTGAATCTAGCAAACTTTCAAATTGTAGACCCAGTGTGATCCAAACTGACCTTCCCCCACTGTTTCACAGGATGCTTATAGGAATGCTATAAATAGAAAAGTTCCATTTTCCAACAAGGTTGGAAAGTTATAGGCATATACTTTGATGCTACTGGAAGCCTTGTATAGGCAAATAAAATGGGAAATAAAAAAAAAAAATAGGCTCAGTATACAGGGTCACTGTTTTTATGCAGGGCATCCTAGGGACTGCTGCTCATGAAGCACATTTCAGAAAACCCTGGAGGCAACACCTAGGAAAAGATTGCCATGTTGAAAGGGGTCATGGCTACTGTTAGTCATGGAATTATTTTCTTTCTTCCTTGGAATTTTTTGAATTGCCCTACAAAAATGTCATAAGTGTCGTGAAAGGAAGCGAGCCAGAGGATCATTCTCCACCCAGCGTCAGCAGGTGTAGAGTGCTATAGAGTCAGCCAGCACACGGATTCAAAATGGCAGTCATGCCTGAGAGGGCAGCAACGCAGAGGGTGGGATGGAGGCCAGGAGAGGGGAGCCGCCCAGCGCTGCCTGGTTGACTCTCATGCTCTGCCTACACTGCAAAGGGCATGGGGTGCAGTCAGGGTCACAGCTCCGCCACATGCTCCTACCCCACCCGGGGACTGGCCAGGGATTTCTCCATGCCTCAGAGACCATCCCCAGGATGGGAGCCATCTTCCCACGTTCTGGAATATGCTGCCTGCCTATTCTTGATTGCAGACTTCAAGTCCAAGGTGCATTGGATGGGCCTGCTTGGATTTGATGGCTCCTCCTTAGTTCCCCACTCTTCTACTACCCCTAGACTCTGTCTCCACGTCTTCCTCTGTGCCACTCCCACACCATTGGGTCAGCCCAAGAGCCTGCCCCAGCCCAGCATCTGGTCTCAGGCATGTAGCCAGAGGGATGTAAACTTGGTTAGGACCTCAGAAGCAGGTACTGAGCTGTACATGCAGTGGGGTGTAACAGGATTTTGGAAATACTTGCTTGGACACCTCCTGATTACCGTCCAAGGGCCCCTAAAATATTCATCAGGCTTTATCAGGCTAATGGGCTTCAAAAGGAGCAATTTTCTGAGACATGAGACAGGACAATATAAAAAGAACATTAAGGAAAAAAGTCCTATTCCAAAATGAAAAGGAAAAGATCATTTAGCATCCCTGTTGGTGTTATCTATTCATGAGAAACAGCACATTTAACCCAGAATGGGATGTAGGAAGGGCTCTGATGCCCTCACCTTAGGGTCATCTTCAGGCAGAACTCATCTATCTTCACTGACACAGATGGCGGGGGCAATGGAGACGAGGATGCAGTGAGAGACACTTCAGAGGTGGGCTCCACAGGGTGCAGAGGGATTTGAGGGAGTGGGGGTACGGAGAAGGTCGAACATGAGTCCCAAGGCACTGGCTTAAGGGATGAGAGAAGGGGCACCATTCTCCAGCTTGGCCACCTTCCTGTCTCCCTTCCTAAGGCCCACTTGGTATCTATTTTGTCTTGGTTTCTATTTTGGACTGTGCTGTGGGAATTCAGCTCCTTGAGGTCAGGGATTATGACTCCATTCTAGCCCCCAGTGTCTCTACCCACCCATTAAAGTTAGGTTTTGGTTACCAGCCCTAAGACCAGGAATCTTGGGCACAAAAGTTGTGAGAGGCCATAAGTGTAAGAGTGGTCTGTACCTGTCCAGGCCAGGAGGACCATTTATGGTCCTTCTCTGCCTCCCCATGTCCTCCAAAGTAGGATGCAGGTGAGTCCCCCCAGGAAGACTGTCTTTCTCAGAATGTATTTTGCTCGAGTTGAAGGGGCCATGAGGTTACTCCTTGGTTGCTCCTGAGACAAAGGAATCGGGGGCTCTTACTCTTCTGTATTCCATCCTCCTTCCTCGTCCCCTGTTCTTCGCCTTCTCTCTTGCTCTTTTCTAGCCCCTAATTCTCTCCCATTTTCATCTTTCTCTTTCTCTTCCTCCTTCCCTTCTCTATTCCCAACTTCATTTCTACTTTCAATCTAGTATCTTTCTTTTTCTAGCCTCACCTATCCCCAAGCTTAGGAAAATAATTTCAATTTAACTTTTTTCTCTACTAAAGAACTAAGAAAAATTTTATACAAAGCAGATTTAAGCTGTCACCCACCCTGTCCACCAAGACCTGGCCAGGCTCGACAGTGGTGAATTACGTGACCAAGATACTTGTCTGATGATTGGATTCTCTAGTGTTCCTCTACCCCATGGTTTGCTCCATCAAGTTCGATGTGAGCTTTTCTAACCTCACTTACAGCAACCATTATATTCATTGAGTTCTTTGCAATAAGAACTTTTGACCCAAAAACGTCTTCTCTCCCTTTCATAATTAGAATAAAAGCCTGTTTGAGGTTTCATTGCATATTCAATTTTAAGTGTTGCTTCTCTTTCTTTTCATTAGATATGTGACAAAGAATGGCATTACTACGTCATCAATGTGGAGTTTCCTGTAGTTACCTTATACATGGATGGAGCAACATATGAACCCTATCTGGTGACCAACGACTGGCCCATTCATCCATCTCACATAGCCATGCAACTTACGGTCGGTGCTTGTTGGCAAGGTAAGTCTGCGTCAAGCCCTCCTCCCTGGCCCATCTGTGTACAGTCCCTGAGAGGTACTGAGACAGGAAAGGGAAAAGCAAATGATGTGAGAATGAGCCTAGAAAATTTATTACCCCTTACTAATAAAACAGGACCTATAAAAATAAGGATCAATCCAGACACTAAACTTGTGTAACAATAAGCACTTGACTTGAGACCAGATTTTGATTTTAGATCAACATGAGCAGTTTCATGGTTGCCTCTGAGTTGTTAGTGCCTTTTACCATTCTGGAACCTTCTCTGATTTCAAACTGGGGCTGTCTACGCAGAAAAGGCTGAATGTAGAATCCCATATCAAAATTGCCATTTGACTCTGTTGAGTGCTAATCTGGAGCCAAGGATCTCCTTTTATCCCCACACAAGTTGTCGAAGCCCCCAACCCTCTGCTCGGGGAGTTTACAAATATGTAGGGCTGTGGGGGGTGTGTTGTCTATCGGCATGAGGCCATGGGAGGCCGCTGTCAAGCTCAGCTCAGCTCTGAGCCCCTTCCCCACTCACTAAGGACAGAGGCTCCTTTCCACAGAGTTGCCTTTCCACTAGAAGGTCTCTGCCCCCGCCTCAGTTCCTCTGCTGCTGTTTCCTCCAATCACCAAACTGGAAGGCTAATCTCCTCTTTGGAAGCAGGAAAACCAGCTCTTTGAACATACATTTCACCTTTCTGTCTTTCACTCAGATCTGTTGGAATCTTTGTTTTTGCTCCCTTAAAAGCTGGGGTGCTTTGAAATACCAATGAAAGAACAGAGGGGAAGAAAAATGCTCCCCATATAAGCAGATTAGTACTCTGAGATGACCCAACCTCATGGTGACGGATTCTTTGAAAGTTACTGGGATGTGTGACTCTGACCATTCACCATGGGAAGCTGAGGGGAGAGGTGGGCTGTGGAATAAGAACATGCCTTCAGAAAACCAGCTGACCAAAGAGTGAGCTAGGGGACATACAGACCCCACGGGGTTGAGACAAAGAGTGGGTGCTGGACCACACCACGCAAGATAAGATGGAAAGATGCACACGTAGCACGCCTGGGAGCACTAGGGATACAAAACCCAGGAAGGAATAAAGCACAAATGAGGCAAGGGAAGAGAATATATTTTTGACCTGGGGTCACTGACGACATCTGACATATGTCACATGACACTGAAAAGTTCATTGAACATTTCAATAGAACTTGGTAAGAGCTTCATCAGTATTGCTGAATTCCCCAGGAATTCAGAAAAGGGAGACTGTCATCTGGCGAGAGTCCATGAAACTAATTAGTGTGGCAAGCCACTGATTCAGAGATTGCACAGGAATCATTAGTCACTGAACACCGCGCTGGCCCTCTCCTATGGCTCAGTGCCTCAGCCGGACACCACAGCCAGCCTGTGGATATTTTGGAACATAGCCTGGATGCCGCGCATAAGTTAAGGGGGCCCTGTGCTGTCCTCACTATGAACCTCACCATGACGCTTCCCTTAGAGGCCCTCAGAGACCACATCGGGATCCCTGTCCCCCCAGCCTGTAGTGGAAACGTGCCCCCACCTCTACCAGTTATAACCACTGCTGCCCAGTTGCATTTCCTCTGGGTGGGGAAATAGTCCCACCAAAATAAAAAGTGCTTTTATAAAGAATTAAGATGACCTCTCAGAATCAGTTACCATAGGCTAAGTTGTGCTGCAGTGACAATCAAGCCCCAATTCTCAGGTACTTAAGATAATTCTCAGTTTATATTCACTGCAGATCAGTGGGGCTCTCCTCTGCTCTTTCCTCAGTCTGGCACCCAAGCAGACAGAGCAGCCACATTGCTTCATACTACAAAAGAGGAAAAAGAAAGCATGATGAATGGTGCATGAGCCCTTACAGCTTTCACCTATGAGTGACACCAATCATTTTTACTCACATTTTATTGGCCAAACCAATTCATACATCCGCACCTAACTCCAAGAAGGCAGGGAAGTAAAAATCTCCAATGTGTCTGGAAGAAAAACTGAAAATATTTTTTGAACAACACTGATGAGCACCATGGTCTGTCCACTTAGTCAACAGATATTTGACTGTCCATCCCACATAAAAAACACAACCACCCTTCCCTAAATGAGGCAACCCAAAATGCCACCTGTTATTGGCTCCAAGCTCAATGTCCAGATTCTCTGAGTGATTCCTGATGATCTCTCCATCAGGCTGAGAGGCGTAGGTGGCTCTCTTCCTCAGGACCAGATGTGACTCCACTTGATCTGGAGACCTATACATGAACAGGGAGAAATATCTGCTGCCGCCACAACCATCACCCCCTACACACACACACACACACACACACACACAGTGCAACAGTGGAACAGTGGGAAAAGGCAGAATAACCAGAAAACATTTCCACTAAGAGGAAGAATTGGAGAAACACAGCAGTCTTTGGTCACTAGCAATTCTGAAATCCCTCTGGGCAGATGCTTTAAGGGCCCCTACCCTAAGGTGGGGAGTGTTCTTTGTCACCCCTGACTCCATTTTCTGGGGTGTTTCCTTCTCAATATTCTCCTAGGCCACATCTAAAGACGGTGGCATCACTCTATAAGTAACAGCACTAATACTATATCTGATAATAATTTATTTAAAAGCTATTTCACAAAAATGCTTTTAAAACATTAAACCAAAGCATAGGTTTATTTTATTTTTTTATAATTTTTTTAAGATTTTTAAAATTTATTTATTTGATAGAGAAAGGGAGAGAGAGTGAGAGAGAGCACAAGCCAGGGGGGCGCAGCAGAGGGAGAGGGAGAAGCAGACTCTCCACTGAGCAGGGAGCCTGATGCGGGGCTTGATCCCAGGACCCTGAGATCATGACTTGAACTGAAGGCAGACGTTTAACCCATCCAGGCACCCCATCATAGGTTTATTTTAAAAGAATGTGGGAGAAAGTGCCTGCGAGGGTGTTCACCACTGAGTATTTCTGCCCCCTTCCCAGAGAGATGCTGGAAGGTGTGGTCAAATGACTTGCTTTGGCCAATTAAATGTGAATGGAAGTGCCTGATTCATTTCCTGGGTGGAATTTTAAGAGCCCGTGTTGCAAGGAGGCCCTTTCCATACCTGGGTATTTACAGTCAGTCCTGTGAGAAAGAGCTAGGAGTCCCAACGTGTAGATAAAGAACCTGAGGCTTTCAAAGGTGAAGTAGCTGACCGTAGGTCACCCAGCCAAACCTGCCTCACCCCAGGTCTTCAAAGCCTATCTTCTCCTCACTGTGACTTGTTCCCCCATTGCTGGTTGATCATTCCGTTGATGTCATTATGTGTTTGGGAAAATGCAGGAGCTGATGCATAAACCTTCTGACACATCTGTCAACCCTGGAATTAACCCACAGCAACCCTGCATTCCACTTGCAATCCCTTGCTATATGCTTCCTTAAGTGACCCAAGGAAAAAGAGTTTAGGCTTTAGAGTCAGAAAATTTTGAATGTGAGTCAAACCCCCATCCTGCCACTTCCTAGCTGTATGGACCCAGCAGAATCTGCAACTTCCGAGAGCAACTACATTCTCATCTATAAAACCAGGCTAATACCTCCCTTGTCATTGTAAGGACCATGGAGATTTGGGTATCTTCCCTGAGAGGAAAGATAATATACCGGTAAATTTTCAGCAAAGGAGACAATCCTTAAGAAGCTTGAAACTTGGGCTTTCTAGGATAGGTGAGAGTTCAGCAGGAAGATGAGGAAGGCAACAGCAGGGAAACTTCACAGAGGCCTGTGCACCGTGCCCTGTCACTGGGAGGTACAGGGACTGGGAGGAGTGCAGAAGAGGCTGGGAGGTTGTGACCATAAGACGCCAGACTGCCTTGTGAGGGAGCTTGGATTCACATCAAGACTTACATCCTCCCTGGAGCCAGGCTTTGTCTTGAAAGAACACGTCAGAAAACCTTTCTGTGATATTGACAGCCCACGATGCAGCCCTTATTTGGCATATTCCTAACTTCCTTCAGGCCACTTACATGCATATTGTAAGCCCGCTGGGTGAGCCTCTAATTGCCTCTGGGCCTGCGATTGTGGGGAGCTTTTGAGGTGCTTCTGAGGTTGGCAAGGAAACAAGTTCCCATTTGTGAAATTTCCAATTGGGGTTTCACAACGCGGATAGGAAATAATTTGATAGCAGCTGCTTGGTGGATGCTCCCGGGAAGGGGCTCGGGCGCTGTTTCTGGGCAGAGCTCCGCAGCCCCAATTAGCCTGCTCGGTCCTGTTAGTGAACTTGAAAGCCAAAGTAATCAGTGGAACTTCATTTTCATTGGTGTTTTTTCCAGTAATTAAGAAAAAAAAGAGACTTCATTTACACTTAAGAAATGTTGCCAGTACAGCCTCCAGCATGTATCTTCATTGTAGAGAAAGGCTTTGGCGGTGAGGATGGACCTCGCATCACAGAAGAGTCCTCTTCCCCTCCGCGGCCGTCGCACACCGCCCTGCCTTCACCTCTGCGCTCCGAGTCACGGTGGTCTCAGGCTGCAAGCCCACCCCCTCAGGGCTGAGCTCCGTGTGTGCCAACTCAGAAACTGCTGCCTACAGGCAAATTCCAGGTTCTTTGTCTCTCCCTGGGTCTTGTCATGAGAGAAGATGATTTAAAAGATGAATTAATTTGCCCTTTTCCTTAGATTTCCTATTCATCCATTTCTTAACAACAAAAATTCAAGTTCTACTGATCCATTATAAAAGTTGTACACTCCACCCGCTTCACCCCTGGACCTCCAAACTGGGCACACCCACTCAGGGACTGGAGCCCCGCTGTCCTTGCGAGCAAGTCAGGAAGGCTGCTGACTGTGTCAGACCAGGGCCCTAGGGAGCCCCAGGGTTTCAGGGAGATGCCCCAGCAGGTGGAAGTCTGGGCCACCTCTCCCCCAACACCACAACCAAAGCATCTCTATGTGTGGCATCTGTAAGGGTTCTTTCAACGACGTGGCTAACCAGGTTTCAGAAACACAACTCTCGGCATGCCGTCAAGAAGCCACCACCTTGCTCCCTCCCTGATCCTCATCTCCTCTTGGTGGATCTCATTGCAGGCCTCCTTACCCGTCCCCAGCAACCACCTCATCCCTACTTCTGCCGGGGAGTCTCCTCCAGTGCTTCGGACCTTGGCCTTCCTAAAGCAACCAGATTTGCCTGCTCCTGACTATGACACTATCCTGGTCTCAGATGAGGAGACCTTTCGACACTAGCTCCTGGTCTTGCTGAGTCCTACCCCCTACTTAACAAATAAAGCCCCAGGAGGTAGAGAAAGGGATGGCTCTAACAATTAGAACTTCTTGTTAAGGGACAGATAGAGAACTCCCACTGTGGCTTTTGGGAGGAGCCAAGGCAAAGAACAGGAATGGTCAAAGTGGGATAAAAAGGCAGAAGTAACCCTGAGAGTTGCAATAATCAACAGCATGTCATCTTCCGACAGAGGGGAGTTGGAGCCACATGTGGTCCTGAGATCTGGTGCACATTTCCAGGTCATCTTGTTGCCAGACACTAAAATTAGTGCAGGGACTGGGAGTACATGCCTTCACTTAATAAGCTTGGTCTAATTTAGTACAAGTTATCTTAATAAAGTCTGTGTTGAAATTATTCTACATCCCTAGGGTCTCTGCTGCTGGAAGAAAGAGGCATGTGCTAACATAGTCTGCCTTAGATTCAGGTGGGCATTTCCCAGGGAGGGCTTCGGGAAGCTCCAGTTCCATAGGATGCCCCTTCCACAAGTAGGCCATCATGGTCAAGGCTGGGAAACTGCATCAGTTATCCCCATACCACCACGTGGGAGAGTCACAATGTTCGTTAGCTTATTAAAAGCTCTCAAAAGCCCACCAATCAAGCAGTCTGTTTGATAATACTTAACCCTTGTTTCTCAATCTTGTTTTACTATGGAACTCACTCTTTGTGAGACAGTGTTCTTGGAACACTCTTTGGGAAATATCTTGTCGGAGTTACTGATGCAGGTCTCCATCCCCTGCTAGGCTAGGAGTTTACAGAAGACAAGGACTGTCTGTGCTCCCAGATTCCACTCTCCTCACCTTTCCCCCTACTCCAGTAGGTCAACAGAGAAGGTCAATAGCTAATGTTTATTGAATTACCTCCCATTTTTGAAGCTGTTTTGACAAAGGTGTATGGTTTGTGGTCTGACACACGGGGATGACTAACAAGGTGTCTCTTAATATTAATGTATCAAAAAAATCAAGAAAAGATTGTTCTAGGCCCTGGAGTTAATTTGACATGAGGGCATATTAGTTTAAAGAAGACATGGATAAAGTCTGCTTTAAAAATCATGTCTGGAAACACGGTATAACTGAGTTGTAATTCTAACTTTATGTCTTATTCTGAAGATGATATTAATTAGAAAATCTGACAAGGATCTTGGAGCAAAAACAGTATTGTTTTAGCTTCTCTGAGAGATACACCAGAGGGGAGGGGAAAAAAGCCACTTAAGGGAAAGATAGAGAAAACTCACATCATGTAATCTCATGTTTGAGTCCCTTGGTTCATGCTGCCCCTACGACTAGCTGCCGTTTTTGAGTTCCTACACTGTGTGGAGCTAAAAGCATGCCTTCCCCTTTCACAACCCTATTGCCTGGATAAGAATGGGATCCCCACTTTGCAGATGAGAAAACAGAGAGAAGAGAAGTGCTTTGCTAAGGGCCACACAGAGCCTGGATTTGAAGCACCAGAACCCTCACCCTTGCTTGCACTGCTACACCACCTCTATTTCTAGAAACAATGTATGGCCAGACGATGTTGCATATCCAAGTACGGAAGACCAGAGGATTCTGGAATCTGGAATCAGATCACTTGAGGAAACTCCCAGGGCATTTTTCCCACAGATTGGACAAAGTCAAGCTGAGGCCTAAAGGTAACTACAGGCCCATCACAGTTCAGTGTAGGGAGGGTTGAGCTTGGAGCTAGAAGAAGAGAATTCCAGACCCTCCTTGCTGCTCTGGGTCTTTGAAAAGTGTCTTGCCTCTGTAATCCTCAGTTCTTCATCTGGAGAATGAAGGGGATCTCCTGGATAATATATGAGGGTCCTTCCAATTCCATGAATTCAGGTCCCCAACCCCACAGAGATGATTTTTGGGGTCATCTATAGTCATACGGTTTGCAGCTTAGAACATGCCATATGTGAAACGTCTGCTGGAAAGGCTGGAGAGATGGATACATAGACACGAAAAGGGTTGAGAAAGCCTGCTGAGAACGGTCATGGTCAGCTGCAACTGCACATCATCTGTCTCCACAAGTCACCTGCCGCCTACAGCTGCAGCCCCCGGGGCTGTGTGGACAGTTTTGAAGCTACAGCTTCTGGGGTCTATTACACACTTCACTTAGTCCTTGCGTTCCGTGGGTGTCTCCATCACCGAAATGAGGAAATGAGGGAAAGCAAGATTTCAGACGGTCTCACCATTTCCATTGCTCAAAATTGATACCCAGCCATCCATGAAATTGTGTTCATTGAGGGGCGTCCCCATCAACAAGCCAGGCATAGAGCAGCATTCGACTCAAGCAAGAGGAAACGCGGCACCCACTCGGCTCCGTGTGTTGCTCATACTAAACAGCTGTGGGAAGGACAGCGGGAAGCAAAAGAGCAGAAGCATCCTGCACGCGCTTCGTGGAAGGAGGAGCAGCACCTTCACACCACGCGCATCTTCTACTTATACGTAGAGGGAAGTGGTTCAAAAGCTTTTGAGGTGGGTGGGCCCCACCTCTCAGTTGAAGGAAAGCTGAGGGGGAATTCAGTCCCAATGCAAATTCTGGCCAGAATAATTGCTGCTGAAGCCCTTCTGTGTCCACAGAAGCCAGTGTAATCGGACATTCTCCCCCAGCGTTGTGTCAGTCTCAGCCTGTCCCCATCTTCCTGAAGCAGCCCAATTACTACATCCTCCAAGGAATCCTCTTTGAACCCTCCGGGCCACATCTATCGTGCGGCATGCAGGTCAAAGCCTTGCAAGCAAGCCAGACCTGAGTCTGAATCTGGGCTTCACTAATTCCTGGCTGCGCAGCTGTGGGCAAGTTATCAAACTCTGAAAACATCATCAGGAAAAGGAGTTAGAAGTTTAGCACGTAGGAATCTGAATTTGCGAAGAAAAATTATTTTTTCCACAGCCATCTTGGTTTCATTTCGAACCCCTCTTCCATCTGAGCGGGGGAGAGTTAACCTTGGCAAATTGGAAATTGTTCCATTTCCTTGGTGCCAGCTGATTTCAGGGGTGTTTATGTGGGGTTAGGGTGCCGGGGGGCCTCCAGGCATCGTCCCATGCAGGTGTCCACGGAAATGGTGCTCACCTCTTTGGTCCTGTCACTAATGGTCTTTCAGGGCTGGCAGCTCTCTCAGTATTTCCTTGTCTTACTTAGGGGCACAGAAATATCTCCCGTGCTTGTCATGCTCTCTCTGTAAGACCATCTGCAGTCCATCTGCCTATCTGTCCAGACGCGACAGGCCAACATCCCCCCCAGCATCGTGCTCCCCAGCCAAGGCTCAGCCCAGGTGGCCGGCTCCCGGTGCCTCGCTCTGCACCCCTGTGCCTTACCCCCTCCACTACCTCCCTGCCAGGCCCCCTCCTAGTCAAGGGTGACATTTTCTCGTCTGCAGGAAGCCAGATTTTCTTCTACTTTTCCCCAAATGTGGATCCATACCCAGATCGTCCCCACCCTCCTAGGGTTTAGACTTCTGGAAACAAAACTGGGGAAGAAACTCAGCTTTAAGCCCCATCTGCTCTTCTCCTTGTCACAACCCTCCCTGTGGCAATGAGCACAAGCCAGATATGTGTCTACAGAGAGGGTAAAATTAAAAGAATAGAGGCTAAGGTCTCAAACATACTATCCTGCCACTTAAGTATTAAATAAAATAGCACATGAAAGAACTTGCCATGTTTTAAGGGCCTCCTAGATAATGGCTATTATTTTTTCCCCTCCGATCTGTTGGACACCTCATCTGTAGCATTTGTTTGGAAATCAATCATGCCCTGCCTTAGATCATCTATTGCACTGGCAATTTACTTTTATATTTTTATTTTCCCAGGGTCTATACTTTATTCTCCCAACTAAATATAAGTTCCTAGAGAGCATGGTCTACATCTTATAATTAGCTGAATCTAACAGAAGGCTAGGCTTTCAGCAAACACTTTAAAAATGTGTGCAGATCTAGCCTCAGGAACCCAAAATCACATTCGCTAACATGTAGAGAAAGTTCTTTGTGTAAGAAATCAGGTTATGTTTTTTTCTTAAAATAATTCATGAGCATGTTTGTGTCTAAATGTTAACAGAGGAGCCATGTGGGTTATGAAGACACCCCAGATATTAAAAAGAAAGAGATTTTCAACGTATCTATTATTTTTTAAATCCTGCATCACAGCCACCCCTGAGTGCAAATATATTTCACATTCTATGCTGGCCTCCTATTGCAAAGTGCTAATTGAATCAATTTCCCGGAGCTGCATCACTAATAAATAGAGTACATCACAGATCTGGGTTTCTTGAATCAAAAATACAGAACATGAATGCTTTGCTGAGAGAAAATAGTGTGTAGGAAATTGTCTTAGCATCCAAGAGAGTCGCAAAGTTTGGCCTTTAAACATGGTGCTGCAGAGTGAGCCCTTGAGGGGGCTCTCTGTCAGCCTCACCCTGGCTGGGGCCGGCCAGTACTCCAGAATGCCCCAGCTGGCCCCGTGCATGGCTGCGAGGGGCCCACACTTCACCACTTCCTACTTGCGTGGCCTTGGGCCGCTTACTTCTCTCTCAGTCTGGGTTTGCTCAACTCTAACTACAGAATAAGTACCTCCCTCCCAAGAGTTTGGTGAAGGTTCAGTAAGATGAGGTATGTGGAGGACTTGCACCGTGTGGGAGACGTAGTGCATACCCAGTAAATGATAGTTGCTGCATCTGCTGCTCTGAGGGGACACAGGGTGGACAAGGCAGGGAAGAGGTGGCCATCCGGATGCCCTGGAGAGTGGCAGTTCCGCCATGCGTACTCACGTTCACACCCTCCTTTCTGCAGGTCAACAGAAGTGCCCCTTTGCTAGGGCAGGAACATGCTAATGGCACTGAGGGGTACTTTACCTATGGGGGCTTTGAGGACCCAGAATAGAAGGCCCGAGATGGGTTCCTCCCTCACTCTCAAGTCATTGCCATGTCAGGGCATTCCTCAAAGGCAGATCTGTTTGGAGTTCCCTGTGGACTGAGGACTTCAATAGAACCTTCTCCTTTCATTTCCAAAGTGAAGATGTTTTTGGTGGCAGTCAAAATGGCTTACACCATAAAGGTGGATGATTGGCTCCCACGGTTGAGGATGTGCTGTGGTAGAGCATGAGGAGAGAAGTCCACTCGGGCCTCTGCTATTACTCTCCCGGCTCTGCCTTCCTTCATGCGTCACCTTGGTCAGCCCTGATCTGCCTACAAGATGGCTGCAGCCGCTCTAAGCCTTCCTCCTTCACATAATCATCTCCAGGGAAGAGAGCAAGAGGAGGTTCCAGAAACTTTCTGGAGAGAAAATGGAGGCCCTTTTCCCAAAGGCTGCTGGTTAATTTCTCCTCTCATCCCATTGGCCTAAATTTGGTCTCATGATCACTGCTGGGCCAAGCTCTGTGGCTTAGTGGATGCAGGTACTGATCGGCGTCATCTGAAGTCGACACCTGACTCAGTCACTGGAGCGAGGGGAACAGGAAAACCTGATTAGCTGTGACTAAATAGAATCCATCCCTGGAATTCAAGTCAACTCCCCCCAACCTCTGGGCTGCCGCTGCAGGAGGGCAGAGGTGAGATGGGTGTTGGAGAGACTCCACAATGTCCACTACTCTGCTGGCATTGATTCAACATCTCTTTCAGTTCAGGAAACAGTTATGAAAGGTCTGCTGTGTGCCAGGCAGGGTGCAGCATGCTGGGACCACACGGGGGCCCTGTGCTATTGAAGGGAATAAATGAGCCAACTTATGCAAAGTGCCCAGTGCAGCCCTCGGCCCTTAGTACCTGCTCCGTATCATCTTCATTAAAATGAAAAATGCATGAGTGCTCCCTGCTACCCAGGAGAGACTTAAACAAATACATCCTAGCAGTGTGGGAAGGATAGCCAGAGTAAGCCTGCGGGTGGCATTAAGGAGAGAGATCACACAGGAGTGTGCAGAAGACCCAACCTAAGAAGCTTACAGCCAGTGATTCCTAACCTCGACTTCACATTTAACGCACCTGAGGAGCTTCTGAAACTCCCCACACCAATTAAGTCACAATCTCTCGGGGTGGGACCCAGCACCAGAATCAGTTTGACTTTTTAAAGATTCCCCAGGTGATTAAAATGTGCAGCCAAGGTTGAGAACCACAGTAATAGGCTGTTGAGGACATATAAGCCACACATGTAAACTGTTAGCAACGCTGGGTTCTGAGGGTATGTTCAAATGAAGTCAGTGTTCCAGGGCTCAGGGCAAGGAGAGGACAAGGTGGGCAGGGGGCTCCTGAAAGGTTTCTGTGTGCAAGCAGGGGACAGAGGGCTGAAGGGGCCTTGAAGGACCATGGGATTTGCCTAATCTAAGCAGTTTGGAGGTGGTATCTTAGTGTGAAGAGGAACAGTTGTAAGCAAAGGCATGCATGGTAACACAGAGGGTGTATCAGTGTGGACTCAATCACGGGAGAAAAACCACACTGTGATTTCAACAGATCAATGTAGAGAATTATTAACTACAATAGAGAACTGGAACAACAAAGAATTAGCTACTGAGAAGTAGAGAGAACTCTCAAGAATATAGGAATGTGGGTGTTAGGAGCATCTACTACCCCCGGGCTGAGGTAGAGTGACCTGGGGAAAGCCCTCCACCCCCTCCAGCTGAGGTCCAGGCTCTGCTGGCACAGAGTGTCTTGTGGAAGGAAGGAAGGGAGAAGTCACTGTGGTGTCACTCTAGTAGAAATAGAAATGTGCCCTCTGGGGTGGTGTCTCACTGAAGCGTGCTTCGCTAGGGATGCATTGCAGGATCTAGGTCCGGGGGAGGCCGCAGGGGACCTCGGAGAGAGGACAGGGGAACCAGGAGCCAAAACCCGGGACTGTCCCCCCCACAAGCAAGCAGAGGCTCAGGGTTTACAAAACCTTCCCAGGGAATTAGCGAAGCTGGAGTTCGACCCACAGCTACCTTTCTCATATGTCCCGCTACCTCTCTGAAGAGACAGAAGTGCAAGATCAAGGCTAGTCTGTCGGTGTAGGCTGCCCAGAGACAGAAGGGGCCTGTGCTCAGTGAAGGCTGTGGGGAAGGCCTCCTGGAAGAGGTGAGGACTCAAATGAACCTGAGGGCCGCTTTTACTTTAGAGACCTTGAGAAAAGCAGGGAGAAAGTGGAAGGAGGAACCTTGACATGAGCAGCATTGAGCGGTTTCCTGTGCCGCAGAGCAGACCTGAGCTCAGACAGGACTCGGCTCAGCCCGTAGAGAGAACAGTGGAAAACAAGAAGTAGGCAATGAGAACAAAGAGGTAGAACAAGGAAGTCCTCATCTACCAAAGAACTTGAGTTTAAGCGGGTACGAGATCAGTTCATTGCAAGAGAGCCAGAGCCCACGGATGTAGGGCTCCAGGATTCCTCGACTGCCGGCCAAACTCTCTGTGGAATATAGGGCAGCAAACGCCAGCTTTGGGGTCAGACAGACCGGAAGTAGAGGGCCAGCTCCAGCGTTCAGCTGTGTGTCCTGGGGCAAGTCCCTCAACCTGTCTGAGCCTCAGGGTTCTTCGCGTGTGAGTGGGAAACAAGGGTCCCTTCTTTGCAGGCGTGCTCAGATGAAGTCCCCAGCAGACAGCCGGCCATACAGCAGGCCTCCCGTCGGTGGCAGCTTCCTTCTCCCGCCCAGTTTTACTCTTTGGGGGGGTCCTTTCTGTCTTCTAATGCAGTGCACGCCTCTGAAGGCAGCTGTTTCCAATCCAGGATTTCTAAATCAGGTGCCGCTGGGGAGCACCAAGGTCTTGGCGGCAGGTAATATCCTCATGTTGCGAGGCTGGCCGCTGAGCTTACCGCTCTGCAGGAAAAGCTCAGGTTGAGGGGACACAGTCACTGTGTCCTTGGTCCCCCGGCCAGATCGTGCCATGAAGTGGTGTTTCGGACCCAGTCTCCACAGGGCAAATGACCGTGCTGCTTTCACTTTCAGGAGGAGAAGTCACCAAACCACGCTTTGCTCAATTCTTCCACGGCAGCCTGGCCAGTCTCACTATCCGCCCTGGCAAAATGGAGAGTCAGAAGGTGATCTCCTGCCTGCAGGCCTGCAAGGAAGGACTGGATATTAATTCCCTGGAAAGCCTCGGCCAAGGAATAAAGGTAAGGACGGAGCTAGCCTCGCCGCCAACAAGACATGGACTCAGGGGGCAGAGGCTACCCAGCGCCTGCGCACTGGGGAAATGGAGTCCTCCCCTGCCGAGTTGCCCAGAGATGGTGTGGCGGCAAAGGTGGGGAGGTTCGTGACCGTGACTTCCCTGGGGGACTTCCGCTGTGTCCTGAAATTCCTAGATGGAGCCCTTGTGTATCATCGGTTCACTACCCAAGAGCAGGCACGGGTTCAATATCTACCAGAAGGGAATGGTTCTATTTCAGCGGTTCCTAGATTGGTTAGTTGCTTTGTTGTCTATTTGCCAAAGGAACAGAAGCAGCATGCAAGAATATATTTCGAAAATATTTGAAAGTAGAATGAAAAGGTTGGCCATGTTAAATATAAATTAGGAAGGAAGGTCAGCCCAGGTGGGCTGGAATTAGAAAGCAGATATGGAGGTCGCTGGGTCTCAGGCTGTGAAATTGAAGCACAGATTGGGCTTCAAGCAATCTCTGGCAAAGGGAAGGTGAGCAGATTCATGCAAAATAAAAACATTCACGGGATCCAAAAGAACCAAAGCTGCATTCTGAGAAAAGCACCTCTTGAGGGGCAGGACTCGCATAGCTAAATGTCCACTGTGAGCGTCCTGCCCACCTCCCCCACCCCATGGCAGGGATAGTTCTGGCCTCACCTGGACCTTAGGAGCTCCTGCCAGCAGGGAACCTCTGGGAACCCGAGCAAAGAGCTGGGTAAACATCGTTGTAGCCCCTGCTCAATCCCAACGGACCCCAGTGAGAGCAGGCAGGTCACCCTCTGCCTCCTGAAGCACAGGACAGCCCCACGAGCCAACCCCCTCCCCCCAGCTGTGGGGGTTTCCTTTATAGGCCATTTTCCAAGGATGGTGTGACCAGAGCAGAGGTTGCCTCTACCCCCCTGTCTTCTACCGGCCTTCTACCCTGGGCCTGCCCACCTCTCCTGGACAGGGAGTCCCCCGTCCCACAGACAGCACCTTTATTTTCGATGCTAGTGGGGCTGGTGAGGCTCTGACATGGGGAGCCATGGAGGGGCTGGTGACCTGAGCACGTCATGCTTTTCTTTAAGCTGCGGTCACTTCAGACATGCCATGGACATCCACGTATTGGTTCTGGGCTGGGTTGGGGGGACACAAAGCTGAACGTCCCCAGCCTCTTATCTTCAGGGAAGTCAGTGGCCCACGCTGACCCTTGTAATCCTGTGTGGTAAGCGGCAATGAGGATGAGCACCTCTCCCAAGTGCCGGACGGGGCTCTCAAGGCTTTGTGGGTGTTAACTCATTCAAGCCCAGAACAACCCTCTGACAAAGTTACCACGAATATTCCTATTTTACACGTGAAGAATTGAGGACTTTAAGAGAAAGGAAACTTGTCTAAGATCCCAGAATTGGTAATGAGCGGAGCCAGAATTTGAACCCCAGGTGGTCCTGCTCCAGAGTTCCAGAACCTGAGGAGCAGCAGTGAGGGAAGGCTTCTTGGAGGAGGTGAGGCCTGGGCAGAATGTTTCAGGATGGGGAAGAATCAACCAGGAGGAAGGCAGGGGAGGGGAGCTGGGTAGTCTAGGCAGATCTGAGAGCATGAGTGATAGCAGAGGCCTGGGGAGCCCGCCATGTGCACTGGAACTCCAAGAAGGCCGATGTTACAGTGCCCAAATTGCAGGAGGAAAGGCAGAAAGTGTGGTCGGAGAGCTAAGCACAGGCTGCATCATGGGGCCCTGTAAACTATGTTCAGGTGTTGACATGTTTCCTCCTGTCGGCAACAGGGAGCCACTGAAGGAGCATGATCTGGGCAGGAGCATGGTTTAGGATGCTCCGCTTGGAGACAGGGTCGGAGAGGGAAGGTGGGAGAAGTGCACAGACAAGGCAAGGCAAGAATGGCTTTCCGGAACATTAAATACGCACAGGTGCACTCAATAGTTAATCCCCTGTCATTGAAGGAAAGCAGTCTACTTCATGGCACATTTCAGATCGGCACCCTCACACGCAGAGCCTGGGGTTTGATCCTTGACCGGCTGTTTGAGTTGTTTCCTTAGCATTTTGTCAGCCCGGTGAGGCCGAAATCTGTCCTCCACCCCTCCCCTCTCTGTCTGATTCGGGGTTTGCTCCCTGCCCTGAGGGGATCTCCTCTGCTCTGGAGCACCCCATGAGACCACAGTTTCAGGATTCAAGCACTACAGGACAAATAAAGTGAAGACACTGGACCGAAAAGCCACACGTTCTTAGAATGATAAATTAAGAGGCATACCACCTCTACAGAGCAGTCAGAGCCTATGAAAAGAGGGGGTTGTGAACTCAGTGGCACACACAGCCATGGGGGGTGCCGAGGCTCTTCGACTTTTCCAGATGCCACCTGTTGATAACCACTCACCGCAGAGGATCCTTTTCCATCCTTAGGGCCCAGCTGGCAAGAACTAGAGCACTGCAGGGGAAATTAATGATAAGACACACAATTCATGGTGTACCCCCTGGGGGCTATTCTAAGTTCATTATCCCTACTCCTCACAACAGATTAAATGGTATGGCCCCATTTCAGAAATCAGGAGACTGGTGCTCAGGGACTTCCCCAAAATAAGTCCGTGCTCCTTCCTCCACACCAGCAACTCAGATTTGAAGGCATTCTTGAAAATGATTCAGACTTCCTTGCTTGTTGCCCCTCCTCCATTTATCTCTCATTTCATTTCTGAATAATGACTATTTGTCTCTTTCCTGGTTTCTGGCCTCCTCCCTCCTCCATGGTTAGTCAAAGGAAAGTGAGGACCTCCTGTGATTAACAATACTTCCCGTCTGCTCACAGGCCCCAGTGCAGGTTCCTCTTTTCACTTGTTTTCCCCTGGATCATGCCTATTCCTGAATATGTCCCGCATGTCTGGAGTCAGTGAACGGTTGAGGCAGTGACTGTCTCGTACCCGTACAAGACACACTGTGGAATAGCCACATCCCTGAAGACTCCCCTGTGCTGATTTTCGTAGCATCATGCCTGCCAATTTGTCACGCCCACAGTGTGGGGGAGTGGGAAAGAGCAAGACCTTTGGGACAAGGCACCCCTCGGTTCAAACCATAATAGTACAAATACTTGCTGGGTGACCTTGGGCAAAGTAATTTAATCCTTTAAGCCCCAATTCCCTCATGTATTAAAGTATATTTTGTTGTGATGTTGTGGGAATTGGATTTTATGTATATTTTATATAAAAGCTATATAGAGATATAGAAAAGATATGTATGTATATAAATGAGCTGACGGATACAGATATAGATACATAGATACAGATCTCCCTTAGTAAACCCAATAAGTAGGTTCTCAGCAAATCACAGTTCCCTTCTCCAGCTGGGCTGGCCTTGCCCTTGGCGTTGCCACTGTGCCAGCTTCTTTTGGAAGCTAAGCCTGGGTGACAGTTACGGCAGAGGAGCCTCGAGTGTGGCAGGTCTTCATCTGGCCCAACCCAGGGGGACTGGCAGGTGGCCCAGTGAACGGCACGGTGCCTGGAGTGCCACAGCCAGCTTCCCCTTGAGGAATAGGCCTGGGCTTTGGACAAGGATCTCACTGATGTCCCAGCCTGCCAGGTGCCTGGTGACACCGGCTGATCCTCTGGGAGAACTGACTGCTCCCAAAGGCCATCTGTCTAGCAGCTTCTTGGCTCAAAGAAAGGAATCCCCATGGCCACAGCACAGCTTTCCAAAAGAGAATGAGTGCGCCACCCTTTGCTGGGCCCCCAGGAAGCCACCCCCTGTCCCTGTGATAATGCTAATGCCATTCTGTGTTCTACACAGAGACCTACCCTCAGTCATGCCACAGGGCTGGGAACACTGCAATTAAAAAAAAAAAAAAAACCTACTTTGGTGGAAGGTCTTATTGATCCTGCAAGGACTATATGGATGGCTCGGCCAGGACCCACCTTCATGCCCTGTGGCAGTCCTCAGGGTGCTCAGGCGGCCAGACTAGGGTTTTAACTGGAGATCCAACACCGAGTCTATCCATCCTCTTGTCTGCTGGCTGCAGTGGGAACACGCCCTCTGCTGATTGCCACGGGATGCTGCTCATTCAACCTTCTGGAAGAACTGTTTGAAATTTTTTTTAAGTTTATTTAAGTAATCTCTACACCTGGGGCACCTGGCTGGCTCAGTCGGTTAAGCGTCTGCCTTCGGCTCAGGTCATGATCCCAGGGTCCTGGGATCGAGCCCTGCGTCGGGCTCCCTGCTCGGCGGGAAGCCTGCTTCTCCCTCTGCCTGCCACTCTGCCTCATGCTCGCTCTGTCAAATAAATAAATAAATCCTTAAAAAAAAAAAAAAAGTCATCTCTATACCCAACATGGGACTCAAACTCACAACCCCCAGATCAAGAGTCACATGCTCTTCCTACTGAGCCAGCCAGGCGCCCCACGATTCTCCTGTTCAGCCCTTATGCGAAGTTTGGATCAGTCTCCTCCACAGGGCTTATCATTTTGTCTCCTGTTTCTCATGTGCTAGACCCTGTGGGGACCACAGTAGACCCTGGCCTCAAGGTGCTCACAGTTGCCTGGGGGAGGCAGGCAGATAGCCAGCCACAGCACCATGACTCTGCTATAGCAGGGATGCTGCGGGGTGGGGTTGGGGGGATGTAGGGAGGCAGAAGAACATGTGGGAACGTAAGTGGTATTTTAGAAGAATGAACTTGAATCTGCTCAAATCTGAAATGGATGATTTGTGCAACACTCAAAACAGGGCAGCTCTATGGCTGAGCACACTCCGCTAGTGAGTCCTCCACAGCAAGGGAGAAGCCAACTCAGAGGATGACTGGGGCATCACCTGCACATGTAACCGGGGACTCCCAAACCCAACACAGGCACTGGTGCTTGTGACCAGACCTCCCAGACCAGAGATACCCTGCTCAGGGCATGGAGGGCAGAAGGGACTGGATCACAGGGGAAGAGCAGCAGTGAAGGCAGCAGTACCTGTTGGGCAAAGACTCCGTGCAGAAATAACTACAGTGTTCAGAATTATAAGAAAAGCTGTCTCGGACTGAACACTTTAAGCACTAGATTCATTATACACATTATCTCATTTAAGCCCCTGGACAGGTAGATACTGCTATCCCCATTATTTTATTGTTTTAAGATTTTTTTATTATGTTGATCACCATACATCATTAGTTTTTGATGTAGTGTTCCGTGATTCATTGTTTGCATCTAACACCCAGTGCTCCATTCAATACGTGCCCTCCTTAATACCCATCACCAGGCTAACCCATCTCCCCACCCCCTCCCCTCTAGAACCCTCAGTTTGTTTTTCAGAGTCCATCGTCTCTCATGGTTCATCTCCCCCTCTGATTTCCACCCCTTCATTCTTCCCCTCCTGCTATCTTCTTCTTCTTCTTCTTTTTTTTAACATGTATTATTTGCTTCAGAGGTACAGATCTGTGATTCAACAGTCTTGCACACTTCACAGCGCTCACCATAGCACATACCCTCCCCAATGTCTATCACCCAGCCACCCCATCCCTCCCACCCCCCACCACTCCAGCAACTCTCAGTTTGTTTCCTGAGATTAAGAATTCCTCCTATCAGCGAGGTCATATGATACATGTATTTCTCTGATTGACTTATTTCGCTCAGCATAATACCCTCCAGTTCCATCCACATCGTGGAAAATGGCAAGATTTCATTCTTTTTCATGGCTGCATAATATTCCATTGTGTGTGTGTGTGTGTGTGTGTGTGTGTGTGTATGTGTGTACACACATACACACACACACACACACACATCTTCTTTATCCATTCATCTCGATGGACATCTTGCTCTTTCCACAGTTTGGCTACTGTGGACATTGTTGCTATAAACATCGGGGTGCATGTACCCCTTCGGATCCATACATTTATATCTTTGGGGTAAATACCCAGGAGTGCAATTGCTGGATCATATGGTAGCTCTATTTTCAACTTTTTGAAGAACCTCCATACTGTTTTCCAGAGTGGCTGCACCAGCTTGCATTCCCACCAACAGTGTAGGAGGGTTCCCCTTTCTCCGCATCCCCGCCAACATCTGTCATTTCCTGACTTGTTAATTTTAGCCATTCTGACTGGTGTGAGGTGGTATCTCATTATGGTTTTGATTTGTATTTCCCTGATGCCGAGTGATGAACATTTTTTCATGTATCTGTTGGCCATTTGGATGTCTTCTTTGGAGAAATATCTGTTCATGTCTTCTGCCCATTTCTTGATTAGATTATTTGTTCTTTGGGTGTTGAGTTTGATAAGTTCTTTATAGATTTTGGATACTAGCCCTTTATCTGATATGTCATTTGCAAATATCTTCTCCCATTCTGTCAGTTGTCTATTGGTTTTATCGATTGTTTGCTGTGCAAAAAGCTTTTTATCTTGATGAAGTCCCAATAGTTCATTTTTGCCCTTGCTTCCCTTGCCTTTGGAGACATATCTAGCAAGAAGTTGCTGCCTGTGTTCTCCTCTAGGATTTTGATGGATTTATATCTCACATTAGGTCTTTCATCCATTTTGAGTCTATTTTTGTGTGTGGTGTAAGGAAATGGTCCAGTTTCATTCTTCTGCATATGGCTGTCCAATTTTCCCAACACCATTTGTTGAAGAGACTGTCTTTTTTTCCATTGGACATTCTTTCCTGCTTCGTCAAAGATGAGTTGACCATAGAGTTGAGGGTCCATTTCTGGGCTCTCTATTCTGGTCCATTGATCTATGTGTCTGTTTTTGTGCCAGTACCATACTGTCTTGATGATGACAGCTTTGTAGTAGAGCTTGAAGTCTGGGATTGTGATGCCGCCAGCTTTGCTTTTCTTTTTCAACATTCCTCTGGCTATTCGGGGTCTTTTCTGGTTCCATACAAATTTTAGGATTATTTGTTCCATTTCTTTGAAAAAAGTGGATGGTATTTTGATGGGGATTGCATTGAATGTGTAGATTGCTCTAGGTAGCATTGACATCTTCACAATATTTGTTCTTCCAATCCATGAGCATGGAACGTTTTTCCATTTCTTTGTGTCTTCCTCAATTTCTTTCATGAGTATTTTATAGTTTTCTGAGTGCAGATCCTTTGCCTCTTTGGTTAGATTTATTCCTAGGTATCTTATGGTTTTGGGTGCAATTGTAAATGGGATCGACTCCTTAATTTCTCTTTCTTCTGTCTTGTTGTTGGTGTATAGGAATGCCACTGATTTCTGTGCATTGATTTTATATCCTGCCACTTTACTGAATTCCTGTATGAGTTCTAGCAGTTTTGGGGTGGAGTCTTTTAGGCTTTCCACATAAAGTATCATATCATCTGCAAAGAGTGAGAGTTTGACTTCTTCTTTGCCAATTTGGATGCCTTTTCTTTTTGTCGTCTGATTGCTGTGGCTAGGACTTCTAATACTATTTTGAATAGCAGTGGTGATACTGGACATCCCTGCCGTGTTCCTGACCTTAGGGGGAAAGCTCTCAGTTTTTCCCCAGTGAGAAGGATATTCACTTTGGGTTTTTCATAGATGGCTTTTATGATATTGAGGTATGTACCCTCTATCCCCATACTCTGAAGAGTTTTGATCAAGAAAGGATGTTGTACTTTGTCAAATGCTTTTTCTGCATCTATTGGGAGGATCATATGGTTCTTGTTCTTTTATTAATGTATCACATTGATTGATTTGCAGATGTTGAACCAATCTTGCAGCCAGGGATAAATCCCACTTGGTCGTGGTGAATAATCATTTTAATGTACTGTTGGATCCTATTGGCTAGTATTTTGGTGAGAATTTTTGCATCTGTGTTCATCAAGGATATTGGTCTGTAATTCTCCTTTTTGATGGGGTCTTTGTCTGGTTTTGGGATCAAGGTAATGGTGGCCTCATAAAATGAGTTTGGAACTTTTCCTTCCATTTCTATTTTTTGGAACAGTTTCAGAAGAACAGGTATTAATTCTTCTTGAAATGTTTGGTAGAATTCCCCTGGGAAGCCATCTGGCCCTGGGCTTTGTTTCTTGGGAGATTTTTGATGACTGCTTCAATTTCCTTAGTGGTTATAGTTTCTATTTCTTCCTGGTTCAGTTTTGGTAGTTGATACATCTCTAGGAATGCATCCATTTCTTCCAGATTATCTAATTTTCTGGTATATAGTTGCTCATAATATGTTCTTAGAATTGCTTGTATTTCTTTGGTGTTGGTTGTGATCTCTCCTCTTTCATTCATGATTTTGTTGATTTGGGTCATTTTTCTTTTTGATAAGTCTGGCCAGGGGTTTATCAATCTTGTTAATTCTTTCAAAGAACCAGCTCCTTGCTTTGTTGATCTGTTCTACTATTCTTTTGGTTTCTATTTCATTGATTTCTGCTCTGGTCTTTATTTTTCTCTTCTCCTGCTGGGTTTAGGCTTTATTTGCTGTTCTCTCTCCAGCTCCTTTAGGTGTAGGGTTAGGTTGTGTATTTGAGACCTTTCTTGTTTCTTGAGAAAGGCTTGGATTGCTATATACTTTCCTCTTAGGACTGCCTTTGCTGCATCCCAAAGATTTTGAATAGTTGTGTTTTCATTTTCATTGGTTTCCATGAATTTTTTTAATTCTTCTTTAATTTCCTGGTTGACCCATTCATTCTTTAGTAGGATGCTCTTTAGCCTCCATGTATTTGAGTTCTTTCCGACTTTCCTCTTGTGATTGAGTTCTAGTTTCAAAGCATTGTGGTCTGAAAATAGGCAGAGAATGATCCCAATCTTTTGGTACCGGTTGAGACCTGATTTGTGACCTAGGATGTGATCGATTCTGGAGAATGTTCCATGGGCACTAGAGAAGAATGTGTATTCTGTTGCTTTGGGATGGAATGTTCTGAATATGTCTGTGAAGTCCATTTGGTCCAGTGTGTCATTTAAAGTCTTTATTTCCTTGTCGATCCTTTGCTTAGATGATCTGTCCATTTCAGTGAGGGGGGTGTTAAAGTCCCCTACTATTATTGTATTGTTGTCAATGTGTTTCTTTGCTTTTGTTATTAATTGCCTTATATAGTTGGCTGCTCCCGTGTTAGAGGCATAGATATTTACAACTGTTAGATCTTCTTGTTGGATAGACCCTTTAAGTAGGATATAGTGTCCTTCCTCATCTCTTATTACAGTCTTTGGTTTAAAATCTAATTTGTCTGATATAAGGATTGCCACCCCAGCTTTCTTTTGGTGTCCATTAGCATGGTAAATGGTTTTCCACCCCTTCACTGTCAATCTGGGGGTGTCTTTGGGTCTAAAATGAGTCTCTCTTGCAGACAGCATATCGATGGGTCTTGTTTTTTAATCCAATCTGATAGCCTGTGTCTTTTGATTGGGGCATTTAGCCCATTTACATTCAGGGTAACTATTGAAAGATAGGAATTTAGTGCCATTGTATTGCCTGTAAGGTGACTGTTACTGTTTATTTCTGTGTTCCTTTCTGGTCTGTGTTGCTTTTAGGCTCTCTCTTTGCTTAGAGGACCCCTTTCAAGATTTCTTGTAGGGCTGGTTTCGTGTTTGCAAATTCCTTTAGTTTTTGTTTGTCCTGGAAGCTTTTTATCTCTCCTTCTATTTTCAATGACAGCCTAGCTGGGTATAGTATTCTTGGCTGCATATTTTTCTCATTTAGTGCTCTGAATATATCATGCCAGTCCTTTCTGGCCTGCCAGGTCTTTGGGGATGGGTCTGTTGCCAGTCTAATGTTTCTACCATTGTAGGTTACATATCTCTTCTCCCGAGCTGCTTTCAGGATTTTCTCTTTGTTTCTGAGACTTGTAAGTTTTACTATTAGATGTTGGGGTGTTGACCTATTTTTATTGATTTTGAGAGGGGTTCTCTGTGCCTCCTGGATTTTGATGCCTGTTTCCTTCCCCAACTTAGGGAAGTTCTCTTCTATAATTTGCTCCAATATACCTTCTGCCCCTCTCACTCTTTCTTCTTCTTCTGGGATCCCAATTATTCTAATATTGTTTCGTCTTATGGTATCACTTCTCTCTCGAATTCTGCCCTCATGATCCAGTAGTTGTTTATCTCTCTTTTTCTCAGCTTCTTTATTTTCCATCATTTGGTCTTCTATATCACTAATTCTCTCTTCTGCCTCATTTATCCCAGCAGTTAGAGCCCCCATTTTTGATTGCACCTCATTAATAGCTTTTTTGATTTCGACTTGGTTATATTTTAGTTCTTTTATTTCTCCAGAAAGGGTTTCTCTAATAACTTCCATGCTTTTTTCTTCCTGGTTCTTTAGCAGATTGCTTAGCCGGGACCGGGCAAGGGCGGGGCAATTCCACCTCCGGCAAAGACATTTGTGTTGTATCTTAAAAATCATCATTCTGAACTCTCCAACATCGTACTAATGTCCGTATTGAGTAGGTCCCTGGCAGTTGGTACTACCTCTTGTTCTTTTAGTTGAGGTGATTTTTTCCATCTTGTCATTTTGTCCAGAGGAGAATAGATGAATGAGAGAACAAAATGCTAACAGGGTAACAACGTCCCCAGAAAATATACTCTAAACAAATCAGAAAAGACCTGAAACCGGGGAAAAAGAAAGGGAAAGAAAGAAAAAAGAAAAAGATAAAAACAAACAAAAACAGAACAAAACAAAAAAACGGAATATGATCAGGCTGGTGCGTAGATCAGTGCCACACACTAGATTTTGGGTGTATTTTGGTCTCTTAGAGCAAAGTGCCTCCCAAAATTTTAAAGAAAGAAAAACTTATATATGTACAAAAATAAGGGTTAATACGGTGAAGGGATGGAATATGACTGTAAAGATGAAAATTATAAAAGATTTTATAAAAGGAATTGATAAGTTGTTTGAAAAAAGAAAGAAGAGGATTTTTAAAAAAAGGGAGACAATGTGATCAGGCAGGAGACTAAAACAAAGCCATACACTAGAGATTTAGGGTATATTTTGATCTGTTAGAAGAAACTGTATCTCAAAATTTTAGAGAGACCAACTTATATATATATGCCAAAAATAAGGGTAACTACTAGAATATGACTCTAAAAATGAAAAATAAAAATGTGTTTTTAAAAAGGGATTGATAAGATGTTGGTTGAAAAAGGGAAAAAGAAAAATTTAAAAAAAAAAAGGAGGGGTGCCTGGGTGGCTCAGTTGGTTAAGCGACTGCCTTCGGCTCAGGTCATGACCCTGGAGTCCCTGGATCAAGTCCCGCATCGGGCTCCCTGCTCAGGGGGAGTCTGCTTCTCCCTCTGACCCTCCCCCTGCTCATGCTCTCTCTCTCTATCTCATTCTCTCTGTCAAATAAAAAAAAAAAATCTTTAAAAAAAAAATTAACTTTGAAAATAGAATCATGTTAAAAAAGCCATGAATTCTATGTGCAGTATTCCCCTAGCGCTGGAGTTCTGCCGTTCTCATTGATCGGTAAACTTGGTCTTGGCTGGCTGTTCTCGCTGATCTTCTTGGGGAGCGGCCTGTTGCCGTGGTTCCCAAATGTCTTTGCCGGAGGCGGAATTGCCCCGCCCTTGCCCGGTCCGGGCTAAGTAATCTGCTCGGGTTTGCTCTCGGGAGCTTTTGTTCTCTGCAAGCTTTCTGCACAGTTTTGGAGGCCGAGTGAAAATGGCGGCCTCCCAATCTCCGCCCCGGAGGAGCCAAAAACTCGGGGCCCCACTCCTCAGTGAGCCCCCAGAGAAAAGCATTCAGTCACTCCTGTCTCCCCGGTCTCCAGCCGCACTCCGTGCTCACCCGGCCTGTGACCGAGCATTTCTATCTCTGGCACCCGACCCCGTGTGGAGTCTCCAAACCCAGCAGATCCCTGCAGTGCGCTCCCGCACCTCTCCTCCCGGGGGAGGAAGGGGAGTCTCCCCGGATCTGCTGCTTTTTGGGTCCCTGCTGGAGGAGCAGTGGCCTGACTGTGCCCCAGATCACGGTCTGTGGCAACCCCGAGCTGAGAGCCCGCTCCTCGGCTCCATCTCTGCAGCCGGCTTCCCCACTCTGATCCCTGGGAGCTCTGCCGTACTCAGGCACCCCTGGTCTTCCTGTGACCCCGAGGGTCCTGAGACCACACTGTCCGACGAGGGTTCCACCCCCCGCTTAGCCACTGGAGGGACGTCCCTCAGCAGAGCCGAATTCTATAAGTTCCGATTTTGTGCACCACGGCTCTATCACTTGCTGGTAGCGGCTGACTGAGGCTCCCTCCCCCTGCAGTTTATCTTCCCGAATATCGCCTCGGATTCACTTCTCCGCGTGTCCTACCCTCCAGAAAGTGGTCGCTTTTCTGTTCAGAGTTGCTGCTATTCTTTTCTTCGATCTCCTGTTGAGTTCGTAGGTGTTCAGAATGGTTTGATCCCTATGCAGCTGAATTCCTGAGACCAGACGAAATCCAGGTCTCCTACTCCTCTGCCACCTTGCTCCGCCCCCACCCTATCCCCATTATTTTAAATGAGGAAATGAAGTCCAGAAAGGCAAAGTAAATCATCCAAAGTTGTATTCTGTAGTCTGTACTGGAACTGGGGTACTGCAATCCACACAGCCCATGATCTTTCAAAGATGCCACATAGCCTTGGGTGAGAATCCTGCCTGGGAAGGGCTCAATTTTTCCACGTGGGCTAAAATACTGCATTAACAAATGACTCCAAAATCCCTATGCTTTAATGCTTAAAAGTTTATCATTCTCCCACATCAAGCCCAGGAGGTGGAGTGGGGTTTCTGCCGAGAACACCCCAGCCATCAAAGTGGAGGAAGAAGAAGCCTGGAGTTGCCTGCAGGGCTCTTCACAGCCTCGGCCCAGGAGCCCCGCCTCACTTCCTCTCACACCTCATTGGCCAGATGCAGTCACGTGGCCCGCCCACACACAGCAGATGGCTGAGGTCAAGTGTAGCCTCCAGGATGCTGAGCATGCAAAGGAGAGCTGGGCTTAGTGAGTGCTGATAATAACTCCCACAGAGACTTAGCTGAAAAGACAGTGAATGAAAAAGTCTTTTTGGGGAGTAACCCGGAGATGATACTGAGTAAAATGTGGGCCAAGGGGGAACATTTACTCGTTCATCTAATGGGATTGCAGGGTACTAGGGCTAGGTTCTGGGATTCAGGGATAAGAGTTGGAGCCCCTGTCCTCTGTGAGCTCATGGTCACTGTATGTAATCATTGTACTACCATTTCATGCACTATAGGAGCCCAGTGGGGACCTAAATGAGGGAAGCTGGGTTGGTCTCAAGGAGGAGGTAACAGTAAAACAAATGATAGTTGAAGGAGGCAAGGATTAAGCTCTTGGTTGGCTAGGGATCACATTACAGGGACCTTATGTGGGTCAGTATCATCACTACTACTCATGGGACACCCACCTCCTTTTAGAGTCCAGGCACAGAACAGGGACCTCTTAAAAAGACAACCGAGTCAGATCAGGGAAAAGTTAATATAGATGGATTTTTTCCTTAAACTCATAATAACATACTCAATCTCCTTCATGGCAAGAGAAATGTAAATTGAAACTACACTAAGGTAGCATTTATCACCTATCGGACTGGCAAAAATCCCAAACGACAGCATATTCTGTTGAGGTTTTGAGAAAAGAGGCATTCCCATACACTGGGAGAGGGAGTGTATATTGATAACATTCCTAGCAATGGGGAATTGGGCAACATTTGTCAAAATTTAAAATGCATATACTCTTGGACCTAATCATTTCACATGGAGGGATTTATCCAATAGATATATATTTGCACACATATGAAATGTGCACAAGATTATTCATTGTCACATTATTAGTAAAAGATTGGAAATGATCCAAATGTCCATAAGAAACTGGTTAAATAAATTATAATTTTATACTCAGTAGAATATTATACAGTGTTAAGAGGAATCTTATGATGTACTAACACAGAACAGTCTCCAGGATATGAGCTAAGTAAAAAAATTACAATAAAATATGTAAAAAGCTGCCATTGGTGGAAGAAAGAAAAAAGGAAATCTATATTCATAAGAGTGCTGAAGTATAACTTTCAGGATAGGCTAGGTAATGCTGCAGTAACAAGTGACTAAAACATTTCAGTGGTTTATACAACTTTTTTTTTTTTTATCGTCCACACCCAGTGTCCATTATATATTGGCTTTGGCTCTGATCCATATACCACCCCCACTGTGAGACCCAGGCTGATGGGCCAGGCCCTAAGGGAACCTGACAGGTTTCATGGCAGAGGGAAAGGGACACGGCAAACCAGGAACTGGCTGTGAAATCTTCCACGTGAGTGTGAACCAGATAATACTTCTGCCCACATTTCATTGGCCAAGCAAGTCACAGGAGCACTACTGAGTATAACAGGGCAAAAAAATGTGCATCTTGCAGAGAAGGGTTCCCTACATCACATAGTCAAGTCTATGGACAATAGGACAGGCATGTATAAGCCTCCCACTGGGAGGGGAAGCAACTAATAATGAACAGTAATGCAATCTGGCACTAAGAAATTAATATAACAGTGACTACTTGTGGGATGGGATATTGGAAACTGGGTAGATAGGAATAAGATGGACACTTTCACTTAGTACATATGTATATTTGAATTATGTGAATATATTATCCAAAGAAAAATGTTGCCAAGTAGCTACATAAAAATATATCCAGATCAGGGGCACCTGGCTTGCTCAGTTGGAAGAGCACGCAACTCTTGACTCAGTTGGTGTTGTGAGTTCAAGTCCCACATTGAGTATAGAGATTACTTAAAAATAGATAAAAATATATCCAGATCTCCTTTTCCTGTGACATGAACTTTGGACACATCATCCAATGCACTGATAAACTCCTGACATCTTACTGATAATAATTCCTGCTCAGAGGCATGTGAAGATCAGCAAACGGGTCCGTCCCATGGCAGTTCTCCATGCTCAGTGCCAGAAAGAGTAACTGCGGGGGCTTTGCAGGGAGAAGCAGGAGTCTGTATCTGGTTTATCTGGTTTGACGACTCAAGTGACTGGGTGGAGAGCATCGTAGCCCCCAGACCTTCACCAAGTGTGGGATATGGGGGACTCTGAGCCGAATAAACAGATAATAGGCCCGGGACAGTTGGCACGAGTGAACACAGCAAGTGAGCAAAACTCCTGGGAAAGCAGGGTTGAGCCCCGGGGAAGCAAGACCAGGAATCTAAGAGAGAAGGAGAGCCATTAACTGAAAAATGAGCTTTAAGGTTGGAAGCATGGATCAGGAAGGGGAACACAGGGTGAACTGAGGAGCAGTTCAAGGTCAAAGACCAGACCAGTGAAAGGAGCCAAAGCCCCCGTTTCTAGGCAGCCAGCTGACGGAGCAGGCTGTCCAAGGACTGAAAGGCTGCTCAGGACCCCACAGTGGCATGGGGCAGGGGCCACCCCACCACGGGCTAGACCACAAGAGCCCTGTGATGGGGATTCAGAATCCCATCCTGTGGCTCAAGAGTTTCAAACCCCCGGGGATCTTACAGGGGCAGCCTGGAAGCCCCCCAGGGGTAGCAGGAATTGTTTGAGGGGTTAAAACAGTCATCCGGAGCTCTGGGTGTTATACGCAACTAAAGAATCATTGAACACTGTATCAAAATCTAATGATGTACTATATGGTGGCTAACTGAACATAGTCCAAAAAATAGAGTTTAAAAAAATAAAACTGTCATCCGTGTGCATGGCTGCTACACTTGCGGACACTCTGGAGACACTGGGCCTTCGTGGCCTATACCTGGAGATGGTGGGCTCCATTGCTGATCACTGTCCCCCATGCCACCACCCCATTTCCTCCTCCAGTACCACTTCAACCCCTCGCAGTCTGTCCTGGTGATGGAAGGTGACGACATTGGGAACATCAATCGCGCCCTCCAGAAGGTGTCCTACATCAACTCCAGGCAGTTCCCGACGGCGGGTGTGCGGCACCTGAGAGTCTCTTCCAAAGTCCAGTGAGTAGACAGACGCTGGTCAGCCAGGGGCTCAGCTGAGGTGGTGGGGATGGTCCCTGGGGAATGTTCCTTGGCAAAACAGAATTCACCTTTTGTCTGCTATTTGCAATTTCTCTGCTATCCCTATGAGGATGCCCCAATGGATCTATGTTCTTGTTTTCTTCAGAAAGAAAATGTTCTGTTGCTTTGCCAGCACAAATCCAGCTTTCTCTATTTAATTCAGAATCCAATGTAGTACTGCATCCCGTAAATTCTCAGAAAGCTCAGTTTTTAGTGGTCTGACTTAAGGCTGCAGAAGCTGGTACATAGTAGGTACTTGACAAATGTTTATTAAATTGGATTAAATCAGCCAGCCCAGCTTTGTAGAGCAACTAAATACTACAAGTATGCAAGAGAAAGAGAGGGTATGGTTCTTGTCCCCAGGGGATCAGAGTTCAGTAAAGGAGATGAGACTCTTTATTAGTGAAGCCTGTGGATAATTCCCTTCTTGGTCCATCAAATCGTTTCTCAGCCACAGCAACTGCCTGGTAGGGCAGCAAGGATGGGACCCCAGAAAAACTCCTGGCAGGCAGAAGGGGAGTCACCTAGTCCCTGGAGCCAGGGGAAGAAGCCAGAGGACAGGAACAAGGCTGGGAAAGACGGGTCTGCTGACTGCCACGTTACTGGGGCAGGGACAGGTGCCAGGCTAAACCCCACAGGCAGCAATCATATTCAATAGTTCTAGTGACAGAGGAGGCACTCCCCCACCTTCACACTAAGGGCCACCCTTGGAGGCCTGCGATAGGGAGCAAGCACCTCCAGCTCAGCTCCGCACTGCAGTCAAAGAGAGGGACCAGGCTTCCATAAACTGACGAGCGGCACGGTGCCCTCTGGGACTGGTGCAGCGAAGGCCAGACAAAACCAGGGGCAGGAACACACCACTGCTCCCACAACTTGCCCACCCCAAAGAAGAGGGAGTGCCTCAGCATGGTGTCCACCCAGACTGCGCTTCCCTCAGGAACTTTCCCAAGGGCTACAAGTTGATGGCCGCCACCAGCTGGAGTCCACCCAGTGTTCCCAGAGCGGCCATCTGGGCCCCGGGGCTCTTGTAGCCTAGGTCTTTGGCCCAGATGAGCAGCAGAGAGTGCCAGTGACTCGAATGCCTGATGCAATCTGATGAGGGAGTCAGGTCTGCCAACATTTACTGAGCTGCACCCACGACGCAGCCTCTGGCGTTGGCTTCTTTTCTATATGTCAGCACATTTAATCCTTGCTATTATGAGGTAATTAATTATTGTCATCCCCACTGTATAGATGGAGAAACTGAGGTTCCCAAGAGTCACACCTTGCCCAGGGTCACCCAGCCCCACAGTGGCAGAGCCAGGCCATGGACCTTGTCTAACTTCTCAGGCCTTGCTCATGCGGTCACAGCATTCTGCCTTCCAGGTATTTCTGTGGCAGCGTATCAGGAGAAAGGAGATGATCCGTGGCACATCCACAACAGGAGCACTGTGGGAGCTCCTCGTAGAGAGACAACATACACGAGCACAAGAGAGTTCAGCCCTGGGGTCTCAGCAAGATGCCTGTACCCAACCAGTTAGACGGCAATTTGCTTACCAAATTCTAGTGCACATACCAAGCAGTGGCTAATTAATGTTACCACTGATTACTTTGTTAAAGGATAATTAAAGGTTTAGCAGTTACTTGTTGCTGGGACCGAAGATTCCCAGTTCTCCCAGAAGCCAATCCTCTTAAGTCCCTAGATGGCTATTAGTTTTGACTATCATGTGGCTTTCAATCTGAATGTCTGTTGATACCCTCTGAGACCCCGAGGCAGTCCAGAGACCTCGGCAAGGACAAGAGGTGGTTGTGTGTCTCCTCGTCCCCGGCCACGTGGTAGATGCGTTCATGGCTCGCTCTTCAGTGCGGTGACCGCAACTGTTTTCCCAGGTGCTTCGGAGAAGATGTGTGCATCAGCGTCCCCGACGTGGATGCCTATGTGATGGTGCTGCAGGCCATCGAGCCCCAGATCAGCCTCCAGGGCACGGACCGCCTCTGGAGACCCACCAGCCAGTTTGAAAGTGCCCGAGGGGTGACCCTCTTCCCGGACCTCAAGATCGTGAGCAGCTTTGCCAAAGTTGAGGCCCCGGGTGACCTGAGGACCACAGGTACAGATGCACACTGGGTCGTGGGGCAGGAGCCTTCCATTCTCAGAGCCACGCCAAGTCCCACTTCAGGCCAATACCATCGTTCACCACGGCAGGGAATTTCTGATAGCAAAGCAAACAAACCTGCAAACAACACAAATAACAGGAGGGAAATGAACTATTTGGCAAATAATTGGTCCACCCATGTACGTGATAGGATGTTGGAGGGAGGACATTTATACCAAATGGTAAATGAAAGAAAGCAAGATGCAAATTACAGAGTACCTACAACACACACCAGAAAATGCCAAGAAGAAAACACACCTGATGCTAATGGTGCTGTTCTCTGAGACGCCTAAGAGCCAATTTGTCTCCGCTCCCCTTCACTTGGCTGCAAATGCAAAATGTTCAATAGTGAGCATGTATTATTTTGATGATCAGAAGAAAAGCTAAAGAAGCACAAAGAAAACATTTAGCTGCATCTTAATAGACACACAGTGAAAGTCAGGTCTGATCCAGCAGCATTAGTCTCAGCTCTCAGGGAACTTTCCAGCATGTCCATTATTGAGAGGGCTACCGATGGAGGCAGAGTAATTGGAATGATCTGCCAGGGAGAAACACTCCATTGCACGGAAAGCTATGGTGCACTCAGCTGGCGGGGAAGGGGTGGTTACAGGAAGGAAGGATAAGGAAGGAAGGGAAACCCAGGGCCCAGATCTACAGGGGAAGTACCTGTTTAACCGTCCTCTGCGGCCTCCTCCAGGAGAGGACTTCTAGCTCTCCCTCTCTGCCTCCAAAGCAGCTGCTAATGATGTGCTGGAGCCCATGGGCCTGAGTCCCTGGAGGGCTGCTCCTCTAACAGTCCTAATTACTCACTGCCTTAAACCACCCTGGTCCCTAGGGAATGGGGTACCTCCAGTGCAGCCCTTCTTAGCTCATGACAATAGATGGCGTCTTCCAAGTGTCCCTGCCGGGACAGGGCCCTTGCCTAGTGACACTCCCAGGTGCATTAGGGCCTGTGAGCTTTCCCTTCCCCTCATTTGGAGCCACAATCAGATGGGAAAAGGAAGGGCCTCTGACCACAGTGGCTGCAGGCTGTAACTGGGAGCGTGTGGACGTGCTAGGCCTGCCCCTGGCTGACAGGCAATGCCAGGGAAAAGCAGTTACCTGGGGCTCTAACTCACCTTCTGTTTATGAGAGGTGCGGGCAGAGCACAGAGCCACGTGCCCGAGAGCTCTTATGGGTACTTTTTACATCTTCCTCTTATTGTTGTTAGGATAATCGTTATTATGGATGCCTTAAGTAAGGAGGCTCATGGTATTTGCCAGCAGGCCTCAGTGACCCGCCCCAGCATCATCTTCTGCCCCTACTGACCTACTCCTCTTTGTGCTGTTTCGGTACCAAAGACAGGCAAGTCCCCCATGTACACCCGTCTCTCACACCTCTGTGTTCTCACCTTTGCTCGTGCCCTACCCTCTGCCTGGTAGGTCCCTGACACTCCCCATCCGCGTTACTGCTGGCAAACATCTCCCCACCAGCACTCTGCCCCCTTGACTGGGCTAGCTCTCCTGCTCTGTACGCCCCCCATGACTGATGCTTCCCTGACACACCCCCTGCCACATTTGCTAGCCCTTGGTGGCAGTTATCAGTTAATTAAGCCAGACCAGGGGCTCCATGAGCGCTCAACCATGGCTGATTCGCCTCTAAATGCCTGAGCCCAGCACAGTCCCTTCAGCACAGTGGGAATCAAGAGAAGTACAGATGGAAGATAGAACCTGTAATGTAGCCACAGAAGAACAATGAGAAAATGATCAACATTTATACCATGCCTCCTACCTAGTGTGAGCAATCAGCCGGCCACATGGGGAGGTAGGAGTAAGGTGACCTAAACTGACCTGATAAGAAGCTGGCAAAAAACTCCAGAAACCATGCAAAAGCCATCTGAAATACAGATACACATATGCTATCGCTAATGATAGGCCTTCAATGTATATTAATGTGATTTTAGATTTTGCCAATGAAACATGAAGCCATTGAGAATGACAAGCATCTAAAAATCAAGCATATGAAATTATTTATAATAATGTATATCTGGTGAGAGCAAAAAATATTTTTGGTATCACTAAAAAATTAAAACAGAAAATAATTATTTAAAATAATTCTCTCCTCTTTTGTAAATCCTTTTTAATTTCTATTTTCATAAATGTTTTATAGTATACAAAATATATTAGTCCACTTTATAAATAAATAACTATACATATTTAAATGATCTCGGTTCAGAAATTTTTCCCAAAAGGGTTGCAAAATCAAAAGCATTTGAAGACTACTAGCCCAAAGGTTATGAATTTATAAACTGTGGAATCAGAAAGTCATGGCTTCTGTCCCAGCTCTTCCCCTAATATCTGTGTAAGCCTGGGCAATCTGCCCTACCCCCCGGACCTTCCACTTCACTGCTGGTGAAATGGGGATAATAATAGTACCCCATTTAATATCTATCTGTTAGGATTGTTTGCACAGAGCCTGGCCCATAGCAAGCACTCCATAAATACCACTTTTATTATTTTCTTAAATCCAGTATAGTTAACATACAGTGTTATATTAGTTTCAGGTATACAATATAGTGATTCAACAATTCTGTACGTCATCCAGTGCTCATCACAAGTGCACTCCTTAATCTCCTTCACCTATTTCACCCATCCCCCACCCACTTCCCCTCCGATAACCATCAGTTTGTTCTCTAGAGTTAAGGGTCTGTTTTTTTATTTGTCTCTTTGTTCATTTGTTTCTTAAATTCCACATATAAGTGAAATCATACAGTATTTGTCTTTCTCTGACTTACTGCATTTCAAGATCCATCCATGTTGTTGCAAATGACAAGATTTCATTCTTTTTTATGGCTGAATAATACTACACACACACGCACACACACACACACACACACCACTTCTTTATCCATTCATCTGTCGTTAGACACTTGGGCTGCTTCCATAATTTGGCTATTGTAAATAATGCTGCAATAAAAGTAGGGGTGCATAGGTCTTTTCAAATTAGTGTTTATGCATTCTTTGGGTAAATACCCAGTAGTGGAATTACTGGATCATATGGTAGTTCTATTTTTCATTTTTTGAGGAACCTCCATACTGTTCTCCACAGTGGCTGCACCAGTTTGCATTCCCACCAACAGTGCATGAGGATTCCTTTTTCTCCACATCCTCGTCACTTCTTGTTTCTTGTGTTTTTTATTTTAGCCACTCTGACAGGTGTAAGGTGATGTCTCATTGTGGTTTTGATTTACATTTTCCTGATGATGAGTGACGTTGAGCATCTTTTCATGTGTCTGTCAGCCATCCATGTATCTTCTTTGAAAAATGTCTGTGTCAGAAGACACGATACACAATACTTTTATCAGATTATTTCTTTTGGGGGTGTTTAGTTGTATAAGTTCTTTATATATTTTGGATACTAATCTTTTGTCAGATATGTCATATGCAAATACCTTCTCCCTTTCAGTAGGTTATTTGTAGTTTTGATTATTACTTCCTTAGCTTGCAAAAGCTTTTTATTTTGATGTAGTCCCAGTGGTTTATTTTTGCTTTTCTTTCCCTTGCCTCAGGAGACATGTCTAGAAAAACGTTGCTATGGCCAATGTCAGGGAAATTGTTGCATGCACTCTCTTCTAGGATTTTTATGGTTTCTGGTCTCTCAGGTCTTTAATCCACATTGAGTTTATTTTTGTATATGGTGTAAGAAAGTGGTCCAGTTTCATTCTTTTACATGTAGCCGACCAGTTTTCCCAACATTTGTTGAAGAGACTGTCGTTTTCCCATTGTACAGTCTTGTCTCCTTTGTTATAGATTAATTGACTTATAAGCATGGGTTTATTTCTGGGCTCTCTACTCTGTTCTATTGATCTATGTGTCTTTTTCTGTGCCAGTACCATACTGTTTTGATTACCACAGCTCTGTAGAATATCTTCAAATCTGGGATTGTGATGCCTCCAGTTTTGTTTTCCTTTTTCAAGATTGCTTTGACTATTTGGGGTTTTCTTTGATTCCATACAAATATTAGGATTGTTATAGTTCTGTGAAAAATGCTGTCAGTGTTTTGATAGGGATGCATTAAATCTGTAGATTGCTTTGGATAGTATGGACATTTTAACAATATTTGTTATTCCAATCCATGAGCATGGAATGTCTTCCCTTTTGTATCATCTTCAGTTTCTTTCATCAATGTTTTATAGTTTACAAGAGTACAGGTCTTTTACCTCCTTGGTTACGTTTATTCATAGGTATTTTATTATTTTTGATGCAATTGTAAATAGGATTATTTTCTTTTTAAAGATTTTATTTAGAGAGTGCAAATGAGAGAGAGAGAGCGCACATGGGTGGTGGGGGGGAGGGGCAGGGGGAGAGGAGTAAGCAGATGCCCCACTGAGTGGGGAGCCTGATGCAGGGCTCAATCCCAGGACCCTGGGATCATGACCTGAGCTGAAGGTAGACACTTAACCAACTGAGCCACCCAGGTGCCCCAAATGAGATTGTTTTCTTAATTTCTTTTTTCTGCTGTTTTATTAGTGTATAGAAATGCAACAGATTTCTGTATACTGATTTTGTATCCTGCAACCATACTGAATTCATTATCAGTTCTGGTAGTTTTTTGGTGGAGTTCGTAGGGTTTTCTAGGCGTAGTATCATGTCAGCTGCAAATAGTCAAAGTTTTATTTCTTCCTTACCAACTTGGATGCCTTTTATTTCTTTTTGTTATATGATTGCTCTGGCTAAGACTTCCAGTACTATGTTTAATAAAGTGGTAAGAGTGGATATTCTTGTCTTGTTCCCAATCCTAGTGAAAAGCTCTCAGTTTTTCACCAATCAGTATGATATACCTGTGGGTTTTTCCTATATGGTCTTTATTAAGTTGAGGTATCTTCCCTCTAACCCTACTTTCTTGAGGGTTTTTATCATGAATGGATGTTGTACTTTGTCAAATGCTTTTTCTGCATCTGTTGAAATGATCATATGGTTTTCATCCTTTTCTCTTATGTGATGTACCACATTGATTGATTTGTGAATATTGAACCATCCTTGCATCCCAGGAATAAATTCAACTTGATCATGGTGACGGATTTCTTTAATGTATTGTTGGATTCGGTTTGTTAATATTTTGTTGAGGATTTTTGCATCTATGCTCATCAGGGATATTGGCCTTAGTTTTCTTTTTTTTTTTTTTAAGATTTTATTTATTTGACAGAGACACAGTAAGAGAGGGGAACACAAGCAGGGGGAGTGGGAGAGAGAGAAGCAGGCTTCCTGCTGAGCAGGGAGCCCAATGCAGAACTCGATCCCAGGACCCTGGGCTCATGACCTGAGCTGAAGGCAGACGCTTAACGACTGAGCCACCCAGGCACCCCAGCCTTAGTTTTCTTTTTTGATAGTGTCTTTGGTTTTGGTATCAGGGTGATGCTGCCCTCATTGAATTTGGATGCTTTCCTTCAATTTTTTTTTTTGAATAGTTTAAGAATCTTCTTTAAATGTTTGAAAGAATTCACCTGTGAAGCCATGTGGTTCTGGACATTTGTTTGGAGGTTTTTGATTACTGATTCAATTTCATTGCTGGTAATTGGCATGTTCAAATTTTCTATTTCTCCCTGCTTCTGTTTTGGGAGGTTATATGTTTCTAGGAATTTATCTATTTCTTCTAGAGGTTATCTAATTTGTTGGTATATGATTTGTTATACACATTCTCTTATAAACCTTTGTATTTCTGTGGTATTGGCTATTATATCTCCTCTTTCATTTCTGATTTTATTTTAGCTCTTTTGGGGGGGGGGATGAATGTAACTAAAGGTTTATCAATTTTCTTGATCTTTTCAAAAAACCAACTCCTGGTTCACTGATCTATTGTTTTTTCTAGTTATCTATATTATTTATTTCTGCTCTAGTCATTATTACTTCCTTCTGCTAGCTCTGGGTTTTGTTTGTTGTTCTTTTTCTAGTTCCATTAGGTGAAAGTTGATTATTTGAGATTTTTCTTTCTTCCTGAGGTAGGCCTGTATTGCTATAAATTTCCCTCTTAGAACAGCTTTTGCTGCATCCCAAAGATTTTGGATTGTTGTGTTTTCATTTGTCTCCATGTATTTTTTTATTTCCTCTTTGATTTCTTTGTTGACCCACTGATTGTTTAGTAGCACATTACTTAATGTGCACATTCTTTCCAGATTTTTTTCTTGTGGTTGATTACTAGTTTCATAACATTGTGGTCAGAAAAGATGCACAGTATGACTTCGATCTTTTTGAATTTGTTGAGGCTTGTTTTGTGGCCTAATAGGTGATCTATTCTGGAGAATGTGCCATGCGCACTTGAAAGAATGTATATGCTGCTGTTTTAGGATGGAATGTTCTGAATGTATCTGTTAAATCCATCTGGCCCAATGTGTCATTCAAAGTCACTGTTTCCTTGATGATTTTCTGTTTGGATAATGTATCCATCAATGCAAGTGAGGTGCTGTAGTCCCCTACTGCTGTTGTACTACTATCAACTACTTCCTTTATGTTTGTTACTAGCTGCTCTGTGTATTTGGGTGCTCCCATGTTGGGTGCATAAATATTTACAATTGTTATATCTTCTTGTTGGATTATTCCCTTTATGATTATGAGAATGTCCTTTGTCTCTTGTTACAGTCTTTGTTTTAAAGTCTATTTTGTCAGAACTATTGCTATTCTGGCTTGCTTTTCACTTCCATTTGCATGATACATGCTTTTTCATCCCTTCACTCACAATCTGCATGTGTTTTTAGGTCTAAAATGAGTCTCTTGTAGGCATTATAGAGATAGGTTTTGGTTTTTTATCCATTTCATCACCCTGTGTCTTTTTATTGGAGCATTTAGTCCTTTAACATTTAAAGTAATTATTGATGGGTATGTACTTTTTGCCATTTTGTTACTTGCTTTATGGTTGTTTTTGTAGTTCTCCTTTGTTCCTTTCTTCTCTTGCTCTCTTCTCACATGGTTTGTTGGCTTTCTATAGTGATCTACTTGAATTCCTTTCTCTTTATGTTTTGCATATCTATTCTGGTTCTTGATTTGTGGTTATCATTAGGTTTGTGAAGAACATCTTCTGCATGTAGCAGTCTATATTAAGTTGTTGGTCACTTAAATTTGAATGCGTTCTTTACTCCTCCCTCCCACCCCCACATTTTAGGTACATGGTGTCATACTTTATATCCTTTTATTTTGTGAGTCCCTTGACTGATTTTTATAGATATACTTTATTTTTACTGCTTTTGTGATTACTTTTCTTACTCCTTATGATCTTTTTTTTCCACTCAGCAAATCCCCTTTAACATTTCTTGTAGAGCTGATTTAGTTGTCATAAATTCCTTTAACTTTTGTTTTTCTGGGAAACTCTTTACCTCTCCTACTCTGAATGATAGCCTTGCTGGTTAGAGTACTCTTGGCTGCAGACTTTTTCCTTTCAGCACTCTGAATATATCATGCCACTCCCTTCTGGCCTGCAACCTTTCTACTAAAAAATTAGCTGATAGCCTTATGGGTTTTCCTCATATGTAACTGCCTTCTTTTCTCTTGCTGTTTTTAAGATTCTCTCTTTGTGGTGCCTGGATGGCTCAGTCAGTTAAGTGCCTGATTCTTGGTTTTGGCTCAGGTACTGATCTCAGGGTACTGAGATCAAGCCCATGTCGGGCTCTACATTGAGCATGGAACCTGCTTAAAATTCTCTCTCCCTCTGCCCTTCCCCTGGTGCTCACTTGCTCTCTCTAAAAAATAGTAATAGGGGCACCTGGGTGGCTCAGTTGGTTAAGTGTCTGCCTTCAGCTCAGGTCATGATCCCAGGGTCCTGGGATCAAGCCCCACATCGGGCTCCTTGCTCAGCGGGAAGCCTACTTCTCCCTCTCCTTCTGCCTGCTACTTTCCCTGCTTATGTGCTCACTCACTCACTCACTCTCTCAAATAAATAAATAAAATCTTAATAAATGAAATTCTCTATCACTATTCTTTGCCATTTTATTATTATGTGTCTTGGTGTGGACCTCCTTGGGTTTTGTTGGGGTCCCTCTGTGCCTCCTGGATCTGGATTTGTTTCCTTCCCCAGATTTAGGGAATTTTCAGTTGTAATTTCTTCAAGTAAATTTTCTGCCCCCTTTTTCTCCTCTTTCTGGCTCTCTATAATGCAAATATTATGTTTGATGGTGACACTGAGTTCCCTAAGTCTCTCTCCGTTTTTTTTTCTCCCCCTCTGTTCAGGTTGATTGCTTTCCATTACTCTGCCCTCCAGGTCGCTGATCTGTTCTGCTTCCTCTAGTCCATGTATTCCCTCTAGTGTATTTTTAATTTCATTTATTGAGTTCTTTATTTCTAATTGGTTGGTTGTTTTTTGTCTGTTGAAGGTCTCACTGAGGTCCTCCACTCTTTTCACCAGTCCATGGAGTATCTTTATGACCATTATTTTAAATTCTTTATCAGGGATATTATTCTTCATTTTTGTTTAGGTCTCTTGCTGTGATTTTGTTCTGTTCTTTCATTTGGGACATATTCCTCTCTCCCCTCATTTTGTCTAACCCTCTGTGTTTCTGTGTGTTGGGAAAGTCAGCAAGGTCTCTTGCTCTTGAAAGTAGTAGCCTAATGAAGATGTCCTGTAGTGCCCTGCAGTGTCCCCATTCACCAGGATCAGTACTTCAGGAGTATCTCCCATGTGTGTGTTTTTTATGACCTACTGCTGTGGATGAGCTGCTTTTGCCTTCAGTCCAGTGGTCTGCAATGGCTTTCTTGGCCTATTGTGAGCAGGATTTGGTCTCTGTGGTGGTAGCCAGTCTGCCTTGAGCTTGAGCTGAGTCAGATCAGGCATTTGCCAGAAATGCAGTAACATCGAACTGCAGGGTACTTTCCCTGTGTTGTTCCTTAAGATTTTATTGGTGGGTGGGACCTGTAGTCAGACCAGATGTCTGCCCCCAGCCTACTGCTGGGGCCAGTTTGGTATGCATGGTTATCTTCCCCTCTCCCCAGGGCAGGAATCACTTTGGATTGGTGCTGGTCCCTTTCAGGGCAGCTTGCACAGTGCCAGGTTTGTGGCACCACTTTGGCTGGGCTCTGGCCAAGGTCACATTGGAGGGGGCTGATCAGGAGGAGAACCTGGTGCAGGGCACTTGGTTTTAGGAAGGTGTGTCCAGGTGTGCTGTAGGAGGGAACACGGAGTGCAGGCCGGGCTGGAGGGGGCATGTCTGCAGGAGAACCTGGGGATCATTTCACTGTTAGCAAGTTAGATAGCACATGTTGGCACTGTGCTGGTTCCCTCGGGTGTCTATGTGTCTCGGCTGAGGAGCAGGGGAGGGAAATGGTGCCACATGCCCCTTTGTTCCTGGAACTTTCAGCACATGCTCGCCCATATACCCCAGGCATTTTTCAAACTGCTGCTTCTATGTTGTATCTCCACAGGCTGTTTGTTGTGCTGTCTATATAAGGGCAAGGACTGAGTTTCCTCTCACCTCCTGCCTCTCCCAGAGCCAAGCCCATGGATTTTTAATGTTCCAGGTGTTAAGCACTTCTGCTTGTAACAAATCATGAAATTATGCCCGGCTGGTTTTCAAAGCCAAATATTATAGGTATTCGTCTTCCCTGTGCCTGGGGTGTTTGGTCGCCTGTGTGTTTCCCCTTTCTCTGTCTGTGGCATTCCTCCTTCCTGCAGACCCATTTAGCTCCGGACTATGTCTCTGCCCTTCCTACCCTCTTTCGTGTGGCCTCTTCCCTACATTTAGTTGTGGAGTTGGTTCTGCCAGTCTTCAGGTTGTTTTCCGATTTACACCGATGTGGTATTATCTAGGTATATCAGTGGGATGAGGTAAACTAGGGTCCTCCTACTCTGCCATCTTCCCCAGAAGTCCCAATACTTTTAAGTTAGGACTGCCAACGTGTCCAGCATTCGAATACTCAGACGTCCCTCTGGAAAATTTGGGGTCACAAAATCAGGCCAGGATTGCTAGACTGACCAAAAGATTGCCAACTAACCAGTTTACATAATCATTATATTATTATGCTCCATAATATAATTGTTCATAATAATTATAAATATAATAATATAATATGCTCCATATGAGCCCCTGGGTTAGACACTGAGGAGTTGGTCATAATAAAAAACAAAAAACAGTGCTACTGCCCTGGAAAAACTCAGGGTCTGCCGGGGTGACAGATATACACACCATGATCACATGGGGAAAACTAGGACAACATGGTAGAAGGGCACTTATATCTGGCCCCAAATGAGAACTATCGCTTATTGAGCGCCTACTAGGTGCCAGACACTGTCTTCATTCCTCTCAAGACCCTCGCCCTCTTTACAGATGAGGAAATTGAGAGGTAGATAGTTTCTCTAACACTGTAAGTGTCTTAGTAGCTGGTATTCAAATTCACATCTTTTGACTATTCATGCTCTTCACACAAATCCATGCCACCCAACCTCAGGGCATGCCTGGGCATTCGTCTGAGCCATGGAGGTGGTGGTTGGGATGGCACAGCCTCTTCTCCTGACCCAGCCTGACCCTGGCATGCAGTCACAGAGGAGGAAGAAGACATGCAAACCTGCTGAGTTGTCCTCATGCCTGTGTTTTCCATGTCTGTCTTCCCTCAGCCCCCAAATCAGCAGTCTTAGAAGAAATGCTTCACAACTTAGATTTCTGTGACATTTTGGTGATTGGAGGGGACCTGGACCCAAGACAGGAATGCTTGGAGCTCAACCACAGCGAGCTCCATCAGCGACACCTGGATGCCACCAATTCCACAGCAGGCTACTCTATCTATGGTAAGACCACACTCAGCCCCTTAACCGTGCTCTCATCACTCTCAGGCTGGAGTCATGAGTGTGATGGTGCTCTGTCACCTGTGGGGTCAGGTAGGGACCTTTGACCTCAGAGCGTGGACTTCTAGCCCCTCTGTCAGTGAGCTACTTCAGCATCTTGAGGACCTCTTCTGCAGAAAGTAGGTGGATGCTTTCTCTTATAATATTTGACCCCAGCAAATATTATAGCATTTGAGAGGCTGAGGCCATTCTGTTCAGAGTCTGATGTATCTGGAAATCCTTTGGGTCAGTTCAATTGGCTCCTTAGAATTCCTGTATCCATGCATTGTCTTCCCCTAAACATCTCAAGCTCTTACCCTGGACAAATTCAGGAGAAACACAAGTCCCAGAAGCCACATCCTGTATCCCCCATCTTCTACCTTCTTATGACAGGTGTGGGCTCCATGAGTCGCTATGAGCAGGTGCTGCATCACATCCGCTACCGCAACTGGCATCCAGGTTCCCTCGAGACCCGGCGGTTCAGAATCAAGTGCTCAGAACTCAATGGACGTTATACCAGCAATGAGTTCAACCTGGAGGTGAGTGGGTCCTTCCATCATTAGGGAATTTCAGAGTTACCCACTCGTTCCTCATTCATTTGGGTCCACCTGCCACCCTGGTCAGCAGCACCTCTCCCTGCTCTTCCTAGGTCAGCGTCCTCCATGAGGCCAGAGTCTCAGACAAGGAGCATGTCAACCACCTTATTGTGCAGCCTCCCTTCCTGCAGTCTGTCCACCACCCTGAGTCCCAGGGTAGCATCCAGCGCAGTTCAGGTAGGTGGCCTGGGAGGAAGGACCTTAGACTATCAGGCGGTCACTGTGATTCAAGACCATCCACTAACAGGTATGGTACGGCAGCCACAGGTACCCAGAACTGGAGGAGGGACCCAGGAATGGGAAAGCTGTGGGCCCTGCCTCTGAGGTACTCACAGCCTCAGTCAGGGGCTAGGTAGGGAAAAAAGTTACGATATATCATAACAGAGGTTAGTACAGAGTGCTAGGGTAAAATCTTCCAAGTCCTTTGAGGCCTAACTCAGAGCCACATCTTATGCGAAGCTTTCGCTTCCCCTTCAAATGTGCCCTCTCGCTCTCACACACACACACACGTGCACACCATATTGCAGTCTCCCACCCTTACTTCAATTCTAGTCTTGCCATTTTTATTACTGTCTGGTGGATGCCGTGTCTGTCCCTATGAAATTCTAGTGCCTGGCTCTCAGTGGAAGCTGCCCCAGAATTAGAGGGGAAAGCAAAAGATAGAAGAGAACATACATTCACCATTTGATTTATTCCTCACAAGTACCCATTATAGAGATGAAGAAAATGAAGCCCAGACAGGGTGAGGTGCTGGCCCAGAGTTCTACAGCTGAGAAGTGGTAGGGCAGATTGTAACCTACACATGGATGTTTCATTCACACTCCATCCCAAGACTGAGCTAGTCCTTCTGTTCGCCACGTCATGTGGATTCCTTCCTTGTTCCAGTGGTCCCAAGCATCGCCACAGTGGTCATCATCATCTCCGTGTGCATGCTGGTATTTGTCGTGGCCATGGGCGTGTACCGGGTCCGGATAGCCCACCAGCACTTCACCCAGGAGACGGAGGCTGCCAAGGAGGTTGAGATGGATTGGGACGACTCTGCGCTCACTATCACAGTCAACCCCATGGAGGTGATCCTCATGCAGGGGCTGGGATCTTGGGGCAGTATGCTTCCCCTCCCCCAGCTCCATCTTCCCTGTGCTAGAAGCCCAGCCCCACTGACCCTTGCCTTCTCTGAGCACCTTCAGCCCACTCAACCTGCATGGACCATACTTTCCCACCAGCTGCATTCACTGATTAAAAATGCGAATTGCTCTCACCCTACAAACAGAACCAGACATTTCTTAAGGCAAGCAGCCATGTGGTGTCTATCCCTGGCCTCCCCCATAGTATTTAATGAGAGCTAACAAAGACTCAGTATTGAATTTTTTGATTGATTAAGTGAGCTCTGCAGGCAGCATGGAGCAAAGCCATCTAATTTACACCGTTAAAGGCTCAGAACAGGTTAAAACAAAAGCACAACAGCAATACCTGCCATTCACTGAGCCCCCATCATGTCAGACACTGCACAGGGTGCTCTTTATACACCACCCCATTTTATCTTCCCAACCCCCTGTGAAATAGAGGTTCTCATCCTTACTTCTCAAGGTGGGAACCAACTCCGAGAAGAAAGTCAAAGTGCTCAAACTTCTCCAATATTCAAGTCAAGGTTGCTGGATCCTAAAGTCATCTCATTTCAGTTAGCCAGCAACCTCCAGCATCCACCCATGAGGGTCTAAGGCCCCAGCTCTAGACATATGAATATCAAAGTTCTACAAGTGCCCTTTGGGCTGCTCATGGTTTCCTCGGTAGTGGTAGAAGCAGGAGTAGAAAAGCAGAGGAAAATCAGGAGTCATTGAGGAATGAAGATTCTCCCAGCATGGTCCCCCTGATATCCTAGCCAGCGTGCCAAGGTAGCTCAGCTTCTCCTACCATAGGGTGTAGGTATGGTGCTAAGCGCACCACTGTGGGGACACCAGCATTTCCAGCCTCAGAGAGCTGAGCCTCAGCTGTGGGAAACAAGCCCCCATGCCTGGAGCAGTCTGAGTACTGGGCACAAGTGTTCTTACCGAGGGCTAACGTGCTGATGCCAATGGTCAGTGAAGCAGGAGTAGGAAGAGCGCTCGAGGCCGGAGTGTTCAAGAACGATTTCCTAGAGGAGGTCAGCCTAAGGGAGGCCTTGAAGAATGGGTTAGGATGGAAGGGAGGGGTGGCAGGCAAGGTAGAAAAGCAGCCGCTCCAGGGAGGGGATGCAACCATGCAAGGGCATACATCTTTTATGGCTGTTTCATCAACTCAAGACATAAATCCAGAACTAAGATTTTGCTAGAATCACCAAAAAGCTGGCGGGGGATGGGGCAGGAATGGAACTGGAAAAGAGTGGGGTTGAGTTTGAAGACACAAGCCTCAGCCAGTGAGGGGAGGCATAGAAAATGAGGACCATGAACTTTCCTTCCCGAAGGAATATTTCTGAGAAGCAGCACACCTGAGTCTTGGCTTAGAAGACCTTCTGCTCCCAGAGACTATGATGTCACCTGGGACCGGGCTGTATGCTTCTCAGTGAGAGAATAGCATTCGAGCTAACACTGAAGACGTGGAAAGCTCCATACAGACAGGCTCCAGAAATGCCAGAAAGTAAACCCTGGCCTGAAAGGTTTCCAAAGAAGAAAGGGACTGGCTCCGATGTCTTATGTTTAAAACCCACAATGTACCTTGAGTCCAGGTCTGGGAATTCACTATTTCTTCTTGGTCCTTAGCCCTCGGATTTGCCTTTCACCAGAGGACCGCCTGTCCAGGAGGCCTGTCCCCAGGGCCATGGGTTTAGCGGGAAGGGAAAGGCGTTCAAGGGGCCCAAAATGTTCCCTTAGTGGAGGAAGAAACATGTAAGTTCCAGAGTGGTTTTTGCTCAGCCCCTGATGAGCATGTCCCTTCTCTCCCTGACATCCAGAAACATGAAGAACCAGGGCGTGGGGAAGAGGAGACTGAGGAGGAGGAAGAAGTAGAGGAAGACGTGAGCTCCAGCAGCAGTGAGTCAGAGGACAGCGAAGAGGAAGAGGAGGAGGAAGGGATGGGCAAGGGCAGACACGGGCAGAGCGGAGCCAGGCACACCCAGCTGGAGTGGGATGACTCGGCCCTGCCCTACTAGCGCCCCGCTGCCTGCGCCCACTCACGCGTCCCTTTTGTAAGCCCCACCCGATGTACGCCCGAGTCTATCACATGTCGCCTCTGATTCCTATGACAGGTCTGGGCAGGCCTTCTCCAGCCTCCTGGAAGCCACCCTTTATGCCTTGGGCACTCCCTGTGTCCCAGCCCTGGGGAGGGTCCAAGACTCCCAGGGTCGTCATTAGTGGGGACTTCCAGGGGGACTTTGTCCTATAGCCCCCCACGTCTGCCTTGGGCTCACCCAGCATCCTGTCTGCAGAGTTCTGCCTGTGCAGGGGAGAAAGTCAGCCTTTATGTCACTCACCTCCCCCGGACTCCCTGTGCCCAGGGCCCTTGGGTTCCAGCTCACTGTGCGTGCACCTGCCCGCGTCTCCTCTTCCACACAGACCAGCAGGTTCTCCTGCCCTGACTCTTCAGGTGGCTTCACATGGGCAAGGTGGTCAGACTTCACACACAAGAGATCTCCATTCTTAAAGGAAAGTCCTTGTTGAGGCAGAATTAATGTATGGGGAAAGGTTCACACACACGCACGCACACGCACTCATACACTCTCCCCAGTTTGGAGAGCCTATCCCTTTGTCCTTTCTGACGCCACACAAGCTTAGATAAAAAGTCCAAAACCAAGAGGTCCTCGGCCACAGCAGAGTCTGGTCCCCAGCCAAAGCTCTCTGTCAGCCTGCCTTGGCTGCCACCACACAGCACAGGAACCAGGAAGCACTCCACAGAGGCACCGCCCCAGGCAACAGCGTGACAAGCCTGCAGCCAGGGACCAGAAGGAAGGGCGGATAGGATGAGCAGCTGCGCATCACGGCGGGCACAGATCTGGGGGATGGGGGTGGTGGGGTCTCCCCAGCCAGAGGGCAGCCGGAGGTTGACAAGGCTTTCAGCATCTAGTCTTAGGGTCCCTCATCACCGGTTTCACACTGCTTTACCTCTTGAGAAAATGCATCCCTCTCAGATGTGTTAGGACTATCATGAACTGTGCCGAATCTAAAATGAAAGTTTGGAGATTCGAATGCTAGGAATTAGGAGCATATCTGTGATAGGATCAGCTGCTTCTTTATTCTCATAAAAGGAGCAATGCTTTGGGTGGAGGGCAAATATATCTGAAAACCTAATTTCTTTTTGTTTTAATAAGAAAATCTTTTCCAACTCCATCCTAACATGCACACCTCGTGAGAACTGTTGCTATGGTAACTTGTCTGTGCTCTTTTGTGACCAAGAGAATAGCAGGCAAAAACAGGGCCATTCTAGGACTTCCCCAAGGCTCTGAGACCGTCCTTGTTTTGAATGTCTCTGGCTTTGTCCTCTGTCTGTACAATCTGTCCCTGTCCTCCCGCCCTCCCCCAGCCCAGCCCATACTGGCAGAGGCACAGAGCTGGCCCCTAGTCACAGTGGCATTCAGGTTCAAAAGAAAGTTGAGAATCTATTCATTCTACTCACCATGTCACCAAAACAGAGCTTAAGGGGGTCCATCATCAATGTCCTCTAGTTTGACCTCCATCCATGAGCAGCCCCTGCAACCTTCTGATTCAAGCAAACTACCTGATGCAGCTTTTTCCACCACTGATAGTGGTTTTTGCATATCTGTTTCCCTCCTTTGAGCCTCACCATAATTCGGTCAGGGAGTTGGGACATCTATTGTCAGGCATATTTTGAGTAAACTGAGGTTCAGAGCTTCAGCACCTTGCTCAGCGTCATTTAGAGCTAGAGACAAGACCAGACTCCCCACCTTCTACTCTTGGTCCAGTGCCCACCCACCCCACTTCTACTTATATTCATATTTATACAGCTCACGGGCATTTCTGAGGACCTACTATGTGCTAAGCACTCAACCAGCAGCCCTACAAAATGCTAAAGCTGAGGAAGAGGAGCGCCTCCCCTCCGAGGATATAATCGTTGCAGAGGGGGACCCAACAGGCATAGAAATTATATGAAACAGACCCAGAGAAGGGAGAGAAGTCACAGGAGGAAGAGGCACACAATCAAACTCAATCAGTGCCCTAATTTTTCCCTTCTTAGGGAAAAATGCAGGCAGAAGTTCGGGATTTTATATTCATTGAATGGAAATAGTCACTTCTGTGAATTCTCCCAACCAAAATGCCCTTTTTCTATCAGGCTGTGTCTGCACATCTACAAGGAGAAAATCTCTAACACTGCTTAGTCCCACCACTCCCTTTGTTAAATAAAAAAAGATTCTCCAGTTGGGCACTTAGGAGCTAACAGAATTCTCCCAAAATTATGGCAGTAAAACCAAATTTATGGTTCAAAACCCATTTTTTTTGTTGTTATTCGTAAGAAATTTATTTTTTAATGTTTCAAGTTTTTAAATTCTAGTAAATTAACATATAGTGTAATATTAGTTTCAGGAGAATTCAGTGATTCATCACTTACATATGACACCCAGTGCTCATCACAACCAGTTCTTTTTCAACTGAATTTCCATTTAAAATTATAGGTCTGGTTTTCATGAGAGCACCTTGCAGAGTCCTTTTGGTTTGGTTGGGGTGGGAAGGGGTTCCTCATGCCCTGTGGCTATCTCCAATGGCTGCATCACTTACTCATGGCCTATTTGGAGCATAATTTGGGGAGGGTATTGGGGGATCAGATAAAAGTGGCACTTGGCTAAGGACACAGGGTTGAATCATTTGTGACTAGATTGATGTAGAGAAATAATGGAAACAAGTCAGGACCCTCTCCATCAACTCCTGTTGTGCGAAGTCAGACTGCATGTCAGCTCCAAAAACGAGGCATAATAATACTGCTGGGTCAATGGGCATTTATCATGTTCCCAACACCTGACTCAACAAGGAGGAGTGGTTATATAAAAGTAGAAGCTTCAGGGACTATTCAGGTGAGTGGCGAGTAATGTAAGTTGCCCTCCACCAGATATTCTAATGATGAGTGAAAAAGGTCATTAATCAGCCCAGCATTTTCCAGGTTCCATATGCTGGTATCTGGGAACCAGAACTCCCAGATGGCCCAGACACTGTGTGGCCTCTCATCCAGACATCAGAAGCAGCAGATGCAGGCTCATACCCCAGAGGAACAGCTGACCAGGTTGGCCAAAGGCCAGACCATTGCTTATCTTGCCAAGAAGATGACCAGATTCTGCTCTCTGGAGCTGGAAAATAGATAGGCTGAAACCTCTCAAGTGATTTGGGTGACAGGGAGGAAGAGGAAGACAAGGTTGAAATGGAAAAGGCCAGTATAGAATAAGCTGCCCAATGGAGTAAAGCAATCAACTAGTTGGTCACCCGTCTTAAAGAATACCAAAAGTATATTCTAGTAGGTTAATCAAATGCTTTAAATCTGACCAAGGCCCAAATTTATGTAGATAACAAAAGTGTAATTTGAATGGGATCTTATTTCATTACCACTTTCTTGAATGTTCTCAATCATCCTATCAAGCAGGGTTTAGACCCCACATCTCTGCAGGTAGCAAGAGCTGTACCTTGTGGACGCAGACCCTCTAGGGAGAGGGCTCCTGGTGGGAAGCAATGTCCTCCAGGCCTGTACATACAGCAGATGTCAGCAAACTTTATCTATAAAGAGCCAGACAGTAAATATTTGGGGCTTTGCAGGCCATATGGTCTCTATTGCAAGTATTCAAATTTGCCACTGTAGCATGAAACAAACCACAGACAATACATAAATGAATGGATACGGCTATGTTCCAAAAAAAATTATTTATGAACACTAAAAAAGCAAATTGAATTCATATTATTTTCATATGTCATGAAATTTTATTACTTTTGATTTTTACTTTTTGACCATTTAAAAAATTAAAAAACTCTTCTGAGCCCATGGGCCGTACAAAACCCAGCAGCCTGCCAGATTTGGCCTGTAGGTCATAGTATAAACACCTCTACCATACGTTCAAGGAAAGCAGCCCTCCCATTTACCAAGGGAAAGTAGATTGCTATCTTAGACCCTTCCTTCAACTACCCAGGGGTCTTTGCCTCCAAAATGAACAACTTCATAGTCCTTAGTTAGGCTCTTTTAAATGTCCATGTCCCAGCAAGAAAATGACAACAAAAAACACCTGTTTCTGGTCAAATTGACTTGAACACAGGCAAGCAGTCATGCAGAATGCCAAGCCCTGGGTACAGGAACTGTGACCACTGAGCGCCAACCGGCTTGAGCTCAGGGCCAACTCCCAGACCCAGAGCCTTCCCAGCACAACTCAGCCCATAATGATTTCTAAGCGGGGGCGTTCATTATCTGACTGATTTCCATTTCAGCCCCGTTCATGCCATTGCTCTAAAAATGATCCTAAAGACTTCTGACTGTTTGAATCAATAGCAACATAATCAGTAGAAAGCCCTACTCAGCACATTTCAAAATTAGCAGTCTTCATGGCTCTATGATTCAATATTAGCAAGAGGAAAAGAGCACTTTTTCTTAACCATCCTCTCATTGAAATTAACCAAATCAGTTTTACAAAAAAAGTGAGGGAGTGAGTTTAATTCTTTGAAAGAATTTACAAGTGAAAAGTAGATGATTTTCAGGTAAGATCATTCTCAGGCCTTTGGGGGATCCTCCAAGCCCCTGCAAAATACTCTGGAGGGCTACGGATGGTACAGGATCCTCTATCTGCATCAGACTTTTATCAAGGCTGACAAGCCAAAGCCCTTGGCACAATTTTTATGTAATCACTTTCCGCTGCCCAGCTGTAGGCAAAGGAAATGAACAGTGAAAGTCCTGAAGTCTACTCCAGCACCTTCATTTCCCTGCCTTTATTTTATTTTATATATTTATTTATTCTGTACCTACTTTATAGATCTTGTTCTAGTTTTCTTTATGGTGCCAACTACAAAGGAGAGTTGGCTTTACAAGGGCTATAGATTAGAAGTCAAACTTGACTCTACCCCAAGACAACACAAAGAGACACAAGAAGTACCTCCACCAGCACCCCAGAAAGCAATCAAACATTCCCTGGATGCCATTAGTGAACAGATGGGATTCTGTGTTTGCAGCTACGTTCAATGTAATTCAGCAAATCCTTGCTGAGTGCCCATGGTGTGCCAGGCCCTGTGCCAGAAACGGGGGAAAGGTGGATGACTGAGGTGTGGCCCTGCCCAGGCGGGTCTCCCGGGCTCATGAGCTGTTGGCATGCTTCCTTTACAGTGTTGGAGGCTGTCTGAGAGCAGTTGGGACAGGTGCAGGCAGAAGTTTAGAGTTGAGGGAGGTGGGTAACTTGCTTTGGCAATTCTCCACCCTAAGTCAGATGGCAGGTGTGATTCTGGGAGCCCTCGAACACATTGCCAAGGTCAAAAGAGGAGAGCCCTGGGGAAGCAGGCAATGCTTCCCTAGATGTTTCTAATTCTGCCCCAGCCCGACCCAGGTCACTTATGGATGAAAGCCAGTCACCCTGCCTACAAGGTGAGTATCACATGGATGAAGGCTGAGATTCAGTGAAACTAGGCCAAAGGAAGTTCTTCAGTATGAAGAGCAGGCAGGCAGACCTGGAAAGTAAGCCAGGTACAGGGGCCTCCATGTGCCAAGTTCCAAAGACATGAAAAGCCTGATGTGAGGGTGCACCCCTGAGGCCTAAAGTCAGAGCTGAGGAGGGAAGAAGGGCTCTGACTTTGTAGGACCTGCTAAAGGGCCACAGGACACTGGAGAGCAGAGGTTCTTAAGGTGCATGCCTGGACCAGAGCATCACCTGGGGATGAGTGAGAAATGCAAATTCTTGGGATCCACCCAAGAGCTACTGCATCAGAAACCAGGGGTGGGGCCCAGCAGTGTATGTTTTAAGGCTCTCTAATCCTGATGCACTCTAAGGTTTGGAAACCACTGATGTAGAGAATGAGAGTGACTTTCACTGGCCCTGGGAGGAGAGGATTAATAGGATAAGAAAGTCCATTACTAGTGTAGAAGAGAGGGGGTCAAAGCAGAGCTCCCCATGAACCGTCCAGGGCCCTCCAGACTCTCTCTAGTCCATACTCCCTGAAGCAGTGATTTCAAGGAACTTTGGGCCTAGTCCCAACTTCATTCCTCCCCTGGGGCAGGAGCCACCTCCTGCTGGTCTGGCCCCTTTCATCCTAGAGACAGACACAGTCCAGGGGAGGCTATAGTGAGGCTACCCATCCCTAGGGAGGCTGCCTTCCAGATTCCCATTGATGAGCAGCCTCCTGAAGGGCCATATTTTAGGGGAAATGATTAAACTGTAGCAGTGTCCCTACATCAGCAGGAGAACTGGTCCCCACACAGCATGTATGCTGTGGAGGCATCAGGGACAGACAGTGGAGTGGGGCCATCTAAGGGCTGGAAGGGAACACAGATACATGGCCTTGGAGAGCTCATGCCTGCTGTTCAGTTCCTAAGAATCCAGTTCCCTCTTGATTAGAGGCATATTCCTGGTCTTATCTGCCCCGGCCTTGCTGAGTTCTCCCCCAAATGCCCTAAAGGATACCTCCATTTCTCCAGCCCAGTTTATGAAAAGGTCTTCTGATTAAATGCCCAACCAATCCCCTGAGAACACAGTGACCATATCAAGAACCACCATCTCCAACACATTAGATTATGCTAAAAAGAACCAAGAGAGTTTACCAGTTGTTTGTGAGAAGCATGGGAGAGAGCAGACCCACGAGGGGGAAGGAAAGTTTCTTCATGTTCGTGTCACTGCAGTCCAGAATAACTTTCTTTATAGCCAGGCCTCTCTCTGTGAATTCTCTGATGTGACATCTCTTTCCCAAGACCTTAAGACAATTTTGTTTCCCTGAAGTTAAGTCACTTATTACAAAGCCCCCCATGGGACAAAAGGACAAGGAATGGCATGATAGGACAGGTGGAGAGCCTCAGACAGTTCTGGGAGCAGGATGGGCTCTGTTCCCATTGGCAAGCTTAGATCTGTGTCCAGTCAGAAGTCTCGGCAGCTCCAATATAGCCAGGACACGAGGCAGAGAGAGGGAGTAGGAGGGGCATTTACTGGGAAGACTGGGCACAGAGGAGACACCCAAGGTGTGTCACTGTGCAGGCCACACCAGCCATTCGCATTTGTCAGAAACGGGAGAACTGTGTCCCAACATCAGCTAGTCCCTCCCATTCTGAGCAGTGGAGAGGAGCTGCTACCTCTGGACCATGGAGGTGATACATCTCCAGAGTCCGGGACCCATTCCATGAGAACTGGCTGTTGAATGAAATGGAACCACAGTGCTCAAGCACCCACTGGGGACCCTGAGCAGGCCCCAGAAAACATGGCTGTGTGAGGCTGATGGCCCCTCAGCTCCTGCTGCCTCTGCTGTCACAGGCTCCCTCGTCAAGGCAAGAGTCACTCACCTACCCCAGCGCCGTGGGTGACTAGTACAGCACCTGGCCCACAGCACGGGCTTGGTAAGTGGTGAATTAAACAGAATACCAGAGATCACCTGACCTCAGCAAACGGACAGGATGTGAAAAATTAAGATGCTTCAGAAAAAAAAAAAAAAAAAAGACTCCACCATCATTTCTCTTAATATATAGGTCGGGATCCTTCATAAAATCAGAGCAAGGAGGAGTGGAAGTACATAGAGGGGCAGAAGAACAGGAATGGGGTTGTTGGATAGCGGCCCCTTCCTATCTATAACAGTAAAAGGTGCCCCTAAGCACGGAGCAGTTGGAGGGGCCTTGATAAGCCCACCTGCTCCATCCTCTAGGTCCTGGGCAATGTCCTGAGAGGGGGTCCTAGTTAATGACCCTAGTCCTGTGATGCTCTGCAGCCCCTTTTACCAGATTCGCTGCAGAGATCTGTCAAGGTGAAGCTCAACCCCCAACAGACATAGGAAAAGAGGACAACAGACGTGAGAAGGGCCAAAACGCAGACGGTGTATATTAATCCCAGGCGAAAGAAATGTGCCGGCTTTAACATTTGTTCGCTTTTATCTTGAAATGAAAATGCATCTCTGCTGCCCAGACCCTTTTCTGAGCATTTCAGAACAGAAATGGGACACACACACTCACTCATGGTAAGGGTTCTTTCCCCAGCAGAAAGAGCTATCGGAGAAAGGAGCCCACAGGGTGTGTCCATGTGCGGGAGCAGATAACCCACCACAGGTCCCAGCTAGAGTCCAGCCCTGTGAAAAAGGGAGGGGAAAGGCCAGGAAGCAGCTGTCCTTAGGAAGGGTTCGTTAGGGCCTCTGTGACAAAGGGCTCCACTTGGGCCTGTGGGTCACAGAGAGGAACATGATGTGCACACCCCTGCAGACAAAAGTCTGTCCATCCTGGGCAATGTGGAACACACCCCCAGCTCCTCCCTCCGCTGCAAAGGAGCCGCCAATGTGTAGGATTCAGAAGAGGCCACGTACATCTTCACTTGTACACTTCAAATGGTGGAAATAAGGCAAATGCTTTTCGGAGATTAGGAAGTTAGACTTGATACCCAGGGCTGATCATTCAAAAGGCAAAGAAAGAGAGATTGAGGGGAAAGCAGACTCAGAGTTAGAGAGGGAACAGGCGAGGCTGGGGAAGAGTGACAGAACAGGGACGCGCTCACCCAGGAAGCCAGAGCATTGCTCTCAACTGAAAGCTCTATTCAAATTTCAGCAAACTATGGGGAAGCCTGGCCCTGTGACCCAGGGGCAGTCAAATCCATGCCTCCAAACTCAGCCCTGTTTGAAGGTGATTTCATTCTTAACTGAACTAGTCATGATGGATCAATCCACCTGATTGCTTCCAGCCTGACCTTGGTGGCTTCCAAAAAAGTTGTTGGTGCCCTGAGCTGGACAGCTTGGAAGGAAATTGAAGAAAACCAGCTGGTGAATAAGAAAAGAAACTGCATGTAGAAGTTGGTTGTTTTCAAAGAAATCTGTAGGTATTAAGAGTCAGGTGTGTTATGTTATTGGCATGGGCATTATAAATGTCAGGGAGGTAAGATTCAGAATGACTTGGTGGGGCACTCGTTTGGAAAATTAGTTTATGTGTTAAAGATAAGTTATGAGGGACAAATAGGCTAAGGACAGCGATTTATGTGTGTCATATACATCTATATAGACATCTATATATATATATAGACATAAAATACAGAAATAAGTCAGATAAAAAGATGTCAATGATCCCAACACATTTTCAATTCCTTAGAAGTGCAGGTTTGGATGTTACACTTTTTCTTATTGTCCTCACTTACTTTTAGCTCTCAAAGCACTGGGAACAGTGCCTGGCACATAGTAGGAGTTTGGTAAGCACTGGGAAATGGAAGGTCCAGCTTGTCACTACATGGTAAACACTCAGTACTCGCTATACATCAAATTAAATGAGCCATAGGGAAGCAGGTCAGCCACATCCCCCTCCTAGATCATCACAACCCAGCTAAGGAGAGGCCTTCCTGAACTGACAGATTCAGAGCAATGTCCAGCCAGCTGCAGGCACTGGGCCTGGCTCTTGCCAGGATGCTGTACATAGTGGGTATCACTTAGGATGCTACACATAGTGGGTTTGTATCACTTAGACAGGATTCTCTGCACATAGTGGGTCTGTATCACTTAGACTTTATCTGCATAACACCTAACAAGCTATTTCTACAGGGAATAGGGCTGGGGGCTCCCCTCCTATTGCATCTGACATTTCCTAAACACTTGGTGCAATGCTGTGGAGTTCTGCCAACTTCGGGCACAATTTGAGAACTAAATGTAACGATTCTCGGCTCAGCCAGTCTAAGAGGTTTAGTGATTTCTTCTCTCAGTCCTTCCCATCGTCCATATCTGGAGATGCCACCTCAAGGGGTAGGCCAGTGTGTGCCTGACGCATGTCAGACTTCTGAGTTCTTCCAGCTGCCTCAAACAAATAAATCCTTTTAGTCTAGAAAATGTGTTATTTGCTAAATATACTATTGTGTATGATGTGAAACAATGCAAACTTTGGACTATCTTGTTAGGAGGACTGTATGCATTTATATAATTTAATTTCAGGAGAGCACGTTGTCATCTTGCTCAATGAATGAGGTTGCGCAATCAAAGATGATCAGAGAAAATGCCCCCTCCCCACACCTCTCAGCCCCACCCCTCATGGAGCCCCTGCCTATTTGAGCTGTCCTGTCCACTCCAGGCTGATGCAGAGTGAAGGGCGCTGAGAATCTCCATGTATATAAAGCTATAGGAAGAAAATAAGAACCACCACAGGAATCTGTTGGGCTTCTTCCCATAACTGTGATTTTACCCATGTTTGAGTCACAAACTTTAAATTTCTAACAATTAAGATTCTTGCAGTTTCCAAGTAATTTGTTAAATGCCTATTCGACACAGACAGATATTTATTTTCAGCCTTGACTTGTAAATGCCTACAAACTGATTCATGCTGGTGGTCGTTACGACACTTCCTGTGAATTGGTGAATAAATATGATTTTAGAATTTCACAGTAAAGATGACCTCTGAGAGTTTTTATCCTTCAGACTATTTGATGAGGTCAGGCGCTGAGAACTGCTTAGCTGGGTCAACATTCTCTGGAGTTCCGTCCTAAATCCTTGTGTGTGGAAGAGAAGGGTGTGGGACCCGAGAAATGGTGACATGGCGAGCTGGGCCCCCATGAGGCCTTCATCGGGGCACCCTGTTATATACCCAGAACACAACTCGGCAGCCTTGTTACTGGAGACCAGTACTAAGACAAGTCTCATGTACTTCCTGAGGGCCTACAAAGTGCTGGAGCCTTACATGTCTGGTCTTAATTCTTGAAGCAGGCAGTTCTCAGTAGTAACATGAAGGTGAGAATCAGAGGATCTATGGGCATTGCCAGAGGGCAGGTGGGACTGAGCACAGCTCTGGCTCTCTCCTAGCCCGTTCTTTCCTGCCCCTCCATGCTGACCTTTCCTCACACCCAGGTGCCACCCTGCAGCCCACCGAGGATGGGCTCCCCTCCCCACCCAGAGCTGGTCGAGATCCAGAGCACTTCCCTAGGTCCTGTGAGTTACAGTTACAACTGTCTTTCCCTCCTGTTTCATACTGACCAGACCCAGGGGTGAAGCCTTCCCTTTGGTCAGAGAGAAGGGGGAAAAGCTCAAGAACACTTTTCTTATAAGTGCTGGGGTCATAAGAGGCGCCACGTTGCACATGACACGGCAACCAGCGTGTACCACAAAAGGCACTGTCGTCTGTTCAACCCCCTCTGGCTACCCTCTGCCAGCCATGTGCCATCTGCCTGCCCCACCCGTCTCTGTCCTCCCCTGCTCTCCTCCCTCCTCACACTTCTCAGAAGTAAGAGACAGCCTCCTTTCTTTTTCTCTTTGAAGAGCAGCTTTGTCACCTTATCCTCATTCCCTGGTGTCCTGCCAAAATCCATGCCCTTCCTTCTGCCCCAAGCAGTTCACCATATACATATTCTCCCAAATACAGATCACTCACATCCTAAGAGGAGTTCTTCCGCCGGATGTTAAGACAGCATGTTTATCACGTCGAACCTTATCTTTGTATTACATCTCAGAGAGCCAGCAAGGAGCCTAGGTCCGTTTGTCCTTCCATCTTCACTTTGGTCACACACACACACACACACACCCCACCCCGCCCCAGTCCTTCCCCTCCCACCCCATCCTTGGGCTTCCCTGGAGCCCAGTGCAGCAGCTCACTACCACAGCCCCGACCTCCTCCCTCCCTTTTGCCCCAAGCAATCTGGCCCCTGTTCTTGCGTCTGATAGATTCTCCACCTTCTGTCTGTGCTACTCCCTCTCCTCTCTTTCAAAAGCATCTCCTCATCCCTCAGCACCACAGTGTCTGCTGCTGGCTTCCATCCTCAGACACTGTGCCTGCCAGGAGACCACACTGCTGAAGCTCCCTGGGAGGTGGCCTCCCAGGCTGACAGGCCACAGAGACTTCTAGGAACCTACCCTTTGTACACAAGGCCCTGGAGCTCTAGGGGCTCCTCATCCTCGCAGGTAAATAAACTCCATTCTCTAAACTTAAAGAGTCCTGGTTTATCAGGCCTGAGTACAGGGCTTCATACTGGGTTAACCTGATAGAGGGTCCAATGCAAAAACTTATACACACCAACAAAAACCAGCTTCTAAACTACCAAACTATGGATAAAAGTCTCAGGCAGAGGTTTCATCTCAATCATACCTGTATTCAAACTCTAGTGCAGAGCCCGGGATGGAAAGGGCTCAGAGAGAATTAAGTAAACTGAACTGAATTAAACCTCAAGTCCAAGGTCCTCAATGACCTGGCTCAACCTATGTTTTCATCCTCGTATCTCCCAGTTGCCCAACATGAGTCCCATGTCTTGGTGTTCCCAAACACACGGTGAGTGTTCCCACCTCCATGCTGTTGTTCCTGTGGCTCCCACTCCCTGGAATGCCATCCCTCCTCCCGTATCTCAGACCATGGAAATCTTACCCCTCATAGGACTTCCCACTCCCAAGCTCTGGTGTTATTTGTCAGTGATGCCATCCTTGATTTTCCCAGTGGAGTATGATCCTACCATCCTCTGCACCCCCAGAGCGGGTCCTGATGTACTGGGAAGTGCCCCGCGTGGAGGGTGAAGGGAACAGGTCATGAGATGTGGTGTTCTAGGCCAAATTCAAATGCCTGCAGAGGTAAGGCAGGTAGTATAAGCATGACTACCTAGATGGGGCCTCCAGTGAAGAGAAAAATGCATGCCACCTCCAGAGCAGAAACCACCTCTCTTCTCCAGCCAACTGTGTCAATGCAAGAATGGCTGCCAATTTTGCCAGATTTTCTAATTTTTTTTTTCAAGAGAGTTCTTAACAAGCCCTAATATATTATATATAAATATGTAATCAATATGGCATATAGTAATATAGCGTATATTTTGTAATTATAATTATATACTGTATAATTATGTATTATGCATAACTAAATTTCAAAGTTATAATTATTACATACTATTAAGAATTATATATATATACACACACACATACATACTATTTATACACTGATAGCAATACTGGTACTACATATATATATATTTTTTTTTTTTTTAAAGATTTATTTATTTTACAGAGAGAGAGAACACGTGAGCATGAGCGGGAGGGGCAGGGGCAGAGGGAGAGAGAGAATCTCAAGCAGACTCCACACTGAGCACAGAGCCCAACACAGGGTTCGATATCACGACGCTGAGATCATGACCGGAGCCGAAACCAAGAATCAGACGCTCAACTGACTGCACCACCCAGGTGCCCTGTACTACATATATTTCTCAAACCAGTTTGACTATGGAACCCTTTACTTCATAAGGTATCTTCAGCTGAGATAAGGGCCTGAAGCTGAGGCCCAGAGTTCTTCCATTTGTTAGTGCCTCACTGGGAAACCATCCTGAACCAACAATTAATTTCATCCTAGATACGACTTCTCTGCAGAGACTTCCATATGTGCCTATGGAGGTCACACCGGGATGCTCTGTGCACACAAGCCTCACAGCCTTGGCTCCCAGGACCCATGAGCACTACCCTCTGACCGCACTCAGAGCCCTCAGCCAGTTCTCTTTTCCCTACACAACAGGAAGGTAGCCCCAGAAGCTCTCTATGAATTGACCTTGGAGAAGCTCTCTATGAATTGACCTTGACTTCCCTTCCTCAAGGCCACAATGTCAAACCATTACGCCCATTCCACCCTTCACTTTATCAGTCTTTACCCTTCTAATCACCAGAAACATTTACAGTCATTTAATAATTGCATAATCATGTCATGAGTGCCTACTGTTTTCTTGGGACTTATATAAACACCACACACATATGTACACACGCACATACACGTAGCTGCAAATACCCCTATGCACACGTATACATATCTATGGCCTTCTATTTTCATGATACCTTCGTAAAACCACTTACTAGTCATGGCACCATTGCTGTGGCAATCTCCCTGAGCTTTCCTTTCCTTGTTTATAAAATGGTAATAATGGTACCTCTCTTAAAAGACGCTTGCAATAATTAAGTCAGGTCATTTCTGTGAAGTATCTGCTACAATGTCCAGCCCTTTAGGCATTCACTAAATAATTACTATCGCAGCTATGACCACTACTTTTCCAACATCCCCTAGCAATAGATAATGGCTATTATCACACCCTCATTCGTTCAGTCCTTCCTCAGGCACTTACTCCTTAATTCATTCAATGGTTCTGAGATCTAGCCTGGACAACGTTCCCCATGGGTGACCTCCTCTTTATCTTCTCAGTGGAGGCATTTGCAGAAAAGGGGGGAAGGGAAAGAGTGGAGAGAGGTACAAAGACTTACTAAGCAATTATTTTGGACCAGGCACTTCCACGGTATATTCTAATGCAATCCTTCCAGCAATCCCATGTGGCAAGCATCCTCATCCCCATTTTATAAATGAAGGAACTGAGTTCGGAGAGATTAGGTCTCGTCAAGGTCACCCTACAGGTTGAGTGGCAGAGCCCAGATTCCTTCATAGATGTGGTATTCTGAATACCGTGCTAGTACTGCTGAACCAAGTGTCTGCCCACACTGCTAGGGAATAACCAGCCTTAAGAGTGAAATGTTGCCTCTGAAAAGGCAGAGTACACAGGTGCCAGAGCCCAGTGATGAAGGCAGTTTTCCTTTTTAGCACCTTGGGCTACAACCAGTCCCAAAGCACACACCAGATAGGAACTGAGAAGTCCTGGTTAGACAGCTACAGTTCCAAAAATAAAATCAGTGTTAAAAAAATATAAGCCAGAGAGAGTCTAAAAACCAGCAGGAGAGCAAACTATTTAGAAATACACACTCAGAGACATGGACAAATGGGTCTCCTCTCCCAGAGCAGTAATACAAGAAAGCCATCCCCATGGTCTCTGTTGACTTCTATGTCCTGGAATCTATGACAGTCCTGGAGACATGGAGAAACTTGGAGTCCTCATTTATTTGTCTATTCATCGTCCAAAGATGTTCCAAAACTCCTTACTCAGTGCTTCCTGTGTGCCAAATGCTGTGCTAGGCACTGAGGACACCAGCAGCACCAGCTTCCCACCCTCACTGAATGTAGTCTAGTGGAGGACACAAGTAATTATTAAATAACTTCACAAATAAGTCTGCAATTGCACTTATTAGGAGCTCTGCAAAGGAAGCCTCTCTGGAGCTATGAGTATCTATCATAGGGTGAATTGCCATTATCAGGAAGGCCAAAGTTCCTTAAAGTGATGATTAAGATGAGAGAAGAGAGAGAACGGGGAAGTGTATCAGTAAAGCTTCTTAGCTGCAGATGAGAAAGTCACCTTTAGATAGTCGACAGGAGCAGGTATTTAGGAACAGGATCATTGGGAAGACTAGAGAATCTAAGCTTCCAGAAACATCTCCCAGCAGCGCCTTCTCTAGCAGAAATGAACCATCACATGGGTATGGATATGGGCTACAGATCTGGAAGGATCCCTACCCTGCTTTCCTCTCTCCGTTTCTTCCCCTACAACTTTCACTCTGAAACTCTTCCTGTGATTCAAACTCCTGAAACATAGTGTCTCAGCCAGGATCCCACCTGATGGAGAATCAGTGAGTATGTACAAATGCGCTCAGATTTTGTCAATCAAATTTGTGCTACTCCCCCTGTTCAAAATCCACCAAGAGAGTTCCATGACCTCAAAGTAAAGTGATGCCTATGTCATGGCTCATGATACTGGTAATGAGCTGGCCACAACCTAAATATAACAGTTCTCCCTGTGTAGAATTCTGCATTCCAGAGCCCATCAACATGGTCATCACACTTCACTAAGCATGGAGTAAGGCTGCAGGAAGTGAGAAGTGATCCCAAAGAGAAGGCTACTTTCTGAAAAATGTAGCCACTTATCTGCAATGCTGATACGGACAGCCAAAAGTCTTCTCGGACATGTTTAAAAAAGTGAAAAACGACATTGTGTACTTTCCTTCTGTTAATAAATGATAAAGTAACTTTTCACTTTATAAAAATATGTCAAGTCTGTCACTTGGTAGGAGAGCACTTTGATTAAAAAGGCCCTCTGGTGCAATCTATCTCTCAACAATAGCCAGAAGGTTATCATAAAAGCCTAGTTCTAATAGGTTTTGACCAAAACACAACTTGAAGCATGCTTCTTTCCGACATAAGGTGCCTCTGACTTAGGCTGTGTTTGACAGAGGGGCAGTGGGACAGCCTACTCACTGCCAGGAAACTCTTGACAAGGCTTTTCAGAGATGGGCAACCTATGTGTATGGCCAGCATGCCTGCACGAGTTTTCTTGCTACATTTTTCAACTTGTTCATTTAAGAAAAGACAAAATATGATGTCTAGGCTCAAGGATAAAGGTGGTATCAGTGAGGTGCATTGGAGAATATCCACTTCCAGCTGAGAAAATTACTTTAAAGTAACAGTTTCAGAACTGTGTGCTGGGAGCTTAGGAAGATGGCAGATTAGGAGGACCCCGAGCTCACCCCGGCCCACATTTACAACTAGACATCACTCACATCCATGTAAATAAACCAGAGAGTGACCCGAAGACTGGCAGAACAAACTCCACAACTAAATGTAGAGAAGAGCTGCATCTGAGAGGTTACAAAGGGCAAATGCAATCAAGAGCTGCCCACAGGAGGGAGGGAGCTGTGGGCACAGGAAGAGCCCACACGAAGAAGACAAATCCCCATAACATCTTGCTTTGAAAACCAGAGGGGCTGAATTCCCTGACTTTGTATAACAGCAGAACTTGGAGCCTATACCTTAAAAGTCAGCTGACTCAGCACTCGGCAGGATAGCTGGTCCCGACCCTTAAAGAGACAATAGCCCAAGGAGAGGCAACATAGAAGCAAGTATTTGCATGACACCTGGGGCAAATGGAAGGAAGATCTGTTTTTTCCAATTTTAGAGCATGTTGTGGGAACAAAGGAGCTAGCAGGCACCATTTTCCTCCCCGACCCCCAGCACAAACACAGGGCCACCTTTGGGAGGCAGCACTGCACAGACACTTGCTATCTAACCTGCTAGCAATGTGCCCTACCCATGTATTCTCCTGAGGACTCACCCACTCCAAGCCTTCTAGCCTCGGCAGTGAGCTCACTGAAAATTTTGCTAACACTGAGCATGCACCCTGCCCAGGCACTGCACACAGGCACCACTGCAAGCCACGCCTCCTACCGTTGCCACTGCCCACTGCACCCCCAGCTACTGCCACCCCCGCCTCTTGCTGTGCCCCTGGCAGCCACTGTGCTTCAAGGACCCAGCCCTGGACTAGCATCTCAGTGCAAATTCTGTTACCACCATCCCACTCCCAAGCTCTCCTGTAGTCACGCCCCTTCAGAGCCAGCTTGCATGGGTCTCATTAACAGCAGAGAGAGCAAGCACAGCCCCCAACAGGCAGACAGTCAATGCAGACATCTAGACTTAAAAGAAAAGTGACTCAGACACAACAGCAGGATACAAGCAACACTCACAGGAGACTCCCCTGAAGCACCAGGTTCTGGTGAACAGGGGACATCACACTGGAGGGCACAGGACCTCTTCTTTGTAAAGCCAGTACTTTCAAAAGCAGATGACATAACTGACTTTTCCAATACACAGAAACAGACTCAGAGAGGCAGACAAAATGAGGAGACAGAGGAATATGTCCCAAATGAAAGAACAAGACAAAATTACAGCAGGAGATCTAAGCAAAACAGAAATAATAGGCCTTATGGAGAATTTAAAATAATGATCATAAAGACATTCACTGGACTTCAGAAAAGGGTGGAGGACATCAGTGAGACCCTTGACAAAGAGAAAAAATAACATATCAAAGATGAAGAACTCCATAAATGAAAGTAAAAATACAACAGATGGAATAGTAGGCTGCAGGAAGCAGAGGAATGCATCAGTGACCTGGAGGACAGAATAATGAAAAGTATTCAAGCTGAACAGGTAAGAGACAAACAAATACCGCAAAGTCAGAATAGACTTAAGAGAACTCAGTGACACCAACAACAACATAATAACATTCACATTATAAGGATCCCTGAAGGAGAAGAGAGAGAAAATGAGGCAGAAAATGTATTTCAAGAAATAATAGCTGAAACTTCCCAAATGTGGGGAGGGAAAGAAGAGATCCAGATTCAGGAAACAGGGAGATCCCCCAAAAAATTCAATCCAAGGAGGTATACACCAAGACACATAATAATTACAATGGCAAAAACAGTGATAAAGAGAATTTTAAAGGTTGCAAGAAAAGACAGTTACATAAAAAGGAAACCCCATAAGGTGATCAGCTGATTTTTCAGCAGAAACTTTGCAGGCCAAGAGGTAGTGGTGCCATGTATTCAAAGTGCTGACAGGGAAAAATCTGCAGCCAAGAATACTCTATCCAGCAAGGCTATCATTCAGAATAGAAGGAGAGATAAAGAGTTTCACAGACAAACAAAAGTTAAAATAATTCAAGACAACTAAACAGCCCTACAAGAAACATTAAGGGGGACTCTGTGAGTGGAAAATAGAAAACATAAGAAAAAATAGGATGTAAAAAGGCAAAAAAAATTAAGTATACCCATAAAACTCAGTCAAGAGAAGCACGGAATAAAAGGATGCAAAATGGGGCACCTGAGTGGCTCAGTTAGTTAAGTGTCTGCCTTTGGCTCAGGTCATGATCCTAGGGTCCTGGGATCAAGCCCAGCAGTGTGTTGTGTTGTCCGGTTCCCTGCTCAGTGGGGAGTCTGCTTCTCCCTCTACCTCTGCCCTCCCCCTGCCCGTGCTTTCTCTCTCACTCTCCCTCTCTCAAATAAATAAAATCTTTTTTATAAAGGGTATAAAATATGATCCCAAATATTTGAAACATGGAGGGGAAAGAAGGATTAGTTTAGAATTAAGTGACCATCAGCTTAATATACATGTCTATATGCAGGTGTTATATACAAACCTAATGGTAACCACAAATAAAAAAAGAGTAATAGCTATGCAAAAAATAAAGAGAAAGGAATCCAAGTATATCCCTAAGTAAGCCCAGCAAACCATGAAAGAAAGAGAAGAAAGGATCAGAGAAAAACTGCAAAAACCACCACCAAACAAGTAACAAAATGGCAATAAATACATACCTATTAATAATTAATTTGAATATAAGTGGACTAAATGACCCAATTGAAAGACATGGGGAGACAGAGTGGATAAAAAAATAAGACCCATCTATGTGCTGCCTACAAGAGACCTAAAGACACCTGCAGATTGAAAGTGAGGGGATAGAGAAATATTTATCACATAAATGGATGTCAAAATTAGCAACACTCATATTGAACAAAATAGACTTAAAGACAAAGATGGACACTATATAATAATAACGGGGACAATCAAACGAGAAGATATAACAATTACAAACCTTTATGCACCCAACATGGGAGCACCCATATATATACAACGGTTCATAAGAAACATAAAGGAACTAATTGAGTGTAATACAATAATAATAGGGGACTTTAACACCTACTTACATTGATGAACAAATCATCCAAACAGAAAAATCAACAAGGAAACAGTGGCTTTGAATGACACACTGGAACACATGGATCTAACAGATATATTCAGAACATTCCACCCTAAAACATTAAAATACACATTCTTTTCAAGTGTGCATGGAACATTCTCCAGAATAGATCACATATTAGGCCATAAAACAAGCCTCAGAAATTCAAAAAGATCGAAGTAATATCATGCATCTTTTCTGACCACAACTTTATGAGCAAGAAATCAACCACAAGAAAAAATCTGGAAATGCCACAAATACATGGTTAAATACCATGCTACTAAACAATCAATGGGTCAACCAAGAAATCAAAAAGGAGGGGCACCTGGGTGGTTCAGTCCGTTAAGCATCTGCCTTCAGCTCAGGTCATGATCCCAGGGTCCTGGGATCAAGCCCTGTATTGGGCTCCCTGCTGCTCAGCAGAGAGGCTGCTTCTCCCTCTGCCTGCTGCTCCTACTTGTGCTCTCTGTCAAATAAATAAATAAAATCTTTAAAAAAAAAAAAAAAGAAAGAAATCAAAAAAGGAATAAAAATTACATGGAAACAAATGAAAAATGAAAACACAATGGTCCAAAACCTTTGGGATGCAGCAAAAAGTGGTTCTAAGAGGGAAGTTTACAGCAATACAGGCCTACTTCAAGAAGCAAGAAAAATCTCTAACAACCTTAAACCTAAAGGAGCTAGAAAAAGAATAACAAACAAAACCCAAAACTAGCAGAAGGATGTAAATAATGATTAGAGCAGAAATAAATGATAAACAAACAAAAAAAGAATAGAACAGATCAATGAAACCAGGAGCTGGTTTTTTTAAAAGATCAACAAAATTGATAAACCTCTAGCCAGATTCATTGAAAGCAAACAAGAGAAAGAAAAACAAAATCACAAATGAGGAGAAGTAACAACCAACACCACAGAACTACAAACAATTACAAGAGAATATTATGAAAATTATATGCCAACAAATTAGACAACTTAGAAGAAATGAATAAATTCCTAGAAACATAGAACATCCCAAAACTGAAGCAGGAAGAAATAGAAAATTTCAACATGCCAATTACAAGCAATGAAACTGAATCAGTAATCAAAAACTCCCAACAAATGTCCAGGACCAGATGCCTTCACAGGTGAATTCTATCAAACACTTAAAGAATAGTTAATACCTATTCTTCTCAAGCTATTCCAAAAAATAGAATAGGAAGGAAAAATTCCAAATTCATTCTTTGAGGACACCATAACCCTGATACCAAAACCAGGGAAAGATATCACAAAAAGGGAACTACAGGCCAATATCTCTGAAGAATACATATGCAAAAATCCTCAACAAAATACTAGCAAACCAAATCCAACAATACATTAAAGAAATCATTTACTACAATCAAGTGGCATTTCAGGATGCAAGGTCATTCAGTATTCACAAATCAATCAATGGGATACATCACATAAACAAGAAGGATAAAAACCACACAATCATTTCAATAGATGCAGAAAAAGCACTTGACAAAGTACAACATCCATTCATGATAAAAACCCTCAACAAAGTACATTCATAGGGAACATATCTCAACATAATACAGAAAACCCACAGGTAATGTCATACTCAATGAGGAAAAACTGAGAGCTTTTTCCTTAAGATCAGGAACAAGACAAGAATATCCACTCTCACCACTTTTGTTCAACATAATACTGGAAGTTCTAGCCACAGCAATTAGACAACAACAACAAAAAAGGCATCTAAATTGGTAAGGAAGAAGTAAAACTCTAACTATTTGCAGATGACATGATACTGTATCTAGAAAACCCTACAGAGTCCACAAAGAAACTACCAGAAGTGATAAATGAATTCACCAAAGTCACAGGATGCAAAATGAACGTATAGAAATCCATTTCATTTCTATATACTAGTAACAAAGCAGCAGAAAAAAAAATTAACAATCCCATTTATAATTGCACCAAAACTAATGAGATACCTATGAATAACCTAACCATAGAGGTGAAAGACCTGTACTCTGAAAAATATAAAACACTGATGACAAAAATGAAGATGACACAAAGGGAAAGACATTCCATGCTCATGGACAGGAAATACAAATATTATTAAAATGTCTATACTACCCAAAGCAATCTACACATTTATTGCAATCTCCATCACAATACCAATAGCATTTTTCATAGAACTAGAACAAACAATCCTAAACTTTATATGGAACCACAACAGACCCCAAACAGCCAAAGCAATTTTGAAAAAGAAAAGCACAGCTGGAGGTATCATAGTCCCAGGCTTCAAGTTATACTACAAAGCTGTAGTAATCAAAACAGTATAGTAGTCGCACAAAAACAGACACATCGATCAACAGAACAGAACAGAAAGCCCAGAAATAAACCCACAATTACATGGTCAATTAATCTTCGACAAAGGAGGCAAGAATATCCAATGGAAAAAGACAGTCTCTTCAACAAATGGTGTTGGGAAAACTAGACAGCTACATACAGAAGAATGAAACTGGACTACTTTCTTAAACCATACACAAAAATAAACAACATGGATTAAAAGCCTAAATGTGAGACCAGAAACCATAAAAATCCTAGAAAAGAGTATAGGCAGATATGTCTCAGACACTGGCCATAGCAACATTTTTCTAGATAGGTCTCCTGAGGCGAGGGAAACAAAAGCAAAAATAAACTATTGGGACTATATCAAAATAAAAAGCTTCTGCACAGGGAAGGAAACAATCAGTAAAGCTAAAAGGCAACATACTGAATGGGAGAAGATATTTGCAAATGACATAGCTGAAAACGGTTAGTATCCAAAATATACAAAGAACTTAGACAATTCAACACCCTAAAAAAACAAATAATCCAATTTAAAAATGGGCAGAAGACATGAACAGACATTTCTCCAAAGAAGTCATACAAATGGCCAACAGACACATGAAAAAACCCTCAACATCACTAGGCATCGGGGAAATGCAAATCAAAACCACAATGAGATACCACTTCACACCCATCAGAATGGCTAAAATTAACACAAGAAACAACAAGTGTTGGCAAGGATGTTGCACTATTTGTGGGAAGGCAAACTGATGTGGCCACTGTGGAAAACAGTAGGGAGGTTCCTCAAAAAATTTAAAAATAAAACTACCCTATGATCCAGTAGTCACACTACTGGGTATTTACCCCCGTCACAAAAATACTAATTCAAAGGGATATATCTACCCCTATGTTTATAGCAGCATTATTTACAATAGCAAAAATACGGAAGCAGCCCAAGTGTCCATCGACAGATAAATGAATAAAGATGTTGTGTATATACACACACATAGAGAGAGAGAATATATATTCTGCCATGTGTATACACACACACACACACACACACACACAATGGAATATTACTCAGCCATAAAAAAAGAACGACATCTTGCCATTTGCAACAACATGGATGGAGCTAGAGAGGATAACGCGAAGTGATATAAGTTAGAGAAAGACAAATGCCATATGATTTCACTCTTATGTGGCATTAAGAAAACAAATGAACAAAGAGAAAAAAAGAGATAGAGACAAACCAAGAAACAGACTCAATTATAGAAAACAAACTGATTGCTACCAGAGGTCGGGGGATGAGTGAAATAGGTGATAGGGATTAAGGAGTGCACTTGTGATGAGCACCAGGTGATGTGTGGAACTGATGAGTCACTATATTGTACACCTGAAACTAATATAACATTGTAGGTTAACTATACTGGAATTAAAATTTGTTTAAAAAGGACTGTGCACTGACTGGGGTGAAATCCCTGAATTTTCCTGGGGATAGGTACACATGCTCACCTTGCACTATCAATCCATCTTGAAGGCCACTTGGGTTTCTGCAATAGGACCCCAGGAGGATTTGATCTGTACACAGGGAAAATTTTAACCCAAGACAGATAGGTTTGAATATATTCTTCCCGACATAAACTTCCCCTAGGGAACGCTAAAGCTGACTAGCCTGAGGGTGTTCCTCTCCCACAATGGAGGGGCAGTGTGAAGAAACAGCCTGAGAATGTGTTCACTGAGGATGATGACATAGTTTATGTGCACATTTTATGGTATCAAGGCTGTACATTTCCTGGGATAAAAAATATTTCCCTCAAAGTCTTCTGTTTTAAACAAAATCATGCACCTTAAAACATCCCCCAAATCATAAAACTCAGGGCTTCCAGACTCCTGTTTTGACTACTACCCTAGAGAGAGAAGGAAAGAGGGGAAACAAGGGAGGAGGTAAAGGAAAGAAAACCAGCCCTTCTACCTTCTTTGGTTCTTTTACAGATTCAACTGACTATAAGATGGTAGCTCTCACCCAGAAATGGTAGAAAATATTGTAAATTTTTGCCAATTTAGATGTAAAAAGATTAATTGTAGCTACAAAGAAAGCATTGAGAGATGGAAAGACAAAAACAAAATCAGCTACTCCCAAGAAACCCTCAGTTAAGAAGTAACTAGATGGAGGGGCACCTGGGTGGTGCAGTCAGTTAAGCATCCACCCTCTTGGTCTCAGATCAGGGTCATGAGATCAAGCCCTGTGTTGGGCTCCGTGTTCAGCAGGGAGTCTGCTTGAGATTCTGTCTCTCCCCCCTCCCCCCTTGCATGCATGCACTCTTTCTAAAATAAATAAATGTGTGCTCTAAAATGAATCTTTTTTTAAAAAAGTTAACTAGATGGACTGTTATATTTTATATTGTTATATAAAAGTGATAAGTTCTTCAAAAATACTTCATTATAAACAGCAGTTTCTGTGTGTGCATGTGTGTCTGTGTGTGTGTGAGTGAGAGAGAGAGAGTGAGAGAGAGAGAGAGAAAGAGAGAGAGAGAAAGAGAAAGAGAAGAGAAAGGGAAGGTTAGTTAACACTTGAAATATTCTGAACAGGAATCCTTGCTCCAGAGCGGGTTGCTTAAACTCTTTAGATTTCATTATTAAAATCTATATGGGAAGTTTGTTTACCAGCCAAAAAGAGATCAGAAATATCTTTTTGGAACCCAATAGAAAAATGGACAAAGAATATGAACAGACAATTCATAGAAGAGGAAACCCAAGAGACTAAAAGGCATATAAAGACACTCTCAAATCCATTAGCAATGATAAAAATGCAAATTTAAACAAAATCAGACTCATAGACCCATCAGATTGGCAAAAATTAGAGAGCTGGCTCACACCAACAGTTGGTGGAGCCCAGAAACAGCATGCACCACTGGTGGGAACACAGGCAGGGACAGTGCTCTGGAGAGCAAGCCAGCACCATTGCCCATGCCCCAGGAATTCCCTGCCCATGACCCTCAGAGAGGCTCTCTCAGATCCACATGGGAAATGGGGGTGTTGGGTGCAACATCCTTTATGGCACCAGGGAGCTGAGGCTGTCTGAAGACACGAATGAGGAAGCGAGGCAGGATGTGAAGCAGGATGGGAAATGGCACACTGGACTCAGGTGTCAAGCGGCAGATGGCATGTGTGCTCCCCAGACTCTGTCTCCCTCCTCTCTCAGCACAAAGGCACTCATTCCTCCAGCTCCTGGAGGTGCTGACCACTGATGCTCTTATCTGAGTCCCTCTTGGAAAACTGTTCTGAGCCAAAGCAGTCCCTCACCCCAGTCCACCAGCTCAGCACTTCCAAGGTAGCCCACATCCAATAACAGGTTGATGGCTCGAGGCCAGGCCCTTTGCCTTAAGTCAATACAACTCTGCTGGACTAGCCCAGCTCCAGAGCTCCCCACAAGACTGCCGAGATCTGCACCACAGATTAGGTCCTCCCTCTGCCCAGTCCCGCCCCTCTCTCTCCTCCCCTCCCTCCAAGGGCTTGACCCTGGAACACAGAACATTCCCAGTAAACTTTCTTCATGCTAATCTCTACCTCAGAGTCTGTGCCCTGGGAAACCCAACCTAAGACACATAGCAACATAAGGCAATCCTGTAAAAATAGTGAAAAGGAAGAGAAAATATTGAGTAATAGAATGAGATCTCTAACCCATTAGAATAAATAGAACAGATGCACACAAAAGTATACATGCTTTCAAGAATACACATAGATAACACACATTTACACATTAGAAGGCTTGCCTGTGTGAGGAAGGAACAGGAGTGGGAGTGGGGCCTTGAACAGAGACCAATGAAGACAGCAGGACATGAACTGTCAAGTTCACTAAGTCAATCTTTTTGTGCCTGCAGTTCACATTAATACTAAGAATAGTCAATGGAAAAAACAGTCTCTTCAGTAAATGGTGCTGGGAAAATTGGACAGCCACATGCAGAAGAATGAAACTCGACCATTCTCTTACACCATACACAAAGATAAACTCAAAATGGATGAAAGACCTCAATGTGAGACAGGAATCCATCAAAATCCTACAGGAGAACATAGGCATTAACCTCTTCGACATCGGCCACAGCAACTTCTTTCAAGACACATCTCCAAAGGCAAGGGAAACAAAAGCAAAAATGAACTTTTGGGACTTCATCAACATAAAAAGCTTCTGCACAGCAAAGGAAACAGTCAACAAAACTAAAAGGCAACCCATGGAATGGGAGAAGATATTTGCAAATCATATTACAGATAAAGCGCTGGTATCCAAGATCTATAAAGAACTTCTCAAACTCAACACCCAAAAAGCAAATAATCAAGTCAAAAAATGGGCAGAAGACATGAACAGATACTTCTCCAAAGAAGACATACAAATGGCCAACAGAGGGCGCCTGGGTGGCTCAGTTGGTTAGGCGACTGCCTTCGGCTCAGGTCATGATCCTGGAGTCCCTGGATCGAGTCCCGCATCGGGCTCCCTGCTCGGCAGGGAGCCTGCTTCTCCCTCTGACCCTCCCCCCCCTCATGTGCTCTCTCTCTCTCATTCTCTCTGTCTCAAATGAATAAATAAAATCTTTAAAAAAAAAAAAAAAACAAATGGCCAACAGACACATGAAAAAATCTTCAACATCATTAGCCACCAGGGTAATACAAATCAAAACCACAATGAGATACCACCTTACACCAGTTAGAATGGCAAAAATTAACAAAACAGAAGCAACAAATGTTGGCAAGGATGGGGGGAAAAGGGAACCCTCTGACACTGTTGGTGGGAATGCAAGCTGGTACAGCCACTCTGGAAAACAGTATGGAGGTTCCTCAAAATGTTAAAAATAGAGCTACCCTATGACTCAGCAATTGCACTACTAGGTATTTACCCCAAAGATACAGATGTAGTGAAAAGAAGGGGCACCTGCACCCCAATGTTCATAGCAGCAATGTTCACAATAGCCAAACTGTGGAAGGAGCCGAGATGCCCTTCAACAGATGAATGGATAAAGATGTGGTCCATATATACAATGGAATATTACTCAGCCATCAGAAAGGATGAATACCCACCATTTGCATCGACGTGGATGGAACTGGAGGGGATTATGCTAAGTGAAATAAGTCAAGCAGAGAAAGGTAATTATCATATGGTTTCACTCATATATGGAACATAAGGAATAGCATGGAGCACCATAGGGGAAGGGAAGGAAAACTGAAGGGAGAAATCAGAGGGGAAGACTATGGACTTCAGGAAACAAACTGAGGGTTTCAGAGGGGAGGGGGTGGGGGGATGGGGTTGCCAAGTGATGGGTATTAAGGAGGGGACTGTGTGTTATATGCAACTAATGAATCATTGAACACTACATCAAAAACTAATGATGTTCAGTGGCTTACTGAACATAATAAAAAAAATACTACTACTACTAACAGTAAACTAATGTGACTTGATGAAATGAGGGGAGGTTCAGGATATGTGGCTGCCTACAGAGACGGTTTGGGTCTCCATGGCCCCTGTGTTAACAACAGGTAAGCAAGCAAGCACAGCAGCCTTCTTCCTTCAGAACAGCACTGAGGTCTAGAGCCTCGCTGGCTCTATGAGCCCCCAGTTTCCAGAGCACTCCATCCAGTCACTCAAATCTATGGCTGGCTGGTTCTGCCATCAGAGTATCTTGAGTACCTCTGGGTCTGCCCTGGGGTGAACCTGCCCTTCAAGGCACTCACAGCAGTTGCTAAGGATAGAGAGGGGGGACTTCCTTATGTACAAGCATAGCTCATGTGACCGTTATCTAACTTCTTATGCATTCACTAGAATGGAGTTTAGAAATTGTTTTTGTTGTGATATTTCTACAGCAAAATGGTGGAGGAGTGAAATATACCCCACAAAACTGTAACTGCCAGACCGGTGTTTGCCAGAAGATCCTCGTAATTACTGAACAGCCTAATCAGCTGTGAGGCAAAGACCCACTACCTGTTTCCCAAACCCCTTCCTCTTCCTGGCAAGCAGTTGTCAGCACCCCCTCCTCTCCACAGGGCCACAGTTAGTGTGGTCCTGTGATGAAGTGCTGGCCAATGGCATGCACACAGAAGTGACGCCAGCCCCTCCAAGCATGGCCCTTATAAACCTGCTGTGAGCAGTCCTCTGGGCTCTTCCCCTTCTGCCATCAGACCACCAGACGCAAGTCATGCATCCTCGGAAGCCGAAGTGGACAGTGGCAGGACCAGGAGATGGGGCACTGAAGAGACAGCCGCCTGCTGCCCCAGAACACTTGTTTTGGATTTTAGCCGAGCAAATTCAAAGGAATTAAAACATAGAACAAAGCCAGCAAAGTTAACATTTCATTATCTATTAATCATTCCATACACGTGGGTTTGTGTGTTAAGGCTTCTAGCATTTCCTTAATTAGGTCTGTTTACATATTCCTTCTCACCCCACGAATTAACCAAAAGAGTCCTCATTTTATTTTAAAAATAACCAAAGGTCCTTTTACTTAAAAAGAGAAAAAGGATAAATACCCAGGTGTCAAATAGAGAAAGCTGTAAGAACAGAGCTGACAAGGGCTCTAAGATAGCTCTCTTTACGGGAGGGAAATCATAACAGTGGCCAATTATAAATAAAATGAAAAAGGTTACTCATGCACTGGTCAAATAAATATATACATGTGAAGCTTTAAATTATAGAAGTAATTTTGTTTTAATTCAGGTAAGTTCAACAGCCCTTGCTAACTGCCTGTTCTGTCTCCATTCCCACATTCTCACTTACTAACAGAGCAATTCAAAGTATCCAGTCTCCCAGCCCTGGCCACTAAGCATGACCACTTCACTCAATTCTGGCCAATAAGATGGAGAGAGAAGACCCTGAGGAAGATATTCTTGCCTGGATTATAAACAAGGTAGCCATTGCCTTTTCTCTTCTTCCTGACTGCTGCCGGAATGTTGCTGAGAGGCTCCAAAGCACAGAAGTCACCTTGTAGCCATAGAATACCCAGGGCAAGGCAGAGGCCGGCACACAGAGGGTGACAGAATGGAGCCATGGGAAGAAGCCTGGGCTCCTGGTGGCTTTGCTGAGCCATGGAAACAGCCTAGATCCCTACTGCCTCCCTTTCCCACCCCAAGTTTTTGTTATCTATTCAGCCAACTTGGTTGTGTTTCTTACTTGCAGACAAATGGATTCCCAATACCATATATTAGTCTTTCTGCTCATTTTCAAATACAAGGACTTCTTTTTTTAAAAAGCTGTGAACTTAGTGCTCTATAATTTACACAAATGTTCTATATAGTTTTTTGTAACTTATAGTTTTAAGATGATATTCAGAGATTAAAATTCTTAGAGAGTGAGAGATTGTCAAGTAGGAGCTTCTAAACATGCAATATAAAATATAGGTAATTGAAAGTCTAAAACCCCATTTGTAAAAATATATTTTAAAAACTTCTTTTAGAAGAGATTGCTGGGGAGATGGCAGAGTAGCATGACCCTAAGCTCACCTTGTCATGGATACAACTAGATACAACCAGATAACACTCATATCAGTGTAAGTAACCCAGAAAACCACCCAAAGACTGGCTGAACAAACTCCACACACTAAATGTAGAGAAGTTACTTTGAAGAGAGTAGGAAGGGTGGGGATGTGGTGGGGAGCTAAACAGACCTGGGGGACTGTCCCCAGAAAGGAGGAACCCATGGGCATGGAGAGGGGAGAGAAACAAGACTATCACACTGGGAAACCCACATAGGGAAGACAAAACCCCATAACATTTGGCTATGAAAACCAGAGTGGCCAAATTTAATGAGCTCTTACAACCAGCTGGAATTTTAAAAGTCCACAAGCTTAGTTCTGGCAGAGTCAGGAGGGCAAGAGGAAATGAAGTCCCCCACCCTTATTTTTTTAATTTTATTTATTGAGAGAGAGAGAGAGAGAGAGAGAGAGGAGAATGGGGGGAGGGGCAAATGGAGAGGGAGAAGCAGACTCCCTGCTGAGCAGGGAGCCCAACAGCAGAGCTCAATCCCAGGACCCCGGGATCCATTTCCATGGTGCTATTTGTTGTTCTCTCTTTAAGGGTGGGGGACTCCAACTGGGTGCCTGGGTGGCTCAGTCAGAGTCCCCCACCCTTAAAGAGACAACACAACAGGGGCGCCTGGGTGGCTCAGTCGTTAAGCGTCTGCCTTCGGCTCAGGTCGTGATCCCAGGGTCCTGGGATCGAGCCCCGCATCGGGCTCCCTGCTCGGCGGGAAGCCTGCTTCTCCCTCTCCTGCTCCCCCTGCTTGTGTTCCCTCTCTCGCTGTGTCTCTCTCGGTCAAATAAATAAATAAAATATTTAAAAAAAAAAAAAAAAAGAGACAACACAACAAATAGCACCATGGAAATGGAGCTTCTAGAAGCAGCAGGTTGAAAAACACCTGGGGTGTACAGAAGGGAAAGTTGTTTACTAATCTCAGAGCACATCCTGGACAGACACAGATCACTAGCAAACTCCTCTGGGAACAAAGGAGCTAGTGGGTACAATTATCCTCCCCTGCCCCATAGTATAAACAGAGCTACCTGCAAGAATCACCACAGCACTAACACGCACTACCTAACTTCCCACTGCACCCCACCCCCACTTCAGAGGATCAACCCCCTCCAACCTGGCCTGCCTTAGCCCTGGTGCTTCACGTTCCCTCTCTCAGAAGACCAGTGCAAACCTTTCTAACACAATACCTCCCAGAACCATGCCCTTCAATACACTCTTAACTGGAACCCATCCAAAGTGGTTCCACAAGGCTGGCAGTATGCAAGCAGCCCCAATAGGGGCCAGCACTACTCCAAAGTGACTCCTGCCCTGGGGAGAGAGAAAGATAACCACACACACCAGTCTGACTACAGCCCCAGCAGTAGACTGGGGGCAGAAAGCTGCTCTGACTACAGGCCCTGCCCACCAACCAAACCTTCTCAGGGGACAACACAAGAAAAGTCCCCTGCAGTTTGGTGCTACTGCATCTCTGGCAAATGCCTGGTCTGACTTAAGTCCAAGGAGGCCCCAGACTGGCCTACTAAACCACAGGGACCAAGATTACCCGCAACAGACAAAGAGAGCCACTGCAGATAACAGGACTGAAGGGAAAAAATGGCAGAGCCACAGTAACAGGGCACATGCAACAAATACAGGCGACATCCCTGAAGCGCTAGGTCTGGTAAACAAGGGACACTGCACTGCAGGGCACCACAGGGCACTACCCTGTAGAACCTCCTGTTCATAAGACCACTACTTTCAAGAGCAGGAGACAGATGACTTTGCTAACACACAGAAACAGACACAGAGATTTAGACAAAATGAGGAGACAGAGGATTATGTCCCAAATGAAAGAACAGGACAAAAAACACAGCAAGAGACCTAAGTGAAACAAAGATAAGTAATGTGCCTGATAAAGAAATTAAAGTAATGATCATAAAGATACTCATGGGACATGAGAAGAGAGTGGGGGACATCAGTGAGACCCTTAACAAAGAGATAAAAAAAGAACCAATCAGAGATGAAGAACACAATAAATGAAACTAAAAAATACACTGGATGGAAAAAATAGTAGACTAGAGGAAGCAGAAGAACAAATCAGCAACCTCTATGACCAATTAATAGAAAGTAATCAAGCTAAGCAGATGAGAGAAAAAAAATATGCAAAATGAAAACAGACTCTGGGAACTCTGTGACTACATCAAGCATAATAACATTTACATCATAGGGATCCCAAAAGAGGAGAGAGAGAAAAGGGAATAGAAAATGTACCTGGAAATCATAACTGAAATTTTCCCAAACCTGGGAAAGGAAACAGAAATCCAGATCCAGGAAGCAGAGAGACCCCAACAAAAATCAACCCAAGTAGGTACACTCTAAAACAAAGTAATTAAAATGGCAAAAAGTAGTAATAAAGAGAGAATTTTTAAAATTACCAAGAGAAAAGAAAACAGTTACATACAAGGGAAAACCCCTAAGGCTATCAGCTGATTTTTCACCAGAAACTTTGCAGGCCAGAAGAGAGTGGCATGATGTATTCAAAGAGCTGAAAGGAAAAAATCTGCAGCCAAGAGTACTCTATCCAGCAAAGCTATCATTAAGAATAGAAGGAGAGATAAAGCGTTTCCCAGACAAACAAAAGTTAAAGGAATTTGTGACAACTAAACCAGCCCTACAAGAAATATTAAAGGGGATTCACTGAGTGGAATGGAAAGCCCATAACTAGAAGAAATGTAGGAAGCACAAAAGCAGAAAAAATATGTATATCTATAAAAAAAATTAGTCAAGGGACTCACAAAATAAAAGGATGTAAAGTAGGACACCATTTACCTAAAAAGGTGGGAGGAAGAGGAGTAAAGAATGGGCTCAAACTTAAGTGACCAACAATATAGACTGCTATAGGCAGAAGATGGTATTTACAAACCTAATGATAACCACAAATCAAGAACCAGAATTGATATGCAAAACATAAAGAGAAAGGAATCCAAGTAGATCACTACAGAAAGCCAACAAACCATGTGAGAAGAGAGCAAGAGAAGAAAGGAAAAAAGAAGAACTACAAAAACAACCATAAAGCAAGTAACAAAATGGCAATAAGTACACACCCATCAATAATTATTTTAAATGTTAATGGACTAAATGCTCCAGTGAAAAGACACAGGGTGACAGAATGGATTAAAAAAAAAAAAAAAAAAAAAAACCCAAGACCCCATCTATATCTGCCTACAAAAGACCTAAAACACAGATTGCAAGTCAAGGATGAAAAAGCACTAATCATGCAAATGGAAGTGAGAAACAAGCCGGGTAGCAATACTTACATCTGACAAAATAGGCTTTAAAACAAGGACTGTAAATAATAATAATAATAATGTAAAACAAAGTGTAACATGAGACAAAAGGCATTCAAGAATCATAAAGGGAATAATCCAACAAGATATAACAATTGTAAATATTTATGCACCCAACATGGGAGCACCCAAATACACAAAGCAGCTAGCAATAAACATAAAGGAAGTACTCGATAGTAGTACAATAATAGTAGGGGACTACAGCACCTTATATTGATGGATACATTATCCAAACAGAAAAACATTAAGGAAACAGTGACTCTGAATGACACATTGGGCCAGATGGATTTAACAGATACATTCAGAACATTCCATCCTAAAACAGCAGCATATACATTCTTTCAAGTGCATATGGCACATTCTCCAGAATAGATCACCTATTAGGCCACAAAACAAGCCTCAACAAATTCAAAAAGATCGAAGTCATACCATGCATCTTTTCTGACCGCAACGTTATGAAACTAGTAATCAACCACAAGAAAAAAATCTGGAAAGACCACAAATACATGGAGGTTAAGTAATGTGCTACTAAACAATCAATGGGTCAACCAAGAAATCAAAGAGGAAATCAAAAAAATACATGGAGACAAATAAAAACACAAGAGTCCAAAATCTTTGGGATGCAGCAAAAGCTGTTCTAAGAGGGAAGTTTATAGCAACACAAGCATACCTCCAGAAGCAAGAAAAAGCTCAAATAAACAACCTAACCTTACACCTAACAGAGCTAGAAAAAGAACAAACAAAACTCAAAACCAGAATGAAAGAAATAATAAAGATTAAAGCAGAAATAAATGAAATAGAAACTAAAAAACCAGAACAGATCAATGAAACCAGGAGCTGGTTTTTTTAAAAGATCATCAATACTGAAAATTTTTAGCCAGATTCATCAAAAAGAAAAAGGAAAGAAAGAGAGAGGACTCAAATAAAATCAAAAATGAAAGAGGAGAAATAACAAAAACACAAAGGACTGTAAGAAAATATTATGAAAAATTATATGCCAACAAATTGGACAACCTAGAAGAAATGGCTAAATTCCTAGAAATACATAACCTCCCAAAACTAAATCAGGAAGAAATAGAAATTTTGAACATGCTAATTAACAGCAACGAAACTGAATCAGTAATCAAAAAATTACCAACAAACAAAAGTCCAGGACCACACAGCTTCACAGGTAAATTCTACCAAACATTTAAAAAGAGAATTAAAATACTTAGTCTTCTCAAACTAGTCCAAAAAATAGAAGGGGAAGGAAAAATTCCAAATTCATTCTATAAGGACATTACCCTGAAACTAAAACCAGATTGAGATGCCACAAAAAAGAGACTATAGGCCAATATCCCTGAGCATAGATACAAAAATCCTCTACAATATATTAGCAAACCAAACCCACCAATACATTAAAAAAATTATTCCCCACAATCAGGTGGTATTTTTTCCTAGGATACAAGGGTAGTTCAATATTCACAAATCAATCAACATGAGACGATACATCACATCAACAAGAGAAAGGATAAAAACTATACGATCATTTGTGTAAGACTGTTGAATCACAGACCTGTACCTCTGAAACAAATAATACATTATATGTTAAAAAAAAAAAAGAAGAGAGTAGGAAGGGTAAAATGAAGGCGGGGAATCAGAGGGGGAGATGAACCATGAGAGACTATGGACTCCGAGAAACAAACTGAGGGTTCTAGAGGGGAGGGGGGTGGGGGGATGGGTTAGCCTGGTGATGGGTATTAAGGAGGGCATGTATTGAATGGAGCACTGGGTGTTATATGCAAACAATGAATCATGGAACACTACATCAAGAACTAATGATGTAATGTATGGTGATTAACATAATAAAATTTTAAAAAATGTAATTTGTCTAAAAGTAAAAAAAAAAAACTATATGATCATTTCAATAGATGCAGAAAAAGCTTCTGACAAAGTACAACATCCATTCATGATGAAAACCCTCAAGAAAGTAGGTTTAGAGGGGACTTATCTCCACATAATAAAGCCCATAGCTAACATCATACTCAATGTGGAAAAACTGAAGAGTTCTTCCCCCAAGATCAGGAACAAGACAAGGAGGTCCACTCTCACTTTTATTCAACATAGCACTGAAACTCCTACCCACACCAATCATATGGGAAAAAGGAATAAAAGGCATCCAAATTGGTAAGAAGTAAAACTTTCACTATTTGCAGATGACCTGATACTATATCTAGAAAACCCTACAGAGTCCACCAAAAAACAAAACAAAACAAAACAAAACAAAAACCCTACTAGGACCAATAAATGAATTCACTAAAGTCACAGGATACAAAATGAACATACAGAAGTCCATTGTATTTCTATACACTAATAACGAAGCAGAAGAAATTAAGAAAACAATCCCAATTACAATTGCACCAAAAATAATGATACCTAGGAATAAACTTAACCAAGGAGAGGAAAGACCTGTACTCCGAAAACTATAAAACTTTGATGAAAGAAATGAAAATGACACAAAGGAAAAGACGTTCCACGCTCATGGAATGGAAGAACAAATATTGTTAAAATGAACATACCACCCAAAGCAATCTGCAAATTTAATGCAATCCTCATCAAAATACCAATAGCATTTTTCACAGAACTAGAACAAACAATCCTAAAATTTATATGGAACCCACTAAAGACCCCAAATAGTCATATCAATAGAAAAACAAAGCTAGAGGTATCACAATTCCAGATTTTGAGATATACTACAGAGCTGTAGTAATCAAAACAGTATGATGCTGGCACAAAAACAGATACACAGATCAGTGGAACAGAATAGAGAGCCCAGAAATAAACCCACAATTACATGGTCAATTAATTATCAACAAAGGAGGCAAGAATATGCAATGGGAAAAAGCCTCTTCAACAAATGGTCTTCAAGAAAACTGGACAACTACATGCAAAACATTGAAACTGGACTGCTTTCTTACACCATACACAAAAGGAAACTCAACATGGATTAAAGACCTAAATATGAGACCTGAAGCTATAAACATCACAGAAGAGAGCACAGGCAGTAGTCTCTGACATTGGTCCTAACATCTTTCTAGATAGGTCTCCTGAGGCAAGGGAAGCAAAAGCAAAAATGAACTATTGAGACTACATCAAAATAAAAAGATTGTGCACAGCAAAGGAAACAGCCAACAAAACTAAAAGACAACATACTGAATGGGAGAAGATATTTGCAAATGACATACTCGATAAAGGGTTAATACCCAAAATATATAAAGAAGTCATATAACTCAACACGCAAAAACCAAATAATCCAATTTAAAAATAGGCAGAAGACATGAACAGACATTTCCCCAAAGAAAACATACAGATGGCAAACAGACACATGAAAAGATGCCCAACATCATTCATCATCAGGGAAATGCAAATCAAAACCATAATGAGATATCACCTCACACCTGTCAGAATGGCTCAAATCAAAAATGCAGGAAACAAGTGTTGGAGAGGATGTGGCGAAAAATGAACACTTGTGCACTGTTGGTAGAAATGCAAACTGGTGCAGCCACTGTGGAAAACAGTATGGAGGTTCCTCAAAAAATTAAAAGTAGAATTACCATATGACCCAGTAATTGCACTACTGGCTATTTACCCAAAGAATACATAAAACACTAACTCAAAAGGATATATGCAACCCTATGTTTATTGCAGCATTATTTACAATAGCCGAATTAGGGAAGCAGCCCAGTGTCCACTGATAGAAGAATGGATAAAGAAGATGTGGTAAGTGTATATATATGGAATATTATTCAGTCATAACAAAGAATGAAATCTTGCCATTTTCAACAACATAAATGGAAGTAGAGGGTATAATGCTAAGCAAAGTCAAGTCAGTCAGAGAAAGACAAATACCATATGATTTCATTCATATGTGGAATTTAAGAAACAAAACAAACAAAGAAAAAAAAAAGACAAATCAAGAAATAAACTCTTAACTATAGAGAACAAATTGATGGTTACCAGAGGGGAGGTGGGTGGAGGGCTAAAGTAGGTGAAGGGGATTAAAGAGTACACTTAACGTGATGAACGCTACATAATGTATAGAATTGTTGAATTACAACACTGTACACTTGAAACTAATATAACACTATGTTAACCATACTGGAATTAAAATAATAAAATAAAATGTTAAAAAAACTTTTAAAAAAAGTTTTCTTAAAAATAAATATATTCTGACCAGGAAAAAAAAAAAAAAAAAAACTCCATGCAAGTATTTGTCAAGAGCCACAAGTTCCTGACACACGGCTCCTATACCCTTGTAGTTTCCAAAGTGATAAGAACACTGAGAGCATGTTTTGTTCTAATATTTGGTCTTGGACCCTATTCCTGACACAGGGCTCCTAAATCCCTCAGAACTTCCTGGGTGATAGGAGAATCTTCTCTTCTACTGAGGTTACTTGGTGGGCTCCTGGAACTGGTCACCAGAAAGACCAAGCTATGATTAGAAGCTTAGAACTTTTAGTCCCACTCCCCATCCTCTAGGAAGGGGAGAGGGGCTGGAGGTTGAGTTAATGGTCAATCAATCCTATGTGATCCTCCATAAAAATCCCTATAAAACTGCGTTCAGAGAGCATCTGGGTTGGTGAACACACCTGCAGGCCAGGAGGATGGCACACTCCAGTCACACAGGGGTAGGAGCTCCTGTGCTCAGGACCCTTCCAGACCTCATCCTATGTATCTCTTCATCTGGCTTTTCATTTGTATACTTTATTGCATTCTTTGTAATAAACCTGTAAACATAAGTTTCCCAGAGTCTGTGAGCCATTCCAGCAAATGATCAAGCCCAAGGAGGGGGCTGAGGGGACCTTGATTTATAACCAATCAGTCAGAAGCCCAGGTGAGAAGCTGGGACTTGTGATTGGCATCTGAAGTTGGGCAGTCTTGCGGGACTGAGCCCTCAGCATGTGGGATCTGACCGACTCCAAGTGGATGGTGTCTGAATTGAAGTGAATTACAGGACACCCAGCTGGTGTCACAGACAATTGCTTGCTGTGTGGAAAACCCACACATGTGGGTATCAGAAGTCTCATGTGCGTGTAAAGAAGAAATAAAGGAGTGCTTCTCTTTACATGCAGCTAAAAATCCTTTTTTTAAGTAGACTCCATGCCCAGCATGGAGCCCAACAAGGGGCTTGCTCTCACAACCCTGAGATCAAGACCTGAGTTGAGATAAGAGTCAGATGCTTAACCAACTAAGCCACCCAGCTGCCCCTAAAAATCCTTTAAAAAAAAAAAAAAAAAAAATGAAGAAAACGTGTCACTTTCAATCTTGGCCTATGAAATGGTGGATTCTGAGCCAAGAAAGGGAAATGAAACTATCCCCTGACTTTTCTTTTAAACAAAAAAAAAAAAAAACTTACATATGAGCTTTATTTTCTCTAAAGGATTAGGAATTCCAGACATAGGTACATTGTATTGAATGCTTTTCCTTCCAAATAAAAATGATTGTATAATAAAACTGGGAAATTTAACATTTGACAGTCTAGTAATTTCCTTATAAATTGGAATGAGAAAAAAATCTGTTGAATTAAGTTTTTGTTGAAACTCAATTTCTTATAAGTGACTATGTGTTTTACCTTCTTAGTATTTGTTGCACTTACTACAGAAAGCAAAGATAGAAACATATCATGACATATGGGATGTCATGTGGGGCATAGCACCAAACCCTGAAACACTAATACTGAAGACAAAAAAAAAGGAAGTATGTATAGAACACTGGGAAGAAATGGTAAAGTGTAGGAGAAAGATCAGACTCCAGGGAATTTTCCTGAATTTGAGCATGACCTAGAAAAAGATAGAATTAGGCAGAGCTTTCAAGGAATACTGGATGGTTGGGGAAGCCCAAATAAAGGCAAGCATGTTTTCCTTTTTACAGTTTCAGGTGATTTTCCATGTTGGCATCATCTGGTGATTGGAGGGGAAAACTACCATTCTCTTGTTATTGGGTTTTACAGCAAAAGCAAAATAGCTAAAACTTTTTATGACTGTAATTTTCTGAATTTCCTACACTTATTTTCATATAAAAAGGACAATAAAAAATACTCTAGTTACTCTTGAATTAATATCAGAAAATATATAAGTGGAATGCCAATGTGGTATTACAATTAATTTTAAAAATATTATGTCAAAATCTAAATTACTAGGGTTTTAAAAAATAAATTGCTTCCAACGAAACCAGACATTGTAAAATTGTATAGATGCATTTCCATTTGTATTTATTTAGATGATTTCCAGTAAAAGCATTTTACAGATACTTGTTCATATTAATTGTAAGATATTTTTTGACCTAAACTGTTTGGGGGTAATTTGGATTTATACAATATTGGGTGTTGCAGAGACATACACCGCCTATCATATATGGATGTACTCCTCTACATCCCTACCCCTAGACAGTTAGATGGGGCTGTGTGACTTGTCCTGGCCGAAGGGCTAGACATCAAAGTTGTCCATATCCCTTCCAGAACAAAGCATTGTCGAGCTGCAGGGCATGACACAGCAGCTCTCTTTTTTTCTGTTCAGGGGACTAAGGAAGCCGAGTGTTCCAGATGGTGGAGCTTCAAGATGATCCACCTTCTGTCAGCCTGGGCCCCTGAATAGCCTTATGGAGCAGAACTCCAAGTGACCCACGGTAGAGAGGAATTATGATTGGGAAATAAACTTCTGCTGTGTTAAATTACATAGCATTATTCTGGCTAATTAACTGAGATAACGAGTATCTATATTCATCTACATAGAATGCAAAACACAAAACTATTATCATAGGAGTTAAATAATGTCATTAGTAAATTCAAATGTATATGCAAAAGCTGGGTTCACACTTTAGGCCACAGAGATAGTGCCAGGATAATTTTAGGCAAAAACCTCCATATCTGGTATTTGTCCACATTCTCTACTAATTTCATGGAATGTCTGCCTCAGATACTGAGAATGTTATGGTTTTATATCCCCTCCAGTCCTGCCGAGAAAAAATAACAAGAGAATGGTAGTTTTCCCCTCCAATCACCAGATGATGCCAACATGGAAAATCACCTGAAACTGTAAAAAGGAAAACATGCTTGCCTTTATTTGGGCTTCCCCAACCATCCAGTATTCCTTGAAAGCTCTGCCTAATTCTATCTTTTTCTAGGTCATGCTCAAATTCAGGAAAATTCCCTGGAGTCTGATCTTTCTCCTACACTTTACCATTTCTTCCCAGTGTTCTATACATACTTCCTTTTTTTTTGTCTTCAGTATTAGTGTTTCAGGGTTTGGTGCTATGCCCTTGATTCTTTCACATCACGCTGTCTCCTTCGAGTAGCTCATGCCTGCTTTTGGCTTCACTGACCTGCAAAAGTCACCACTTAGAGCAGATTCCTCACCAGCAGTGTGGGTGTATCTGAGGCCCCTTCATGGGGCATCGTCACTGTAAGAACCTCAAGCAGCCCCTCATCTTCCTCCAACCAATCTGCTTCTCTTCCTCTGTCCCCTCACTTGACATCCCCATCAACCCAGATACCTGGGTTGTTATTCTTGGAAATCCCCACTTATCCGAAGTTTTCATTTTTCCCCTCATACCTTATTTTTTTCTAATACACAGACCTACTCTTCTCACACATAGCCACTCTCCCCCACGCTATGCACCAGCACAGTCTCTTCCGACTCCTTTCCAATTCAACCCAGCTTCAAGTGAGCCTTCTAAATACAAATCACACCTGCATCTTCCAGTGCCTCCCAGGGCCCATCCTCCCCTTACCATGGTCTCTAGGTCCTTTGCCATCCCACCTCTGCTGTTCTATTAAGCCACTTTTTTCTCCTCTCCTGGTACTCTGAATTCCAGCCATACCAAAGGGTTTATGCATCCCTGGACTCTGCATACACCCACACCTCTGGGCCCTTGCTCTCACTGTGCCCTCTACCTGAAATGCCTCTCTCATCTGTTCATCTGGCTAAGCAGTGGCCATCATTTGGGTTTCAGCTTGGACACCACCTCCTCAAGGATGCCTTCCCTACCCTCCCAGCTGACCTGGGTCCCTCCTCTCTGCTTCTCCACTGACCTTGCTTCCCTCTGACACGGACCCATCATATCACCCTGCATGGCCTGTCTCCTAGCCTATCTCCCCTTCTCCCTCCCTCCTGGATGAGCTCCTGTGGGCCCACAGAGGTGGATTCCCCCACAAAGCTGAGGCCCCTTTCCTCAATGCTCCTCACTTGCCCAGTCCCCTCCCAAGGCCCTGACAGCGGCCCCAGCAATGTGTTCTCATGGTCATATGATTTGTCAAAAATAAGACATTTAAACATAATTGGTTAATAATGCCATCTTTCTCCAGCTGACTTCCCCTCTGTGTCATTTCCCTTCCTGGAGTTGGCATTGGAACAGCTGTGGGATCGTTTAGTGGGTATTTCACAAAGGGCTGTGCAGTCATTCTCAGGAAATACTCTTACCACCCACTGGCCGACTCCTCCAGCATCTTGTACAAAGGTGCAAGTCCAGAGATTGTATGATGGCATAAACATGTTCCACTGCACCTGGGGGTGGAAGAGAAATCAAGTTCAAAATGCATGGAGTCAGAGCTCCATCGTACAACCACAGGAAGATTAGTTACCAGCAAAGGCTTCAGTGCCTATCCACACTATCTTAGATAGTGCCATCCTAGATAAAAAGGTCTCTCTTCTCAGGAATACATTTAATAATGTTGTACACACAACTATACATTTGGCACACATTTTAAAATTTTTTATGGAAATGCAACAAAATAAATTTTATCTTAATTCTTGCACTGTAAGGCACAAACCTACAGCAATACTACAAACAGAAAACATGTCTATGTAGGAAATAGCACGTTTTAAACATCCCCATGTATCACGGAGTATCTAACACAATTTCTCCTCCAAAAAATCTGCAAGTTTCAGATAAAACTGCATACAAATTACCACTGATGAATGTGAACTAACTTGAATTTAAAGAAAATCTTTAAAGAAAAAAAAATTACCACTGATGCAAGAGAAGGACCTGAAGAAACTTGCCTGGAAAAACTCCAACACAGTCAAAATATATTGTCTAAAAGTAAGTTGATTTCACAATTATGCAGTTAAATACAAAGTACTAGTATTTAAAAACGTATTTGGATTTCTTTGTGTGTTCCTTAATTACAGGTATTTTTTTTCCAGAGTTAATGATCATTCCAAAACTCAAATACAACAGAAAGGAAGTATCCTAATGGAAGCCAAAAATACCAACTAAAAGACAGACTAGGAGAGATGTCAGTATGTCCAAACCTCTCACATCACTTTAGACTAAAATGTTGAGGTCCAGATGAAGACAAGGAAGGAATCACGGTATCCAAAAAGTGTAGATAATGAAATAACAGAAGAGATAGAAGATGATGAGGATCAGAATACTACCAAACAAGAAACAAACAAGCAGAAGGAAATACGATCCATATCCTGAAAATAGAAGTTTTTTCCAAATTTACAACAATCCTCACATTTCCATGACATACTATAAGGATTCGTGAGGATGAAAGAGGTTTTCCTAAACTACCAATAATATACAGTAATGTCTGATAAACTATGCAAGAAGAGAGACTGAATCACCTTTCTGTCCTCACAGTAAATGACATTACAAAATTGTCCCTACATGAATTGACAATTAAAGAATATGCTACCAAAATAGGTTAGTAAAAATTATTACAGAGTGGCATCTAGCTGTTAATTCAAGGACAATATTATTTGTCTAGTTTTGTCAGCTTCTAAAAATCTGAAATTTGATGTCATTTCTTTCTTCCTCTAAATAAACATCTACTTTTTACCTACTTTTTTTTAAAGATTTATCTATTTTAAAGAGAGAGAGAGAGCACAAGTAGGAGGGGCAGAGGGAGAGGCAGAGAGAATACCAAGCAGACTCCCCGCTGAGCACAGAGCCCAACACAGGGCTCGGTCTCATGAGCCGAGGCGAAGAGTCGGATGCTTAACCGACTGCACCACCTAGGCACTCTAACTCTTTACCTACTTTTGTGATCATCAGCCTGTATTATTTTCCGGAAAGGGCAGACAAAAGCTGGGCCCACTCCCGGGTGCATGGGGACTCTGTTTCCATGTTTCTCTCCACTGCCTTACCCTGTGCCTTGCTCAGGAAACAAGCAGCTTGTGAGTCAGCTGTGCTATTACTGCCCTACCCTGAGTCTCCCTAGGTCACTCCACAGTGTAGTGCTCTGCCAGTGTCCAGGCCTTCCTCGCCCCAAGGGCTGTGATCCCTGCAGCTGGGGGGAGTGCCAGGCCAGAGGGCATACACAGCTGCACACCACAGAAGAGCAAATGTCCTGGGAACTCTGGTTTTGATATCCACAGCCCAGCAAAGAGCCCCACCTCTGTCACTGAATCACTAGAGTTAAGCCAGCATCACAGAAACGAAGAATGACCTGATAGAATCACTGGACACCCTGGATAGTCTACGGACTCATCTGCTTGTTCATGAAGCAGAGCTCCTCACTGTTTGCTACAGCAGTAAGAATTCTCTCCCTCTCTCCCACCACTGCTTCCTTGGAAAGGGATGCTCAGTGAGGATGCGCAGGCCTCCATCTGGCCAGGTCTTCACTGCCGCTCTTCCTGCGGGCTGCCTGAGTCCCAGACAAAAGCTGTTATTAATCCTCCTGCTTCAGGGCTTTAGTAGACTGTGAAAAGCATTTTCTCCTGGGCGTGCTTAAAAAGACCCAGGGTGTTGCTGTAATGACTTGCCTCAAACAGTATCCTCCAAAGGGAAGCTGCCAACTTGGTCATTTCTTAGAAGGTCCACATTCTGCTGAGGTCTCCCACTTACCCGAGTGCTGAGCAGAAGCTGCGCACAGAGCCAGGCCTCCACCACGTGGACCGGCCCCACGGGCCAGCACAGAAAAGGACTTTCACACCGAGTACACAACTGACAGAAGGAGCTACAGCCTATGCATCGACATCTTCTTTCCTGCTCTGCTAGAAATAACCAGAGGGCACAAGCACATCCTAAGTGCCTTCTTTTTTTTTAAGATTTTATATTTATTTGAGACAAAGAGAGACAGAGCACAAGCAGAAGGAGCAGCAGGCAGAGGGAGAAGCAGGCTCCTCGCTGAGCAAGGAGCCCAACGCGGTACTCAATCCCAGTACCCTGTGACCACGACCCGAGCCAAAGGCAGACGCCCAACCAACCGAGCCACCCAGGTGTCCCCTAACTGCCTTATTTTTATAGTTAATCTTCCCAACAGCCTATGAGGTATACTTTTATTAACCCCATTTTGCAGATGTGGAAATTGAAGTCCATACGGACTAAGTGATCTGCCCAAGGACAAGCAGCTGGGGATGGTATCAAACCAGACAATTAGACCCTGTGTTTAACTGTTTTAACTGTAAAATAACCGTGTTCACAGCAACCCCATAACCACACACCTAGTTGGTGCCAGACCCTGGGCGAAGCAATGGCAAGTCACAGATGAGAAAGACATTTTCTTCTCCCAATACCTGTAAGGAACCCGTGGGATGGTGGGTGGGGGCGGAGAGAGACATTTGAGGAGGGGATTTATAACACAGCGAAAATGCAAACACAATGTGTGCTAATGGAAGGAAGCCTGGACAAGTAAGGAAAGGTTTGCTAATTCAGGTCTAAAAGAGAGCTGTTTTGTTTCCCACAGTAATTTTCTACAGAAGTCCTTCCACATTACATCTACAATAGAGCTGGTTTTATAGGAGGATGGGAAGACACTGAGGTGCAGAACCAGTACCAAATCTTCATTTCTGTGTCTTAGGATTCTTGATAGCAACTCCCATTTCTTATAGTATACCCATTCAAATACCACCATTTCCCAGGCTAAAAAACACGCCGAGGCTCAGAGAGCTCAGGGGACCAGAGCCAGGTCACAAAGCACAACCCAAATCTGAATGCACGTCTGCTGTTACACCACCAAGGGACCGCCACAAGACCTGGGACCGGACAGACTCCGGGCTGAGCTGGAGATTTTGAGCCCCGCTCCTCCTCCACAGCTGCTTTACCCCACCAGGCCCAAGATTCATTGCCACCGGCGTTCAGGGCCTGAGCTCAGCTCTCTGGGGACCACACTGGAGGAGCGCGGTGACTCAGGGCCTCCACTCTAAATTCCTATTAAGCACTCTAGATTTAATAGCTGCTATTAATATAAATTATGCTTCATTAAGCGTGAAGCTAAGGAGAACTCAGCTCAGAGGCTCCAGTTCAATACAAGGCTGAAGGACAAACAGAACAGCTATTTTTAATCCCAGCAATGTCAGTGGAGAGAAAGCAGCCTGACATTGCATGTGCCCGTCACTGCTGCTGCTGCAAATCGAGTTTTTCACATTTTCACATAAATAGCTCTTGTTTTCAGCTCAAGGTGTATAACAGAGGTGAACCTTTCTAATTCTTGAGAGATGGTGATACCCATAACATTTTTCCCTTCAGGAAACATTTTTCTAGGAAGCCTGAGAAGGAGCCGGAAGGGAGGAGCAGGCCCTCGAGCAGACCCTGCCCCACATCTCCGAGCAGGCTCCACTTGTCACAGGCTGGGGCACTCGCGAGGCCTGTCCTGCGGCCCGTGCCATCACCTCGCTGGCTGTGCAGGCTGTGGCGTCTCCTGAGGCAACTTAAGAGCAGGTGAAAGTCACACCTGTGGTATCCTTCTAGATCAGGGGTCAACAACGTTTTCTGTGAAAGGCCAGAGACAAACTATTTTAGATTTCATGGGCCCTGTGCTCTCTGTTCCACCCATTCGACCCTGCTGTTGTAGCACAAAAGCAGCCACAGACCACTCATAACGGAAGGCCCATGACTGGACTCCAAGAAAACTTTATTTACAAAAAATGGGGGGTGGGCCGTATTTGGCTCCCAGGCTGTAGAGTCTCCTACCTCTGTCTGATTCAAATTTCCTGTTCCATCCTAGATGTTTTCTTCTTTAAAGTTTTTTTTTTTTTTTTTTGATAGAGAGAGACACAGCGAGAGAGGGAACACAAGCAGGGGGAGTGGGAGAGGGAGAAGCAGGCTTCCCGCTGAGCAGGGAGCCCGATGCGGGGCTCGATCCCAGGACCCTGGGATCATGACCTGAGCCGAAGGCAGACGCTTAACGACTGAGCCACCCAGGCGCCCCCCTAGATGTTTTCATAATGGGTATAAGCTTAGTCTTTTATAAACATAGTTATATCACCTATATCTGCAAAGTTACATACAACTGGCATTCATTAAAAAAAAAAATCTCTACATGATGCCAGTGCAAGATTACGGCATTACCATGTGTGGATTGGTTGAATTTACTTATCATCTCCACTATGCTCAACGAAGTCTGTGATACACATTCACGGAGGTGCAGTTTGCAATTTGCTTTTGCTGAGAAGTCAGTTCATATGCGTTTATATTTTGTATAGCACATGATCTTTTTTATTTGTTCTAAGAATCTGTAATGGGTTCTGCTAATGAAATTCTCCAGCTCATTCACTGTGGCAGGTGTATTAGTCACGGGTCTCCAGAGAAACAGAGCCAATATATGTAATAAGGTATTGGCCCACGCAATTACAGAGGCTGAGAAGTTCCATGATCTGCCGCCTGCAAGCTAGAGAAGCCAGGAAGGCCAGTAGTGTGGTTCAAAGGCCTGTGAGCCAGAGAGCTGATGGTGTAGATTCCAGTTGAATCTGAAGGCAAAGGGCAGAAGACTGACGTTCAGCTCAGCACTCAGGCAGAGAAAGAATTCTCCCTCCCTCTGCATTTTTGTTGGATTCAGGCCCTCAATGGATTAGAGGATACCCACCTGCACTGAGGAGGGCCATCAGCTGTACTCAGTCTACTAATTCAAATGCTAATCTCTTCAGGAAACACCCTCACAGACCCCCCCCCCCCCCCACGAAATAATGTTTAACCAGCTATCTGGGCATCCCATGGACCAGTTAGTTGACACATAAACTTAACTGTTATAGTAGGTTAGACACTTGTTCAGGTAATATTTATTCCCACCTCCTTTCGAGAAGTTCATTGCCCTTGAGTTTGATGTGATTTACCTTGGCCAATGGGAAGTCAGAGTACATTAAAGGAAAAGAGGCTTAAAATTACAGAGTTGGGCCTGCCTTTCGCTCCAAGTACATGCCAGTAAGGTGGTAGAGCTGCTTCCAAGAGTATGTGAGGAACAGGTTGCACAGTCTTCAATAAAAGGGATTTAAAAAAAAAAAAATGCTTGAATAAGATTTTCAGGGAAAAAAGTAACGAAACAAAAAAATATATTTAAAAATAATTGCTATGCCATATGTGAAACTAGTTACTGTCCTACAGAGCAATAAAACCATAATTTGTTTTTTTTCTCTATCAAGCAGAACTCAAGTCAGCATGCAACTTTACAATGTCTGAGCTCTAATAAATGGTAAAACACAAGGTCAAACACAGTAGCATCTCATAAACAAATTATCCTTGGGTGAGCCTTTTTTTTTTTTTTAAGACTTATTTGAGAAAGAGCACAAGCAGGGAGGGCAGAGAGAGAATCCCAAGCAGGCACCCCACTGAGCACGGAGCCCAAGATCATGACCTGAGCTGAAATCAAGAGTCAGATGCTTAACCGACTGAGCCACCCAGGTGCCCCTTGGTTGAGCCTGTTAGCCATTTAAAATTCCTGTATTTTTGCCTTATTTTCAAGCTTCAAGTAAATTTTCTTTACCGTTGTTTGAGAGATACACCATAATCCTAGAGAATAACCTTGGGTTATGAAGGAAAAACCATATGCTGAACAAGCACGCTCCGGAACTCCTTAGGTGGAGCAGACCTGGCAATGCTCCCACTGATTCATTCACCCCATGTAGATATACTACACATTCTGTGCACCCTATTGCCTCGGCTGTTCCACCTGGAGCAGGGAATGAATGGGCAGAAACCCTAAGGAGGAGGAAGACCCAACTCATTCTCCCATAGGCACAGCTTTTGAGGATTGCCTTGAACTCACAACTGTGGCAGCCTGCGGCTCCACTGTGTTCCATGACCTTGGGGCCACCGAGGAGGAGCTGGTACAAAGGTGTTAGGATGAGTGGTCAAGGGGTTTTACTGGCTTTCCTATGTTTGGCAGATGTCACCAAAGTGAATAACGTAATACCCCAAAACCCTCACAAAGATGCAAATAATCACAAATATTTTACTGTTGCTAATAGCACAGTATCTTCTTTAGTTCTGTCCTTTCCTAGTGACAGAACATCTTTTGGAGGGAATTACTGGGGCTCAGGTAAACTATGAGCCTCACTCAGGCTGTCAGACCCAGGTAAAGTTAAGTGCACTTAGATTTATCTTGGTAAGTGAATAAGCATCACTCGGATCTCACACACCCAGAACAGACAGAAGGGATGCCAGACGGACTGCAGGAAGGTTCCCTGAATCTCTCAGGGCTCTCCCAGAAGTCTTAAGTTTCTTCTCAATAGGCTGAAGACCAAACTTTTGCTTCAAAGGGCCAGACAGCCAATACTTGGGGCTTTGCGGGCCATACCATCTCTGGTGCAAATACCCGACTTAGGAGTGAAAATAGCGATAGAAAATGTAAGCCGACAAATGACTGCGACTGAGGGCCAATAATTTACAACAAGTGGCAGGCTAAGTTGGGGCCATGTTTCGCCACTGCTCTAGACTATAGCAGACCCCCTAAAGCAACGCGACGACGACCCCTCCCGCGATTGCACAGCCCTGATAGGCTCACTTCCTACACCTCCGTACCTAGGTCCTTAAAGCGAGGTAAACTGTCGGTCTGCTTTTCCCACCCTCTGTGGGAGCTCAATCATTTACGTGCAATTAGCGCAGCAGCTGAGGGGCTGCACACAACGCTAGCTCCTTAAAAGTGGCCAAGGGAAACGAGAAGACTCAGCCCGAGCGGCTGTGAGCTACAGCCCAACTCACCAAGGGCGACTAGATCAGGCTTTGGCTCCCAAGGCCCAGCACAGCGTCGGGCGCGCAGGTGGGGTGCAGGTCTTCGGGCCAGGGACGACACGGACGGGGACGTGGAGCTGGACGTGCTCAGAGGCCCAGACGAGGCCTGAGCTGCTAGCAACCCGAAGCTCACAGCCGGAGGGGGCGCCTGCGCACTGTGAGGACCGGGTAGTGACACCCCCGCGGCAGCCCGCAGTCTCCGCCAAAGCCCCTCCCCCTTAAACAGCCGCAGACCGGAAGCGGGAAGCAATTGGCAATGGGGCGCGTCACGCAGCCCTATCACGAGCTACCGTCCAATACCTTCGGGAGAACTTCCTTGGTAAACTGTGTAGAGCTTTTTGGTTTTGGCAGGGAAAAAGTGGAAAGAAAAAAACTCTGAAAACAAGGTCTTTGAAATGCGAATTCCAATTCCCTTGGAAAAACTGTTAGTACGTAAGTTGTACAGAACTTTCTTTTCCTTTGAAAGAAACAAGGGGAAATGAGTTCTGAAAGCAAAGCCTTTGAAAGAATCTTAGAAACAGCTCCACCTTTGCTCCAAAACTCTTCTAGCAGGCTTAGAAAAGCCAGCGATTGACAAATAGGTGCCGGTTAAACGAAGCGTGTTATTTACTTGGTGCTGTAAGGTATCTGTAACATAGGCCCTCCGGAGGGAGAGATACAGACAAGGCCCTGGGTCCCTCCACCTACCTGACTCCATGCCTTGTGGGGTGTACATCAAGTTCCCACTGGGCAGGCAAAAGGGTTCCATGGTTCAAGGTATTCATATCCCACCCCAATTGTTTCCAAGTAGGAAATCACACTCCAGTTAAATTAACCAAGATTAAATACTGATCCTCACAATTGCCATAGTGAAGCTAATTCAAGGTCTAAGAACAAAAATTCATGGCTTTAGAGGTTGATTTTGGAATTCAAGTCATATGGAAAATGTATTTGAGCTACAGTCTCCGCCCTCAAGTGTTAATAAGCTCAAAGGGCGGGTGTGTCCTTCTAAGCTGAATATGTATCTTATTGAGGGTGTTTGTGTCTTGCTGATTTGAGCTTCACCTGTTTTAAGCCTCACACATCCATAAAGATTATAAAAGGTGACTCTCTCTTTATCCCTCTGGTCCACATCCTTAAAACCAAGTTATTTGTGTAGTTTGATCATTTACCCAACATAGGACGCACATCCCATAATCAAAATAGAAAGAAGAGTGGGACTTGGATCCAGATAGCATTGTAAGTACATAGTTTGAAGCCCCCTTCCTTTCCTCCCATCTTGAGCACATAGTAATGACAGATGAAATATAAAAAGAAATGTAAAAAAAAAAAAAATTATAGCCAAGTTCAAAGTCGAGATGACGGTCTATGGATGTGAATTGGAAGGGAAATCCAAAGGGGTGAGTGGAAGCTGGAACTGCTGTCTTGCTAAGCTCTCCATTAGTCTGGGATGCCTGAGAGTTTTGTTCTTGCATAGTAGGTAGATAGTATATGTGTTAAACACCAGGTAAAAGACCCATATCAGGCTCACCCCTCAGGGCTTCTGGGAAAGGTTTTCTTCCCAAAAAAGCGTTTGTGGGGAAAAAGCTGCTGTCTTCTGCTTATATCTCCCATCTCACCTGGGATGTTATTATGTAATGACAGGATGCCTGAAGCCGAGACAGCCTCTTGCCACTGTTGAGGAAAAGGGAAGATACTGACCTGGAATCCTGATGTTGTTGGACCACTCATTGACCCTTGGACCACCCAGCCTCTGTACTCCTAAAGTAAATAGTACATGTCATATAGTCTAACTAGTGCTGGTTGGATTTCCTCTTGCAGGAAGTCAAATGCATCCTAAGTGAAATAGTGTTATGTGTGTGTAGGTAGGGAGGTGGGCCAAGACCTCCCTCTTAAGCCTGCAAACAAAAATTCCAATGCACATGAGGAAATCAAATTTGATAAAAGACCTAAAACAAACTAATAAACTCCATGAATTCACCCCAAACAAAAGTAAAATTGTAGTCTAAAAATAACTTTAAATAAATATATCTAAGGTCCTCAGTGAGAAGAAGTATCACCAATAAAGGGACAGAAAGTATGAGACAAAATCAGGCAGAAGTTAAAACAACAAAAAACTCTTGAAAAACTAATTAGAAACCTTGAAAATTAAATATATAGTCATTGAAGTAAACTCAATAGGCAAAGTGTACAAGAAACTGGACACAGTGTAAGAATGGACTCAGAGGAAGTGAGCTGTAGGATAGCCATAACAGAGGTAATTGTCAGAAAAATCCACTAAGAGACATGGAGGATAGCAAAGAAGTAATATTTGAGAGAGAAAAGTAGAACATTTCCAGGATTTAAGAGAGACATTAATTCTCACATTAAAAGTTTGCTCTGAGCACAAAGCAGGATTGACACAGATCAACAAAAGTTGACATGTCACAATGAAAAGGATAAAGAGAAAAATCTTTAAAATACCCAGACAAAAAAAATTACTAACTAAATAAGATGTGGTGATTAGACTGCCCTGGGGTATGGCTGGAAATTCCTCCCTCTTCCTGGGCTGTCCTCACTGCTCAGATTTCAGTACACTATCTTTGCTAACACTCTCTCGAATCTTGATCCTGTCATTAATTTCTTATCCCTTCCCCCATCTTATTCCCCACATTTCTTCAATATCCAAAGCCTACTCCCCTCCCATCTCAGCTTTTTTATTCATATCTCCTCTTGCTCAACTCCACATCAGCCGTTCTCTCACCAAACATCACCTTTTTTTCATTTATATCTCTATTATTTTTCCAAATAGGATTTGTGGTGCTTTGAAATCTGTATGCAATAGACAAAAAGAGTAATTGATTAGCAACCATCAGAACAAGACACTGAAGCCACAATTCCTAAAAATATTCTTTGCACAGTACTTCACACTTACTAAGGTCACACAGTTCAATGGGAGCTTTCAAGTGTCCAAAGCAAAAAGAGAAATACATTCAGTGCAATATTTTTAGTTTCCATAAAAAAATACAATGTATGAGTTGGTAAGGAGAAGTATTTCCATACAGAAGTCACGGATACAGGACCATGTTACAAGCTCTCTCTTGCTCCTACCCTCAACAGCATTTCTGTGACACCAAGGTGGATGGGTAGGTGTTAAGTCACAGAAACTCAGTTCCTTAGTGGCCTTTTGAAGCCTCTGAAAGACCCAGGCTGGAGCACAGAGCATGATCTGGCTATCATGGCTTCTCCCATCAAGCAAGCTGCAGCTGACCAAAGTAGGCAATTCCTCTGAATGTGCATCTTTGGCAAATAGGTATTTATCACACGTGTAGTTCTTCACATTCAATGAATCTGTGTAGCTGTTTTAAAGCCTTTTTAAGTTTTCATTATTCTTTTCTCTTTTTCTTATATTTAAGCATCTTAAATATGCTTTGGTCAGTTCCTCTAAGAGCATATCAATTGGATTGGTAACAGTCTTTGACATACTAAAGAAGACAAAAGAAAAAGTTGCCTCAAAGAATGCAGAAATTATGTAAAGGACAAAACTGTCCAATTTTGTGATGTTAGGTACAAATATTTAGGCATATACATCATTAGATGGGTCATATATGGAGGAAGCTTAACTGAATATTTCCCAAGTGTGACAACAATCCTAAAAATGTGCATGACATTTCCAAAAATAAATTATTAAATCAAAAGACATTTCTAAAATTATCAATAATAAAAAAGGAAATTTGAATCAACCATGCTAGAGGAAAGACTGAATTGCCATTTAATTCTGTCTCTAAACATTGATATTACAAAATTATTAACATGTGAAAAGTCAATCAAAGAGTATATAGCCCAAAAAGGTCGCAAGAAAAACTCATCCAGGAAACTCTCCTATTCATGAGATGAGGATGATGAGGGCAAGAGTGGTTGCTTCATGCCCCCAACACCTAAAAAGCTGGCCAGGGCTAGAAGTTGGCATTCCAGCCTCCAGCACACACCTCTGTTTCTGATCTTGCAGAACCTCCTACATATGTCGCATGGGAACACAGCTCAGATTCTGAGCACTAGTGGCTGAGTTCAAACGTGGCCCTGTGACTTGCTCTTCCATACCACTGTCCTCTACAGGCAGCTCTTTGTCTGCTTAAAGACTGCATTCTTTGTTGTTGTTTTGGTTTGGAGATGGTTGGTTTTTGTTTTATTTGAGTATAGTTGACACACAACGTAACATTAGTTTCAGGTGTACAACTTAGTGATTTGACAAGTTTATACATTATGCTATGTTTACAAGTATAGCTACCATCTGTCCCATTACATCATTATTACGATATCATTGACTGTATTCTTTATGCCCTGTTTTTTATTCCTGTGATTTACTCATTCCATAACTGGAGGCCTATATCTCCCTCTCCCCTTCACCCATTTTGCCAAACCCCCTATTCCCCTACCCTCTGGCATCCGTCAGTTTGTTCTTTGTATTTATAATTCAGATTCTGCTTTTGTTTGTTTATTCATTTTCTAGATTCCATTTATGAGTGGAATCAAATGGTATTTGTCTTTCTCAGTCTGACTTATTCACTTAGCATAATACCCTCTAGGTCCATCTATGTTGTCTCAAATGGCGTGATCCCATCCCTTTTTATGGCTGTGTAATATTCCATTGTGTCCATATACCACATTTTCCTTATCCATTCATCTATTGACGGATACTTAGGTTGCTTCCGTGTCTTGGCTATTATAAATAATGCTGCGATAAACTTGGGGTGCATGTATCTTTTCAAATTCGTGGGTTTTTTTTTTAATTTTATTATGTTATGTTAGTCACCATACAATACACCATTAGTTTCTGATGTGGTGATCCACGATCCATTGTTTTCGTATAACACCCAGTGCTCCATGCAGTATGTGCCCTCCTTAATACCCATCACCGGGCTAACCAATCCCCCCTCCCCCCTCCCCTCTAAAACCCTGTTTGTTTCTCAGAGTCCATAGTCTCTCATGGTTTGTCTCTCCCTCTGATTTCCGCCCCCTTCATTTTTCCCTTCCCTCTCCTAATGTCCTCCATGCTATTCCTTATGTTCCACAAATAAGTGAAACCATATGATAATTGACTTTCTCTGCTTGTTCTACTTTTGTGAAAAATGCTATTGGTATTTTGATGGTGGTTGCATTGAACCTGTAGATTGCTTTGGATAATATAGACATTGTGACCATATTAATTTTTCCAATCCCTGAGGATGGAACATCTTTCCATTTGTTTGTGTTGTCTTCAATTTCTTTCATCAATGTTTTATAGTTTTGAAAGTACAGGTCTTTCACCTCTTTGGTTAAGTTTATTTCTCTTTTTTTTTTTTTTTTGGTTAAGTTTATTTCTAGGTATTTTATTACTTTGGGTGCAATTATAAATGGTGGGTGTTTTTAATTTCTCTTTCTGCAATTTTATCATTAGTATATAGAAATGCTATTGATTTCTGGGTATTAATTTTGTATCCTGCCATCTTTGTTGAATTTATTTATTACTTCTAGTAGTTTTGGGGAGAATCTTTAGGATTTTCTATGTATAGTATCATGTCATCTGTGAATAGTGACAGTTTAACTTCTTCCTTACCGATATGGAGGCTTTTTATTTATTTTTCTTGTCTGATTGCTGTGGCTAGGACTTCAAGTAGTATGTTGAATAAGAGTGGCAAGAGTAGACATCTTTGTCTTGTTCTTGACCTTAGAGGGAAAGCTCTCAGTTTTCCACCATCGAATATGATGTTAGCTATGTGTTTTTCATATGTGGTCTTTATTAGGTTGAGGTATGTTCCCTCTAACCCCATTTTGTTGAGAGTTTTTATCATGAATGGATGTTGAATTTTATCAAATGTTTTTTCTACATCTATTGAGATGATCATATGATTTTTATCCTTCGTTTCATTGTTATGGTGTATGATGTTGATTGATTTGTGAATATTGAACCAACCTTGCATCCCAGGAATAAATCCCACCTGATCACGATGAATGATTTTTTAATGTATTGCCACATGTGGTTTGCTAATATTTTGTTGCGGATTTTTGTATCTATGTTCATCAGGGATATTGGCCTGTAGTTTTCTTTTTTTGTAGTGTCTATCTGGTTTTGTATCAGGGTAATGCTGGCCTCATAGAATGAATTTGGAAGCTTTCCTTCCTCTTCTAATTTTTGGAATAGTTTAAGGAGAAACTCTTCTTTAAGTATCTGGTAGAATTCACTCATGAATCTATCTGGTCCTGGACTTTAATTTTCTGGTAGTTTTTTGATTACCTATTCCATTTCATACTTATAATCACTTTATTTCTTCCTGGCTCAGTTTTGGAAGATTGTATGCTTCTAGAAATTTGTCCACTTCTTCTAGGTTGTCCAGTTTGCATTTGGCATATAATTTTCCTAGTATTCTGTTATAATCCTTTGTATTTCTGTGGTATCAGTTGTTACTTCTTCTCTCTCATTTCTGATTTTACTCATTTGGGTACTTTCTCTTTTTTTCTTGATGAGTCTGGCTAAGGGTTTGTCAATTTTGTTTATCTTTTCAAAGAACTAGTTCTTGGTTTCATCACTTTTCTTTTTTTAGTCATTTATTTCTCCTCTGGTCTTTATTATTTCCTTTCTTCTACTCACCTTGGGCTTTGTTTGTTCTTTTCTTTCTAGTTCCTTTAGGTGTAAGGTTAAATTGTTTATTTAAGTTGTTTCTTGTTTCTTGAGGTAGGACTGTATTGCTATATATTTGCCTCTTAGAACTGCTTTCACTGTGTCAAGAAATTTTTGGACCATTGTGTTTCATTTTCATTTGTCTCCATATATTTTTCTTTCATTTCTTCTTTGATTGCTCCATTGACTCATTGGTTGTTTATTATCATGTTGTTTAGTCTCCATGCAATGTGTTTTTTCCAGTTTTTTTCTTGTGATTTATTTCTAGTTTCATACCATTGTGGTCAGAAAAGGGGCATGGTATGATTTCAGTCTTCTTAAATTTTTTGAAGCATGTTTTATGGCCTAATATGTGATCTGTTCTGGAGAATGTTCCATGTGCACTTGAAAAGAATGTGTATTCTGTTGGTTTGGGGTGGAATGTTCTGTATATATCTGTTGTGTCCATCTGGTACAATGTGTCATTCAAAGACATTGTTTCTTTATTCTTTATTCTTTATTTCTTTCCTTATTATCTTTATTTCTTTATTTTTCTTTATTATCCAAACATCTTGTCTGTCAGATGATCTATCCATTGATGTAAGTGGTATGTTATAGTCCCCTACTATTATTGTATTGCCCTCAATTTCTCTATTTATGTCCATTAATATTTGCTTTATGTATTTAGGTACTCCAGTGCTGGGTGCAGAGATATTTATAATATTATATCCTCTTGTTGGATTGATCTCTTTATCATTATCATTGTATAATGCCCTTCTTTGTCTTTTGTTACAGTCTTTGTTTTAAAGTCTATTTTGTCTGCTATATGTATTGCTACGCTGGACATTTTTTTGTTTGTTTCCATTTGCATGGTGAATGTTTTTCCATCCCTTTGCTTTCAGTCTGTATGCATCTTTAGGTCTAAAATAAGTCTCTTGTAGATAGCGTATAACTGGGTCTTATTCTTTTATCTGTTCTCCCACTCTGTGTCTTTTGATTGGAGCATTTAGGCCATTTACATTTAAAGTAATTATTGATAGGTATGTACTTATTGCCATTTTTAAAATTTGTCATCTAGTTGTTTTGTAGCTCTTCTTTCTTCCTTTCTTCTTCTCTTGCTTTCTTTCTTTGTGACCAATGAGTATCTATAGTGTTTTGTTTGGCTTGCTTTCCCTTTATTTTTTGTGTAACTATCATAGGTTTTGAGTTTGTGGTTACCATGAGGTTCATATATAATATCCCAAGTAAATAACCGTCCATATTAATTTGATGGCCATTTAAGTTCAAACATATTCTAAAAAAAAAAAAAAATCTTTTTTCTTTTACTTTTTCCTCTTCTCTTCCCTTTTTACTCACTTCTCCACATTTCACATGTATGTTGTCATATTTTACATCTTTTTATTCATATTTTTCTTGTGTTGAATTATGGTCATTTCTTTTCCACTTAAAGAAGTCCCTTTAACATTTCTCTAGTTTAGTGGTGATAAACTCTTTTATCTTTTTGTTTGTCTGGGAAACTCTTTATCATTCCTTTTAATTTGAATGATAACCTTGCCAGGTAGAGTATTCTTAGTTGTAGGTTGTTCCTTTCAGCACTTTGAATATATCATGCCACTCCCTTCTGGCTTACAAAATTTTTGCTGAAAAATCAGCTCATAGTCTTATAGGTTTTCCCTTGCAGGTAAACTTTTTGTTTCTCTCTTGCTTCTTTTAGGATTCTCTCTTTATCTTTAATCTTTGACATTTTATTTGTATGTGCCATGGTGTGGACCTCCTCAAGTTCATTTTGTTTGGAACTCTCTGAGCTTCTTGGGCTTGGATGTCAATTTCCCTCCTTAGATTAGGGAATTTTTCAGTTATTATTTCTTTGAATAAGTTTTCTAAATCTTTCTCACTCTTCTTCTGGGACCCCTATAATGCAAAGTTTTGTTTGCTTAACATTGTCCAAGAAATCTCTTAATCTATCCTAATTTTTTTACATTCTCTTCTATTTCTACTGTTCAGCTTGTGTGCTTTCCATTACCCCATCTTCCAGATGGCTGACACATTCTGCATCCTCCAATCTATTGTTGATTCCCTCTACTGTGTGTGTTTTTTTTAATTTCAGTTACTGTATTCTTCAACTGTGATTGGTTCTTTTTAATATTTTCTATCTCTTTATTGAAGGTCTTACTGAATTCTTCCATTCTTTTCTCCAGCCCAGTGAGTATCTTTACAATCATTACTTTAAATTCTTTATCAGGCATATTGCTTATCTCTGTTTCATTTAATTCTTTTACTGAGGTTTTTCTTGTTCTTTTGGAGTATTCCTCTGTCTCCCCAGTTTGCTTGACTTTCTGTGTTTGTTTCTATGGATTAGGCAAAATGACTACTCCTAAAGTTGAAGGAATGATCTGAGATATGGTGACCCCTATGCAGACTATGTATGCTTGGTGACTTTTGCCGGCTGACTGGAGCTATGACTATATATGCTACTCTTTTAAACCATGACTTTTTACAGAGAGAATAAAGAAATAATAATAATAATAGAAAAAATAAAATAACAGAAAAGAAAAAAGAGAACAAGAAAGAAAAGAATAAAACCAAAATGAGAAAATAAAAACAGGGGCGGCTGGGTGGCTCAGTTGGTTAAGCATCTGCCTTAGACTCAGGTCATGATCTCCAGGTCCTGGGATTGAGCCCCACATCAGGCTCCCTGCTCAGCGGGGAGTCTGCTTGTCCCTCACCCTCTGCCCCTCCCCCCTGCTCATGCTCTCTCTCTCTCTCTCTCTCACTCTCAAATAAATAAAATCTTTAAAAAAAATAGAAGAAAAAAAACAAGACAAATTTTAAAAAGTAAAACAAAAAAAAAGTAAAGATTGAAAAACAAAAACATAAAACCACAACTTGTTGTTTGTGCCTAGCACCACAGGGCAGCTAGTGTGAACTTCTGTACCCTGGACTCACTGAGGTCACAAGCTCACCATGAGTGGGACCCTGCCAAGGTGTAGGGGAAGAGAACATTCCCACAGTTCCTTGGCCCTTTTAAACCACAGCTTTTTTTTCTGTGCCTCAGTGTGACCAAGGCTGGTGTGGGCCTGCAAGCCCTCTGTCATGATCTAACCCACCAGTTATGGCATTGGGACACTCCAGTTACGGCCTCTGAACCTGCCCCTTATGGCAGCCAGACCCTGTTCTGGTCTGGGCCCTTGAGGTGGAGGGGGAGAGACCATTCCCACAGTTCCCCAGGACCTCTAAACTGCAGTTTTTCCTCTGTATCCCAGCACATCTAGGGCTGGTTGGACTTGTGGACCTTGGACTCAACTGAAGTTGCAAGTACATGGAGATGATTAGACCCGCTTGCCACAGTGTCTAGACCCTGCTCCAGTCCAGGCTTCCAAGGTGGGGTGGGAATATAAACTCTGTCATTCTCAGTCCCTCTGACCCACACAGCTTTCCCATATCTCCTCCACCACTTGGCAGAGTTCTAGTGTTGTCTCTGTTATATGCAAGTTGCTCTTTTAAACCACAGGTTTTTGTTTGTTTGTTTGTTTGTTTGTTTTTCTGTGCCCAAGTACACAGAATCTGTTCCTGATCGTTCAGTGCTATCCCTCCCCACTGCCATTTGCAGCATTGAGGGTGGAGGTTCTCCTTGTTACCATGTGTCCATTTCTCTTGCTGTTCTCTTGCCATTCTCTCTGCCTTTGGTCATTAAGTTCAGTCAGCCCTCAGTTCTTCTTTAGGAGGAATTGTTCTACTAATAGGTATAATTTGGTGTGTTCTATGGAGGAGGTGAGTTGAGTCTTCCTATGACACCATCTTGAACTGGAACTCCCCCCTTGAAGCCTGAATTAATAAATGAGGGATTCTTTGCTTATAATATGCATGCAAATCAAGGCATTCTGTCCATTTACCAAATACTACCCATAGACTTGTAGCCAGGTAAAATCTCACTCACTGACTCAAAAGTTTTAGCCTTCAATATCATCAGCTTCTTAGCTTTTAACCCAGAGGTCTGTACTGATTGATAAAGTTGTTCCAAGCAGTAGCAAATAACTTAACTTCAGCCTTTCCCTTGAAAATTATTGTAATAGGACTGCAGAGTCTGGGAGATAGGCTGTTTCCCCCATTTCTCTGTTCCCTGGGTGTTTTGCTGAGTTGTGTACTAAGACAACACATATGGAACATAGTCCCCAAATGTAAGACAGTTAATCACAGCTCAGTCAGTGCTCCAGACCCCAAAGGAAGTTACTTCTCCATTATAGGCCTTCAGACTTGAACTGTAATCTATACCATTGGCTCTCTGAGTCACAGGCCTTCAAACTACACCACTGGCCTTCCTGGGTTCTCCAGTTTGCAGATGGATCACAGGACTTCTCAGCCTCCCAATCACATAAGCCAATACCTTATAATAAATATCTTTATTTAAATATCTTTATTCACTTACTTATTCTCATTATATATAATATATATGTGTATATATATATATTCTTATTTTTAATATACATATATATATATTCTATTGACTCTCTTTCTCTGGAGAATCCTGACTACACCTAATACACCTACCACAGAGGATAAACTGGGGAATTTCACTAGGAAAACTCATTGTAGTCCACTGACTGTCAGATTCTTAGAATAAGTAAAAATGATCATATACTATATAAAAAACTAGAGCATGTAAAATGACTTATCAGCAAAAGTTCTGATTACAAACTGTACCCCTATGAATATGTATCACAGACTAGGTTGAGCATAGTGGAAATAATAAGTAAATTACCAACTGTAATAGTTAATTTTATGTGTCATCTTGGCTGGGCTACAGTACCCAAATATTTTGTCAAACATTACTCTGGATGTTTCTGTGACAGTGTTTTTGAATGAGGTGAACATTTAAATCAGTAGACTTTGATAAAGCACAATATCCTCTGTGATGTGGGTGGGCCTCATCCAATCAGTTGAAGGCCTCCCCCATGAAAGAAGGAATTCTGCAGCAGATAGCCTTTAGACTCGAACTGCAACACTGGTTCTTTCCTGAGTCTCTGTTACCTCATGAGCCAATTCCTTAAATAAATCTCTCTCTCTTTCTTCAAACATACACACACACATACACACACATATCCTATTGGTTCTGTTTCTCTGGAAAACCCTAATACACCAGCAAAGATGGTTTGAAGTAGCATATGATCCAAAAATCCAATAAAATATGCCACATCTTTGAATATAGCCTATGGCAAAATTCCTTTTATAGTTCTTAATCTTACATTAAAAGAAAATTATATAGACCAGATGTTGCAAACTTTTGGGCCTTATCTAACCTACAGTGTGCCTAGTTAGGCTCCCGATGCAAAATTTTTGTTAATTTTAGAAGTATTTAACAATTAAAAATCAGGATATTTCACTGTTGAGTTCACTTTTGAATTCAGATTTCAACTTCTCTTGGAAAGCCAGGGGAGCTGGTCGTATGGAGCTGGCACTCATGCTTGGCAAAACTTGGCTGGAGCTGAGGAGCTGCTAATTTAGACAGGGTACATCCCCCGCCACTGTCTTCACAGTCCCACCCTCCTGACACTCTCTGTCTCCCTCTTTTACATCACCTACCTGGCTCCTGCAGGCATTTGGGTGTGTGATCCTTGATAACAACAAGAGGATAATGAAGAAGAAAAAGAAGTCAAGGGGTCCTGCCTTTCTATCTGTCTTCCACCAGAGTCAATGCTCACTGGCTGGGTGACTTCTGACAAGTCTATAACTTTTAGGAGCCTTGCTTTTCTCCTGGGTAAAATAGGGCTAATGGTACAGATCCTGCATGATGTTTATGAGAATTAAATTGTATAATGTTTGCACAACACCTGGTAGCTATTATTATGATTAGTTTATTCAGACGCAAGCCATACTCCATTCAGGAAAGATGGAGCTAAGCCAGCCAGGGCATAGAGGAGATCAGATTCATGCTGTGAATGCTGCTTCCTTATGCAGCTTAAGCAATGTGGAGTTTGAAAATGCAAGGTTAGATATTCCGTTAATCCCTCGCAATGATCTTGGGAGGTTGCTATTGCTGTTACCCATGTTTAATAGGTGAAAGTGCTGAGGTTCCAAGAGTCCTGGCCCCTGTTCTCTCCTGAACACATCTTTGTATCACAGCCCTCACCAAATGCATTATGACAATTACCGATGCCCATGTCTGCTTTTCCTCCTGGGCAGTGAGAACCTCAAAATGAGGAACAAATGGGAGTTCTGCCATAGCCCTGGTGAATCACAGAGGGCCAGGCTCAGGAAAATGCTCAGCCAACCCTGGCTGAATCAGACTGTCAACAGAGGTGGGACCTACATCAGAGAATCAGCACAAGTCCCAGAGGCAGGTGCTGCTCTGGTCTGACTCTTCGACCACTGTTCTCTCCCCTCAACAAAAAGTGATATCTTCCCTTTCACTTCCTTCATCTGCTCTGGGGCCCACTACTTCCTCACCAGAAGGGCATTGGGAGTTTCACCTGTGCAGTCAAATGTGGATCCCAGGGTGGTGATGGGGGCTCCAACAGAAAGAAATGTGACATCACATTCTTGTGATGTGCTAGAGGATGCTGAAATGTACTAGAGGAAGGTACCTCTGGCACCTTCCAGAACTGCCAGTACCTGGGCAGCCCAGGCTGCTCCCTTATCCTCACCATACCCCACCACCTCCCTAACCCAGGCTCTCCAGCACTCTGGGACCTGATCCCCTGTACAACATGAAAACATTGTATCCAACACAACAGATGCTACAACAATTTTAAAAATCAGATTTATTTTAGTCTGACTTACAAAGTCACCCATTTTAAGTGCACAGTGTGATGAGTTTTGACACAAGTTTACGATCTTATAACTACTACCACAGTTAAGACATACAGTTGATCCTTGAACAATGTGGGGGCTAGGAGGGCAAACTCCTACACAGTTGAAAATCCCCATATAACTTTTGACTCCCCTAAAACTGAACAACCTATGGTTGACCACAAGCCTTATCAATAACATAAGCAGTTGATAATACATATTTTGTATGTTATACATATTATATGCTGTATTCTTCCAATAACATAAGCTACAGAAAAGGTTATTAAGAAAATCATATGAAAGAGAACATACATTTACAGTACTATACTGTATTTACTGAAAAAAATCCATGTGTAAGTGGACCATGTAGTTCAAAAATTCCTGGCTTCAGGTTACTGATCTGTATCCTGTTGCTACACTTTGGCTCTTTCTAAAATGTCATAAGATGTAAGTTTAGAGTATATAGTCTTTGGAGCCTGCCTTCTTTTGCTTACCATAGTGCTTTTAAAATTCAGTTATGTTGTTGCATCTACCATTAGGTTATTCCTCTTTATTGCTGAGTAGTATTCCATTGTATGAATATACCACAATTTATTTATCCATTCACCTGTTAATAGACATTTTTGTTGTTTCTAATTTTTGTCTACTTTGAATAAAGGGGCTATGAACTTTATGTAAAAATATTTTATGCAGGATATGTTTTTATTTCTCTAGGATAAATAGCTAGAACTGCAGTGGCTGGGTCATACAGTAGATGTATTTTTAACTTTATAAGAAAATACCAAACTATTTTCCAAAGTTGCAATGTCGTTTTGCTCTCCCACTAGCAATTTACAAGGGCTCCAGTTGTTCCATGTTGTCTCTGACACTTCGCATTGCCAGTCTTTTTTAATCTAGTCATGCTACTCTGTGTTGTGGTATCTCAAGCATATTTTAATCTGAATGTCCTTTATGACAACTGATATTAATCATCTTTTCATGTTTATTTGCCATACCTATATCTTCTTTGGTAAAGAGTCTTATCAAGGGCGCCTGGGTGGCTCAGTTGGTTAAGCAACTGCCTTCGGCTCAGGTCATGATCCTGGAGTCCTGGGATCGAGCCCCGCATCGGGCTCCCTGCTCAGCGAGGAGCCTGCTTCTCCCTCTGACCCTCCCCCCTCTCATGTGCTCTCTCTCATTCTCGCTCTCTCAAATAAATAAATCTTGAAAAAAAAAAAGAGTCTTATCAAATCTTTGTCCTTTTTTTTTTTTTTTAATTGGGTTATTTGAATTCCCAGTACTAAGTTTTAAGAGTTCTTTATTTTTTTATTAAAGATTTTTTTTTATTTATTTACTTGGGGTGGGGAGGGACAGAGGCAGATGGCAGGGAGAGAATCCCAAGCAGACTCCACACCAAGCATGGAACCCAACATGGGGCTTGATCTTATGACCCTGAGATCATGACCTGAGCCAAAATCAAGAGTCCGACACTTAACCAACTGAGCCACCCGGGTGCCCTAAGAACTCTAAATATTCTGGATACAAGTCCTTTATCCAATATATGGTTGGCAAATATTTTCTCCCAGTCTGAGGCTTGCATTTCCATTTTCTTAACAGGGTCTTCCAAAGGGCAGAAATGTTTGGTTTCCATGAAGTCCAATTTATCAGTTTTTTTCTTTTATAGTTTCTGCTTTTTTGTGTTTATCTAAGAAATCTTTACCTAAGCCAGCCACAAACATTTTCTATGTTTACGTCTAGAAATTTTATGGTTTTAGCTTTTATATGATAGTATGATCCATTTTAGGTTAATATTTGTATATTATATGAGGTCAGGATGAAGGTTCATTTTTCTTTCCAAATTAGTATCCAATTGCTTCCACTCTACTTGTTGAAAAGGCTAGCTTTTCTCCAGTGAATTTTCACAGCACCTTGTTGAAAATCAATTGGACATGTATGTATGTGTCCATTTCTGAACTTTTCCTTCTATTTCATTGAGTTATATATCTATCTTTATTCCAAATCCACACTACCTTGATTGCTGTAGTTTTATACAGTGAGTTTGGAAATTAGGAACTGTGAGTTCTCCCCTGTTATTCTTCTCTGGAAAAATGGCTATGGTTATTCTAAGTTTCTTGAATTTCTATAAAAACTGTAGAATCAGCTTGTAAAAGAAACTGTGAGGAGCCTGCTATGATTTTGATTGGAATTGTTTTGGATCCACAGATCAGTTTCAGGAGAATTGATATCTTAACAATACTGAGACTTCAAATTCATAAACATAGTATATTACTCCATTTCTTAAGTCTTTTTTAAGCATACATGAGCCTATATATACACATAAGATATATACATAGCATGCATGATCAAATACATTGTTGGTATTATTTTGAACAAACTGTTACCTATGAGATCAATTAAGAATAAGAAAAATAGAAGTTTTTATTTTACCTTCATGTATTACTTCTTTGGTATTCTTCCTTACTTTATATAGATCCAAGTTACTATACTGTTTTTCTTCTCTCTAAAGAATTTCTTTTAACATTTTTTACAAGGTAGGTATACTGACAACGCATTCTCTCAATTTTTGTCTGAGAAAATCTTAATTTCTCCTTCACCTTTGAAGGATAATTTCACAGGGTACAGAATTGTAGGTTAACTTTTTTCCTCAATACTTTAAATATTTCACTACATTCTTCTCGCTTTCAAGGTTTCTGAGAAGTCAGATATAATCCTTTATCTTTGTTCCCTTTTAAGTAAGATTTTTTCCCCTCTGGCTTTTTTCAGAATTTTTTATTATCTTTGATTTTCTGTAGTTTGAAAATAATATGCTTATGTGTAGTTTTTTGGCATTTATCCTGCTTGGTGTTTTCTAAGCTTTCTGGATCTGTGGTTTGATATCTGACAGTAATGTGGGGAAATTTTCAGTCACTACTGCTTGAAGTATTTTTTCTGTTTCTTTCTATTCCCTTCTTTCCTGATATTTACCATTACCTGCATTTTATAACTTTTGTAGTTGTCCCATAGTCCTTGGATATCCTAGTCTGTTTTTTTTTTTTTTTTCCAGTCTTTGTTCTCTTTGCTTTTCTGTTTTGAAGGACTCCACTGAAATAACCTCTAGCTAGAGATTCTTTCCTCAGCTGTATCCAGTCTACTAATAAGCTCATCGATGCCTTTTAAATTTCTCTTACAGTGTTTTTCATCTCTAGCATTTCTTTTTGGTTCTTTCTTAGGACTTATATCTCTCTGCTTACATATACCATCTGTTCTTGCATTATGTCTATTTTATCCATTAGATTCCCTTAACATAATAAATCATAGTTGTTTTAAATTCTTGGTCTGATAATTCCAACATCTCTGACATGTTTGGTTCTGATGCTTGCTCTGTCCCTCAAATTGTGTTTTTTGCCTTTTGGTATGCCTTGTTATTTTTCTTGACAGCTGGATATGATGCACTGGGTAGAAGAAACTGTTGTAAATAGACCTTTAGCAATGCGGTGGTGAGTTGTGATGGGAGGGGAAGCTTTCCACAGTCCTATGATTAGGTCTTAGTCTTTTAATGAGCCTGTGCCTCTGGACTGTGAACCTCACATGAAGTTTCTCAAGGTTTTTTTCTTCCCCATCTTAGGTGGGACAGGACTGCTAGAGCCGGCTAGAACTGGTTATTTCCCTTTCCCCCAGTCAGTCGGATAAATACCCCAGCAAGTTGAGCTCTGGTTAACTAGTTTCCCCTGAGGGCAGATCTTGTTAAGGACAGAGTGCCATGACATATTTCAGAATGATTCCTTTTTCCTTCTGCCTGCCAAAATCACAAGGGTATTTTTCCTAGATATATACTGCAGGAAACTAGAGGTAAATCTCACAGAACTATGGGATCCTCCCCTATAACTGGATCCTCCTGGGGTTTTTAACTCTCAGACTGGTCCACACTTAGCCACCAGCAATTTGTCAATTATAGTTCAGGTTTTCCTACCTCCACACTGGTTCCTGTTCTGGTTTCTAGTTGTGACTCCCTGCATTCACATGTCTGTCTCTCCAATCTTGGGGGTAGTAGTTTGCCCTGTGTCCTCCCCTCTCTTCTGGATCTAAGAAGAGTTGTTGATTTTTTGGTCATTCAGCTTTTTACGTATTGTTAGGACAGAGTGGAAATGTCCAAGCTCCTTACTATGGAACCATAAACTGGAAGTCCCTTAAGTCTTTAAAATTTTTTCTCAGCAAATATTTTTCTGTATACTAAAAATATATTCAGTATGTACAGATTTTGTATGTATTTTTAAATGTTTTCCCTATTTCATATCTTCCCTAAATGATTTTATATTTCTGATGTTATTTTAAATGGCATTATTAATTTCAAGTCTGATGCTTTTGTTGCTAGTATATGGAAATACAATTTATTTTTGTACATTGACCTTATGTCCTATAAACCCATAAAATTACTTAGTTGTTCTAATAGCTTTTTTATGGATTTATTAAGATTTTCTATGGAGACAATTATGTCATCTGTGAATAAAGACAGTTTATTTCTTTCTCAGTCTGTGTGCCTCTTATTTCTTTTTCCTGCCTTATTGTACTGGCTATGACTTCCAGTAAATGATAAATAGATGTGGTAAAAGTGGTCATGCTTTCCCTTGTTTCCCAACCTAAATGGAAATTATTCAATCTTCCACTATTACATATGGATGTTAACTGCAGGTTTTTCATAAAGGCTCTATCAGGTTGAGGAAATTCCATTTATTCCTAGCTTTCTGAGAGTTTTCATCATGTGTTGTTGTATTTTGTCAGATGTTTTTTCTGTATCTACCGAGATGAATAAATTTCTTTATGTGTTAGTCTGTTGCAATGGTGAATTATATTGGTACATTTTCAAATAATAAACCAACATGCTGCTTTAGTTCAAACTGAAAATGGCCCATATGTCAATAAGACAATGGTTTAAAAATTGTGATTTACACACATATCTTTCAACTTTATTCTATCATATCAGCAATAAGAAGGCAATAAACCTAAAAAATATAAACAAGAGATATGGTCAAATTACAGGAAGGGAACCCCAAGTTATTGATGTGTATATGAAGAAATTTTTGACCTCACTGGTAATCAGAGAATTGCACACTGAAATAAGAAAACACCATGTTTTATCCAGTGATTTCAATAGTCACAGGCTTCTGGTTACTTCCCTTTCGGGGATACAAGATTTGATGTCATGATAAAACACCCAATTATTGACAACAATTAAATAATTACTGTCTACTAGCTGGCTAAGAGAAGAGTAACAGGTGTTGCTGTGTTGAAGGGGCACATAGCAGATATGATTGACAAGAAGCAGCCCCATATCTTAGTACCCACCTGGAAGAAACTCTTACACAAGTCCAAGGACAAGAAGAAACATTCAAGAATGTTTATCACTATGTTGTTTGTGATAACTGGCAGTGAGACCCTGCATCTACTGGAATAGAAGTTTTTCATGGGAGTTCATGGATTGAATGGTTTCTACTTACCTGTATCCTTTCCTCCATTGCCCTGCTTTCTGGTCTATGCAGCATGGCTTTCTCTCCCCAACACTATCAGATCACTGTCCTGGAACAGATTAGCTGTTCTATGTTCACTCTAAAATATGTGCAATAATAATAATTAATATTTCATGATTAATAAGTTTGCTTGCCTTCTTGGAAATTTGATGAGCTTTTGGGGAATCATTTGGTTAGCCTGACTCTATTAATAAAAGATGCCCAAAGAAATTTATGCTGGTCTCTTTTTCACACTGTAAAGTTTTGCTCTGCAAGAAGAGGCATTCCAACATCTTTGAAGCTATGGGTGTTTCCCTTAGAATTACAATGATGAAGGTGGCATCTCTCCCACTGAAACATTAACAAAGGGCTTTCTCAGCATTTATGCCTTTACCCTCTCCTACCTCCTTCCTCAGGTCAGCTGCTCAGATTCAGATGGAAAGTAAGCTAAGGGGAAACAATAATGTCTTTTCCAAAGGTTTCTCCTCCTTTTTCTATCAATGGGCTGACTTGGCATTTTGTTGGCAGCCTTCAGAGCACTTCACACTTCCCTGGAAAGTGTTGAAAGCAATTTATAAGTTCTCGGCACATGTAATAAATAAGCTTTCAAAACAATCTCTTTTCAAATTGCCAACAGTATATAGACTGGGTGAGATACTGTTTTCTTCTCTGCTGATTTCCCATGGGCGATATTACCAAATAATTATAAAGACCATAGGGATTGAGGTAGCAGTTCAATGACTATAAATCACTGATATTCCATGACAGGCTTGTCATTGCACAAAAAAATATGTTCCAGAAATGACAATACACTGGCATCATATTACTTCTCTCAATCTGGTTTTAGGTCTAGAAGTTCAAAAATGTTGGTCAGATCAGGTGCGGTGAATATCTACAGCTTTTGCCCCCCACCATCCACTTGCCATTCTGCACTTAACCCCTGCCTCCCTCTGGAGAACTATCCCCTCCCACACAGACACCAAGTCCTCTGAGTGGGTTCAGCCCATGCCCAGCTCCAGGGCTGAACACGTAATTTGAGTCTAAGCCAATCACCAGACTGCATTTCCATGGCCATGGCCATTGGCTTAAGAATGGTCACATGACCCAACCAGAGCCAATAAAAATGCAGTAAGCCACCACCGGGGCTTCTGGGAAAGAGACAGGTATTTTCGTTTCTGCATTTAACTGTAAGAAGGAAGAGTTTGAGATTTGTTGCCACCATCATGTTACCACATGAAACCTGAGACTACAGTCAAGACAGAAAGAGGCAGAGCTGAGATGTGGAAAGAAACTGAGTCCTTAAATTCAGCTGTGTCTGAAACTATAACTGGATGGTTCTGTTAAATGAGCCAAAAATTCTTTTTCTTTTCCCCCTGCTTAAGCAAGTTTTGATACAACATTCTTTTACTTCCAAACCAAACCAAGGGCATCTGGGTGGCTCAGTCGGCTGAGCATCTGACTTTTAATTTCAGCCCAGGTCATGATCTCAGGGTCCTGCTCAGCATAGAGTCTGCTTGGGATTCTCTCTCTCTCTCTCTCTCTCTACCCCTCCCTATTCTTGTGCACTTTCTCTCTCTCATAAATAAATAAATCTTTAAAAAAAAATAAAAACCCTGAGTGCCCCACCATATACCCTGCTTTTGGGTTTGAGAAATACTTTCAGTGTAGGTAAAAGTATAAACCAAGTGATGGGATAAAAAGCCTGTATTTCTATATTTCCTAAAGCAGTTAGCACATCCTGGCCACACTTACCTTTCCAAGATGGTGTGTGTGTGTGCGTGTGCGTGTGTGTGTGTGTGTAACTGATTGAATGAGTGGACACAGAATAATTCTGTCAGGAATAATTCATGTCAAGTGTTAGGGAATCCCTAAGTTTCAAAGCACAATCATTGGAATTTGGAAGCTCCAGGGTAAATAGGCAACTGCCTATCAATGCTGAATGAGCAGAACTCACTAAAGACTGAGCCATAGAATAAAATGCCTGTGAGCAAGAAGACTCTCACTGACCGTCTCTGGGCAGGGCCACCTGTCTCCCGTAACAGGGAAGGCCCCTCCCATCCCCACCTATACATTGCAGATGCACCCCTGAAGTAGTGAACAATCAGATTCAGGGCCTCAGAGTGCCTTCCACATCAAAGGGATGTGAGAGTGAGGGCTGAAATGGGCAGCATGAATTTATGGAAGAAACTCATACAGAGCCTGAGGTCCATGGCAGGAAGAAGCTGGCTTCCTCCTGACATGGGCAAGTTAAGCATTCTCAGAAACTCAAAACTCTTTTCAGACAGGGAGGGCACAGGACTCCAAAAAGGGGAGTCTCACAAGACCTAGAATTTAAGAACCTAGACATGAGCAGGAATGGACTTAGAAAACTGTAAACTGAGCAAAGTTTTTTTTCTCACCACTGAAGCCCATGTCCCCTATCTGCACCTCCCTCCCAGAGGTCCACGGCAACTTTGTGGCTTCAGTCACTTAAGAGATGAGTCAGATACTCCTTTATACAAAGAAGTTGGAAATTAGTGTGAGCAAGGGATAGAAAGAAAGAAAGAGAGAGAGGAAAAAAAGAAAGAAAGAAGGAAGGAGGGAAGGAAAAAGAAAAAGAAAGAAAGAAAGAAAGAAAGAAAGAAAGAAAGAAAGAGAGAGAGAAGAAAGAAAGAAAGAAAGAAAAAGAAAGAAAGAAAGAAAGAAAGAAAGAAAGAAAGAAAGAAAGAAAGAAAGAAAGAAAAAAGAAAAAGAAAAAGAAAAGAAAGAAAGGAAAAAAGGGGGGGTTGCAGAGGGTATAGCCAGTCTTTGATTCTGCTCAAGAGGTGAAAATTCTCAGGCATTGACAAGGCACCTACACATCCACAAACTTCCTTCTCTACACAAAGAATGGAATTCCACTGCTGGAGTTGTATTCTTTTAGCTTTTTATTTTAATCTCATTAAGATAAAGATGTCTTTGGAGAGAAAGTGGCTCAGACATTAAACTGTTGTCTTTTACTCCTCTGTGTGACAACTTTGTTATTGAAGAAAGTGTGATAACTAGGAACATAAATACATGAGGAAGACAAGGAAATGGGACATGAATGACGGGAAATGGTATTTGGGCAAGTGGTACACAGGGGTGCGCAGAGCACAGACTTTGGAGTCAGAAAGACCTGGATTCAAGTCTTGATTCTGTTACCTACTAACTTTTACCTTGGGCTAATTACTTCACTTCTTTGAAATTCTACTACCTTTTTTGTGAAATAGATATATAAATACCATCTCCATGCCTTTGATCATTGCATCCTCTCTGTCTCAAATGCCCACGTATTCCTTGCCATTTGACTGCTAATTCCTATTCAGACTATATGTGATCCATGTCACCTCCTCAGGAAGACTGGACTACAGCATCCACTTATGTAGAACAGAGGCAGTATTGGTTGTAACTCTTGCTATTCTGCACTGTGACTTCTCCCTTTGACTGTCTCCACTACAGTGAGAGGGCTTTGAGACCCAGAATCTGTCTCTTACTCCCCAGTGCTTAGGAAATTTGAAAACATTAGCAAGAAGGATCTTCTTGGGATATGTAGGTGCCTTGTCAATGCAAAAAGAGATGGAGACACTGGGCTGAGGTAAGCCGGGGAGAAGCAGGGCCTCCTGTGGGAGGCTGTTCCTCTACCACATGGAGAAACAAGTAGGCAGAGCTGAGAGAAAGATGGGCAGTCATAGCACTTCTCCTTTCCCCAAACCAGCTTCTTAACCTGGAACAGAAGACTGAATGGAAACAAGACAGGATTTGTGACCACTATTATTAGACAAAGTTGAATTCAAGGTCAAAAGCACTGTGTGGGGGTAGAAACAGTCACTTCACAATGATGAAGCATGCAATCCACAATGGAGATAATACTGTCATGAACCATTAATAATCAAATAACAAAGCATTAATATCAGTAAAGTAAAACCATAGGAAATACAAAGAGAAATTGACAAAAAAAGTAATAAAAGTATTTAAGACACCTCTTTAGATTGCTGACAGATCAAGTATATGAAAATAAGTAAGGATATAAAATATGTGAACAATATAATTAAAATTATGCCTTTCTAGGTTGCTATGTTGCATTTACAAATATTATCTTTCAGACATAAATTCCAAGAAGCTGTTATAATGCAGAGAACTACATTCTAAGATTGCAATACAATAAAACAGTAAATAAGTAGCAAACATAGAAACATAGAAAAGCCGATTGAAGGGGCGGAGCAAGATAGCGGAGGAGTAGGAGACCTGGATTTCGTCTGGTCTCAGGAATTCAGCTGGATAGGGATCAAACCATTCTGAACACCTACAAACTCAACAGGAGATCGAAGAAAAGAATAGCAACAACTCTCTGAACAGAAAAGCGACCACTTTTTGGAAGGTAGGACGTGCGGAGAAGTGAATCCGAGGCGATATTCGGGAGGATAGACGGCGGGGGAGGGGGACTCTGTCAGCCGCTTCTGGCAAGCGATAGAGCCACGGAGCACAAAATCGGAACTTTTAGAAGTCTGCTCCGCTGAGGGACGTCACTCTGGTGGCTAAGTGGGGGGTGGAATCCTCGCGGGACAGTGTGGTCTCAGGACCCTCAGGGTCACAGAAAGACCGGGGGTGCCTGAGTGCGGCAGAGCTCCCAGGTATCGGAGCGGGGAAGCCGGCTGCAGAGACAGAGCCGAGGAGCGGGCTCTCAGCTTGGGGTTGCCATAAACCATGATCCACAGCACAGTCGGGCCACTGCTCCTCCAGCAGGGACCCAACAAGCGGCAGATCCGGGGAGACTCACCTTCTTCCCCCAGGAGGAGAGGTGTGGGAGCGCACCGCAGGGGTCTGCTGGGTTTGGAGACTCCACACGGGGTCGGGTGCCAGAGATAGAAATGCTCGGTCACAGGCCAGGTGAGCACGGAGTGCGGCCGGAGACCGGGGAGACGGGAGTGACTGACGGCTTTTCTCTGGGGGCTCACTGAGGAGCGGGGCCTGAGTTCTCGGCTCCTCCAGGGCGGAGATTGGGAGGCCGCCATTTTCACTCTCGGCCTCCAAAGGTGTACGGAAAGCTTGCAGGGAACAAAAGCTCCCGAGAGCAAAACCGAGCAGATTACTTAGTCCGGACCAGGCAAGGGGGGGGCAATTCCGCCTCCGGCAAAGACATTTGGGAACCACGGCAACAGGCCCCTCACCCAGAAGATCAGCAAGAATAGCCAGCCAAGACCAAGTTTACCGATCAATGAGAACGGCAGAACTCCAGCGCTAGGGGAATACTGCATATAGAATCCATGGCTTTTTTACCATGATTCTGTAGTCTTTCAAAGTTAATTTTTTTCTAACTTTTTTTTTTAATTTTTCTTTTTCCCTTTTTCAACCAACATCTTATCAATCTCTTTTTTAAAAAAACATTTTTATTTTTCATTTTTAGAGTCATATTCTATCCCTTCATAGTAGTTACCCGTATTTTTGGCATATATATATAAGTTGTTCTTTCTTTAAAATTGAGATAGTTTCTTCTAACAGAACAAAATATACCCTAAATCTCTAGTGTATGGTTTTTTTCTACTCCCCTGCCTGATCACATTCTCTCCTTTTTCTTTTTTTTTAATCCTCTTCTTTCTTTTTTCAAACAACTTCTTATCAATTCCTTTTATAAAATTTTTTATAATTTCCATCTTTACAGTCATATTCCATCCCTTCATCAGATCAACCCTTATTTTTGTACATATATAAGTTTTTCTTTCTTTAAAATTTTGGGAGGCATGTTCTTCTAACAGACCAAAATACACCCAAAATCTAGTGTGTGGCACTGATCTATATACCAGCCTGATCATATTTGATCATATTCTGTTTTGTTTTGTTTTGTTCGGTTTTTGTTTGTTTTTATCTTTATCTTTTTCTTTTTTTTTTTTTTTTTCTTTTTTCTCTCTTTCCCTTTCTTTTCCCCCTGCTTCAGGTCTTTTCTGATTTGTTTAGAGTATATTTTCTGGGGACGTTGTTACCCTGTTAGCATTTTGTTCTCTCATTCATCTATTCTCCTCTGGACAAAATGACAAGGTGGAAAAAATCACCTCAACAAAAAGAACAAGAGGTAGTACCGACTGCCAGGAACCTACTCAATACAGACATTAGTACGATGTCGGATCTAGAGTTCAGAATCATCACTTTAAAGATACTAGCTGGGCTTGAAAAAAACATGGAAGTTATTAGGGAAACCCTTTCTGGAGAAATAAAAGAACTAAAATCTAACCACGTCGAAATTAAAAAGGCTATTAATGAGGTGCAATCAAATATGGGGGTGCTAACTGCTAGGATAAATTAGGCAGAAGAGAAAATCAGTGATATAGAAGACCAAATGATGGAAAATAAAGAAGCTAAGAAAAAGAGAGATAAACAACTACTGGATTACGAGGGCAGAATTCGAGAGATAAGCAATACCATAAGACGAAACAACATCAGAATAATTGGGATCCCAGAAGAAGAAAGAGAGAGAGGGGCAGAAGGTATAATGGAGCAAATTATAGCAGAGAACTTCCCTAATTTGGGGAAGGAAACAGGCATCAAAATCCAGGAAGCACAGAGAACCCCTCTCAAAATCAATAAAAATAGGTTAACACCCCCACATCTAATAGTAAAACTTACGAGTCTCAGAGACAAAGAGAAAATCCTGAAAGCAGCTCGGGAGAAGAGATATGTAACCTACAATGGTAGAAACATTAGATTGGCAACAGATTTATCCACAGAGACCTGGCAGGCCAGAAAGGACTGGCATGATCTATTCAGAGCACTAAATGAGAAAAATATGCAGCCAAGAATACTATATCCAGCTAGGCTGTCATTGAAAATAGAAGCAGAGATAGAAAGCTTCCAGGACAAACAAAAACTAAAGGAATTTGCAAACACAAAACCAGCCCTACAAGAAATCTTGAAAGGGGTCCTCTAAGCAAAGAGAGACCCTAAAAGCAACATAGACCAGAAAGGAACACAGACAATATACAGTAAGAGTCACCTTACAGGCAATACAATGGCACTAAATTCATATCTTTCAGGAGTTACCCTGAATGTAAATGGGCTAAATGCCCCAATCAAAAGACACAGGCTATGAGATTGGATTAAAAAACAAGACCCATTGATATGCTGTCTGCAAGAGACTCATTTTAGACCCAAAGACACCCCCAGATTGAAAGTAAGGGGGTGGAAAACCATTTACCATGCTAATGGACACCAAAAGAAAGCTGGGGTGGCAATCCTTATATTAGACAAATTAGATTTTAAACCAAAGACTGTAATAAGAGATGAGGAAGGACACTATATCCTACTTAAAGGGTCTGTCCAACAAGAAGATCTAACAATTGTAAATATCTATGCCCCTAACATGGGAACAGCCAATTATATAAGGCAATTAATAACAAAAGCAAAGAAACACATTGACAACAATACAATAATAGTGGGGGACTTTAACACCCCCCTCACTGAAATGGACAGATCGTCTAAGCAAAAGATCAACAAGGAAATGAAGACTTTAAATGACACACTGGACCAAATGGACTTCACAGACCTATTCAGAACATTCCATCCCAAAGCAACGGAATACACATTCTTCTCTAGTGCCCATGGAACATTCTCCAGAATCGATCACATCCTAGGTCATAAATCAGGTCTCAACTGGTACAAAAAGATTGGGATCATTCCCTGCCTATTTTCAGACCACAATGCTTTGAAACTAGAACTCAATCACAAGAGGAAAGTCGGAAAGAACTCAAATACATGGAGGCTAAAGAGCATCCTACTAAAGAACGAATGGGTCAACCAGGAAATTAAAGAAGAATTTAAAAAATTCATGGAAACCAATGAAAATGAAAACAGAACTGTTCAAAATCTTTGGGATACAGCAAAGGCAGTCCTAAGAGGAAAGTATATAGCAATACAAGCCTTTCTCAAGAAACAAGAAAGGTCTCAAGTACACAACCTAACCCTACACCTAAAGGAGCTGGAGAAAGAACAGCAAATAAAGCCTAAACCCAGCAGGAGAAGAGAAATAATAAAGATCAGAGCAGAAATCAATGAAATAGAAACTAAAAGAACAGTAGAACAGATCAACAAAACTAGGAGCTGGTTCTTTGAAAGAATTAACAAAATTGATAAACCCCTGACCAGACTTATCAAAAAGAAAAGAGAAATGACCCAAATCAACAAAATCATGAATGAAAGAGGAGAGATCACAACCAACACCAAAGAAATACAAACAATTATAAGAACATATTACGAGCAACTATATGCCAGCAAATTAGATAATCTGGAAGAAATGGATGCATTCCTAGAGATGTATCAACTACCAAAACTGAACCAGGAAGAAATAGAAAACCTGAGCAGACCTATAACCACTAAGGAAATTGAAGCAGTCATCAAAAATCTCCCAACAAACAGAAGCCCAGGGCCAGATGGCTTCCCAGGGGAATTCTACCAAACATTTCAAGAAGAATTAATACCTATTCTTCTGAAACTGTTCCAAAAAATAGAAATGGAAGGAAAACTTCCAAACTCGTTTTATGAGGCCACCATTACCTTGATCCCAAAACCAGACAAAGACCCCATCAAAAAGGAGAATTACAGACCAATATCCCTGATGAACATGGATGCAAAAATTCTCACCAAAATACTAGCCAATAGGATCCAACAGTACATTAAAAGGATTATTCACCACGACCAAGTGGCATTTATCCCTGGGCTGCAAGGTTGGTTCAACATCCGCAAATCAATCAACATGATACAATACATTAACAAAAGAAAGAACAAGAACCATATGATCCTCTCAATAGATGCAGAAAAAGCATTTGACAAAGTACAGCATCCTTTCTTGATCAAAACTCTTCAGAGGATAGGGATAGAGGGTACATACCTCAATATCCTAAAAGCCATCTATGAAAAACCTACAGCGAATATCATTCTCAATGGGGAAAAACTGAGAGCTTTCCCCCTAAGGTCAGGAATGCAGCAGGGATGTCCACTATCACCACTGCTATTCAACATAGTATTAGAAGTCCTAGCCACAGCAATCAGACAACAAAAAGAAATCAAAGGCATCCAAATCAGCAAAGAAGTCAAACTCTCACTCTTTGCAGACGATATGATACTTTATGTGGAAAACCCAAAAGACTCCACCCCAAAACTGCTAGAACTCATACAGGAATTCAGTAAAGTGGCAGGATATAAAATCAATGCACAGAAGTCAGTGGCATTCCTATACACCAACAACAAGACAGAAGAAAGAGAAATTAAGGAGTCGATCCCATTTACAATAGCACCCAAAACCATAAGATACCTAGGAATAAATCTAACCAAAGAGGCAAAGGATCTGTACTCAGAAAACTATAAAATACTCATGAAAGAAATTGAGGAAGACACAAAGAAATGGAAAAATGTTCCATGCTCATGGATTGGAAGAACAAATATTGTGAAGATGTCAATGCTACCTAGAGCAATCTACACATTCAATGCAATCCCCATCAAAATACCATCCACTTTTTTCAAAGAAATGGAACAAATAATCCTAAAATTTGTATGGAACCAGAAAAGACCCCCAATAGCCAGAGGAACATTGAAAAAGAAAAGCAAAGCTGGTGGCATCAGAATCCCAGACTTCCAGCTCTATTACAAAGCTGTCATCATCAAGGCAGTATGGTACTGGCACAAAAACAGACACATAGATCAATGGAACAGAATAGAGAGCCCAGAAATGGACCGTCAACTCTATGGCCAACTAATCTTTGACAAAGCAGGAAAGAATGTCCAATGGAAAAAAGACAGTCTCTTCAACAAATGGTGTTGGGAAAACTGGATAGCCACATGCAGAAGAATGAAACTGCACCATTTCCTTACACCACACACAAAAATAGACTCCAAATGGTTGAAAGACCTCAGTGTGAGACAGGAGTCCATCAAAATCCTAAAGGAGAACACAGGCAGCAACCTCTTCGACCTCAGCCGCAGCAACTTTTTCCTAGAAACATCGCCAAAGGCAAGGGAAGCAAGGGCAAAAATGAACTATTGGGACTTCATCAAGATAAAAAGCTTTTGCACAGCAAAGGAAACAGTCAACAAACCAAAAGACAACCGACAGAATGGGAGAAGATATTTGCAAATGACATATCAGATAAAGGGCTAGTATCCAAAATCTATAAAGAACTTATCAAACTCAACACCCAAAGAACAAAGAATCCAATCAAGAAATGGGCAGAAGACATGAACAGACATTTTTCCAAAGAAGACATCCAAATGGCCAACAGACACATGAAAAAGTGCTCAACATCGCTCGGCATCAGGGAAATCCAAATCAAAACCTCAATGAGATACCACCTCACACCAGTCAGAATGGCTAAAATTAACAAGTCAGGAAATGACAGATGTTGGCGGGGATGTGGAGAAAGGGGAACCCTCCTACACTGTTGGTGGGAATGCAAGCTGGTGCAGCCACTCTGGAAAACAGTATGGAGGTTCCTCAAAAAGTTGAAGATAGAGCTACCATATGATCCAGCAATTGCACTACTGGGTATTTACCCCAAAGATACAAAAGTAGGGATCAGAAAGGGTACGTGCACCCCGATGTTTATAGCAGCAATGTCCACAATAGCCAAACTGTGGAAAGAGCCAAGATGTCCATCGACAGATGAATGGATAAATAAGATGTGGTATATATAGACAATGGAATATTATGCAGCCATAAAAAGGAATGAGATCTTGCCATTTGCAATGACGTGGATGGAACTGGAGGGTGTTATGCTGAGCGAAATAAGTCAATCAGAGAAAGACATGTATCATATGACCTCACTGATATGAGGAATTCTTAATCTCAGGAAATAAACTGAAGGTTGCTGGAGTGGGGTGGGAGGGATGGGCTGACTGAGTGATAGACACTGGGGAGGGTATGTGCTCTGGTAAGCGCTGTGAATTGTGCAAGACTGTTGAATCTCAGATCTGTACCTATGAAACAAATAATGCAATATATGTTAAGAAAAAAAAAAGAAGAAGAAGATAGCAGGAGGGGAAGAATGAAGGGGGGGAAATCGGAGGGGTAGACAAACCATGAGAGACGATGGACTCTGAAAAACAAACTGAGAGTTCTAGAGGGAGGGGGAGGATGGGTTAGCCTGGTGATGGGTATTAAAGAGGGCACGTTCTGCATGGAGCACTGGGTGTTATGCACAAACAATGAATCATGGAACACTACATCTAAAACTAATGATGTAATGTATGGGGATTAACATAACAATAAAAAATTTTTTTAAAAAAAGAAAGAAACATAGAAAAGCCAAACACTTGGAAATTAGCAGGGAAACATCTCTCCTAATTCACTATTAGGTCAAAGGTAACAGATAAATTATAATTGTCAAATATCTAAAAAATAAAATAACATTACCAATTAGAATTGGGATACATTCAAAATTGTACCCACTGGGAAATTCACAACCTCCAACACTTATATTACTAAACAAACAAGAATAAAAATAAATTAAATAAGCATTAAACATAAAAAGTTAAAAGACCAAGAAAAATGTAAACTCAAAAAACAATGAATTTGTGATCAACAAATAGTAGAATTAAATTAAGAGCAGGTTCTTTGGGGGAAAAAATCAATACAACTAATACATCATTGGGCAGCCTAATTAGGAATGAAAGAGAGAAAGTACAAAATTATAACATTAAGAATCAATAAAGTAGAAAACACAAATGCAGAGAAAAATTCAAAGACACATGGGAGAGCATTTTGCCCAACACTGTGTTAGTAACTAAAAATATGAATGGAATGTATCTTTCCTTATCCCAAAATGTCATATTAGTTTTCTTTACCACAAGCTTGCTGCTTCTGGATGACAGTCTCTGGAAAATCATAATGGTGACTCCTCACACACCAGACATTGTGGGAGATTCTGAAGCATCTCATTGATATGTAAAATGGCCCATAAAGTAGGTACTCCTATCATTATCCTTCTGATTTCACAGACGAACAAACAGTAACTTTGAGAAATTAAGTGGTTCATCCAAAACTACATAGCTAGTTCAGGACTGTACTGAAACTTGACCCCAGCCAGGCAGACTCAAAAACCACCCCAGTGTGCCCCCAGCTGGATGTGCCAATGCTGCTGGTCTGGGAACCACACTTGGAGTACAATGCACGGCTCTATCCTGCCTCCTAACAGAGTGTCCGCTCTCTGGAACCTGCCACGAGACAGACATGACACAGAATGCTCTACAGATTGTACTCACTTCATTCCCACAACCATCCTAACACTCGTAGGTATTATTATAATTCCCATTTTACAGAAGGGGAAATTGAGGCATGGAGAGCTAAAGTGCTTACCCAAAGTAAGACAAATCTAAGAGACCGAGGCTGGATTCAGATCCAGATCTGGGAAACCCCCGAGCTGTTTTCTTTACCCTTCACCAGGTGCTCTGACCTACTTGTCTCAATGGGAACTGCCAGGTTTATTTACAGTGTGGTAGTTCATGGATCAAGAAATGAAATACTTCCCAAGAAAATTAGGAGGCCACAGCCAATAATAACTACAAAAGAAATATTGTCACAAACTGTGGTGTTTTGATAATTCTCTCAAGAGAGGATACATTATGTTAGTTTATCATTTTAAATAAATTCTCAACAAGCTATTTACCTGTCAGTCTGTATCTGTGGAGAATGTTTTTGTAACATCAGATAAATGAGCAATTAGAGACTTTAAAAGGCTCTTAAATGTGGTGGAGCTTATAAACCTGAACTCTCAGGGACAGTAAATGTCACATCAAATGGCTTCAGTACACATTTCTGATCTACCCTTTGTTTCAACAGCTGTAATATGGCACTCCTTATCGTAGTCTGAACACATCTGCCCTCCAGCAGGATGTAATGAGAAAATTGAAGACTTGGGACATAGGTCACTTGGACTCTACACCCAGCTATGCTTGGATGACCTTGACCAAGTCAACATTTCTCTGAGATATTTGTTAATAAAATGAGAGGATTGCAACAAGAATATTATGAAGAGCTCTCCAAGCTCCCACAGTCTATGGCTTCATGAACCTATGACTTTGACTATTCCATAGCATCATTCTTTACAATTTCCTAGACAGCTTCCTACACAAGGGCAAGTTTAGCCCTCAAAAATATTAGTTATCATTGTCATCATATTATTATTTGATGAAGTCAGAAAGTCTATCTATAGCAAAAGAAACAGAACCAGGATCTAAAATTCTACCATTAGAGACTCATTTTTTTGTTTTGTTTTAGAGGGTTTTAAAATATCTCAGACAGAAAAAATGCTCTAAGAAATGGATTGTCTTTAAGAAGCAGAAATCTTTTTTCTTAAAGCAAAACTCTTTAATGAGCCCCTGTATACAAACCATAGATAATGAGTTTTTCTTGGTGAAGTGGGGAATGGAGCAGGGATACCTGGGAGTTTCTCCACTTATCAGTTCTTTCACCCTCACAAACACAAAGGCACTGCCTCAAACAACTATGATTCCTCAGAAGACCATTTACAATTCATTTCTTGAAGCCAATACCATTTGCCCTCTTTTAAGATTAAGGAGCCAATGGAGATTAAGATGAGTGATTGAAAATGGAGAATGGTGGGAGGGGTGCAGAGGAAGTTAGACTCTAGGATGGAAGGGAAAGGAAAGGAGCTCACCTTTACTGAGAGTCTTCTGTCCATTGTGTATTTTGCTAGATCCTTTAAAATGCAATAAGGGAAAAGCATTTAAATTACACTTATTTACTGAGGCCTGGTAACCATGCCAGTCCCTTTTCTTGTGCCCCAGATCCCATTCCCACTCCTCAACTCAGGACATGGCTCTCTCCTATCTCAGTATCTCCCACCTGAATCACAGCTCTGACTTCTTGCCTCCCACCCATCCACAGTGTGCTGTCAACGTGACACTCTGACCAGAACATGCAATCGTTATGCTCAGAGTAAAAGCCAAAGTCCTTCACCAGCCTTCAAGGGCCATGTGATCTGGGCCTGATGCTATCTGGCCTCATCTCCTGGTTCACCCCTTCACACTCTGCTGCAACCACACTGGCTTCCTGCAGTTCCAGGAAAATCCCAGGCATGCTCCTGCCATGGTACCTTTGCACTGGCTGTCCCCTCTACCTGGGGCACTCTTCAACAGATATCCACATGGCCCCCTCTCTACCTCCTTCAAGCCTTCTCTCCAATGTCCCTTTCTCAACCAGTTTCTCTATCTAACACTACAGCTATCTAATCACCCTCTTGGGCACTTCAACCTCCCTTCCTGTTATGTAAATTCATACACAGAAGTCCTAACCCCCACTGGCTCTGAATGCGACCTTATTTGGAAACAGGGTCATTGTCAACGTAATTAGTTAAGATGAGGTCCTACTAGAGTAGGGTGGGCTTCTAATCCAACAAAACTGGTGTCCTTATAACAAAGGGAAATTTGGACACAGGGACAGACATGCTCTCAGGGAGAATGCCACGTGAGGACTGAAGGTGTGCTGCCACCAGCCAAGGACAGACATCTGGGACACATCCTTCCCAGAACCTTCAGAGGGAACATGGCTTTGCCAACACCTTGATCTTGGACTTCTGGCCTCCAGAACTGTGAGCCAATAAATTTCTGTTGCTTAGGCCACCCAGTCTGTGATACTTTGTTACAGCAGCCCTAGAAACTAATATTGTCCCTCTGCTCTGCTTTTCTTTTTCCCCACAGGACTTTCTAATGTATCACACAATATCATTTCTTCCTTTTAATGTCTGTTGTCCATCTCCTCCTTCTGGATTATAACCTCTAAAGGGACACAGATCTTGGTCTATTTTGTTCACTGATAAGTGAATGCTTTCAAATGAATGATTAAACAAATACATTTACCTCCTTTCTTCTGTGTTCCAGAAACCATCATAAAATTCGACCTTACTCTTATGTGCCTTACCTCTCAGACTTACCTTCCCTGACAGCCCTCCCCCACCTTACACACTCTCGCTGCCCATCTTCCCACCTGTAGGAATAACCACAGCATGTTGAGAGGAACGTGGCCCAAGAGGGTGCACTTACATTCATGTTGCCCATATTTAATCCTCATAGTAGCCCTGTGATCAGACATTGTAATCCCATTTTATGGATAAGGAAACTGAGGTTCATAGAAGTTAAGTAATATGACCATAACATCCTGTGTGAAAAATACCTACACATGTTGACCTTTCCCCTTCCTTCTTTAGCATGGCACCCTCTGAGGGGCAGGAACGGCAGCATCAGCCTGTGTCACAAGTGTGCAGGCCAGGCCGGGCACACAGCAGGTGCTCCACGAATACTGCAACACCCCTGGCAAGTGGCAAAGCTGGACTGCATTGCAGCCTGGCCCCATGGCCCATGCTCCTGCCATATAGTCCACCTTGCCAGCAGAACATGGGCCACATCACAGCTGCCTTCTGTTCTTCCAGAGCTTTTCAGCAGCCTCATTTCCCCACCATCCACCCAAAGCACTTCCCACTCCCCCAACCCCAAGTAACCATGTTAACACCCTGCTGGACACCCTCCCATATACACATATACAAATGTGCCTGTATAGTTTTGCCTTTATTTTTTTTAAAACGGGGTCTCATACATTCATGCATTCATCTTGCTTTTCTCATTCAGCCACATTCCTGAAAACTCATCCAAGGTGAATTGGTTTGCCTCTAAATTATTCCTTTTAATGACTACATGGTATCACAATTTATTCAACCATATGTCATTGTTGGGTATTCAGTTTATTTCTAGAATCTTTTTTCTTTTTGTTAGTTTTGCTACATTAAACATCATACGTGGATAACATCTATGGATAGATTCCCAGGAGTGAGATTATTATATTAAAAAGTAAGTGTATGTATGTTTCTCTTTGTTATAATGGAATTCTCAAACATATAAAAGTAAAGGAAACAGTATAATGAGCCCCCCTAAATCTAATGCTCAGCTTCAGCGGTTATGAACTCATGGCCAATCTGGTTTCATTGAATCCACTATTCATAGTCTAGATTGTTTGGGAGGAAAAACTGGCATTTTATCAAATAATCTGTAAATATTTCTGCCTGTATCTCTAAAAGTTGAGGACTCCTAAATAACATAACAATACCATTGTCAAACCTAAAAAAAAATGATTATTTCTTCTTATCATCCAATCTTTAGGCAGTGTTCAAATTCCATCAACTGAATCATAAATAACAAATATTTTTATAGTTTGCTCAAATCAGAATCTTAATAAGTTTCAAGAATTACAATTGGCTAATAATGTTTCTTGTCTTTTAGGTCCCTTTAGTGTATAAATGTTCCCCTTCATATCCCTGTGTGTTTATGCATGTGCATATGTGTGTCCCTTGCAATATCTTTGTTAAAAAAAAACAACCAAAAAAAGGTAATCTGTCCTGTACAGTTTTCCACAATCTGCATTTTGCAAATTGCTTCGTCCCAATATCATCTGTCCCCAAAAATAGGTATTTAGATCTAGAAGCCTGATCAGATTCAGGTTGGAACTCTTTGCAAGAATACTTCATTGGCAGTGCTGTGTACTTCCATGAGGAGCACACCATGTCTGATTGTCCCTCTTTTATGCTGTTAGCAGCCACTGATGATATTGCCTAGATTCGTCTTTTCTGTAGGAGATGAATGTAAATGGATGATATCTTAATTTCACCATTCTTCATTTCTTAGCTGGGATACTTCTATAAAGAGAAAATTCCTGGCGGAGCAAGATGGCGGAGGAGTAGGAGACCTGGATTTCATCTGGTCTCAGGAATTCAGCTGGATAGGGATCAAACCATTCTGAACACCTACGAACTCAACAGGAGATCGAAGAAAAGAATAGCAACAACTCTCTGAACAGAAAAGCGACCACTTTCTGGAAGGTAGGACGTGCGGAGAAGTGAATCCGAGGCGATATTCGGGAGGATAGATGGCAGGGGAGGGGGCCTCCGTTGGCCGCTTCTGGCAAGTGATAGAGAGTGGTGCACAAAATCGGAACTTTTAGAAGTCGGCTCCACTGAGGGACGTCGCTCCAGTGGCTAAGCGGGGGGTGGAACCCTCATGGGACAGTGTGGTCTCAGGACCCTCGGGGTCACAGAAAGACTGGGGGTGCCTGAGTGCGGCAGAGCTCCCAGGTATCGGAGCGGGGAAGCCGGCTGCAGAGACAGAGCCGAGGAGCGGGCTCTCAGCTCCGGGTGGCCATAAACCGTGATCCGCGGCACAGTCAGGCCACTACTCCTCCAGCAGGGACCCAACAAGCGGCAGATCCAGGGAGACTCCCCTTCCTCCGCTGGGAGGAGTGGCATGGGAGCACACCGCAGGGATCTGCTGGGTTTGGAGACTCCACACGGGGTCGGGTGCCAGAGATAGAAACGCTCAGTCACAGGCCAGGTGAGCACAGAGTGCGGCCAGAGACCAGGGAGATGGGAGTGACTGACTGCTTTTCTCTGGAGGCGCACTGAGGAGTGGGGCCCCGAGTTCTTGGCTCCTCTGGGGCGGAGATTGGGAGGCTGCCATTTTCACTCTCATCCTCCAAAGCTGAACCAAAAGCTTGCAGGGAAAAAAAGCTCCTGAGAGCAAACAGAGCAGATGACTTAGCCCGGACCTGGCAAGGGCGGGGCAATTCCGCCTCCAGCAAAGACATTTGGGAACCATGGCAACAGGCCCCTCCCCCAGAAGACTGGCAAGAACAGCCAGCCAAGACCAAGTTTACCAATCAATGAGAACAGCAGAACTCCAGCACTAGGGGAATACTGCACATAGAATCCATGGCTTTTTACCATGATTCTTTAGTCTTTCAAAGTTAATTTTTTTTAAACTGTCTTTTTTTTTTTTTTTGAATTTTTCTTTTTCCCTTTTTCAACCAACATCTTATCAATCCCTTTTTTAAAAAAATTTTTATTTTTCATTTTTAGAGTCATATTCTATCCCTTCATAGTAGTTACCCGTATTTTTGGCATATATATATAAGTTGTTCTCTCTTTTAAATTTTGAGATACAGTTTCTTCTAACAGATCAAAATATACCCTAAATCTATAGTGTATGGTTTTGTTCTACTCTCCTGCCTGATCACATTCTCTCCCTTTTTTTTCCTTTTTTTTTTTAAATCCTCTTCTTTCTTTTTTCAAACAACTTCTTATCAATTCCTTTTATAAAATTTTTTATACTTTCCATCTTTACAGTCATATTCCATCCCTTCATCAGATCAACCCTTATTTTTGTACATATATAAGTTTTTCTTTCTTTAAAATTTTGGGAGGCACTTTCTTCTAACAGACCAAAATACACCCAAAATCTAGTGTGTGGCACTGATCTATGCACCAGCCTGATCATATTTGATCATATTCTAGGTTATTTTGTTTTGTTCTGTTTTTGTTTGTTTTTATCTTTTACTTTTCTTTTTTTTTTTTCTTTCTTTCCCTTTCTTTTCCCCAGGCTTCAGGTCTTTTCTGATTTGTTTAGAGTATATTTTCTGGGGACGTTGTTACCCTGTTAGCATTTTGTTCTCTTATTCATCTATTCTCTTCTGGACAAAATGACAAGACAGAAAAAATCACCTCAACAAAAAGAACAAGAGGTAGTACCGACTGCCAGGAACCTACTCAATACAGACATTAGTACGATGTCGGATCTAGGGTTCAGAATCATGACTTTAAAGATACTAGCTGGGCTTGAAAAAAGCATGGAAGTTATTAGAGAAACCCTTTCTGGAGAAATAAAAGAACTAAAATCTAACCAAGTCAAAATCAAAAAGGCTATTAATGAGGTGCAATCAAAAATGGGGGCGCTAACTGCTAGGATAAATGAGGCAAAAGAGAGAATCAGTGATATAGAAGACCAAATAATGGAAAATAAAGAAGCTGAGAAAAAGAGAGATAAACAACTACTGGATTACGAGGGCAGAATTCGAGACATAAGCAATACCATAAGACGAAACAACATTAGAATAATTCGGATCCCAGAAGAAGAAGAAAGAGAGAGAGGGCAGAAGGTATATTGGAGCAAATTATAGCAGAGAACGTCCCTAATCTGGGGAAGGAAACAGGCATCAAAATCCAGGAGGCACAGAGAACCCCTCTCAAAATCAATAAAAACAGGTCAACACCCCGACATCTAATAGTAAAACTTACAAGTCTCAGAGACAAAGAGAAAATCCTGAAAGCAGCTTGGGAGAAGAGATATGTAACCTACAATGGTAGAAACATTAGATTGGCAACAGACCTATCCACAGAGACCTGGCAGGCCAGAAAGGACTGGCATGATCTATTCAGAGCACTAAATGAGAAAAATATGCAGCCAAGAATACTATATCCAGCTAGGCTGTCATTGAAAATAGAAGCAGAGATAGAAAGCTTCCAGGACAAACAAAAACTAAAGGAATTTGCAAACACGAAACCAGCCCTACAAGAAATCTTGAAAGAGGTCCTCTAAGCAAAGAGAGACCCTAAAAGCAACATAGACCAGAAAGGAACACAGACAATATACAGTAACAGTCAACTTAGAGGCAATATAATGGCACTAAATTCCTATCTTTCAAGAGTTACCCTGAATGTAAATGGGCTAAATGCCCCAATCAAAAGACACAGGCTATCAGATTGGATTAAAAAACAAGACCCATCGATATGCAGTCTGCAAGAGACTCATTTTAGACCCAAAGACACCCCCAGATTGAAAGTAAGGGGGTGGAAAACCATTTACCATGCTAATGGACACCAAAAGAAAGCTGGGGTGGCAATCCTTATATCAGACAAATTAGATTTTAAACCAAAGACTATAATAAGAGATGAGGAAGGACACTATATCCTACTTAAAGGGTCTGTCCAACAAGAAGATCTAACAATTGTAAATATCTATGCCCCTAACATGGGAGCAGCCAATTATATAAGGCAATTAATAACAAAAGCAAAGAAACACATCGACAACAATACAATAATAGTGGGGGACTTTAACACCCCCCTCACTGAAATGGACAGATCATCTAAGCAAAAGATCAACAAGGAAATAAAGGCTTTAAATGACACACTGGACCAAATGGACTTCACAGACCTATTCAGAACATTCCATCCCAAAGCAACAGAATACATATTCTTCTCTAGTGCCCATGGAACATTCTCCAGAATCGATCACATCCTAGGTCACAAATCAGGTCTCAACCGGTACCAAAAGATTGGGATCATTCCCTGCCTATTTTCAGACCACAATGCTTTGAAACTAGAACTCAATCACAAGAGGAAAGTCAGAAAGAACTCAAATACATGGAGGCTAAAGAGCATCCTACTAAAGAACGAATGGGTCAACCAGGAAATTAAAGAAGAATTAAAAAAATTCATGGAAACCAATGAAAATGAAAACACAACTATTCAAAATCTTTGGGATGCAGCAAAGGCAGTCCTAAGAGGAAAGTATATAGCAATACAAGCCTTTCTCAAGAAACAAGAAAGGTCTCAAATACACAACCTAACCCTACACCTAAAGGAGCTGGAGAAAGAACAGGAAATAAAGCCTAAACCCAGCAGGAGAAGAGAAATAATAAAGATCAGAGCAGAAATCAATGAAATAGAAACCAAAAGAACAGTAGAACAGATCAATGAAACAAGGAGCTGGTTCTTTGAAAGAATTAACAAAATTGATAAACCCCTGGCCAGACTTATCAAAAAGAAAGGAGAAATGACCCAAATCAACAGAATCATGAATGAAAGAGGAGAGATCACAACCAACACCAAAGAAATACAAACAGTTACACGAACATATTAAGAGCAACTCTATGCCAGCAAATTAGATAATCTGGAAGAAATGGATGCATTCCTAGAGATGTATCAACTACCAAAACTGAACCAGGAAGAAATAGAAAACCCGAACAGACCTATAACCACTAAGGAAATTGAAGCAGTCATCAAAAATCTCCCAAGAAACAAAGCCCAGGGCCAGATGGCTTCCCAGGGGAATTCTACCAAACATTTCAAGAAGAATTAATACCTATTCTTCTGAAACTGTTCCAAAAAATAGAAATGGAAGGAGAACTTCCAAACTCATTTTATGAGGCCACCGTTACCTTGATCCCAAAACCAGACAAAGACCCCATCAAAAAGGAGAATTACAGACCAATATCCCTGATGAACATGGATGCAAAAATTCTCACCAAAATACTAGCCAATAGGATCCAACAGTACATTAAAAGGATTATTCACCACGACCAAGTGGCATTTATCCCTGGGCTGCAAGGTTGGTTCAACATCCGCAAATCAATCAACATGATACAATACATTAACAAAAGAAAGAACGAGAATCATATGATCCTCTCAATAGATGCAGAAAAAGCATTTGACAAAGTACAGCATCCTTTCTTGATCAAAACTCTTCAGAGTATAGGGATAGAGGGTACATACCTCAATATCATAAAAGCCATCTATGAAAAACCTACAGCAAAAATCATTCTCAATGGGGAAAAACTGAGAGCTTTCCCCCTAAGGTCAGGAATGCAGCAGGGATGTCCACTATCTCCACTGCTATTCAACATAGTATTAGAAGTCCTAGCCACAGCAATCAGACAACAAAAAGAAATCAAAGGCATCCAAATTGGCAAAGAAGAAGTCAAACTCTCACTCTTTGCAGATGATATGATACTTTATGTGGAAAACCCAAAAGACTCCACCCCAAAACTGCTAGAACTCATGCAGGAATTCAGCAAAGTGGCAGGGTATAAAATCAATGCACAGAAATCAGTGGCATTCCTATACAACAACAACAAGACAGAAGAAAGAGAAATAAGGAGTCGATCCCATTTACAATTGCACCCAAAACCATAAGATACCTAGGAATAAATCTAACCAAAGAGGCAAAGAATCTATACTCAGAAAACTATAAAATACTCATGAAAGAAATTGAGGAAGACACAAAGAAATGGAAAAACGTTCCATGCTCATGGACTGAAAGAACAAATATTGTGAAGATGTCAATGCTACCTAGAGCAATCTACACATTCAATGCAATCCCCATCAAAATACCATCCACTTTTTTCAAAGAAATGGAACAAATAATCCTAAAATTTGTGTGGAACCAGAAAAGACCCCCAATAGCTAGAGGAATGTTGAAAAAGAAAAGCAAAGCTGGCGGCATCAGAATCCCAGACTTCCAGCTCTATTACAAAGCTGTCATCATCAAGGCAGTATGGTACTGGCACAAAAACAGACACATAGATCAATGGAACAGAATAGAGAGCCCAGAAATGGACCGTCAACTCTATGGCCAACTAATCTTCGACAAAGCAGGAAAGAATGTCCAATGGAAAAAAGACAGTCTCTTCAACAAATGGTGTTGGGAAAATTGGACAGCCACATGCAGAAGAATGAAACTGGACCATTTCCTTACACCACACACAAAAATAGACTCCAAATGGTTGAAAGACCTCAGTGTGAGACAGGAGTCCATCAAAATCCTAAAGGAGAACACAGGCAGCAACCTCTTCGACCTCAGCCGCAGCAACTTCTTCCTAGAAACATCGCCAAAGGCAAGGGAAGCAAGGGCAAAAATGAACTATTGGGACTTCATCAAGATAAAAAGCTTTTGCACAGCAAAAGAAACAGTCAACAAAACCAAAAGACAACCGACAGAATGGGAGAAGATATTTGCAAATGACATATCAGATAAAGGGCTAGTATCCAAAATCTATAAAGAACTTATCAAACTCAACACCCAAAGAACAAAGAATCCAATCAAGAAATGGGCAGAAGACATGAACAGACATTTTTCCAAAGAAGACATCCAAATGGCCAACAGACACATGAAAAAGTGCTCAACATTGCTCAGCATCAGGGAAATCCAAATCAAAACCTCAATGAGATACCACCTTACACCAGTCAGAATGGCTGAAATTAACAAGTCAGGAAACGAAAGATGTTGGCGGGGACGCGGAGAAAGGGAAACCCTCCTACACTATTGGTGCGAATGCAAGCTGGTGCAACCACTCTGGAAAACAGTATGGAGGTTCCTCAAAAAGGTGAAAATAGAGCTACCATATGATCCAGCAATTGCACTACTGGGTATTTACCCCAAAGATACAAATGTAGGGATCCGAAGGGGTATGTGCACCCCAATGTTTAGAGCAGCAATGTCCACAATAGGCAAACTGTGGAAAGAGCCAAGATGTCCATCGACAGATGAATGGATAAATAAGATGTGGTATATATAGACAATGGAATATTATGCAGCCATCAAAAGGAATGAGATCTTGCCATTTGCATCGACGTGGATGGAACTGGAGGGTGTTATGCTGAGCGAAATAAGTCAATCAGAGAAAGACATGTATCATATGACCTCACTGATATGAGGAATTCTTAATCTTAGGAAACAAACTGAGGGTTGCTGGAGTGGTGGGGGTTGGGAGGGATGGGGTGGCTGGGTGATAGACTTTGGGGAGGGTATGTGCTATGGTGAGTGCTGTGAATTGTGCAAGACTGTTGGATCTCAGATCTGTACCTCTGAAACACATAATGCAATATATGTTAAGAAAAAAAAAAAGAAGAAGATAGTAGGAGGGGAAGAATGAAGGGGGGGTATTGGAAGGGGAGACGAACCATGAGAGACGATGGACTCTGAAAAACAAACTGAGGGTTCTAGAGGGGAGGGGGCTGGGAGGATGGGTTAGCCTGGTGATGGGTATTAAAGAGGACACGTTCTGCATGGAGCAATGGGTGTTATGCACAAACAATGAATCATGGAACACTACATCAAAAACTAATGATGTAATGTATGGTGATTAACATAACAATAAAAAAGAAAAAATTTAAAAAAAGAGAGAAAATTCCCTTTATCGATTCATTATCCTTAGACACAATCCATATAACAAAGTCTGGAGAAATTATTCCTTCCTTTTACTTGCCAGGTTTCAAAATAATAGTTTCCTAGTATCATCTCAATGAAGATTGTTGGGATTTTTGTTTTGTTTCAATTATCTTTATAAACTTGTAGGTTTTCAAGGGGTTGAATAAAGGGATTAACAAACTCATTCTCTTTCTCTATGGAAAAAAATGACCTTGAGTGAACTTTCTAGCTCTGTTCCCCTGGAAACCTAATAAAGGTGGAATGCCATCTATGTTACCAGGCAACATTGCTTATGGTAGAAATGACCTCTAATTAGTAAACTACACCTGGCCTGGGAGGACTGTGAATTAACTATAAATACCTACTGAGAATCCATAGTTTGAGCTCCTCTGAATGCAGTGCATTCTTGTAACTGGGCATGTCCCTAGGACTCCTGGAAGCTATTCCCATGGAAGGAAATAAAACATATTGGCTCATATGGGGAATGGAGCTTATAAACCAGAATAGCTCCTATACTCATTCACTTGGGCCAGGTTCCCTGAGAAACAGACTATGAAATGGAGATTTATGCACAGGAGGTTTATGGAGAGGGCTCTTGCGGGGTGAGGGAGATAGGACTGTGCAGAGGAAAAAGCTAAACTATAGTATAGTTGCAACTGTAAACCTCGTCCAATCCAATCAGATTTCCTCAGTAACTGGGATGGCCCTTTAAAGTCCCAGTTTAGGCAGGGCTTCTCCCTGAATAGGGGCATAATCTTGGACCAGACAGCTTCTCTCCACTGAAAGCAATCCGCAGAGAAAGATGCAGGTATGAACTGTGAGCAGTCAGCACTCATACAACTGGGAGAATGATTATTTTGGTCTTAACAAGGATCCCCAGGCTGTGCACCACAGCATCACTACACCCACTCATTTGGTCTCCTTTCTTCACACCTAAGCCATCACACCTGACTCTGTCCCACTGCCATGTTGTCCTTCCTGTCCTATGTCCCCTAGCAAAGCTAAATAAACTGTTGTCTACATTTTGTGAAATGTAGCTCTAAACACACATTTGTCTTGTACATGTCCTGCCCCAGACCTGGAATCATCCATTTCTCCAAAGAGCCTTAGTTCCATTTAGTGATATTCAGGACCACGATCTGGGAGACAAAGGCACTCATTACTACTGGTTAACTCATGGTTTCTGGGACTTTTCAGTGACTGGAGTTAAGAAATACTTTTTTTTTTTCCTCAGATAAAATACATCATGAGTTTCATATTCAGGACTACAAAATTTTCTTGACTTCAGCAGTTGTCCATCTGCATGCCCCTTCCCCCTTGCCCAAAACTGTGATTCTCACTGACATCAACATAATTCTTCATTTGCTTTACTGTACAAATAAGTCTTACATGCCTAAGCCTTCCAGAATAACAATACCAACATACCATTAATAATATGATTACTGAAAGAGTTTAAGATTTCTCGTTGCTTTGTTTTGTTTTGTTTCTCCTTAGAGATTAACACCCCCACCCCCAGGATGTATCATCAAATTATTGTGCTTTAAACTAACTTAAAATAATTTCTCTTCCTATGTGCCACCAACTTAATTCACTTGCTTCATTTTGCTTTAATTTTTAGGACTGGACTTTTTAATTTAATTTTGTTTTATAATTATGTAAAATATTTAAGTAGTTTCTTTTTTTTTTTTTTCAAGTAGGTTTCACACCTAGCATGGAACCCAATGCAGGGTTTGAACTCACGACCCTGAGATCAAGAAATGAGCCGAGATTGAGTTGGATGCCTAACCGACTGAGCCACCTAGAGACCCCATAAAATATTTAAGTAGTTTCAAAGTCAGTTCTGTAAATTAGGATATGTAGGCCCCTCAACCCTGTTTCTACACTCCCTCATAAATCTAAGCTTATGGTTTATTTTTCCATATCATAAGAAAAGATAAACGAATGACTTAAGACCTTTCCTGAAATGAATAGCAGCATATTACATGCACATTTCTACACCTGGCTTTTTGCACTCAATAATATATTTTGGAAATCATTTTGAAACCGTAAACAAAGGTCTTTTTCATTCTTTTATATAACTGTATTAGAAAGTGGGTGCACCTGTGTGGATGTGCTTCAGTTTATCTGATCATTTCCCTATTGATGGGAATTTGGATTGTTTCTAGAAAGTTTTGTGCTATCAAAATAGTGCTGTAATAAATAAATTACACCATGAATGAAACTCTTCTTTTTTTTTTTTTTGCCAGTATATCTTTGGAAGAGATTCTTATAATTGGAATTGTTGAATAAACAGATGTAATTTTGAGATCCCATTTCATACCCACTATGATGGCTATAATAATAATAATTTTAAAATAACAATAACAAGTTTTGGTGAGGATGTACATAAATTGTTAACTCTCATATGTTGCTAATGGGAATAGAAAAATGTAAAATGGTGCATCTGTTTTAGAAACAGTTTGTCAGTTCCTCAAAATGTTAAACACAGAGTTACCATATGACCCAGCAATTCCACTTCCAGGGATATACTCAAGAGAACTGAAAACATGCTCATACAAAAACTTGCACACAAATGTTCACGGCAATATTATTCATAATAACCAAAAAGTCAAAAAAACAAATGTCCACCAATGGATTAAACCAAATGTGGTATATTATATTATATAATATATATATTATAATATAATATATATAATATATTATATATAATATATAATATATAATATAATATAATAAAAAAATAAAAAATAAATTTAAACATGTCTAAAATTTGAAAAAAGAAAAACCATGGATGCCCCTTGAAAAACATTATGCTAAGAAGCCAGATACAAAAAGCTATATATTATATGATTCCATTTATATGGAATATCCAGAATGGACAAATCCATTGATATGAAAGTATCTGTCTCTGATGATTGCCAGGGGCTGTGGGAAGGGGGCATAGAGAGTGATGGGTATGGGTACGAGGTGTCTTTTTGGGGTGATGAAAATGTTCTGGAATTAGACAGTGGTGATAGTTGCACAATCTTCTGAATGTACTAAAAACCATTGAGTTGTTCACTTTAAAATGGTGATTTTAATGGTAAGTAAATTATATCTCAATAAAAATTTTAAAATTAAAAAAAAAAAACTAAGGGCACCTGGGTGGCTCAGATGGTTAAGCATCTGCCTTTAGCTCAGGTCATGATCCCGGGTCCTGGGATCGAGTCCTGCATTGGGCTCCTTGCTCAGCAGGGAGCCTGCTTCTCTCTCTCTCTCTCTCTCTCTCTCTCTGGCAAATAAATGAATAAAATCTTTCAAAAAAAAACCTAAAATAAGAAGGATCCTTGACCAATGATGAAAATGTACTATCAATCCAGGAGTGAAACTCAGACCTCTGTGCCTGGAGGATAGAGAGAAATATTGATAAAATTGAGTTTGGGAAAATGTGGGGGAAAAGCATCTCCCATACATCGTTGGTGTCAGTATAAATTGGCATATTCATTTAGGTAAGCAATTTAGTAGTAATCTATCAAAAAAAATAATAAAACACATACCCTATGATCCAGAATTTTCATTTATAGGAATCTAAAATCAACGTGTGGCTGGCACAGTTAGCATTCAGTGAATTTATTTCCCAATATAAAGGTGATAATCACAGGGAGAGATAATAAATTATGCAATAAACTCCTAAAGCCAAATTCAGTTCTCACTTCTGCTTCTTTGTGGAAAAATAATAAGACAGTGTTTATACCATAGGGTAGTATGACCATGAAATTTCTGCTCTTTTAATCTTCGCAAGCTGCATAAAGTGGAAAGCAAAATTCTCCCCTAAAATATAAGGTCATTTCTAGAAATACCGAGTATATACTTAAAAGCAGAGTTAAAGATTTTCATGTAGAGTTCCAGCCTCTTGAGAAGAGATCATGGGGTGCGTGGAGTGGGGAGGGAGTAGGAAAACCAAGATTGAGCCTCAGCCAAACCCCATGAAGCTACAAAAAAGCCAAGACATATTCAGAGTGACATATGCATGAAGCCTCATGAAAATCAGCGGTGGCTATGCAGCAATGGACAAACTCAGTGACTACCGAAAGATGTGCCTTAGTGAACTCCTACCTTTCTTCCCTTTAATTCTTTGTCCAAATGGCGATTCCCCTTAAATGTAGCATTGCCATGATTTGTAAACACTTTGTGCTTTGTTCATCACAAAAAGAGTTCAATCAATGCAGAAAAGGCCCAAGGAGAGAACATCATGTCAGTCCACTTCCAATTAATCATACCCAGTCCTTTCAGCCCATGAAGACATACCCTGAAGTCAACTAGCTCAAGTTGCAGGGAAAACATCATCAAAGAGAAATAGCTTCTGGAATCTGCCCCATAACCCAGAAGGTGACAAGTGACAGCTAAACCTCCAGGATGCTCTTTGCATTAACCCCCCTCTGAAGCCGATCCTATGGAAGCATGGAGTGTCCATCAGCCCCCCACTGCTTGCCACTACTCCCCATATCTCACCCACCCAGCATGGTGAGACATGGCGGGGAGACAGGGATTGTGACATAAGCAAATGGCCTCAGGCTGATATATGTAAATGCCAGCTCAGGAGCTTCCTAGTAGGGACACCACCTGTGAAGCCCTCATAACAGCCAACCTCTTGCAACCTCCAAGCTGAGGGCCTCATTGGCCGGGGGGAGGAGGGACCCCCTCCCTAGGAGACCACAAGATTCTTATAGAGAAGGGTTCCAGAGCTCTGGACAGCCGGTGGCAATCATGTAGGCGCCATGGAGACTGCTATGTGTGTTTGCTCTCCATGTTGTACATGGCAGAGATGTTGTCCTCGGTTATGCTCCTGTCTGTGCTGCAAGTTCCTCTTCACCTCCGAGCGGAACTGCACCTGCTTCCCCTGCCCTTACAAGGACGAGCGCAACTGCCAGTGCTGCCACTGCACCTGCTCCGAGAACCCCAACTGCCACTGGTGCTGCTGCTCCTGGGCCAATGACCCCGACTGCAAGTGCTGCTGCACGACCAGCAGCAACCTCCAGTGTTACTACTACGAGAGCCGCTGCTGCCGCAATGCCTCCATCACGTTCCACAAGGGCCGCCTCAGGAGCATCCGCACCTCGTAAGTGCCCGCTGCCCCCACCCCGAGGCCATTTCTCCACCTGAGAAGAGGAGGCCAAAGATTCTGTAGCAATTAAGCGTGTCCCACACAGCCAGTAACCGCAGCTAACCCTGAGTTCGAAATCCACTCCCCGCCAGCCCTGTGAATGAGCACGGCGCTCTCTCACTTGCACCCAGTAGGGGGCGCTAATACTTAGCGCGTAAGGGGTTTATCTTCCGACTGGCCTCTCTCCTGGTTTCTGAATGCCAGGCACTGCATGTGTGACCCCAGGCAACCCTCACCTCATGCCCACCACGCCAGCGAGGAAACTGAGCCTTTGCAAGGTCCAGTGGCCCAGGATCACCTAGCTAGTAAGATGAAGCCAGATTTTGAACCCAGACTCTGTGTCTTAACTTAAAAATGCTGTACTGCAAAATGGAGAGTATAACGTCAGCCATGATTCAGCGGGTATGGGGATTAATGTATGTGCTTTGTAATCTTGTTATGTGATATAAAAATATAAATTGCCCCTTTTCTTCCTCCTCTGAACTTTTGATACCTTAACATGTATTGGAAAAGTTAACAACTTCCACAGGCCATTTTTGACCCCTGTGTCCTATATAAGTACCCCAGAGGGCCCTCAACTCCTGCAGCCTTCTCTTTCTATCTGGAAGTCATGCAACTTAGGGTCTCAGTTACTTGCATGGGGCAAGTAACTGAGACCCTAAGTAACACACTAACAAGTAACACACTAACCTGTGTCGAGTACTGCATGTTCTCTTCCTGTTCTGACAGAGACAGTCCTTTTATGTCACATTTGAGGGGTGTCTCAAGCAGCAAAGGCAGACTTCTTAGATGAGAAAAGATCAAAGATCAGAACTACATAAGATGCCACCATTGGAGAGGCAGAAAATCAGAGGCAGGTTTAAAGCTTTTCAAGGCTGGAAAAACAATTCCGTGAGCAAAGATTCAGTGAATTCAGGAGAAGAATAGGATCCACTTTGCAGTTCAGCACTTAGTAGGTGCTTAATAAACGTTACTCTCCATTCATGGACCTCTCGTGGTGTTTGCATGAATAGAGAACCCAGGGGTCTTGGATAAAAGCCCAGAAGTTCTCAGGTGCAGAAAGTAACATCCACATTCTTCTCTCCTGACTCAACTGCCCCATTTTCTGCATATCAGCAATGGAGAGTCACTGACCACATTTCAACAGAGGAGGGATGACTTTGGTGCTTTGGGAAGATGCCTTAGGTCAGTAGCTCCCAAACTTTGCTTTACATTAGAATCACCTGGGGATCTTTACAAAGGTCCTCATCCCCAGATATTCTGATTTCATTGGTCTGGGTGTCACCGGGGCATCAGAATTGTAAAAGCCCCCCAGGTGATTCTAAAGTACAGATGGCCTGGAAGGAACCGAAGGGAAGCTGGGAGACCTGCCATGTGACACAGTGAGAACTCAGGTACTGGGAGAATAGCCCTAAATTGGAAGGAGGGGGCTGTGCAGAATAGGAGAGGCCCGATATCTTAGCAAGAAGGCAAGGCTGCTGGGTTTGGTGGCTATTTGGGTAGGGAACCATGGCCACTGAATGCCCAGCTCCAAGCCTGAGGCTTTCCAAGGATGGTCAGAGATGCTACTGCGAGTGTCAGGAGGTGGGCTGTGGGTACACTGAGGTTTATCTTCCAACTGGCCTCTCTCCTGGTTTCTGAATCACTGCCTCCCTGCTCTCTCTCTCTTCCCCCAGCATCACCCTCCCTCCCTCCTTCTTCCTGATTTCTCACGCTGTCTCCCTTTATATTACACCATGATCCTCAGAATCCCACCTTCTTGAACTAGAGAGGTTCATCCAGCTACCACGTGTACAACTGACTGTACATCCAGTGATTCCTTGCAGGGCCCAGGCACAAGACTGAGAAAGCAGAGAGGGAATGGAGCCAAGAACATTGTGGTCAGCAGGCCTAGGACCCAGCTCCCAAATCCCTAAGGGATGAGCTTCCCAGGAGCCTGAGTCCCCACAAGAGGCACTCTCTGTCACCACAGGGCCACTCCCTTCATACTTCCAGTATGCTTGGGCAGCACCTTTGACTACCTGGGCTCTAAGATATAGGTCCCTGGCTGAGAGATGGGGAAGTAGATAGGGGCATATAGGGACTACAAGAAGCCAGAAGCAGAAAAGAATACATCCACAATGCCAAGATCAACACCCAAATATCACTAATGTGAACAGAAGAGAAGAGACAGGAATAGTCACAAATTGTGTATCTGCTTCCATTTCTATCCCCACAGCTAACTTATTTATTTTCAGAAACTGCTTTTGCCCTGATTATAGCCTCTTAGAACATGCACTTGAATTTTATAAGTATGCTTTTATTTCATCCACGGTTCTTAGAATTAAATATATGAAATCAACCTCAGCTATTAGACAAAGAATCAACACATACAGAGGCACACACACACACTCACACACGAACAGTAGAAGCACACACTTCTGGACTTGACCATTGTTGTCCTCTACTGTGGACATTAGCTGGCTAGTACCAGAGGGGAGTAATTGCAGTGGCCACATTTACTGAGTCCTTACTATGTGCCAGCAGTTAAGCACTTTATCATGGATTACCTCATGTAGACTTTGTAAAATTCTCATGAAAGACATAGGATTGTGAGCTTTGAGCTTTGGATTACAGATGAGGAAACTGAGAATGGGAGAGGTTAAGAAACTCATTTCGAAGGTGCAGCTCTAAAGGGTGTACTCCACCATGAGCAATCCACCCCTAGAGCCTAGACCCTTAACTCTTACCTATTGGTCTGCTGGTTGGAGCACTCGGGTTCTAGACTTGGCTCAAGGACTGAACTCCTAGTGTCCTCGGAAGGACACTTTACCCATCCATTTTACATACAAAAATAATGATGACGTCAATGCCTGCCAAGCAAAACTCACCAAGAACACACCTGTAGGTGGACAAGATTGGATTTACCGAATCATTGCGACAAGTGAGAACATACACCATGGTTAAGAGTGAAGTGTCTCGGTAAAAGGCCTCAGCAAGTTATTATGGGATTTAACCTCATTTTAGGTGAGGAAGTGGGGGTAGATCTCCTAGTGGATAACCAGATAAAAATCTTGTCTACAAGATGGGAAGCACACTGGGTGCCCAACGTTGCAACTGGTGAAAAAGCAGTACGCTCCCACTAAACAGGATAGGCCAGGTTTGGTCATTTTTGTGGTCTGGATGATATTCTTGTTTGGCCTGCATTCAAACAGGATGCAGTGGTCTTATTTCTGCTTTGCTCCATCACAGTCTCAGAAGGGCTTTGTGGGGTGTTGGTATTCTGTGACATTATTGATGGGCAACATCACCCAGCCAACATCACCCCAACACCAAGGCCCAGCTGATGGTGCCAGGCCAGTCTCTTCTGCTTTCTCTTGCTCAAAAAATCACAACATGCAGTGTCCACTGCTTACTGTGTTCCAGGGGCTGCTCTCAAGCTTTGTAGGTATGAAATGTAATTTTAATCCCCTCAAGAAACTCTATAATGTGACTACTAATTTTATAGCGAGGAAAAAGGCAGAGAGAGGTTAACTGATCCGAGGTCGCCCAGCTAAAAGAATAGCGGAGGCAGGTTTAGAACCCAGGTGCCCCGGCATGGAGCCCATGCTCCCCGCCATCACACTGGCCTGCCTGGCGGTGAACCCCTAGTTCTTTCAGAGGCCAGAAACGGGGTGAGCTCTGAAGCCTGCCTCCTGAAGCCCTCCCCATGTCTGCTTCTCCTTCCAGCTCCAAGACCGCCCTGCGCATCGGAAGCAGCGACACCCAGGTGGATGAGGTGAAGGCGACGCCCGCGAACAGCAACCTGGTGGACCATCTCTCGTGCCCCATGTGCAGCCGGCTGCGCCTGCACTCGTTCATGCTGCCCTGCAACCACAGCCTGTGCGAGAAGTGCCTGCGACAGCTGCAAAAGCATGCCGAAGTCACCGAGAACTTCTTCATCCTCATCTGCCCCGTGTGCAACCGCTCGCACTGCATGCCATACAGCCACAAGATGCAGCTGCCCGAGAACTACCTGCGCGGGCGCCTCACCAAGCGCTACATGCAGCAGCACGGCTACCTCAAGTGGCGCTTCGACCGCTCCTCCGGGCCCATCGTCTGCCAGGTCTGCCGCAACCGGCGCATCGCCTACAAGCGCTGCATCACCTGCCGTCTCAACCTGTGTAACGACTGCCTCAAGACCTTCCACTCGGACGTGGCCATGCAGGACCACGTCTTCGTGGACACCAGCACCGAGGACCAGGATGAGAAGATCTGCATCCACCACCCGTCCAGCCGCATCATTGAGTACTGCCGCCACGACAACCAGCTGCTCTGCACCTTCTGCAAGACGGCCTTGCACAACGGCCACGAGACCATCAGCCTCATCGACGCCTGCTCTGAAAGGGCCGCCGCGCTCTTCAGCGCCATCGCCAAGTTCAAAGCAGGTCCTGGTCCCCTTCCCTCTCCTGCACAGTAACTTCTAGTTCAGGAACTGTTAGGCAAAATGGCTCTGGGCAGTCTGTTTGGTGAGAGCCTCCCCCACCTGGTGGGGCAATCCAAGCACTGAGAAACACTTTGCTAGGCTGCAAGGCATTGGCCTGGTGTGCACGCCTGGCAACCACCACCAGCCTGTTAACCTCCCTGCGCCTTGGTTTTTTCATCTGTAAAATGGGCATAGTAATAGTAACTCCTTTGTGAGGACTAAATGGGTTACTCTAAGTGTAGCATGCAAAAAAGTATCTGGCACGTAATCAACCCAGAAAGATTCTATAATCTTGGTTACAATCTTCATGACCTTGGACCTCATTTCCTCCTTTGAAAAGTGGTAAATTTGATCTTCTATTATCTGTGAACCTTTCTAAAGTTGTCACTAAAGTTGGATATCTTTGGTATTTTCCCAATTTGCAGAAGGAAAGAATTAAGTCAATGTTGAAATCATTTCTATTTTAAATTTTCCTCAACAGTGTTTTCCCAAAACTTGTAAACAGCAAAGTAAATGAACTGGTAGCAAACACATAATAACAGAAATACTCAGAAATAGCCAATAACATTCTGGTCAACAGCTGGTTTTCCTTCTGCATGCCTGCTCAGGGTTACTTATATTGGCTTATCTATAAAATAGGTAGTTTGTATAAGGGTAACTGACCCTAGTTTCCATGCTGGAATGCGGTACAACAATATTTTGCAGAGCTCAGCAAAAATACCCATAATTTCTGGGTGTGGATCTACCTGATTAGACATGAGGATCTCAGGCATCCTTTTAGGGCTCTTTGCCCCTGGGAATAGCTTCCTTGAATAGAAGCATACTATGCCCAAGCCTAATTTTCTCAATCATCCTACAGTACAGGCATTAAAATTCCTTCCATGAATAAGACAACAGAGATTCTAAGAAGTCATTGGCACAAGGCAGCTAGTAAATGGGCAGACCTGGACTATCTGACTCCAACACCCATGTTAAATCCATAACATTCATTTGACAACCTACTCTATGCTAAACAGTGACCAGAATCTAAAGATTGAAAGATTGAAAAGCAACAGAAACCACCACCATCACCACCTGTGGTCTACTTCCTTAAGGACTGGACGACAGTCAAGTGACCAAAGTGCACCAGATCACCCCAGCCTTTTCCTTTGTTGGATATTTCAGTGTCCATGTGTAAACATGCCTAAACATATGAGTGGGAGGCAGTTTTTCTCTGAGCTGCACACAAAGGTCCTGTTGGACATACAGATGGGTCAGAGATGGGCTTTGCTAACTCTGTCACCTAGGACCTCTCACTAGCATGCATATTTCAGAAATACCTTCACTTCTCAATTGCTTCTACTAGGAAACATTGTTTATCAATTGATATTTATTCAGTTTTAGAACCACCACCAAGGAAATCACTATATTAAAGAAACTCTATAGGAGCCATATTGCCAAAGAAATGGGTAGCCCCTTTGGTTCTAGAGGGTTTTCTTAAGGTAGACTCACTGCCTGGGCTCAGCTGGATTCTCTGGGGCCTCAGCATAGGGAAGGGGCTGCTGCCTAGTCTGCTGTGGCCTCCAGGTAACCACAGGAAGCCTGGGTTTTTAACAGAGGAGAAATCTAAGATAGTTTTCTCAGAGTCCAGGGCACCTAGAAGTCAGACAATGAAATTCAATTCAATGTAAGGGGACACCAGTACAAATTCCAAACAGCCCAGCAATTGGAAGGGGACAGGGGTCACCTTCAAGGCATATCCATTTATACGTAGGTAAAGAATTTAGCCCTGTCCATCCTTGCTAAGGGAACCACCACCACCCCCCAATTTTTTTAACCAGGTTTCAAACTTGCTCTTAAGGATTCAATTCACTTTTGAGGAAGGTGCCATAAATCTGCATTTTAAACAGATCTTCAGGTAATTCAAAAGCAGATGGTCTGACAATACACTGAGAAACTCTGGGCCCTGGAGGGAAGATCAAGTTTGGGTCAATTGATTGAATCTGTGGTGTTGATTCCAGCTACACATTGGAACCACATGCAGAGCTTTGCTAACTAGGACCAGCAACAATGGCACCACCCAGGAGCCTGGGCATGCAGAATCAGGCCCTAGCCATACCAATTTCATGGGAATCTGCATTTTTAACAAGATCCCCAGAAGATCCCTTGGATTAGATTCTAAACGCAGCTACAAACTGCCTCATCTGGATTACTGAGTCCTAACTCAGGCCAATTCAGAATCTCAGCAAGTGAGGCCAAGAGAGGAGTTTTCTTTAAAGTTACCCAGAAGATTCTGATGCTCACAGAGGGCTGAGAACCACAGCTGGAGCAATTAAGAACATAGGCTTTGGAGTTAGACAAATAGAATTAGAGACAGGCCTTGGTTTCTCCTATTTACTTGCTGTCATTGGACAATAACTTAACCTCTCTGAGCCTTAGCTTCCTCATCTATAAATGGGAACAATATCTTCCTCATAGGAAGATAAGTGTTATATACGATAATACAGAAATGTGATCCATAATATGTGTATCATCTAGATCTGGTCCATAATAAATGTTTAATAAACAATAGCTACTTTTAAGTGGACTGCCTGAAAAAGATGTTGATTTAACTTTGCTCTAAGACTAGCTCTTGCAAAGTTGCCATATTTATAAGACAGGGGGAGGGATGCTTCTGGCTTCCTCTTTCTCTTCTCCTGGTGCTGCCTCTTTCCCCCCTCATCTAAGGAATTTTTATCCTATCTCTCAGGACTTTACATAAACGTAATCCTTAATAAAGCAAGGAATTTCTTATGCAAGTGTCTTTGGCAATCAGTGAGTAACTATTGAATAGTCAAAGAAATTAATGAATAAAGTGGAATTTCAACTGCCATAAGCCACAGTGGGGTTTGAGTCAGGGGAGAGTGGGGAGCACTTCTCAGCACCTCTGCAATCACCATGATTGTTTCCTATTCAGCCCCCATTGGCATTGCTTCTGTGCCAGTATGAGGGAGGAGGTGGGCAGAGGAAACAGTGGCTTCACAAAATAGGCCAGAGAGTGGCATTTACCCCAAAGATGTTAGAAAATAGAACAGATTGGCTTTCACTCAATAAATACCTCTCAAGCCCTTCTACACACCCTAGTCATAGTGATAACCAAGACAGCCACAGTCCCTGTTCTCGTGGTCCAACAGGACTCTTGGGTTTCTCTTACTCAAATGCACATCATTGTTACAATAGCCACCACCCACAGAGCTCCAGCTTACTGTGTACCCAGGACTATGTTAAGAACCAAGTACAAAAAATTCTGGGGCACCCCTACTCATGAGTGAAATTTGGTGAGAGTTATAGCCCATCAATTCACTGCAAAGTTGACCATTCAGGGGAGGATCTTATCTTTAGACTAGGCCACAGAAGGTTGACATGTCTTCACATAGTTGTCACTGCCTGATGCCTAAATCACTGTAAAGCCAACAAAGCTGCTCATTTCACAGAGATGTGCCACATACTTTCTTTCATAGTATTCTCTATACTGTAGTATCACTGGATTTTTGAGTGCCTTGATTGTCGGTGCCCTTTCATATTCATATATGTATCCCTAGTACCTTGGAAGGCATATGACTTATAACAGGTGTTCAGTAAATGTTTGTTGAATGACTGAGTGAACTTATAATCCAAAAACCACTTAAGAGGATACAGGACAAATTGGGTTCTCCTTGAAGTGCAACAGCAGACTCTTTCTTGGAAGGAAATGGGGGAAAGGCAAGAGAGGGAGACCAGCTGATTTCCTGTTGTCTAGGGCTAGGTTTTTGGTGAGTTAGGCAAGGCAGCATTTAGAAGTCATCAGAAATTTAGTTCTTAGAAAATTCAGTTCTTTCACACAGGGAAAACCAGTCACTTTGTGACATCACCTCTTCTTAAGTCCAACGTGCTGACAAGTGAAGTCTGGTAAGAACTCATATCAAGGGTGGTCTTGAACTTTCAATTTCAACCCAGAGCCACAGAGACTACTACAGATATAACTATGCCAGGAAAGAAAGGCTGTTATTCCTGAGGGAAGTATTAGACAAGGAGGCCGAGAGGGAATTCCTGAGGGAGGCCAGATGCACCTCATAAACCTGTTCTAGCCTATTTCAGTTCAACTACAAGTGCTTTCCCTCCTTCTCCACCCACTTCCATGGGGTCCAAAGGAATTTGCTCCAGTCTTCTACTGGCTTTAACATCTGGGGAGATGAAAATTTTAACCAAAGTAACTAACCTGGTTGTTTTGCAGTCCGCTATGAGATTGATAATGATCTAATGGAGTTCAACATTTTAAAAAACAGCTTTAAAGCTGACAAGGAGGTGAAGCGAAAAGAGATCCGAAATGGATTTCTCAAGCTGCGCAGCATTCTACAGGAGAAGGAGAAGTCCATCATGGAGCAAATAGAGAATCTGGAGGTGTCCAGGCAGAAGGAGATTGAAAAATACGTGTATGTCACAACCATGAAAGTGAATGAAATGGATGGCCTGATTGCCTACTCCAAGGAAGCCCTGAAAGAGACAGGCCAGGTGGCGTTTCTGCAGTCCGCCAAGATTCTGGTGGACCAGATTGAAGACGGCATCCAGAGCACCTATAGGCCTGACCCACAGCTCCGGCTACACTCCTTGCACTGCATGCCCTTGGACTTTGCTGAGCTCTCCAGTGCTATCCACGAGCTCTTCCCCACAGGACCCAAGAAGGTATGCTCCTCAGGGGACTCCCTGCCCTCCCCCTATCCCATGCACTCAGAAATGATGATTGCCAGGAAGGTCACCTTCAGCACTCACAGCTTCGGCAACCAGCAGATATACCAGCGAAGCTCCTCCTTGTTGTCCTTCAACGCCACCAGTGGTGAGAAGGCCAAAATGGGTCTGGAAGCCTATGGGCGAGCCCAGTCCGCCACACCTGCCAAACTCACAGATGGCCTCTATACTTACTGGAGTACAGGGGCAGACAACCAGTCTCTGCAGAACAGCAGCAGCTTCCACAACTGGTACTCATTCAATGATGGTACTGTGAAGACCCCAGGCCCACTTGTTATCTACCAGACTCTGGTGTATCCTAGAGCTGCCAAGGTAAGAAAGGCTCTGGGCCCATGGCGAAGACAAGGGGGTGTGAGGTACGGAATGGAGGTGGGTAGTCAGGAAAGGTTGCACTTACCTCTTTGATCTCTAGGGTCCAGTCACTCAAATCTGTTCCTCTGGATTCTTCATGGTCAGCCCATTCAAAAGGGATAAGTTCCTAAAATCTTAAGTACCCTAAGATTGGCTTAAACCAAACAACATATTTAACTTATAGTCAAAAATACATCTGAAAGCCCCAACCCCATTTCAAGGGCAACCCAAATTTGGGAAACAAAGTAATTGGAAGAGACTGCTTGGAGGGTGTAATATTTCCCAGGGGAAAGCCTGTAATAATAGAGAGAACACAGAAAATCAAATTGTAAATACAGGCTCCATTATCTATTAGCTGTGATTCCTCTAAATTGCTACCTTTCCTAAAGAAATTATCCATACTCTCCATGATTTGGAAAGAATGGAAGGAAAATCCCCAATGGAATCCCAATTCTTATCTCCTGAGATTCAAATTTTGGGGGTGTGGTTCTCTCACAGACCTCTACCACTGCCATCATCTGACTTCAGGGGACATGACTCCTCCTTGACCTTCTTGGCCTAACAAGGCCTTTCCCTCAACATTCCTTTCAAATCCAGCTGAACATAAATTGAACTGTTTATAGAATGTGTTATTAAGGTTCAGGGAGAGAAACAGATTAACTTGCAATTAGGTACTCTATTAGAGCAAATCTTGCCTCTCTTAGGATTCCCTACAGGGACAGCTCCCAGGCCAGCCCATGGCCTGCTTTCGTGTGGCAGAACTCATCTTTTGCCCCCATAATCTGACAACACTCCCAAAGACTTTTACCATCCTTAAAGTTGAAACCATTGATTCTCAAACATTAATGTGCACCTGGAAGTCTTGTTAAAATGCACTTTTATATCAAGGGTCTAAAAAACAAGAAAATGAAAAACAGACTCTGACCAAGCTTTACTTTGCTGTTCTCCTGAGACATCATAATCTATGTTTTAGAGTCTATAATTGCCAGCAAGAATGACCTTACATTGCAAAGTAGAATATACCTTCCCATGGGCTCTCAGACACAGCAAAGTATCTCTGCCCTTCACAGAAGAGATGTCCACAACTAAACAGCTGAACGTTCATTTCCAAATGATCCTAGATCAGCAAAGCCTGCAGTGTACGTGACATTAGCTCAGTGATGGCCTTAGGTCTCTCCATGCAACTTAGACTGCTTAGGAGATTGGCAGTTTCTTACTCTGGAAGGGAAGAACTAGGGATATCTTCTCCATACTTGGGCTTGGAAAACAGTCACCCCACACCACCGGTTAGTGGTCCCTGGATGAGCACAAGAAAGGGGCCTACACAGGAAAACCTAGTTAAGACATTGCCTGTCAAGAGAGGGATACCTAAACCTACTGCCAAATATGGTATTTGATTTGAAGATATTATTGATCCCCATTAGGATCATGGAATGGAATTCACATGGGAAACATAGTGCTCAGTAATGCCCAAGATGAAATCTGTGTTGACTTCTCTCACAAATGATGGTTGACAGTCCTCTTTAGGCTTTTGGCATAAAAAACATTCTCAAAGTTAGTCTTATAACTTGTCATTATGTATCTGAAAAATCCTAAGGAGTTTTTTCTAAAAACTCAATTTTATTTCTAGAAATCTTTCCCAGAGAAATGATTAAAAATTCAGATGAAAATTCATGCCCCAAAAGTCTTCACTGCATCATTATTTATTAGAGTGTAAAATTAGAAACAACCTAAACATTCAACTATAGAAGGATTAAATCACTTATGGGACAGTTATTAAAATTGTGCTTTACTAAGTTTTTCATAATATAGGGAAATATGTAAAATATATCAAGTGAAAGAAAGTAGGAATCAAAGCAATATAACCCAAATTATATATATCTCTGTGTTTGTGTATGTTCCAAAATTGGAAAGAAATTAATTATTAACTGAATTTTGGAATTATAAGTGATATTTATTTTCATCCCTTATATTTTTTCTGTATTTTCCAAGTCTTTTACAATGAGTATGTTAGTTTTGATAATCAGAAAAAAATAAGTTAATTTTCACTGATGAATTATATAAATTTATAAAAGGTTTTAAAAGTATAAATATATAAAAATAACTACAAATTATATAAAGTCACAAAAATTTATGCACTTATGAGTAATTATAAATTAATTTTATAAACATAATGACATTTGAATTTATTAAAACTTAAAGAATGCAATATAATCAGTATAAAATATATGCAAATCACAACCTGCTAATTGACACTTGTTAGTATATCTCTTTCCAAAAGTTGATATTTTATGTTTTGAGTGTGAACATATATTCTCCATGACTTGGGCAAGTCTTTTCACCTCTCTGGTACTCTACTTCTTTGTGTGTAAAATAGAGGGTTGGAATAGATACACTTTTCATCTTCTAGTAGTCTGTGGTTCTATTAGAATTTGCTTAATGTAACCTTCCTGAGCCTCAACTGTAAAATGGGATAATAAAATCTCCCTTCCAGGGAGTTGTGAAGACTAGGTGAGTTAGGCAATGTCAGACACAGAATCTGATGCATAGAAGGTGTTCAATAAATGTCAGCTATCCTACTTAGTTGTGTCAGTAGACCAATGGTCACCGCCAATGTTGGCTGGTGGTAATAGAACCCAGAGAAGCATTCTTCTGTTCTTGAAATGCATCACAAACATCATGTCAGGCCTTATCAGGTAGCCTTTCAAGACTGTTGCACACAGTCTACGTCAAAGTCCTCAGCAGCTGGAGGAGATGGGGTCAGCTTAAACTCACCCCACTGATAGTTAACGACACAAATCTTTATGGGAAAGAAAGCTGAATGGTGTATATTGATATCACACCCACATGTTCATTGCTTCATAGGTTTACTGGACATGCCCAACAGAAGACGTGGACTCTTTTGAGATGGAATTTTATGAACTCATTACTACCCCTCCTAACAATGTGCGGACAGAGCTTTGTGGGCAAATTCGGGATATAATGCAGCAGAGTTTGGAGCTGCACAACCTGACCCCCAACACTGAGTATCTGTTTAAAGTTAGAGCCATCAATGACAATGGTCCTGGGCAATGGAGTGACATCTGCAAGGTACTGTGCACATTTTTCTCAGACAGACTTTCTTTATAAGCTCTGATGCAGCTCTGTTAGGATGATCACGAGATCACAGAACCTACTGTGCGACTGCCCCCTCTAATCCCAGAAAACTTGTTAACTCAGGTCAGAGAGAAGGCTGCTGGCCTTAACCAACTTGGCAAATGAGGCCTGAAAATTGTTAGTTCAGTTTGATTCAAAAAACATTTGGGCTAGGCATTCTTTTAGGATGTGGAGATTTAGAGGAAAATAAGACATAATCCTTGCCTTCGAGGAGCTCAGGGTTATTAAACAGATAATTGTGGCATGAGAAGGACAAAAAAAAGAACTCATTATTAGCCCTGGTGGTGACTCAAAGCAAGTGTATAGTGCCAGATTTAACAAACGTAAATACAGGACGCATACAGAAAACAATTTTTAGTATAAGTATGTCCCATGTAATATTCTAGACATAGTTATACTAAAAATTTTTATTTGCTGTTTATCTGAAAGCCAAGGAATAGCCACTGAGCATGTCAGAATGGACTCCCAAAAAGAAGGGACGGGATTATTCCTATCTTCTTGGTGATGCAAGGCTGACTCTTCTTTATATCCCCAGGGGATATACATTCATGAATATAATTTTATTGATACTCAAATGAGAAAAGGAAGAAAAATATCAAGACTTCCCATAGCTATCTTACTGTATAACCATGATGATGTTCTTTGGGATAAGAGTAGATTTATGGCTTAATCAGGGATTCTTTAGAGTAAAGATAGTAAGTCCATTCATTTCAGCTTTTGAAAAGGGAGATTTATGGTACAGAGAGAGAGGAGTCTCATGAGACCACTTCCAGCCAGGATATACATCTGATCCCCAAGGGAACTAGAAAACTATCAGTTCCTCTCTCTTCCTCTCTCTGTCTCTCTGTCTCTGTCTCAGTCCTCCCTCTGCCCGCCCTTCTATGTCTGCTTCTGTCTGAATCTATTCTACTTTCACCTAGTTTGTAGTATCTCCTCTCCTAAATTCAGCTTGCTTGTGGTTTTGGATTGTCTTGGCCCAACTTCTGTGTGACCAACACAATCTGACTAGCACCACTCCCTTTGTCTCAGGTCCAGTGTTTGCAGAAGAGAATCTGATTGGTTGCTACCTCTAGTGATGAAGGGAAGCAGGAGGCAGGGTGGGGGCAGGATTGTGCTGTTGGCCCGTGTACCAGTAGCAAGTGTGCTCTAGGTGGAAGGTCTCTAGTCCATCTGGACTCCTTCTGGAGTCAGTACCCACATGCACCCCTTCCCACTCCCACAGAGGTCAGACACTTCCCTGGGAAGGAAGTGGGATGAGAAAGTCAGCCTTGCTGCTCCTCTTTCTCTACCCCACCCATTCCCCTGTCAGGCAGGTGGCTCAGAGCCCAATTCTTGTTGGTACCCTTCTCTCCCAAGCATGGAACACCCACAGCTGCTACCATATTTTGCAGCATGTCCTTTTGACTATGGATTCTTCCTTCCTCTAGTTCTATCCATCTTCCTTCTAATTTTTTAGAAATTCCTCAAAAATGTCTTGAACATGAAGGGCACTCAATGCTGTTACTAATTTTTTTTAAATGTATCTCCTGTCATTTTTCCATGCTAGGGTCAAGGACAGAGGTGGAGAGACTGAAATGTGTTGGCCCTTCTTAGGTAGATGTTTTGTCCTTCATCTTGAGCTCCAAACTCCCTGAAAACAAACTTCATGTCTAATTCATCTCTCTTTCTCCCACAATGCTTACCACAGCACTGTGCATATCTTGGGTTCTTAATGGTTATTGAATGAATACATGACTGAAAATATGACCAAACAAATGAATATATGAATGAATGTCTAAATTAAAGAGTGAAGAAATAAATTGATGAATAAAATTAATAATTACAAAGCACCATAAGATGTCTGAAAGCTAAGTGTTTTATGCAATCAGTCAAGAAATAACATTCCCCCTGAAACTGTGTTTATGCGATTAATTTGTACTTCCTGTATGGGAGGGAAACCCATTCCAGTTTCTTTGCTTTTTAACACAATTTCTAAATGAGCAGAGCACTAATTAATGAGGTTTTCTGGAAGCTTCATTTTTATCTGACTTGCAGAGCTGCAATATAGATTTTTCCTTCAGAAGTAATTCTTCCTCCCTCTTTGTGATTATATTAGCATTCAAGGGGAAACACTGGCTTCCTTAACTTTTGTCATGATTTGCATAAGTAAAGGCTTCAATAGCAAATGAAAATAAGATGGTGTGTTTGAATGACATTTATAAAGCTTCATAAAAGTAATGACTTCAGTTCTTTCCTATAAAATCAAAATACTTTTCCTTTGGCATCAGTTCTATGCAGGTATTCCTGAAAGGTTTCATTTAAAATGCTATAATGAGGTAGCCGAATCATTTCTTATCCAAAATACAATATTTCCATCATATGTACTTTTGAAAAGGAAGTGAAATAACACCTTTCATATTTGATTTTCATAGTCTGTGACTTGCTGATTTTTAAGGGATTTTATTCGAAGTATAATACGTGAATCATGAAAATTAACTTGAATGCTTTTTAAAGGTCCCATTTATTGAAGGCCGACTCGATGTCAGACACTGTCTATTCGTTATCACTGATCTACCAACCACTGGAGGAGGGGAGTTATTGCCTCTATTTTACAGATAAGGAAACTGAGTCTCAGGAAGGGAAAGTGTCGGCCCTCATGTAACTTGAAGGAAGAGTTGAGTGGGAACCTAGGTGTCATCCAAGCTGGAGCTCTTTGTCCCCTACACCACAGTCAGATTCAGCTAAGTCTGGGCTGGTGGGCCCCACCCTGGTGACCTGGCATCTCATGCTGGGAAAATGTTGTCCAAGCCAACAGCAGTGAGAGTGGGACTTTTTTTTTTTTTTTTTTTGAGAGGCAAGATTGAGCATTGCTTGGCCTGGTGTACCTAGCCCCAACTCCACTAGGCTGTAAGCCCCAGGAGGGCAGGTGTCCTGCTGGTCTTCTTCACTCCTCTCGGCCCACAGCCCTCCACCAACAGCCTCTAACATCCAAGAGCCTGATAGTTTTGAAGGAATGAAGAAATGTGTTTTTAGACAAGTCATATATCCTTTAGCCTGTTTCTTCTCCTGCTCTTCCGCTAGTCCCCAGGGTCCCTCCTGACCACCATCCCCATTTTCATTTCTGACAATAGCCTCTTTACTTTGTCTCCCCCTTCTCACACTCCCTGGCTCTCTTCCGCCCCTCTCTTCCACTTTGAAGGACTCTTGTGATTACATTGGACCCACCTGATGATTCAACATAATCTTTGTCTTAAAGCCAGCTGACTAGGAACCTTAATTCCCTTTTGCTGTGTAACATAACATGTTCACAGGTTCCCAGCGTCATGACGTGGACATCTTTGGGGGCGATTACTCTGCCTACCACAGTCTGTAAACTAGATGTCCCCTGTTACATCAAGTGCATTGTTCAAGGGTCAACTGTATAGGCACATGCTGAAGTACTGGGGATAGGACTTCAAGGTATAAATTTTGGGAGGACACAATTCAGCCCTTACCAGATATATACCATGAGTGAAATTGCTGGGTCATAGAGTACATGCATACTTGATTTCAATGCATGCATGTATGGGTCCATAAAGAATGAACAAGGGCCCCTATATCCTAGCCCACCTGTATGTGGCACGATCCAGCTTTCTACTATTTTGCTAATCCAATAGGTACAAAGTGCTGTCTTCTTATTGTTTGAAATTTCATTTCATATGCTTCTTGGTTTTCAAGATTTCCTCTTCTGTAAATAACCTGAGAAATATCCTTTGCCCATTTTTCTATTGCATTTTTCATTTTCTAGGTGAATTTCAGTGTGTCCCGATATATTCCAGATAATGGTTTTAGACATTGTTAATATCTTCTCTGTTCTGACATTTGTCTATTAACTTTGTTCATAGTGTATTTCATGAAACAGCAGAAAACTTCCATTTTGATATGATCAAAGTCATCAATTATTTTTCCCTTCTGGTTTGACCTTTTGAAGTTTTGTTTAAGAAAGTTCTTCCATAGGCTTAGGTCACAAAGATAATCTTCCACATAATTCTTTTATTAACTTTAGTTTTACCTAGCAAATTTAGAACTTTCATCCATCCAGAGCCCAACTTTGTGTGTAGTGCTAAATAGGGATGCACTTTTTTTGACCATCTAGTGAGCCAGTTTTTCCAATGGCATCCACCAAGCAATGTCTTCTCCATTCGTATACAGTAAAGGTGCCCCTGCCATCTTATATTAAAGTACCATGTATTTCGGGCTCTGAGCTCTCTACAGCCTCCTGTAGGGAAGTTTGTCTGTTTCTATATCAATGCCACACTGGTTTTATTGTTTAATCTCAGCTTTGTGCTCTGTCTTGATGAACTGCCAGGGTAAGTCTGCCCATTACCCTTCTTTCTTTTTTAAGGTTTATTTAACTAATCATAGGAATTTGTTCCTTCATATAAATTTTGGAGTAAGTAAATTGAATTCCTAAAAAAAAAAAAAAGGAAAGAAAGAAAGAAAGAAAGAAAGAAAGAAAGAAAGAAAGAAAGAAAGAAAAAGAAAGAAAGAAAAAATCCAGAAAAGAATTTGATTAGGAAGGTATTGAGTCTCTAAATTAATTTGGAGGCATTTGATATTTTTGTAATAGGTCTGACATTTATTCAAATCATCTTCAATGTGCTTTACTTAGGCTTTTAAATTCTTCTCATAGAGGTACTACACGTTCCTGGTTAAACTAAATAGTTTGCAGACTTTGTAGATATTATGAATATTATCTTATATTTGATTGTATTTTCTAAGGTATTGCTGGTTTAGAATAAAAATTATTGGTGTTTGGAGGTTAATCTTGATTCCAGCAATCTTTTTTTAAGATTTTATTTATTTATTTGAGATAGAGAGAGAGAGAGAGCATGAGCAGGGTCAGGGACAGAGAGAGAAGAGAAGCAGACTCCCTGCTAATAGGGAGCCCAACGCAGGACTCGATCCCAAGACCCTGGGATCATGACCCGAGCCGAAGGCAGACGCATAACTGACTAAACCACCCAGGTGCCCCAGATTCCAGCAATCTTGATAAACTCTCTTATTATTCTGAGAGTTTATCTGCTGATTTTGCTTGTTTTTCCAGGCTATGACCCTATCATTTATGAATAGTGATAGTTTTAGCTTTTTCTTACAATCCTTGAACTCTATGTCTTTTCTTTCCCTATACCTTTGGCTAGGGGCATGAGTCCTACAGAAAATAGAAGCTGAAATACTTGATATCTTTGTCTTATTCCTGATCTTAATGCTTTTCCATTGAGCTATGATGATTTTGTATTTAGTTTTTGTGATGTATAATTCTCATTAAGGAAATTTCCTTCTACTTCTAAATTTCTGAGAGCTGTACAATCTTAGGCATTTTTTGTATTATTTGAGACAATCATATGATTCTTCTCCTTTAGGCCTTCATGAAATGAATTACATTGATTCTCTGATGTTAAGCTTGACTTGCATTCATGTAATAAACCCTATGTGACCATGATGTGATTATTTAACATACTTGGTTTTAGTTAGCTCATATTTTATTTTGGATTATTGTATCTATGGTCATAAGTGAACTGGCCCTATAATGTTTTGCTTATATTGTTTTTATCTAGCTTTGAAATCAATAGTTTATTAGCTTAATAAAATGAGGTAGGAAGCTTTTGCTCTTTTCCTGCTTTCTAGAACAACTCTTTCCTAAAAGTTGGTTAGAATTCATTTGGAAAACCATCTGAGCATTTTGGGCAGGGAAGAAGATGTCAGCTATCATTTCAATTTCTTTAGTATCTCAAGTTCTGTTCTCTATTTCTTTTGTCCTGTTTCATCTCATCCCCTTGTTCATAAACATATCCGAATACTCATTGCCCCACTCACACATCACACATAGTCTATCTCTGGAGACCCTGACTACTTTACAGCAAAATTCAAATCCCCTATGTTTTATGAGTCAATTCCCAACCCCATCACAACACTGTTATCCCTTCATTATCGCCCTTGATAATTCGATGTGTATATCTTATACTATATCTACTATCTTTACCAAGGCTGTCTCTCTGTGTTATCTCCATTTTTATCCAGCAATGGGTAATCTAGTATCATGTATATAATATGGTCTTTACCTTGCATAAAGCCCTGTTTTCTTTAAAATTTAAAAAATTTGGTAAAAATAAAGGGCACAATCAGACAACAAAAAGAAATAAAAGGCATCCGAATCAGCAAAGAAGTCAAACTCTCACTCTTTGCAGATGATATGATACTTTATGTGGAAAACCCAAAAGACTCTGCCCCAAAACTGCTAGAACTCATACAGGAATTCAGTAAAGTGGCAGGATATAAAATCAATGCACAGAAATCAGTGGCATTCCTATACAACAACAACAAGACAGAAGAAAGAGAAATTAAGGAGTCGATCCCATTTACAATTGCACCCAAAACCATAAGATACCTAGGAATAAATCTAACCAAAGAGGCACAGAATCTATACTCAGAAAACTATAAAATGCTCATGAAAGAAATTGAGGAAGACACAAAGAAATGGAAAAACGTTCCATGCTCATGGATTGGAAGAACAAATATTGTGAAGATGTCAATGCTACCTAGAGCAATCTACACATTCAATGCAATCCCCATCAAAATACCATCCACTTTTTTCAAAGAAATGGAACAAATAATCCTAAAATTTGTATGGAACCAGAAAAGACCCCAAATAGCCAGAGGAATGTTGAAAAAGAAAAGCAAAGCTGGCGGCATCACAATTCCGGACTTCCAGCTCTATTACAAAGCTGGCATCGTCAAGACAGTATGGTACTGGTACAAAAACAGACACATAGATCAATGGAACAGAATAGAGAGCCCAGAAATGGACCCTCAACTCTATGGTCAACTAATCTTTGACAAAGCAGGAAAGAATGTCCAATGGAAAAAAGACAGTCTCTTCAACAAATGGTGCTGGGAAATTTGGACAGCCACATGCAGAAGAATGAAACTGGACCATTTCCTAACACCACACACAAAAATAGACTCAAAATGGATGAAAGACCTAAATGTGAGACAGGAGTCCATCAAAATCCTTGAGAAGAACACAGGCAGCAACCTCTTCGACCTCAGCCACAGCAACTTCTTCCTAGAAACATCACCAAAGGCAAGGGAAGCAAGGGCAAAAATGAACTACTGGGACTTCATCAAGATAAAAAGCTTTTGCACAGCAAAAGAAACAGTCAACAAAACCAAAAGACACCCGACAGAATGAGAGAAGATATATGCAAATGACATATCAGATAAAGGGCTAGTATCCAAAATCTATAAAGAACTTATCAAATTCAACACCCAAAGAACAGATAATCCAATCAAGAAATGGGCAGAAGACATGAACAGACATTTTTCCAAAGAAGACATCCAAATGGCCAACAGACACATGAAAAAGTGCTCAACATCGCTCAGCATCAGGGAAATCCAAATCAAAACCTCAATGAGATACCACCTCAGACCAGTCAGAATGGCTAAAATTAACAAGTCAGGAAACGAAAGATGTTGGCAGGGATGCGGAGAAAGGGGAACCCTCCTACACTGTTGGTGGGAATGCAAGCTGATGCAGCCACTCTGGAAAACAGTATGGAGGTTCCTCAAAAAGTTGAAAATAGAGCTACCATATGACCCAGCAATTGCTCTACTGGGTATTTACCCCAAAGATACAAATGTAGTGATCCAAAGGGGTATGTGCACCCCGATGTTTATAGCAGCAATGTCCACAATAGCCAAACCATGGAAAGAGCCAAGATGTCCATCAACAGATGAATGGATAAAGAAGATGTGGTATATATAGACAATGGAATATTATGCAGCCATCAAAAAAAAAATGAAATCTTGCCATTTGCAAAGACATGGATGGAACTAGAGGGTATTATGCTAAGCGAAATAAGTCAATCAGAGAAAGGTATGTATCATATGACCTCACTGATATGAGGAATTCTTAATCTCAGGGGGGTGGGAGGGATGGGGTTGCTGGAGTGGTGGGGGGTGGGAGGGATGGGGTGGCTGGGTGATAGACACAGGGGAGGGTATATGCTATGGTGAGCTCTGTGAATTGGGTTAAGACTGATGAATCACAGACCTGTACCTCTGAAACAAATAATACATTATATGTTAAAAGAAGAAGAAGAAGAAGATAGTAGGAAGGGAAAAATGAAGCAGGGGAAATCGGAGGGGGAGATGAACCATGAGAGACTATGGACTCTGAGAAACAAACTGAGGGTTCTAGAAGGGAGGGGGAGTGGGGGTATGGGTTAGCCTGGTGATGGGTATTAAAGAGGGCACGTATTGAATGGAGCACTGGGTGTTATACGCAAACAATGAATCATGGAACCCCACATCAAAAACTAATGATGTAATTAACATAACATAATAAAATTAAATTAAAAAAATAAAAAATAATTAAAAGAATCTATCACAAAATGTAACTTAAAACACACACACAAAAAAAATAAAGGGCATAATTTAATAAGTGTCTATTTCTTTTTTTGCCTTTTCCCTTTGAATACAAATATAAAAAGTTAAAAGCTTTGTATATAGGGACATTGTACAAACATCACTCTTCACCACCCAAACCGCAACCCCACCCATCTGCCTCATGAGTCCTGATCTGTCTAGACAGAGCCCGCTATTCCAGTGGGCTATCCCTCATCCCTGGATCTCAGCCTCACTCCCTAAACGCCTCTTCAGTAAATGTGTACTGGAAAGGAACAGGAATGCTTCCAGACCAGAAGCATGGAGAAACCCAGCACCTTTGAGGTAAAGCAGGGAGATCCACGTGTAAGCTGAGTTGGTTAGATTTGTAGGAGACTTGCTCACTGCAGTTTTCCCTTTCCAGGTAGCTCTGACAGCTCATTGCGATCAAAGATAGTGTGAAGCATCAGAGAGAGGCAATTGGCAGATTTACAAATTGTGGTTCTATTCACCTTTCATCCACTTCTCTCAGAATGTTCTCTTTACCTTAACCAATGTTGGGATTACAGAGATGAAAGACTATCACTTCCCCTACAACCCAGTCAAGGTGCTCAGTCTGTTAAGAGCCAAACACATTAATGGAATTTACAAATGATAACAGCTATGATAGAAGCAATTTCCAGGTGCTGGGTGGACACCCTGGAGGGCTGCTCTATGGTGAAGCACCTGAGGTCACAACTCTCAGTTAAATTCAGTTCCTTAGAGGAAGTGGAAACTGGTCCATGAAATCCCAGTCTCACCGCATTTTAGGAGTACGACTTTAGAAAAGCAAAAAGTTACCTGGTCCTTCTGAGCTTCAGTGTCCTCATTCATATAAGGGGGTCAGCGGTACCTGCTTTGTGTGGCCATCATGAGGAGTTAATGAGATGATGTGTGAGGGTCTGGTGCATGGCAGTGGCCATGCTACTGGAAGCTACTGTTTCCCCTGTGGCTGGTGCCATGGCTCTCTGCTTCTGATTGCAGGTCGTAACGCCAGATGAGCGTGGGAAGACCCGAGCTAAGTGGGGCCTGCTGAAGAACATCCAGACTGCCCTCCAGAAGCGCTTCTGAGCTCCCGCAGAGCAGGCAGCAACTTCAGCGATGCACCACAGATAGACATATACACACACACATATATGTATTTTTCTCACCACATTCTTCAGTGAGGTTGCAGACGATGTTCCCAGGACCTCTGAGTCTTCTAAGAGCTAATAAAAGGAAATGCCTGATGTCATGGCTTACTGTTTGCTCATTATTTTGGAACTAAGATGTAAAACAGCAAGTCTCTACACCTCCATTAGCTCAGGCCTAACCTTAGGTTCAGAATTCTGTAGTGTTTTGTACATGGCAACCACCAGACCTCTGGGTAGTAAAAAGGTCACTCTCTTTGCAGTCAGGCCCTCTAGGTGTGCATTCTGACCCTAGTCTAACTAGCTTTTGGTGTTTGGGTAAGTCACTGTTTGATGGGGAGCTCCTTACCTCACCATGTAGTCTATTTTAACAGTAAGCAACCAATGTTGTTAGAATGCTCTTCCTAACTTTGGAGCCTGAACTTGCCTTCCCATAACTTTACCCCATGGTCTGAGGTCTGCCTCTGAGCCATAAAGAATGAGAGCACTCCCTCCTCTCCACACTCCTGCTGGTCCCCAGAGCAAAGGAGGAACTGTGGAATGCCTGGTTGGAGGCTCCTCATTGGTCCTTTGAAGCAAGGCAAGAAAGAATGGCAGAGTCACATGGCAGCTCCAGCCTCATCACAAAACTTGGCCTGGCCCTTCAGACAATAGGAAGTCCTCAGCGTTTCTGGCCTAACAAGGCCCCATCTACCTGGAATGACCTTCTCCTGAACCCTACCCCATTTCTGCCAGGAAAACACCACCAGAGCTTAAGACCCAGTTCAACCCCTTCCGGGAAGCCGTTGCTGATTCTCTAGGTCGCGGTGACACCTCCCTCCTCCCCTGGGTCCTCACTAAAACTTTCCTCCCCCACTCCCAGCCCCCAAAGAGACATCTAGTCCAGCCCTTGAAACTCAGGTGCTCGCATTTGTCCCCAGTCTGTAGGGCAGAGACGGGATCTCATTCATTCTGTCCTCAGTACCTGGCTTGGTGAGGCTCACACTGCACATCAGTACCAGGGAGGGAGGGAGTTCTGCTGGAAGGCAAGCACAGAGAATAACCCTCCTCTGAACCTCCCCACGTGTCAATCTGCATGACAAGTGTCCACACAGGGAAGTGGGAGTGGGCATGGAAAGAGACTGGCAGTCACTGGTCTCCATCTTCTCTAATCCCATCCTTTTCATGAGTTACCCTGCTGGCAGGTATGGCTACCCCATCTAGCTTCACCCATAGGGCCACCGCTTTACAACCCTTTATTTTGCCCTGAGCCTCAGCGTCAAAGCCAGAAAAGACATTTTCCCGTGAGAGGTCCCCATTGAGGATCTTCTAATAATGTGAGATGAAGTTGAGCAGATTCCTGCTCCACTCCCCAACAGTATTACAAGAAGAAATTCCCTGGGGAGCTTCATTATGATCCTATTACTGTAAATGATGGCTTGAATCCACCATCAGATTTGGTATTACCATATAATCATTTCTGTAAAAGGCTTCAGAATCATCATTAGCACAGGGAGCAAATTAAATGACATGCCAGCAGGGATTTTACTACTGATAAACTAAAATGAAATTAAACTAACAAAAATAGAGTGGTATGAATATTGCATTGCAATGATCACACCTACACACAGCACAAGCAAGTACAGCCAGATTCAGATAAGCCATAACACCCTGATCTTGCCCCTCTGGAGAACACATAGCCTTGCCTTCGGTGACCACAACAGTTGGCTGCATTCTCTGAGGCCCACCTAACCAGTAGGATTCTATCAAATGCAAGATATGATTTCTTAATGGCATAGAACCCCAGGCACACCATGCTGAGTCCCCCCTCCCAGGACCCTTCCCAAGGTATAAAGAAGGAGGCAAGATCTGGTTTTAACAGCAGCTCTTCACTAACTTGCTGTGTGACCTTGAGGAAGTCTCTCTCCCACTCTGGGTGTCAGCTTCTTCATCTATCCAATGATGTGGTTTGATATGCGATTTTACAGATGATCTTCAATAAAATGAGAATAATGCTCCTCTTCTTGACTCTTAGGATTGTTGTCAGTTTCAAATGAGCAATGTAGGTGACAGCATGGTACAAAGTGGAAAATGCTGTTAAAGAGGATGAGGTTTTACAAGATGCAAATATGTATGTGCACAGTAGTACATATACATAAATGTATGTATGCCAAATAGAAGCAAGAAATTCACAAATATATGCCACTGTGTTGAGCTATAATCTCTCTGTATGTCTACATATTTCAACACCCCTATCCGTCTTTCTTCAGAGAAGAGTCTGTGGCTACAGGAGCAGATAATGAGTGGCCATGTCTACTCTAAAACAGCTTGTAGCATGCTGGTACAGTCTCTAGCTAAATAAATAATGGCTTATGTACGCCTCTCCTTTTTTTTCCTTTTTTTCTTTTCTTCTTTTGATGTGCACTCTAGATTTATTCATTCATTTAGCACATCTGTACTGAGGCCTGGGTGCAAGGTGTGGGAACACAGTGGTGAATTCAACAGACATGGGCCCTGCCCCATGTATTTTACAGTCTAATGAAGGAGGCAGATAAAGTAAAGATATAGAGATGTAGGTGACTGGAAATGATGACAAGTGTCAGGAAGGAAAGGAGTATGGAGCTAGGAGGCATCAACTCTAAAGAGGGTGCAATGGACTGAATGTTTGTGCCCCTCCCACCAAATTAATATGTTGAAATGTTCATCCCAAGGTGATCAGATTTGGAGGTGGGGCCTCAGGAAGTGATTAGGTCATGAGGGTGGAGCCCTCGTGAAGAGTATTAGTGCCCTTATAAGAAAAAGCCAGAGAGCTAGCTCTCTCTCTTTCTATCACATGAGGATACAAGAAGCCAGCAGTCTGAAGCCCACAAGAGGGCCCTCCCTGGATCCTGACCATGCTGGCACCCTGATCTTGGACTTCCAGCATCTAGAACTACGAGAAATAAATTTCTGTTATTTATAAGTCACCCAGTCTATGACACTTTGTTATAGCCACCCTCACAGATTAAGACAAAGTGTGTCAGTGAAGGGCTTCCCAGGAGGTGAATTTAAAGCTGTTTCCTTAAGAATGGGGAAGAGCCAGCCATGTGACAAGCAGAGGAGAAAAGCATTCCAGATAGAAGAGCAGTAGATGCCAAGGTCCTGAAGCAGGAAAGGGCTTGGCATGTTTAAGAAACAGGAACACAGCTGGGGAGGCTGGTGTGCAGGAAAGAAGGAGGAGGAGAGAAGGACAGGAGAGTGGCCTGGTCAGGATGTGTGGGTCATCACAGAGGGCATGTGCCTCAGGAGGCTGTTGAAAGATGTTAAGCTAGGCAATGTGACAACCCTATTTATACTTCAGTCATATTACTTTTGGTTCTGGGTGGGAAATGAGTTGTGGGGGGCCAAGGGAAAAGACAAGAGGACTGTTAGCACAAGCATGGATACCTGGGCTGGGAGACAGATTCAAGGTGGAATCATTGCCCTTTCTAACCAATGGCGGGTGTGAGTAAGCAGGAGAGAGGAATCAAGGATGGTACCCAAGATTCTGGATTAAGCACTGGGAGGATGACAGATCCAGGCAGGGGAGATTGGACAAACTTTGGAAAATACCAGAATTCTGCATTAAATGAGTGAAGATCTTGAAGGACAAGTGAACAGAGTTAAATGGTAGCAGTTGGGTGTGTGTCAGTTGGGTTTGCTGGAAAACAGAAATCGTACCACTCCTTTTAACAGAGAGAATTGAATATAGGAACTGGTAAACAGACTGGAGGACTGATGACAGGAAAGGGATACTGGGAAGACACAGGCCAAAGAAAAGGTTACCATGAGGACAGTGTGCAAAAGAGCAAGGAGACAGGGATGAATGGGGAACTAGACATAATAGGTACACAGAAAGCACTCACTGGTTTGAGTTGTTAAACTCTGAGTTTGCCATATATGTATTTCCCCCTTTTTGTTTTGAGAGATAAAGGAAAGGGTATGTGGGGAAATGTTGATATCATTTAAATTGTTGATATTATTTCAACAGTTGCCCTACTCCAAAGTAAATAAGAAGGTATATGCAGAAAACAGAGCGATAACATGAATATCAACATGGTAGGAGCGCTCCTACATGCAAGTGTCCCTATTTTTGCCTACTGTCATGTCTTCCTAGTACAAGCCATCACCAGCACTCAGCCCCACAGACTCAGCTATGGCACACACACACACAGACTCACACACAAGCACATATGCACATATACATCAACATACACAGGCACACACATATACATATGCTTTATACACACAAAAACACACATACATTTGCACGGACACACATGTTCATGCGCACACACTAGTATACACACATATACTTGTAGGGACACATGTGTGCATGTGCATGCACACACACACACACATTTGACATTCATTCCCTCTGCAACACATCTTCCATTCTGAGGTCAGGGAAAACTTCCTGAACTAATAGGGACTTGCCTTGAGGGCTGAAGGACTAGAAGATCAAATAGGCATAGTTTTGAGAGAACACTTTAATATCTCTGACGGTAGGTAGGACATTAAGGGGGCAGGGAGGGAAGGGAAGGGGAGACAAGATGGAAGAGGGTAAGGTGAGGCAGTTCCCTGCCACCCTAGTCTCCAAATGATCTGAGGACATTTTGGTTTGAAATCAAAGGGTTTCTTTGCCAGCAAATGACCAGAAGAATCGGGTTTTGTAGAAGTTCTCAGAAAAGCTAATACATTCCAAGGCAAATAATTGACTGAAACTAGGAAAAAATGCAATTTGGGGAGAAGCCCAAGGGACACATGTTACTGCAAAGCTGAAGTGGGCCCAGAAGCTTGAATGTTTTATACCAAGTTGTAGAAGTTAGCAAAATAGGGTCCAAAACAGAGTTCTTCAGATGCTATGAATATAGCATGACTTAATCTCCATTCCTTTAATTCCACCAGGAGCTACAATTTCTAAATTTTCCTTCAGGAAAAAAATCATTTAGCTCAGATATAATGCTTTCTGTATAGAACTGTAGCAGTTTCAGGGTTTATTTCTTTGATTTTGTTTCCTTCCAAGAAAATCAGAATTAAGGGAGTATTTCATCTTAATAAAGCCAGATGTGGGAAGTTTCTCTCTGATCACTAAAGCAGACAATAAATTCACTCAAGAAAAATTGACCAAGTGCTGCACCCACCTGGCCCTGGGCATAGGGAGCAAATAGAGCCAGCTCTGCCCTCCATGGGTTTCCACACACGAAATGGTAGAAGAAAATGAAGTCCTGCCCCGATGGGGAATTTGGTGTCCAGGCTAGATTTCACAGGAGTAGAGCCCTTCATGACATCCCTGGGGTCATGAAAATTGAAGGTAATTGAAGAAGCAGAGAACGAAAAGTAGGCATAGTAGGTAGGGGAACAGCAATAAAGATGCAGAAGCCGGACTAGTATGTCAGATGCATGAATGTGAAACAATGAGAAATACATATTGGTCTCTGCTTCTGGTTCCTGACACAGGGCTCCTAAACCCTTATAGTTTCCTAAGTGAAAAGAGCACCTTTTGTCCTAATATTTGGCCTTTGACCCTGGTCCCTGACACAGAGCTCCTAAATCTCTTGGAATTTGCTGGGTGATAGAAGTATCTTTGGTTCTAATGAGGTAATTCAGTGGGCTTCTGGATGGGGGTCGGTCACCAGAAAGACCAAGCTATGAGTAGAAGCTTAGAATTTTCAGTCCCACCCTTCGTTCTCCAGAGAGAGGAGAAGGGCTGGAATGGAGTTAATAATTGATCATGCCTATGTGATGAAGCCTCCATAAAAATCCCAACAGTATTGGGGTTCAAGGAGCTTCTGGGCTGGTGGAGACGTCCACATGCTGGGAGCATGGCACACCCCAGCTCCATGGAAACAGAAGCTCCTGTGCTTGGGACCCTCCCAGAACTTGCCCTAGATACCTCTTCACCTGGCTATTCTTCTGTACCTTTTATCATATCCTTTATTATATAATAAAGAGATCCACATGTGTTTTCCTGAGTCCTGTGAGCTATCTTAGCAAATGACTGAACTCAAGGAGGCACTGTAGGAACCCTGATTTGTAGCCAGTAGGTCAGACGTACAGGTGACCTAGGATATGTGAGTGGTGTCTGAAATGGGGCAGTCTTGAGGGACAGAGCCCTTACATTGTGAGATCTGACGCTGACTCTAGGTAGATCATGTCAGAATTGAAGTGAGTGAGAGCACACCAGCCAGTGTCCCAGAGAATTGCTTGGTGTGGGATATGCCCCCACATATGTGGGGTCAGAAGTGTCAGAAGTGAAGTGAAGTGTGGCAGCAGTGTGAGGGTAGAGGAGAAATAATACACAGGCGCGTGTATTTCCTCTTCAAGAGTGATAAGCCTGGAGGGGGATTTGAGGCAAATTATAGGAGTTGATGAAAAACAGATTTTGAGTTTATCCTATGGCTAATGAGAAGCATATATAGGTTGTTGGGCTGGAAATGAATAATAATAGTAATTATCGCAGCAATAGCTAACATTTATGACAATATTACAGGCACTAGACAAAGCATGTTACATGTACTGGCTATGTAATTCTCACAAAAGCCTTTTGAGATAGGCACTGTCATGATCTCCACTTTACTGGTAAGGGAAATGAGGCCCAGAGGGGTTAAGTAACTTGCCTGGGGCCACACAGCTTGTAAGTGGCACAGAGAGATTGGGGTGGAATGCAGCCCTTGACTTGGAGGCTGTGATGGGTGACAGTTCTGTGCTGCCTTCACCCTGGGCCCTATCTCATGGAGTGCCTATCTAAGGATGAAGCTGAAAGGCAAGAGAAGCGGAGGTGAGAGGTAAAGAGGGGTTTGGTGATGTTCCTGGGTCTGGATCAGGATCCATTCCTGTTTTCCCAAATCCTTCCTTGTGATGTAAGCTAATTGGGAGTAGAGGTTCTGCCATTTACAATATGCCCTCCCTTTACCCTTTATTAGTATTGGATTTGGGCTTATCTGTGCCTTCCTCACAGTACCTTCTTAAGTCCTTGCTAAGTGTTGGAGACACAGAGTTAAAGGAGACACTGCCCCACCCTCAGGATCCAAACCATGTGGAAAGGGTCACAGCATGCAGGGCAGGGTGGGAGGAAGAGGGCCCAGGATGCTTCAGGGAGTCAAGGAAGGCTCCCAGTGGAAGCAGCACACAGTGGCATGGAGGGTGCCATGGAGTTTGCCAGGTGGCACGGGGAACAGAGACATTGGATTAGGGACCCAAGTCCTCGCCTAGGCCCAGGGACACCAACCAAGATCCTCTGACAAGGTCCAGACAGACCGTTCCCTTGCCTTGTCGCCTCACATCACTAGAGGCTTTTGGTGCCCATCTCCCCACAAAGAATAGTAACAGAAAGGCCACTTATATCCAAGTACCAGACATTCAATGTCTCTAACTAAAGTGTTTGTTTCCCAGTTTAAAAAAAGCTGCAGGTCTTATGTGGGTAAAAGTGAATGGCTATGGTTTAGAGAACTAAGCCAGCTTCTCTTGGCACCAGCCCAATGTCTCTGTGGGTTTAAAGGTGAGAATCTACCTGTGAGATTGGAGGGACCTCACCTCAGGCTTCACCTGTGAAGACTGGATTTTCTCAATGGATCAATTCTAATTATGAAAACAAAGTCTTCCCCCTGCCCCCAGCTCTCCAGGAACAACCAGAAAGGGAAAGTGAAGTCCCTGATTCATTTGCAGGTTTCCCAGGAGGACACCTCATTTGAGTAACTGTCACCTTCCCAGGGTGAAGTCCCAAGAGAGCACCAGCGGAGGCAACCAGACCTGGGCCCAAGTCCTGTTTTTGCCACTCTGTTTCTATAGGACTCTGTCCAGGTATTTACACTCTCTGGGCCCCAGGACTTCACTATGTAAAAGGGGATATTAACTCCCACTGGGAAGGATGGTCATGAAGACTACAGGGGTGGAAAATGAGAATATATTCCCCCAGTCTCAAGCACAGTGCCTGGCCTGTGGCAGATGCTCAGCAATTGAGATTTGTTGCTACAATTGCAATGATAATCCACACTATTGCCGTTGTTCCATTCAGCTGTGTCCTGACGCAGGCTGCCTCTTCTAAGGCAGAGCTGTTCTGAACTTTTTCCAAATTACTGGGCTCTTTTTGAGAATCTGCAGATATGACACACCCTGGCGAAAAGTACAAAATACATGAGATTTTGCACAGGATTTCAGTGAAGTCAAGAAGCCCCAAATCCAGCAACATGCCCCATCCTGCAGGAATCCATAGGCCACAAGTTCCGAGGCCCTGAATTTGGAGCACTTGCCCATCTCTGAGCTGATTTATTTTGCACTGAGGTAAGAGTGAGAGAGTCTCGGGGCACCTGGGTGGCTCAGTTGGTTAAGCATCTGCCTTCGGCTCAGGTCATGATCTCAGGGTCCTGGGATCAAGTCCCTCATCAGACTCCTAGCTCAGCGGGGAGTCTGCTTCCCCCTCTGCCTGCCACTCCCCCTGCTTGTGCTCTCTCTCTCTCTCTGACAAATAAATAAATAAAATCTTAAAAAAAAAAAAAAAAAGAGTGAGAGGGTCTCTATACTTTCCCAGAGCAGTGTTGGGAGACCTGTCACCATGCTGCCACGCTGGGCCGCAGAGCAACTAAGGAACTTCAGGAATGGGGGTGTACACCAAGCACTGTTTGCAGCCTGAGAAAATAGCAGCACCTATCCCACGCACGAGCTAGCATTTTCCAAACATAGGAAGCTGCCGCAGCAATGAACAAATACAAAATACAGAGAGTTACTCCAAGCACAAGCACCAACCTGTGGAGGTACCAGAAATATTTTGACGTTTAGGGAGACCCTCAAACTTGACAAGGTCAGAAATCCCTGCCGTGGTCCAGCTGCCCTTCCCTGGCCCCCAGTCCACGTCGGCATCCATGACAGAGGGTTGCCTAGGCAATGCCTGAGCAGTTGGCCTCCTGTGGCAACTAATATAATTAAAGTAGAAACCTTTCCGAGCACAATTTAAACAGAAGAGAATCATGCCACAACCAAGGGCCCCTTTATTTAGCTCCTGCAAATAAATCCCATTTCCAGGGTCCCCGGGTCATGGTTTCCGCTCAGAGCTACTTGCCAGTTCTCCACACCAAGCCTATTACACACAAAGAGAAGGTTTAGGTTGGATTTGTTTGTCTTTGTTTTTTGTTTTTTGTTTTTTCTTTTATCTTGCTCTCTTAAAGTCACGGAAACTGAAGTTAGATAAAAAGATTCATTTTGCCAGATTTTCAAATTTGGGGAGCCTATGTTTCAGTTTGCTCCCAGCTGCTACTCAATCAAAATAGCAGGTTTAAGCTGTCTTCAACTAATATGATTTAGCCAATAAAAACATGAGGAAATTTAACAACAATAACACGCACAGATGCCTTACAGCAAGAGAGCTGAATGAATGAAACTCTTTCAAAGCCCTCTCCATCACATCTGTGTTCCTCCTCTGAGCCCAAGCCTGTGCTTCTTCCCTCCTCCCCCACCTGCCTCCACCGCCCCCCATCCCATTCCTCTTACTTCATCTTCCAAAGGCTTTGGTCTTGAAATAAAAGCAAACAAATCTATCACTCCCTTTCCTTCATTTCTTCCTTTGAAATGACTGATCACCTGAATAACCTGCAATTCAGGAAGCTTCCACCAGGGGATGATACTCCATTATCACAGACTCAGCAATGATACTTGTGTAAGTCAGAGTCAAAACACCAACATTTGTTCCTTAAGCCTCTAGGTAGTGGGATTATGAGTAAATCTGTTTCTGCACCTCTATGCTTTTCCCCTACTATTGAAAGAGAATTTACTTCTTTGATCATCAGAAAAGAAGTCAGTTTATTTAAAATATTTTAAAGTTATTACAATATAATAGTATTATTCAAATGCAAGAAGCAAAATGAATGCTGGAGTATTACCTTTTATTATCATTATATATATATTTTTTTTCATTATATATATATATATATATAATGAATTCCAGGACTCTGGATGCAACCACAATCTATAGCTTGCCCACCCTATGAAGAGGCTATTTATTATTTGAATGGTCATTCTTGTCACCCATCCCTCACCCCACTCAACATGTTAATTTGTTTCTGAAAAAAGACACAAATGCTGCTGTTGCTAAGAATATGAATTCCAGGAACTCCAGTGACTGGTCTCTCCTTTGGCCTTAAGACATCCTTTCAGTCTGTCACTGTTGGGCAGTATGTGTACAACAAAATTTAGAGAAAGGAAAGGGGACAACGGAGATGTTTTTCTTCCCTTTATCTTCTTAACTCTTCTCAGATCTAGCATGGGGATTTTTCATTTTCACATCAGAATTGCCAGTCTACAAAAACTCTAAAGAGTTAAAGTAATAATGCTTCCTGCAGTAGTTTTTATAAACAAATGTTGTATGAACATACTGTGTTGGGTTTTAATTTCTCCATGCAAAAATAAAGACTTTTTTGGAGTATATTGCTAATCCAGCAATCTTGCTTTTAGTAATATATTCTATGGAAATAAAACAAATATACAAAGATGCATGTCAGGGATGCTTGTTGCAAAGAGGTTCAAAATAACAAAATAAATAAATAAGTAAAAACAACCGAAATGTCTACCATTTAAGAGCTTGGTTTTTTAAATATATCTTTATACTTTGAAATACCATAAGGTCATTAAAAGGAATGAAAGTAGCATTTATGTGCTTGCATGGAAAGATATCCACTGGTAGGTACAAGGAGGAAAAATAAAAGGAGCTAGTATGAGAGGAATTATAGCATAATCCTGTAGAAACAAGTTAACTGGACTTTTCTATTGGTTGACATAAGCTCCAAAGCCAAGAACAAAAGGTGATACATACACACCCATTCTAAAGAGAATTCCTAGACACATCCATGCAGAACTTGGTAAAAGGCAGTAAAACCAGTCCAGTAACAACTACTCCATCCTGGTTATTTATGAGAACATGAGTCATTCAAACAGAGTCCATTGAACATGAAGTAGGATTCAAGAATTGGACTTCTCTCTCACTCTGTAGTGGAAGGGGAGGGTGCTCCCAAGAAGAGAACTGTTTGGAGAGACGGGATGCTTGTGAGCAGAAGCGCTACTAGTCTGCTCTCCAGCTAGAAACTGAGTTGTAAAAACTAAATCCCATCTCAGTGATCATGGTAAACTAGATCTCTATTGAGCAAATATTCCCTCCAATCAACCATCAACATGGGGGTGTTCTCTCCCACCCCATCAATGTTGGGCTTGGTCACGTGACTTGCTTTGGTCCCATGGTGAGTAAAGCATACCTACCTCCTCTTACCCTTGGACTTTGCCCTCAGTCGTGGGACTTGCTCTGGCCAATGAGATACTAGTTGATATGGTGTACACAGAGGTTTGAAGGGTACATACATGGTTTGGTTTGTTCCCTTGCACTTCTGTCATCTTCTGGCTATAGCTACCCAAGGCAGCTGCTTCTCCTTTAGCTTTGGCCCAGAAGGAACATACATGGAACAAACCTGAGCCCAAGATCAGCAAGGAGCCAAGGTCAACAAGAACCACCTCTTAAAGCTGAGCTTCCCAGACAAGGCCAACTTGTCAATCAGTTGAACTGAAGCCCAGTGAGTGTAAGAGTAAGTGCTTATTGTTCCACATCGCTGAGTTTGGAGGTGGTCTGTTTGTTATATAGTATTATTGCACCAAGAGCTAACCAATATAATGGTGAGTTCTTCACACACTTTGATAATTTACTCTGGGAGTTTGTGACATTGTCACCCTAGAGATTCCTGCCTGGAAACTTATCAGGACAGAATCTGGCAGAAGTTGCCCATAATGTCCAGACAAGAAGAACCAGGACAGTTGGACAAGAACGAGGATGTATGAGATCCCCATGTGTCAAATGGACACAGAGGTTAGTAGGTTTGAGCCATCTCAATGGAATTTTACTCAAAAGTAGTGTCTGCCAGGGGCACTGGGTGGCTCAGTCGGTTAAGCAACTGCCTTCGGCTCAGGTCATGATCTCAGAGTCCTGGGATGGAGCCCCATGTCGGGCTCCCTGCTCAGCAAGGAGTCTGCTTCTCCCTCTCCCTCTGCCCCTCCCACCTGCTCATGCGCATGCTCTCGCTCTCCCTGAAATAAATTAATTAATTAAAAATCTTAAAAAAAAAATAGTGTCTGCTAGGTGCGAAACCCACTGAGGAGAGGCTGTGGATGTACTTTTGGGAGCAAGTGTAGAAGGCACAGGAGCCAGCAGCAGGGGTGTGGAAGGAGAGAGCAAGAAGAGAGGAAAAGTCATCATGCTCCCTTTTCCATTGTGGATCCCAAGACTGGGCATTGTAAACTGGATGGAGAAGTGAGATGAGACATCAGAGCTTTTATTTAAATTTGGCTAGACATTTTAATACCTGAAAACAGAATTTTTGCAACTGAGAATGACCAGAAAGCTATGGAATCTTTATGGTTACATTATGGAGAAAGAAAGAAATCTGACAGGATGTATAGGAAGACAATTTTTGGAACTTTAACCATTCAATAAAATGGTTACACCCATTATATAAATTATATAATATATATAATAAGCATGCCAACAGACACGTTTATATTTTTATTTCTATCTTGGGAAAACAAATGGCCAGGGGTGGGTCTGAGCCAGGGCTGTCTGTTGAGCAAGGGGCTCCTGCAATGGAAGCAGACTGCAAGCTTCTCCTTTTCTTAGTTCTCTTGGCTCTAACAATATGGCTCATTCCTCAGCAAATTTCCCTTCAAATGTTCAGCCTGTGGCAATGAGATATTTTTATAGCTTTTTATTTAACATCCCCCTGAGAATTATCGTTTGCTTTTACACAGTATTATCAAGAAACAAAGGCAACAAAAACGCCTTTTAATTGTTCATGCTATTTGGCTCTTCTTCTTGCAGTTAATGGAGGAATCAGAACCCTGTAGGGCAAAGGACTAAATTCTGGAGTCAGAAGATGGGGATTCTTGTCTGGTCAGTGGCCTGAACTCCCCATGGGACCTCTAGCAAGGCTCTCAATCTTTCTGGGCTTCATTTTCCTCTCATGTAGATCCCCTGCAAGATATGCCCCAAATCCTGTGTGCCAGGGTGTCTTTTGTTGTGGAAAAATCTGGAATGACATTAATTAGAACATCTGTGCTCTAGTCCTTACTACTTCACCAAGGAGTACTATGATCTAAGCAAAGGATTTAGTGTCATTGTGCATCAGTTTCCTTACCTTTAAAATAAGAAAATAAGTCATGCCCTCCTTCCCTCCCAGGTTTTACTGTTGTTTTTATGTTTTGGTTATCTAGTGCTGTGTAACATACTACCACAAAAGATAGTGGCTAAAAACAACCATCTGTTTTGCTCATGATTATGTGGGTCAAGGATCTGGGGAAGAATGCAGCTGGATGGTTTATCTTAGCCCTACAGGGCATCAGCTGGGGCCTCTGGGGCTGGAGAATTCTGTTCCAGAATGCTGCTTCACTCACATATCTGGCACAATGATACTTCTTGCTCTCCTCTCTCTCTCTTTCTCTCTCTCTCCCTCTCCCTCTCTCTCTATTCCCCTTCCTCCCTCCCTCCACATTTCACCCCAGAGCCTGAACACAGCAATCAGGAAGCAGAAACTTCCAATCAATTAAGAGCTACTCCCAGAACTAGCATAGCATAACTTCCACTGGATTTATTCTATTGGTCCAAGTAGTCACAGTCCCACCAGGATGGAGAAATCAACTTCATTTCTTAACTGAGGAACAGCAACATCACATTGCAGAAGAGCAAATGGGACGGTAGATACTGGAAAATAGAATCTGTCACATATTGCTTTTGTTGTTATTCTGGACAAAAATTATGATAGATGTAGAAGTCTTTGAAAAAATAAAATCTCTGTGCATCTATCAAGTGCCATTATGATCTCCACTTCAATTTTCCACTTACAATCTACTTTGGTTAGTGTTACTTTGAGGTAAGCAATAGATCCACCCCAAATCCAGCTATAGCACCCACCAAAGCATTATCTGTCCCCAGATAGACGCCAATTAGAGACCCAGGTAATTCCTTCAACAGCGGGACATGGTGTTATTTTGGTTGAACAGAGACTTGCTATATCAGTCATGACATGCCAGATTGTGATCTAGTAACTAACAACCCCAAAATCAATGACTTAAGATAAGAAAGTGTAACTCTCACTGCATACCTATCACAAGTCCTGTGGGGCTCTGGTGCTCTGAGACATGGCTGACAGAGCATGCCCTCTCTGAGGCTGGCTGGGCACCTCAGCAAAGACATGGAGCATGGCTTTCACCCAGAAGTGAGACACGACACCTCCACTCATACTTCATTGGCCAAGGCAAGTCATGTGGCCACACCTGACCTCAAAGGAGCAGGTGTGTGAAACCTTGCCATGCCTCAGAAGGAGAAGAACCAGAATTACTGGAGAATTGCCTTCCTAAGGACCACATCTGGATTGGAATTTTTCAGGATTCTGTTCAAGGACATTTTCGGAGTCCCTTCTCAATGCACAAGAGCCTATATGAAGATGCAGAGAGAAAATGCATGTTGTTATCCTATATTCTCCTGCTCTAATATGCTGTATTTTTTTTCTTTTCTTTTTTTTTTTTTTTTTTTGCCAAGCTTTTCTTTGCTGCTTCTTGTAAGACATTTCCCAGGGAAATGACAGTAGTTGAAATCCTGGCCTTGCCTGGAGATTCAAGGAGAAGAAAACGTTCGCCGGGGTATTCACAATCATGTCCATCTGCTAGCTCCGTAGAACACATGGAGATGCCACATGGGACCCACATTAGTGAGTTTCCACCCAGAGGTTCATGTTCTTGGCTTAGACTGTGGTGTATTAATAAGAGTCAGCACAGCAGAGTGGAAAGAGCAGTGTAGTAGGTATCACATTGCCTGGGTTCAAAACTACCACTTTCCAGTGTATGCCTGTGAACAACTTTTTCAACTGCTTTGAGCCTCAGTTTCCTCAGCTGTAAAATGACAATAATAATAGTACTTTGGAGGCTGTCATGAGAATCAGATGAAATAATATGTGTAAACCACTTAGAACAGTGCCTGGGACTTTTTAAAGTGTTCTTATTGCTCTTGTTGGTGTTGTCATTTGGCCTAGTTCTGCAAGCCTCTGCCTGGTGATGAATCCTGTGCAGGGACTGATGGTCACACTCATAGGTGCGGACTGCTCACAAAGGAGCGGGTGGCCAGTAAGTGCTATGAGAATGAAATGAAAAACCATGTGAAAAGCAGAGATCCTTGCATTTAATTATGATAGGATGAGAGTTTTGTGCATGAAACAGGTGATAGTTATCCTTCTTACCCCAAAATCTCTCCCCTACCAACCTGCCAAGATGCCTGATATTTTATTATTAGAAATTAATTCCTTTGGTTTAACCATTGCCTGGTCTAAGTGCCTCACAAACATTCACTGAGTGCATGAGGCTCAGAAGGAAAGGGCTTAATAGGAATAGCCAAGGCATTTCTAACATAGACTTGGTGAAAAGGGCTAGAAAGTTCTCCTGTGCAGTAATCTCCCAGTCACCCAACAAGAGTAACTAAAATTACACCATGTGTGATGACATTTTAAATTCTTATTAAATGATTTTTTCAACTGTATCCCTGAAATAGTTTCTGAACCAGCATGCTTGTTTCCAATCAACCTCCTCTAATTATAGCCTTTAAATTACTGCTAGGGTAATCTCTACAAATAGATGTGATCATGTCATATTGGGTTTTGGCGAGGCATGGGAGGTTTCCATCATCACACCCTTGGCCTCCTCTTTAGCCTTGTCTTCTACTGCTGCCTCCAGCTCCTTCATGCCAACCAACATTCTAACCCACACACAGAGACTGGCTAGCCTGGAAGCATCACATTCTTGCTTTACCAATTACCTTTAGAAAAGTTGTCCCTTTTGCTTCCATCAAATTTAATGGAAATTGTGGTCCAGAGGAAATTTTCCACCCTTGGCATTATCATGTGATTCTTGTGGAACCTATGATCACAAGACTCATTCCTTCCGGACCTAGGAATGGGCATGTGACTCAGGCTCAGCCAATCAGAGAATTGCTTTCCCCTGGAAATAAGATTGGTCCAGGTATGACCAAGTGATCCAAATAAGGCAAATCAGAGCCTTCCCTTTTGATGTTTTTAAATGAAGAGAAGTGGGTCTTATCTCTTTGGTCAAGGAGATAGAAAAATGTACACCAAGGGCTGCCAAAAGCCATCCTTTCTCCCTGTCTCCAAAGTGGAGAGATTGTTAGCTAGAGAAACTAAAATAGAAAAGTTAGCAGAAGAGACAGAGAGAGAGAGAGAGAGAGAGAGAAAGAGAGGAAAGAGAATGACCAACCTCATTTTCGTCTCTGGATCTGGTGTGGTGAATTTAAAATATGTGAACAAATTATCTGACCCTCCTGCCTTCAGCAAGTGGAGCCTAACTCCCCTCTCCTTGGGTATGAGCCAGATTTAATGACTCCTTTCTGATGAATCAACTGAATGAGATCCAAATTACAGAACATGACTTTGAGCGTATGTCTTAAAGGATTATGGCTTCTATCTTGCTCCCTCTTGGATCACTTTCTCTGGGAGGAGCCAGCTGGGAGGAATATCAGAAGACATTCAAGTAGCCCTGTACAAGGCCTGTAGAAAGGCCCACATGGTGAGAAATCAAGGTGTCCTGCCAACAGCCAGAGAGGAACTGAAGGCCTTTGCCCATAGCCACGAGAGTGAGCCATCTTGTAAGTGGATCTTGCAGCTCTAGTCAAGCCTTCAGATGCCCCAGCCAATGTCTTTTATTTCCCCTCAGCCGATGTCTTGTCTGCAGCCTCATGAGAGACTCTGAGCCAGAACCACACAGCTAAGCTGTTCCCAAAATCCTAACCCTCAGAAACTGTGAGACAATAGATGTTTGTTATTTTAAGTCACTAAGTGTTATGGTAATCTGTTTCTCAATATAAGGTAACCAATATATGAAGCATCTCCAGGTCTACCTTGCACATCCCAGCCCATATTTTTTCGGTAGTTGGGCTTTTATCTTTTACATCTCAAATCTCCCTATTTAGAGTATCATCTTTCTCTGCTCTCCACACTTCTTCCCTGGCTAAGTCCCTCTTATGTTTAGATCCTTACTGAATTATCACCTCCCCTTAGAAATCTTACCTGCCCTCCTTCCCATGCTCCACCCCTCCAAGCTGGGGAGGATCCCTTCAGAGAAGGGGATCTCCTTCAGAGAAAGGAAGGGTCCCTTCTCTGAGTCCCCAATGCTTCCTTCCACTCAACACAGCCATTGCCATTTTTGTGGGTATCCCCAAGTAGATTCTTCCCACATCAAGACCCTCGGTCAATGTAGTAGACATAGTCAGTGCCCCACTCAGATACCCTTTACTGCCAAGTATGGTGCACAACTCGTGCCAGACCTCCCAGGACTTTCCAGGCTTTTGCATTGAGAATCCTACATCTGGGAAACTCCTCAGTCCTGGGCAGATCCAGATGGTCAGTCACCCTCAAGTGTCATTTACACCAACTTCAAGAGCTGGTACCAAAAGCTTACTAATGTGACCATCTCCAGAGAATGGCCTTTGGCAGACAGCAGCTGCCCTGCCCAGAAGCACAAGGAGATTACACTACCATACGTGGGGGGACAGTAACTGATACAGGAGTATGAAAACATAGCTCCCTTGTCTCAAGGTAGGGCGACTCTGTGGAGCTGTTTATGCTCCAGAGCCCGCTATATAGTTTAGGCCAAGACAAGACTACACCTGACACCACATCCTTGCTCTTCTCTTTCCCCGGACTATCCTGCTTCTTCCACTTCTTTGTGTGATTCTCCTGAGAGCCCTTCCTCAATAAATCACATATGCCCAATTCCTGCATCAGGCTCTGCTTCAAGGAACCCAAATTAAGATAGTAAATGGTTGCTGAATGAATGAATAAAGAGAATCTTAGTCACTTAAGATCTCTGAGCCTCACTTTCCTGACCTGAAAACAGAAATAATAATACTCAACCTACAGACTTATCATGAGAAGTAAGGGAAGGTCTCTTTGCAAAGTGCCTGGAGCTGTGCCTGCCCACATGAAGGGTTTTTCCATAACAACTCTTCAGCAACCTTCCCCACATGAAAGCATACTGCATGGGTGCCCCCCCCCAACTCTGCCCTTGGGTGAGCTCTCCTTTCCCTCTGCCCACAGTGAACAACAGCTTTCTTGAGTCTGACCCAACCCATAGGAGAATGAGGTTGTTCCTGAATTTAAGGGAGGTGCTGTCTCTGAAGAAAGCTAGGCAGGTAGATAGGGAGTGACTGGCAGGCCATCTGATAGCAGGCTTAGGTTGAAAGCTGTTTTGGCTGAAGCACATCTTATTAGTTCCTTGACGATAAAGTGGGCATGCCAAGAGCCACTAACAGGGAAGTGCAAGTTCCATCTTGGGGAGAGGAGGTACCCAGACTTTTCCCATCTTAAACTTCTCCAAGTTTATCTCCTCTGTTGGTAAAGAGAACTGGATGTACACGGGATCCAGGTGACAGTGGCAGGCTGCATGTAGAGTAGCAGATGGAGCCCCAGCACAGTCAGGCAGCAGTGCCTGGCCCCCACCCAGCTGCCCCACAGGCACCTTCCCCTGCTAGACATGGACCCATGGTTTGCCTCCCTGGGAAATTCTGGGTTCCAAGGAAAACAATGACCTGTGCTCTGGTTGGAGGTTTAACAGAGGAAGACCCTTGACCTTGCTCTGGACCATAGGCCTCTGAAGAGATGGACAACAGGCTCTGGTTGTGGCCTGTTGTGGCCCTTCAGGGGAAACTGCCACTCTTCCACCACCTAAAAGTGTGTGGCAGGTCTCTGGTGCTAAAGGGCACTTGTGAGATGGGGGAAGAAGTAACCCCAAAAAAATGCTTAGGTCTCAGATTAAAGAGACCCCACTTCAGAATTAAGCATAAATGGACACAAACCTGGCCCTGCTTTCATTGTCTCTGTGACCTTGGGTAAAATCAGATCTCCGTATCTCCGTATCTCTGAGCCTTCACTTACTCATCTGTAAGGTGAGTGCAATCAACTGTTTAAAAGCCTGTGGTGTTTGTTCATCTTCAAGCACTGGGCTCACCACAGGCACTCATGATGCAGAAGCAATGCCCTCCTTGAGCCTAATAGCTGAGCCAGGGCACTCAGGCTACATTCTCAATCCACATGGTCTGGATTGAGAATCCTCAAGCTGTCCTCCCGGCCCATCCCCTTCCCTCACCCACATGGGCAAGGCTTCAGGCTACGTGGGACCCTAACCACAGTAAAACCTGAGATAAGACAGACCTCACATTTTAAAAGGGGAATCCAGATAGCTTAATATGTAACCCAAAGAAACAAATCAGTCATTTTACACATAATAGTAAATGTTGGATCTTGACGGTTATCATTATTTATTACTGCTTAACAAATAAATGCAAAGCATAGTGCTTAAAACAAAACTCTATATAACAAAACTCTCTACTCATAAAATATAGTAATATAATGTATACACTATATACGTATAATTATTATCTGGGTTCTAAGGTTCAACTGAATTGCTCTCCCTTGGGGTTTCTCACACAGCGGCTGGTGGTGGAGCCATCTGAAGGCTTGACTGGGCTGGATGTGCAAGATGGCTCACTCACATGGCTGGCAGTGGATGCTGGCTTTGCCCAGGAGCTCAGCTGGAGCTGTCATCTGGAGTGACTACATATACCCTCTCCATATAATGATGATAGCTGGATTCTGAGAGCCTGCAACCCAAGAGCAAGCCCTTCAGGAGGCCCAGAGGAAAGTGCAAGGCTCCAGCTTCTGGGAACCTAGCCTTGGAAATCACACGGTGTCACTTCCACTGCACTCTGCTGGTCAAGAGCTAGTCACAGCCAGCCCAGATGCTAGGTGTGAATGTCAGGAGGACTTGCTCATGGGCAGCTATCTTTGGAGACCAATTACCACAGAAATAAATGTTAATTAAGGATGAGAAGAGGAATATCAGCATTTATCAGGAGCCTGCTCTGTGCTGGGCCTTTTAAAAATATCACTTTATATAGTCCTCACAACAACCCAGAAAGGTGTTCTTGCTCCCCATTTTAAAGAAAAGGCAACTGAGGTTCAGAGAGATTATGTGTTTACCTAGGGTCACAAAACCACAGAGTGGCCAGGCCAGAGTTTGAACCCAAGTCTGTGGGCTTCCAAGCCTGTGGCTCTCCTCAGATCAGCCTGGACTACAGGGATTCCCCCGGCAACCATTTCTGGCCTATGTGCCTCAAGAAACTGAAGACTTCACAAGCTGATAATTCCCATCTCCTTTCCACTTGAACAAGTTGCCCTTTCACTGAAAAGGAAAATGACTTCTGGCTCCATCTGGGAAAGCCCCCGGCTCCCTGATCTGCCCATGGAGACAGTGAGGCCCATCCATCACTGAGGTCTGGCTCGCCTGCCCCCTTATTGCTGCATTAGCTCAGACCCCTGGGTCAGCCGGGAGCAGAGGAAGCCTTGCTCCTGGGTCTTCCCCAACTTTCCTCCTCCCCCTGCCAACTCTGAGCCCCCATTTCTTCGTGGATCTCCCAGCCTGCTATGGCTACTGGCTTCACTAAGATTCCCTGACTTTTATAGACATAAGCCAGAGCTGGGTCATTAAGCCTAAATCTTTTGAAATCCCAGAGATTCACAGTCCAATCTTATGTCTGCAGTGAGTAAGGGGGGAAGTACACATGATCTGGCATTACAGATTCAAAGCGTTTAACTGGAACAGAGACCCCCTGGGAGGATGCAGTTAACTCCAAGGGACCCCAGAAGCTGAAGACCATAACTCTGCCAAGTACTCCTATATAACCAGCTGTGAGTAAGCCCTCTGGGGGACCCAAAAGAAGAGTCAAGAGCCCTCCCTCTAAGATCTTTAAGAGTTCAGCAGAGTCCTGACTTACAAATACCTGTTGATAAATGCATGAAACAATGAATGAGTGAATGAACGTTGTATAACACAACAGCAGATTTTATTTTTTATTTTTCTTAGAGAGAGAGAGAACTGGGAGAGGGGCAAAGAGAGAGGAAGAGAGAGAATCTTAAGCAGGCTCCATGCCCAGCACAGAGCCTGACGTGGGGCTTACAAGACGGAGATCAAGACCTGAGCTGAAATCAAGAGTCAGATGCTTAACCAACTGAGCCACCCAGGCGCCCCAGCACAACAGCCAGTTTTAAAGGAGTATATGAAACACCCCTGGAAGGCATTAGGGTAGGAAAAAAACTAATTCTATTCATTTCAGTAGAGCAGCTATTTTATACCTCCACCACTAGAACAATCTTACCTGGGGTGCCTGGGTGGCTCAGTCGGTTAAGTGTCTGCCTTCTGCTCAGGTCCTGATCTCAGGGTCCTGGGATCGAGCCCCACATCGGGCTCCCTGCTTTGCAGGGAGTCTGCTTCTTCCTCTGCCTGCCACACCCCCTGCTTGTGTGCTCTCTCTCTCTGTCAAATAAATAAATAAAATATTTTTTTAAAAACTTAAAAAAAAAGAATGATCGTACCCACTTGACTGTCTGGAGTGGAGAAAAGATGGTGAGGCCAGAAGCTGAGCACGCAGGTTCTGCTCAGAGCTTGTACGTGAGCCATAGGCAGAGAGGGACCCACTGCCTTTGGACACAGGATGTGACAGAGAGGCATGCCTGCAGGCCCTCTAAGGCGTGGTGACCCTGACCCTACTAATATGGCCCCACTGACCCAGGTGCCAATTAATCACACTAGCAGAGGAAATCAAAGCAGGATGGAGAGTGGGTTTGAAATGACCCCCCTTGGTTCCTCCCTGATAGGCAAAGGCTGACATGTGAGAAGAGGGCCAGAAATTTTCCTATCCCCTGTGCACAGAAGTGATAGCCAAACCAAGAAGTACCGCAATGCCAAGGACTATTCACAAAGGCAGCTCTCCATGGGTAGAGACTATGGAGCATGTGTCTGAGCTAATGGTCTACCTAGGGGTTTAAAGTCACCAGTATCCTCAAGCAGTGTTCTTCTCCTTGGGTTTGTGTCTGTGTCCCTGGAGCCCATTGGGGAAGGCCCCATGGAGAAGAAAGAATGCACACCCTCCCATGGGCTCATTTGGAATTCTATTTCCGGGAATCACTCTGTTTTCCCCAAATTAGGGCACCAATGCCCTTGCCTCTTGCCCTGGATGATAGGACCTTGGTGAAGTAAAATTGCCCTTTCCAGTGTCTTTGTCTCAAAAGCACAGAGCACCTTCCTAACTATAAGAGCACATATACTCATATTATCCCTATTTTATGCTAAAATTAAGCTGTTCTAGCTCACTTTCCTCATCTTCTGATGAGAGATTGAACTAAATAAAGGCTCATCCCAGGTCTTAAAGCCATGATTTTTATGTCAGAGTGATAGAGTGAAGTTAAAATGGATTCACCCATAGAGAATTACCTATAATTTTTTTCATTAGTGTTATTCTCTGCTGCTTCAATCTCAGGAATCATGATTCACCTGTACTGGTCTCAGTCCCTGCTCTTTCACTGTGTCACCTTGAGCAAGTTACTTAGCAGCTCTGAGGCTCCCCTCCTCAAATGAAAATGGGGTTGAAGTTAGCTGACTCAAGATGCCATTACAAAGATCAGATGAGATAATGTCTACAAAGCACCTAGCTCACAATGTACTCAGAAGATGCTCATCAAATGTTAATTCTCCTCTAGTCCTTCCAGCATTCCCTACTAGGAAAGAAATTCCCACAGAAATATTCTTGACCTTGCCCACACCAGCCCCTTTACTGTAGGAGTAAGGTTTCTTCTGTCCCATCCATGACTGGTTGTTCTCATCTCCTCCCAACTCTGCATTCAGCGACCTCATATGGGTAATCTGAAATTGGCCATAGTGGGAAGATTTACGCTACAGTAAGCAGCAATGCCAAAAAGCAAAGCCCCATCCTCTGGAGCCAGTTTACCAGCACACTGTGGCTGGCAGGCTACACTTCTCCACCATCTACCCATGCAGGCCCACCCTGGGTGCAGAGAGGCAGGAGGCTGGCCATTGTGAAGAACAATGGGCCTAAAGCACAGATTCCTTCTGTACTAAACGGTTTTTTCAGCAGGTTACATGGGGCCACCCAGAGGCCCACTGATATAGCCAGCTGCCATTGATTTTTCCAACAAGAGGAAAAACCAGCAAAAAGAACATGTGCTCAGAGGCCAGTCAATCTTTTATCGGATCAGATGAACCCAAGTGAAAAAGAACTGCCAAAAAGCTTTTGACCAGGACAACATAATAGGGACTGTTTCTGAAATAAAACCACTTTGGTGTTCAAATGTACAAAGTTGACAGCTTTTTTTCTCTCCATGAACTGAAAAGAAAATTTTCTAAAGAAAATTTAAAAACAGATAACTCATGTAAGGAAATGGCAAAAAGAATTCAAGGCCACAGATTGTTCACAGTAATAACACATACATATATATGGCCTTTACAGCTTACCAGGCCTTGTTTTAAGCACTTCACAAATATTAACTCACTAAATCCTCACAATAACTCTGTGAGATATACTTTAGCATTAGCCCCATTTTATAGATGAATAAACTGAGGCAAAGAGAGAAACTCTGTGAAGTCAGGATCTACAGCCTTTGACAAGGTAGCCCCTGACAGGCTTTGCTGAGCCTTATGTTGAGGCTGGGGGATGTGGAGTGAGAGGGGCAGCCCTGGCCTCCTTAAATCATTCCCTGTCTGTAGCAATCTTCTCTGCCTGGACCACTATCCCCCTCTTCAGTCTGGCAAACTCCTGTTCATCTTTGCTTTACATTCTCACAGGATGTGGCAGAAGAAGGTGTGCTTTTCCTCTTTTGGCCTTCTTTCCTTCCCACTTACCCCCTTCCTAGAGAACAGACCACGATAGCCCGTTAAATCTATGCTAGGAAATGCCACTGACACCAGGAAGAAAAAGGCTTGCTTGTCTTGTGGGGTTCCCTGGAAGACCCTGAAAGCTCTAAGCTTCCTGTGGGTCACACAACTCAAGGTTCTCCAGCAGGACCCCCAGAAAGGGTGTAATGCTATAGAAGATGGCAACAAGGAAGTAAAGTCTGAGGCAGGAGGGGGCTCCTGAACACCCACTGTGATAAACCTGACAGACTAAATCAGTGACTCTGTAAAGACAGTGGGGAGAGAATTTGCATCAATGCCCCAGAATCCTAGAGTGTTGGCTTCATCCGCTAAGACCAAGACTCACAGATGTCGTCGCGTATCTGGGAGGTTACAAACAAATCCATCCAAGCTGGATGTAAAGTGAAATGTAAAAATAGTGTATTCAAGATTATTTATGTAAAAGGAAAAAAAAATATGGGAGGATCAAGGAATATTAAAGAATATGAAACTTTAATAAGTCACGCAAACATTGATTTTTACATGAATAGGGAAAGAAATTAACCTAAAAGTATAAGAAAATGGAAAAATCAATATTCAATGATCATGCCTAAAAGCTATATTTTAAATACTGAGCTATAAATCAAGAAAAATAGGAATGAATAACTTCGTTTAGGCTTTTACTTGATGACTATGCTATTTTCATGAAATTAGTAGTATCACTTAAGAATCAAATTTTGGAACAATTATGTATCAAAACCATATTGGGACTCTTCGTATAAAAAATATGTGTCTCTGTTACTTCTTTTCACTTTTTTTTACATTAACAAACACAATATTCTTTCATTTGAAAAAAATTAAGTCCCTTTTTAATCTTGCCCTGGGTCCCAGGGGAATTATTGGACTTCCACACTCATTTCTTCATTCACACACACATTGTTTTCCACATCATTGGAATCATACTCTACATATTATTCTGTGACTTAATGTCTTAGAAAATCTCTCTATCAATACATACAGATTGACAGAAGTTTTATTCGCCATTACATTGCATTCCGCAATGCACTCATTCGCTTCTGAAGAACCATTAAATGGCTTCCAATTCGCTGCTAACATAAACTATCGCAATGAACCCTGGACATGTTTGTGCTCGTTTAAGTATTGCCAGAGGATACTTTCCTAAAAATGGAATTACTAGGTCAAAAGTTGCGATACCATAGATATTGCCAAATTTCTTTGCAATAATGAGGTAGCAACGAATCTCACACTAACAATGAGTGTGAATTATTGAATCTGTACCATAATTTGAGAAGAATTGCCATTTTTAAGATATTGTCTCCTCTCCGCTGTGAATTGTGCAAGACTGTTGAATCACAGATCTGTACCTCTGACACAAATAATGCAATATATGTTAAGAAAAAGAAAAGAAGAAGATAGCAGGAGGGGAAGAATGAAGGGGGGGAAATCGGAGGGGGAGATGAACCATGAGAGACGATGGACTCTGAAAAACAAACTGAGGGTTCTAGAGGGGAGGGGGGTGGGAGGATGGGTTAGCCTGGTGTTGGATATTAAAGAGGGCACGTTCTGCATGGAGCACTGGGTGTTATGCACAAACAATGAATCATGGAACACTACATCAAAAACTAATGATGTAATGTATGGTGATTAACATAACAATAAAAAAAGATATTGTCTCCTCTCATCTAGAAACACAGTATGTATGTCAGTTATTTCAAACCTCTGTCACATAATCTCTTGTTGGATTTACTCCTCAGCATTCAGACTCCTGAACTTTCTATCAGTTCAAATGGTTTCTCAACCGACTTGATAAAATTTGATGTTAAAAATACCCACTTTGGGTGCCTGGGTGGCTCAGTTGGTTAAGCATCTGCCTTTGGTTCAGGAAATGATCCCAGGGTCCTGGGATTGAGCCCCACATCAGGCTCCCTGCTCAGCGGGAAGCCTGCTTCTCCCTCTCCCATTCCCGCTGCTTGTGTTCCCTCTCTAGCTGTCTCTCTCTGTCAAATAAATAGATAAAATCTTTAAAAAAATAAAAATACCCACTTTGATTTCATCTTTTCTTGTGTTGTTGTATCAACTATTTATCTTTATGTGGCCTTCTCCAGGAAGCCTTCACTCAGCCCTCACTCTGCTTCTAACAGAGATAGCACTTAGCACCATGCACAGGAACCATCCGTGTACTCATATCTCCCCACTTGAAAGTGAGCTTCTTATCACCACCATTTTTAAGCATGTATAATGTGCCAGGGATTGTGCTAAGCAGTTTACCGTCACCACGTCACTTACTTCTGATATCATACCTCTGGAGAGGTCCTCATTATCCCCATCTCACAAAGGAGGAAACTGGGCTCAGAGAAGCAGTATAGCGCTCCCAGGTCCACCTGGCTAAGCAGCTGAGGAGTAACATGTTAACCCCCTTGGGATTGTCACAAGCCAGCAACTCCCCTCTGCTATGACACCTTCTTACGGCAGGAATTCATGCATTCATCTCCTCATGCTTCCTTCTGGCATAGTGTATGACACATCATAGGTCCTTGCTCAGTGTCACTCCTTTGATGGTCAGTTATATCAGAAAGATTCTAAGCAGTTCCCTAAACTTGGACAAAACCCATCAAGTCTCTACTTGTGGTCTCCAATGTATGAAAGATGCTTTTCATGACAACACAGGACTGAGGTTTCAATACCAACAAAAAAAGAACATTCTAGTAGGAGGAAGTATCACATACCTCCTGTGCTTTCTTTCACATCCTCTTTGCCTTTTTACTTACTTTTACTCCACCCAGCAGAAACCAGCAACCAGCTCCAAGCACCTGCCTCCCTAGCTTTATGTGTATCCCTCTCTGCTGCCTCCGGACTTCTCACTCTTGCCTGTGAGCCGCTCATGGCAACATGGTCGGCTACTCTGAAGCACGCACCACGTGAGAAGGGCGAAGGTTGGTGACGCTGCCTGATAACAACTCCCTCTCCCACACCTCAGCTGGACCACTCTGAAGCACATCCTGGACAACTCCACAGAGGGTTCCAGCAGGCTTAAGCCCTCTGTCCATAGTAGTCACCAGCTTGACAATATGCCCTTGGATTGGCTTTTTCAACTTCTGTTTTATTTCTCTCAGTCCCCCCACTCCTGTTCCCTGGAATCACTTACCAAAATAAACTACCTGCACGAAAACCCTGGTCTTGGGCTCTGCTTTCTGAGGCTTCCTAGTCCAAGCTAACAGAAGACATGGCACGTATACCAGCTCACACAGGTGTGGCGCTCACATGTTCACCCACACTGCACACTCCAACTTGGACCCTTCAGGGTTTGACTTTTTTTTTTTTTTTTTTTTTTTTTTTTAAAGATTTTATTTATTTATTTGACAGAGAGAGACACAGCGAGAGCAGGAACACAAGCAGGGGGAGTGGGAGAGGGAGAAGCAGGCCTCCCACCGAGCAGGGAGCCCGATGCGGGGCTCGATCCCAGGACCCTGGGACCATGACCTGAGCCGAAGGCAGACGCCCAACGACTGAGCCACTCAGGCGCCCCGGGTTTGACTTTTTTTATCTGCCTAAAGAAATTCAACCGTCATCAAGGAAAATGAAGTATTTGTCCTTTCAGCCTTAGCCAGGCCCTGATTTTAGACATCATTATTCCTTATTCTTAACAGATTACATCACTAAAAATCCATCTACTTAACCAATGTCAGCAAAGCCCATGCCACACTCATTGAAGAACAATCCTTTAAAAATGTCTCTATCTGTGCCTAATCTTCAGCTCTGTCTCCTCCCACCTGTGGGAGGGAGGAAAGCTCAAGGCCAAAGGACCAGTCATGGGTTTGGTATTAGCAGAAGAGGAGAGGAGCTTTAGATCGTACTGCAGTACATCTTACTAACGGTAAGGAGCTCTCAGCTGGCAGGGTCAGAGCTCTAGTTAGGCTCTCAATTTTTTATGACCCCAGCAATTCACATAATTTCTCTGAGCCTCTGTTTCTCCACCTGTAAAATGAGGGGTTTTCCCAAAAACAACTATAACTCAAATTTCTTACTAATTCACAATCATTTTCCCAGTTACATTGATAGCTAGAATATCTACAGGGAGAAGAATAAGGGATTTCAGATTACTGGACTAGGTACTGAGCTAGCCATGACTCTTTTGTAGCCCCTATTTCACTTAACGTTCACAGCAGCCTGCCTTCTTAACCCCCTTATATAGAATGGCCCCTGGAATTCAAGAGTTCAAGTGACATTCTTAAAGTTGATCTGATGAAAAATGGCAGCACCAGCCTTGGACTGGTGTCTCTGAGCCTAAACCCATTTGCTTCCCTATGCCCCACTCCACTGCTAACTAAGTCCCACCATGGAAACAACACCGTGCACAGTTAGCATTCAAAGATTCCTGCAGCTCTCATCTCACCTCCTATATTGAAAGCCTGTTAAAGGCCAGGATCCCATAGATGAAAATTCTCAACCTTAGCCCAAGTATTAGTTTCCTATAGCTGCTATAAAAAATTACCACAAACTGGCTGGCTTAAAACAACACATATTTATTCTCTTACAGTCCTGGAAGTCAGAAGTTCAAAATGACTTCACTAGCCAAAACCAAGGTGTTGGCAGTGCCACATTCCCTCCAGAAACTCTAGGGAGAACCCCAAACCCTTTTCTTGCCTTTTCCAGCCTCTACAGCTGCATTCCTTGCATTCCTTGGCTCATGACCCCTTCCTCTATCTTTAAAGCCAGTATCTTCTCTGACTCTGCTTCCCTGTGCTTCCTCCCTTCTGTCTGTAGGCAAGTCTCCCTCTTCCTTCCTCTCCTAAGTAAACTCGTGATTATGTTTAAGAGCCACCTGGACAATCCTGGATAATCTCCCCATTTCAAGATCTTCAATCAGATCTGCAAAGATTCTTTTTCTGGATATAAAGTAACATTCACAGTTTCTAGGAATTAGGGCCTGGATCTCTTTGGGGGCCATTATTCAGCCCTCCACAGCCCAGTTCAGAGAAAATCTGTATGTATAGCCAAACAAAGCCAACCAAGTTTGGAGCCACTCTAGAAAAGTAACCCAGGAAACTACTAAACCATCAAGGCTACTCAGTCACATGCACACACTTTAGACCTGCATAAAGGAGACCATCTCACAATACTCTCATGACATTAGCAAAATGCAAAGACATCCCTGATGCCTCAGTCCGCCTTGTCTCACCTGTCTACTCTCCCCAGGTGCTCAGAGTTCTCACATTTCAATCCTCGTATTCCTCTCTACCATAGCAATGGACTCTCAGGAGAAAGAGCTACCAGGAATTTACTCTATCGAAGGTTTGAAGTCTTAACCTAGTTTTTGATAGGAAGATGAAAGACCTTATCCTCTGCAGAAGGAATTTCCAGCATCAGAGACAAACTGAAGGCTTCCTACTGCTCATACAGGCAGCCAGTGAGGCCCTTTTAGCTTTTTTTCTCACAAAGGAAATGCTCAGTGTCAACCAAAGACTTCTTTCCCCAGAAAATGTATTTCCATTGCAGGCATCTTTAGCTGAGTGAAGATTCTGCTGAAGACTTGTCTTCCCTCCTTCATCTCTTGTTGCTGGCCAACACCTGCTATGCTTGCTTAACAAACCATGGCATCTGGGACTCCAGCTGTAGGAGTGGCAGCCTTGGGGAGCCAAGGAAAAGAGGACAGGTATAAAACAAGGTCCTGAAAACTTTTGGTCCAAAATCTGGACTCTTCTTGCCTTAGAGGGGCCCCATCAGTGGCTTTCTGTCTGCCTATTGGCCTCATCCCCAGATGAAGGCAGAAGGGAAGAACCAAAGCTCATCCTAAACCCCTGCCACTTCCAGGCACCCATCCTCCTTCCAAATGGCTCTTAACTCATTCCTTGCCATGTTTGATAGATCGTGGAGGACGTTGAGAGACTGAAAAACACTTTAAACTCGAAGAAAATAAGAACTAATAACAACATTTGGGGAACCAAAACAGGCCAGAGAGGGAAATATTTCCTATTCAAATAGGCAATGATACCCCTTCTTTGCATGTGTTCTACTGGGCAAATACATTGTCCTTCAGGCCTTGTCTGTTTTTACTGAAGGACAATCAAGGAATTCACTTCAGTCAAGGTTCCCAAGATGCATTGCTTCTGGCCATCCACCAGATCACTTCTCTAGCCCTTGAGTCCTTCCAGAGTCAGACCTGTGTAGCTATGCATGGCCTCAGCATATGAGCTCCTATGAGTCCCATAGACACTGTGGGACCTGGTCCCTATGGGTAGGGGTCCAGGAAACTGGTTTGGGTTTTCCAAACCCAGTCAACCCTGTAGAGCTTGGCCAGCACTAACTTAGAAACTTGAGCAGGTTACTTAATCTTCCTGAGCCTCACTTTTTCCCATGTGAAATCTGGGACTAATGCCTCTTAGAGGTTTTGGGAAACTACTGAAATACATATGTAAGATGCATACCACAGTGACTACTATATATCACGCACCCAATAAATGTACCTATTCTTAATGTTATTTATAATAATATTAATATAAAGTCATGCTGCTAGTTTATAGATTATGATCTAAAATCATAATCTATAGCTATCTGAGAACAAGAGTAATGACCCACAGAACTCTCTCTTTTTATGTTTTGCTATTAAACATCTCTCAGCCCTTTGAATATGGAGCAATGCTTTACTTTGCTCTTCAACATTCACAAATATCTACCAAGTGCTTACTGTGTGCAGAAAACACAATAAGCTCAAGATATTGAGTTTGCCCTCAAGGGAATTACCACCTCCGTGAAGAGTCAAGAAACAACAGGTGCAGAGAAAGGTGGATCAAGTCACATTCCTCAGTGCTCATTGAGTCAAAAGAGCTTCCAGAATTCACAGGTCTTAGTCCTAGGGGCACGAGGTACACAAAAGTCCTCCGGGACTTGGATCTTAAAGAAAGGGTAGGATATAAACATGTGGAGAAGAGTAGAGGCATCCTACCTCAAGACCTTGGTGCGAAAGGGAAGGAGTCTTGGGAATTTAGGTTGGGACCCTTTATTTGTCCCTAGTTTCCTATCACCCACCAAAATGGCACAGGGGCTGGGGTGCTCAGTGAGCTCTGCAGTTTTGTAAATCGGCACGGCAGTGAGCTGTGTGAGAAGCTCAGCCTGCAAGCTGACTTCCCAATTTGTGCAGAAGCTACTCTATCAAACATGCTGGGCCCTTCTTAGCCAGCTGAGGGAAGGAATCGTCTTGGAATTTGCTTTCTGAAACAGATTTTCTCAATTCAAATTAGCTATAGTGGTGTTGTTAATCCCCTTGTTATGGGATTAGAATGTATTACTGCATTGAGATTAGAGCCTGACAGATACGTTGGAGGAGTTTGGATTCAACTCAAAGTTCCAAGCATGAGGGCTCCCCAACAGGCTCTGTGGTCTTTGGCTGGAACAATGGTGCCACCTAGTGGCCACAATGGTCTCCCTTTGGAAGGGTTTCTATTTGGGCATGTTTCAACTCCGGAGGCCTTGTGTGTGCTGGGGGCAGAAAGGCAAGAATAACTAAAGTAGGCTAAATCCTCCCTCAAGGGGCTTGCAGGCTGGGGCTCAGTAGTCCAGATCCCATGGACTCCATCAACTGTGGCCCCAGGGACTGCCTGGTGGGCAGCATGAGCTGGACTGTCTGAACTCCAGAGCTGCCCTTGAGGTGGGTGTCTACAGAGTGGGACATCAGCAATTATAAAATGGCCCCTTGGACCCCACCTGCTCTCTAATGCCTTAAGTCCCATTCACAGTTGACAAAACCTGTTTCTGTGCCTACTCATTCTTTCAGCATCTATTTATCATTTGCCTGCATGAGCCAGACACTATGCTTAGTGCTAAGACATACAAATGTTTAAGGACCAGACCCTACCTTCCATACATGGCCAAAGAGATAAAGACAGGCCCTCCCACTGTTCCCTGAAAGAACCTTGTAGCCCTCTCCCAGACTAGCAAAGCCCTGCATCACCTTCCATCCCACGTCCCCAACACAACATTCCCTCTGCCCCCCTCCCTGCTGTTCCTTTATACCTGGGCCCAGCACTGCCACCATGCCCTTACTTGGCTCTCCACATGGAGGAACTATCTTCCCTCTCTCCTCAAGGATGGTTGTTCTGAAGGCTCTGGGGAGGGCCAAGCTACCACTGTCAGAGAAAAATTACTTCCAACAGCAGATACTGATATGAGTGGCTGCAAACAGGCTGCAGCTCCAGGTGGACCTGTGGAGAACAAAGGCAGCAGCCCCAGGGACAGAGAGGGAAGGGGTTGTCTCACAGATTAAGGCTCTAGTTCCACCCAGGGACTATGCGAGGGGCTGAGAATAATGACAGGGTTTGCATCCAGCAGCTACTAATGAAAAAATGGGAGGACTCCCATGAAAAAATGGGAGGACTGTGTGTTTTACCCTGAAACTCAAGAGAGGATAGAAAAGGGAGTGAGGGGTGAGGGGACTCTGTAGGGTGAAGAGTGAGTGCAAATGTCTCTGGATGTGATGACCATAGACAGTGTAAGTGTGGGAGTGGCTAATGTCAAATCCTAGACTATCTGTGTAACCAGATGGAAACCCATCTTCTACTCACCTCCAAATCCTCCATAGGAAGTCAACTACATACTCATTAATGAAAACACTGTGCCAATAGGTTTGATTTAGAATCCGGGCATTACCTAAGAAATGTGTTTCCACATCTGAGTCAATGCTGTGTCATATGGAGAAAGCACCCCCAGGCCCAAGAACCTGAGTGACAAGGGGACAAGGGGCACATAAGCCCCCTGGAAATTCACAACATCCAGAGGAGGGCTATGAGCTTCCACAAGGCACAGAAGATTCTAAGCCAGTCCGAGGTCCTAGCAGCCGAGAATCCCAGCAGATATCTGATCCACCTATGCATTTGTACCTCCTTTCTCAGATGTAGAAATTCTGGGCCCATTTTCTTGTCTATACTTTCTGTTTTATCCTTGCTGACAACCTCATCTTGAGATGTGCTCCTATGTGGAGGGACTAGTGTGGTATTATGAAATCGATAAAGGCTTTAGAACTAGAAATATGGGGATGCCAGTCCCAGTTCCCCTTTGTCCTGTCTACATGGCCTTAGCAAATTGCTCAACCTGTGTAAGCCTCAATTCCACTTCTGTAAGTTGGGGTTGCTAGAAAGCTGAGAGATAATGTATAGAAACACTGTTTTTGATGAACAGCAGTTTCATCATTGTGGCTGGAAGCTTCTGGTTTATGCTGAATAATACCTAGTGAGGATCTGGTCCAAGGAGAGGAAAGGGAACTGGGTTTGGAGGAAGGGGTGATGTCCCCAAGACTAAATCAAGAGCACAAGGTCTAAGAATGAGGTGGCAAGCATCTGCGTCTTAGGTCTGGTCACAGATCCACATGGAATCAGATATACATGATCTCTGTCCTTCACAATCCCCTTTTCAAAAGTAGATATTTACGGGCTTCATTGTCAGAGTTCCAATGTGGCAGGACCCACTGAGTTTGTTATCCATGTATGGGGTGAATCTGGACTCTTGCTAGCAATGTAATGCCTTTTAAAAAATTGAGCCTTCAGTCACCCCATCCATAGGGTTGTAGCAGAAGTTTGATGTGATCATGCAACCTGATTCCTGGTTACCGTGAACTGGTCTAGGGAAGGGCATTGCATCTGGGGAAGAGGTCAGACTCTTTCTGGGTGTCTGATGGTGTTGACCATGTCCCACCATGAGAACTGGGAGGCAAGAAGCCTGGGCCACAGCAAGACAAGAGAACAAAGAGCAACATGAATAAATGCACAGAATAAAGATCCCGAGCTTGGAATAAAACTCTAGGCCAGCTCTGGTCCCACTCCCTTGCTTTAGCTCTGACACTGAACTCAGCAACACACCCCAAGAGCCTTCCAAGTCCTCTTTCACTTGAAGTACATGGAGTGAGTTTCCAGAGCTGACATCCAGAAGAGACCCAACTCACATGCAAAGCAAGGTTTCATTTGAGAGGAGGGACAATGGTGTTGAATGTGTGTCCCCCCAGACGATGAACAAACTGCCTCCTCCAAGCTCAGCAGTTTGGGAAACCCACCCTGGGTATTGTACACCTGAAGAGCTGGTGCTTCCCCTGGATGATAATTTCACTCAGGCACAGCAGTAACATTTTAGTATTTAATGCGCTGCTTGTAGAGATTTCCCTCCACAATGAGAACGTTTCCTCTTACAGGAACAAAATGAAAAAGGAGTCATTCATTCCACATGAAAAACAGGGACTTTAAAAAATGGAAACACTGTCAATCATGCTGAATCACAAGCTGTGATTAAAGCCCCTAGACTTTTTCCCATTAGCATGAGCACGTTTGAATTTTAGCCTAACACTGAGCCTGTATTATAGAACATCTGATGTATTCCACTTTGAACATAATGCCAAACATGTCTTAAATGTAAAATACTTATCACCCAAATTCAAGCAAATTTGGGTCTTTTATTGAAGAAACAGTAACAGCACCTCATTTACAAACTTAACTTAAAACTAGGTCTTCCTAATCAGTGAAACGAAGATAAAGGTGGAGTCTATTATCATTGCTCTGCTTGTGTGTGAATTATCGTTTGTAAAAGAGAAGCCAGACACTTCTGAAAAAGGCAAGTTTCTCTCCCCAGCCCACTACTGCTATGGCCAGCAGTAGATTCGTTTTGCTGTATCAATTCAAACAATGACTAAGACCGCTGGACTGGGGGCTGGGAATATAAATGAGAAACGGTCCCTGCCCTCAGGAATTCACCAGCTCATGAAAGATGACCCTTAAGGAGAGAGACAATTAACTTTAACCACGATGCTGTGGGCACATAGAGGAGAGGCGTGGGGATGGGAGGGGCTGCCCTGGAAAGGCTCCAGGGATGAGCAACGTTAGTCCTCAGAAGAGTGGGGAAGGTCGGGGCGCCTGGGTGGCTCAGTCAGTTAAGCGTCTGCCTTTGGCTCAGGTCATGATCCCAGGGTCCTGGGATCAAACCCCGCGTCAGGCTCCCTACTCAGCGGGGGAGTCTGCTTCTCCCTCTCCCTCTGCCCCTCTCCCTCTGCCCCTACCCCCTGCTCGTGCACACGCTCTCTCTCTCTCTCTGTCTCTCAAATAAATAAACAAAATCTTTAAAAAAATTTAAAAAGTAATCTAATGCACAACTTTACATAACTTAAAAAAAAAAGAGAGAAGAGAGGGAAGGTCTTCCAGGCCCAAGGGCAGCATGAATAAGGGTTGTGAGGAGCCTGGCACACTGGGCATGTCTAGTGGGCAGCTCTCCCCCTACCCATGCTCACCCAGGGGCATGCAGTGACCTGTGCCCAACAGTTGTGAGACCCAGGGACTAAGGGGCATTTCTGCCCTGAGAGGCAGGGCTCTCCTGAATGGTAGGCAAGGCTGAAGACACAAGAAGCAGACAAGAGCCCCATGTTTCCTTAGTGATCTGATGTGCTTCCAGAGATGGTTCTGGCCCAACTGGTGGGACAACTAAAGAGGAAGTCGGAGGATATTAGCCCAGTGCTCAGATGAATGAAGGGAGTGGCCAGGAAAGGCCCCAGCTCCAAACCTATCAGCTTAGACCCTTCTGTGGAGGTACCACTGCCAACTTCATCTAGAACTAGAGATAGAACAACGCCGACTAGAGATAGAACAATGCCGACTAGAGATAGAACAATCACCACTTCCTACAAGATCAGGGCACCTCCCTTGAATCCATTCCTTCTTTTGTACCCCTCCCCCAGCACTCATCAGTAATTCATCTCGCCTCTACCTCCAAAATGTACCCACCTTTGCCCATGCCTGTCCCCTTCTCTGCCAGCACCACAGTCTAGGCCACCATCAGCTCTCATTTGGACAACTGCAACAGATGGACATTATATTCCATGATAAATCAGATCAGAATGTTCCCCCACTCAAGACCCCCTGAAGATTTTTCTTCCTACTTGGAATAAATCTAAGCTCTTTTCTGTGGCCTACAGGCCCTACCTGTTTGGGGCCCCGGCCCAGCTCTCCAGTCTCACTATAGACCACCCTGACATGCTCACCAGGCTCAGCCCCATCACTCTCCTTTCTGCACCTATGTTTGCCTTAGCTCTTTCCTCTGCCTAGAACATACTTCTCACCTAACATTACTGCCGCAAGAAGCCAGTACAATGCCTCATTGATTGTCTTCACACAACTTATCTCTATTTCCTTACTGTCTGTTCTCCCACCCTGATACACCAAAGGCCTCATAAGAGGAGGGACTTGTAAATCTGCATTCTTTGTGACCTGTGTGACTGTATTCCTAGAACAAGATCCATCCCATAAAGGATGCTCAATGCACATTTGCTGAATGAACAATCCCATGCATCTGCCAATACACCTCAAAGTTTGGGGCCTTGTGGAAGCTATGTTTCCAGGAATGTGCCAGGTGAGGACAGTGCTGCCCTTGTGGGGCCTGATCTGATGCCAGGGAGGGGTTCATATGCTCCAAGGATTCCCAAGCAATGAAATCAAAGGCCATCTTTCCTGTCTTAGCAGAACCTTTATGATAGAGCACTCAGATCTCTGCACCATGCTGATCACTCTACTCTGTGACTGTGCTGTATTAATCAGGTCTCTCCAGAGAGACATAATCAACAGGATATCTCTCTCTCTCTCTGAATGTCACCTATTGTTGTTGCCAATGCTTTTAGGCAACTCAAAGGAGAACAACCAAACTCTTCCCCTAGGGTTTACCCCACCAATCCACCCAACTCCCACCACTCATCCTTTCACTCAAATATTCATTCAGCATGTATTTATTGAGCATCCGCTATGTATGAGGCCCTGTATAGGGCAAAACAACATAACCCCTGACCTCATATAGCTTATAGTTCAGTGGGAATATCAACTCTAAACAGATAAATATGCAAAAATTTTCACTACAACTGTGGTACATGCTAGGGAGAGAGAAATGTAGCATGTTTATTTCATCTGTCTTCTAGATATTTACCGAGCACTAAGACAGGCAAAACCTTATCTTAAGTGCTTACTGGAACACATAACAAGACAAAAGCTGGGAGGCAGGAGATGGTCCCCCAAGGAAATATCACTCAAGCTGAAGAACAGATAGGAGTTCACCTGACAAGAAGATGGGGAAAGCATGCCAGTCTGAGGAACACCATGCCAAGGTCCTGGGACAGGATATGGCTATAAGAATGGGAAAGGAGGGGGGCGGAGCAAGATGGCGGAGGAGTAGGAGACCTGGATTTCGTCTCCTCTCAGGAATTCAGCTGGATAGGGATCAAACCATTCTGAACACCTACAAACTCAACAGGAGATCGAAGAAAAGAATAGCAACAACTCTCTGAACAGAAAAGCGACCACTTTCTGGAAGGTAGGACGTGCGGAGAAGTGAATCCGAGGCGTTATTCGGGAGGATAGACGGCAGGGGAGGGGCCTCCGTCGGCCGCTTCTGGCAAGTGATAGAGCCACGGAGCACAAAATCGGAACTTTTAGAAGTCTGCTCCGCTGAGGGACGTCACTCTGGTGGCGAAGTGGGGGGTGGAACCCTCGCGGGACAGTGTGGTCTCAGGACCCTCGGGGTCACAGAAAGACCGGGGGTGCCTGAGTGCGGCAGAGCTCCCAGGTATCGGAGCAGGGAAGCCGGCTGCAGAGATGGACCTGAGGCGTGGGCTCTCAGCTCGGGGTTGCCATAAACCGTGATCCGCGGCACAGTCGGGCCACTGCTCCTCCAGCAGGGACCCAACAAGTGGCAGATCCGGGGAGACTCACCTTCCTCCCCCGGGAGGAGAGGTGCGGGAGTGCACCGCGGGGATCTGCTGGGTTTGGAGACTCCACCCGGGGTCGGATGCCAGATAGAAAGGCGCGGTCACAGGCCGGGTGAGCGTGGAGTGCGGCCGGAGACCGGAGAGACGGGAGTGACTGACTGCTTTTCTCTGGGGGCTCGCTGAGGAGCGGGACCCCGAGTTCTCGGCTCCGCCGGGGCGGAGACTGGGAGGCTGCCATTTTCACTCTCCGCCTCCAAAGCTGTACGGAAAGCTTGCAGGGAACAAAAGCTCCGGAGAGCAAACCCGAGCAGATTACTTAGCCCGGACCGGCAAGGGCGGGGCAATTCTGCCTCCGGCAAAGACATTTGGGAACCACGGCAACAGGCCCCTCCCCCAGAAGATCAGCGAGAACAGTCAGCCAAGACCAAGTTTACCGATCAATGAGAACGGCAGAACTCCAGCGCTAGGGGAATACTGCACATAGAATTCATGGCTTTTTTACCATGATTCTTTAGTCTTTCAAAGTTAATTATTTTTTTAACTGTCTTTTTTTCTTTTTTCCTTTTTTCTTTTTTTTTGAATTTTTCTTTTTCCCTTTTTCAACCAACATCTTATCAATCCCTTTTTAAAAAAAAAAACATTTTTATTTTTCATTTTTAAAGTCATATTCTATCCCTTCATAGTAGTTACCCGTATTTTTGGCATATATATATAAGTTGTTCTCTCTTTAAAATCTTGAGATAGTTTCTTCTAACAGATCAAAATATACTCTAAATCTCTAGTGTATGGTTTTTTTCTACTCCCCTGCCTGATCACATTCTCTCCCTTTTTTCTTTCTTTCTTTCTTTTTTTTCTTAATCCTATTCTTTCTTTTTTCAAACAACTTATCAAATCCTTTTTAAAAATTTTTTATAATTTCCATCTTTACAGTCATATTCCATCCCTTCATCATATCAACCCTTATTTTTGTACATATATGTTTTTCTTTCTTTAAAATTTTGGGAGGGACTTTCTTTTAACAGACCAAAATACACCCAAAATCTAGTGTGTGGCACTGATCTATAATCCAGCCTGATCATATTTGATCACATTCTGTTTTTGTTTTGTTTTGTTTTGTCCTGCTTTTATTTTTATCTTTATCTTTTTCTTTTTTCTTTTTTTCTTTCTTTTTCTTTTTTCTCTCTTTCCCTTTCTTTTCCCACTGCTTCAGGTCTTTTCTGATTTGTTTAGAGTATATTTTCTGGGGACGTTGTTACCCTGCTAGCATTTTGTTCTCTCATTAATCTATTCTCCTCTGCACAAAATGACAAGACGGAAAAAATCACCTCAACAAAAAGAACAAGAGGTAGTACCGACTGCCAGGGACCTACTCAATACGGACATTAGTACGATGTCAGATCTAGAGTTCAGAATCATCACTTTAAAGATACTAGCTGGGCTTGAAAAAAACATGGAAGTTATTAGAGAAACCCTTTCTGGAGAAGTAAAAGAACTAAAATCGAACCAAGTAGAAATCAAAAAGGCTATCAATGAGGTGCAATCAAATATGGGGGCGCTAACTGCTAGGATAAATGAGGCAGAAGAAAGAATCAGTGAGATAGAAGACCAAATGATGGAAAATAAAGAAGCTGAGAAAAAGAGAGATAAACAACTACTGGATCACGAGGGCAGAATTCGAGAGATAAACGATACCATAAGACGAAACAACATTAGAATAATTGGGATCCCAGAAGAAGAAGAAAGAGAGAGAGGGGCAGAAGGTATAATGGAGCAAATTATAGCAGAGAACTTCCCTAATTTGGGGAAGGAAACAGGCATCAAAATCCAGGAAGCCCAGAGAACCCCTCTCAAAATCAATAAAAATAGGTCAACACCCCGACATCTAATAGTAAAACTTACGAGTCTCAGAGACAAAGAGAAAATCCTGAAAGCAGCTCGGGAGAAGAGATATGTAACCTACAATGGTAGAAACATTAGATTGGCAACAGACTTATCCACAGAGACCTGGCAGGCCAGAAAGGACTGGCAGGACATATTCAGAGCACTAAATGAGAAAAATATGCAGCCAAGAATACTATATCCAGCTAGGCTGTCATTGAAAATTGAAGGAGAGATAAAAAGCTTCCAGGACAAACAAAAACTAAAGGAATTTGCAAACACGAAACCAGCCCTACAACAAATATTGAAAGGGGTCCTCTAAGCAAAGAGAGAGCCTAAAAGCAACATAGACCAGAAAGGAACACAAACAATATACAGTAACAGTCACTTTACAGGCAATACAATGGCACTGAATTCCTATCTTTCAATAGTTACCCTGAATGTAAATGGGCTAAATGCCCCAATCAAAAGACACAGGCTATCAGATTGGATTAAAAAACAAGACCCATCGATATGCTGTCTGCAAGAGACTCATTTTAGACCCAAAGACACCCCCAGATTGAAAGTGAGGGGGTGGAAAACCATTTACCATGCTAATGGACACCAAAAGAAAGCTGGGGTGGCAATCCTTATATCAGACAAATTAGATTTTAAACCAAAGACTGTAATAAGAGATGAGGAAGGACACTATATCCTACTTAAAGGGTCTATCCAACAAGAAGATCTAACAATTGTAAATATCTATGCCCCTAACATGGGAGCAGCCAATTATATAAGGCAATTAATAACAAAAGCAAAGAAACACATCGACAACAATACAATAATAGTGGGGGACTTTAACACGCCCCTCACTGAAATGGACAGATCGTCTAAGCAAAAGATCAACAAGGAAATAAAGACTTTAAATGACACACTGGACCAAATGGACTTCACAGACATATTCAGAACATTCCATCCCAAAGCAACGGAATACACATTCTTCTCTAGTGCCCATGGAACATTCTCCAGAATAGATCACATCCTAGGTCATAAATCAGGTCTCAACCGGTACCAGAAGATTGGGATCATCCCCTGCATATTTTCAGACCACAATGCTTTGAAACTAGAACTCAATCACAAGAGGAAAGTCGGAAAGAACTCAAATACATGGAGGCTAAAGAGCATCCTACTGAAGAATGAATGGGTCAACCAGGAAATTAAAGAAGAATTAAAAAAATTCATGGAAACCAATGAAAATGAAAACACAACTATTCAAAATCTTTGGGATACAGCAAAGGCAGTCCTAAGAGGAAAGTATATAGCAATACAAGCCTTTCTCAAGAAACAAGAAAGGTCTCAAGTACACAACCTAACCCTACACCTAAAGGAGCTGGAGAAAGAACAGCAAATAAAGCCTAAACCCAGCAGGAGAAGAGAAATAATAAAGATCAGAGCAGAAATCAATGAAATAGAAACCAAAAGAACAGTAGAACAGATCAACGAAACTAGGAGCTGGTTCTTTGAAAGAATTAACAAGATTGATAAGCCCCTGGCCAGACTTATCAAAAAGAAAAGAGAAATGACCCAAATCAACAAAATCATGAATGAAAGAGGAGAAATCACAACCAACACCAAAGAAATACAAACAATTATAAGAACATATTATGAGCAACTATATGCCAGCAAATTAGATAACCTGGAAGTAATGGATGCATTCCTAGAGATGTATCAACTACCAAAACTGAACCAGGAAGAAATAGAAAACCTGAACAGACCTATAACCACTAAGGAAATAGAAGCAGTCATCAAAAATCTCCCAAAACACAAAAGCCCAGGGCCAGATGGCTTCCCAGGGGAATTCTACCAAACATTTCAAGAAGAATTAATACCTATCCTTCTGAAACTGTTCCAAAAAATAGAAATGGAAGGAAAACTTCCAAACTCATTTTATGAGGCCAGCATTACCTTGATCCCAAAACCAGACAAAGACCCCATCAAAAAGGAGAATTACAGACCAATATCCCTGATGAACATGGATGCAAAAATTCTCACCAAAATACTAGCCAATAGGATCCAACAGTACATTAAAAGGATTATTCACCACGACCAAGTCGGATTTATCCCTGGGCTGCAAGGTTGGTTCAACATCCGCAAATCAATCAACGTGATACAATACATTAACAAAAGAAAGAACAAGAATCATATGATCCTCTCAATAGATGCAGAAAAAGCATTTGACAAAGTACAGCATCCTTTCTTGATCAAAACTCTTCAGAGTATAGGGATAGAGGGTACATACCTCAATATCCTAAAAGCCATCTATGAAAAACCTACAGCGAATATCATTCTCAATGGGGAAAAACTGAGAGCTTTCCCCCTAAGGTCAGGAACGCGGCAGGGATGTCCACTATCGCCACTGCTATTCAACATAGTATTGGAAGTCCTAGCCACAGCAATCAGACAACAAAAAGAAATCAAAGGCATCCAAATTGGCAAAGAAGAAGTCAAACTCTCACTCTTTGCAGATGATATGATACTTTATGTGGAAAATCCCAAAGACTCCACCCCAAAACTGCTAGAACTCATACAGGAATTCAGTCAAGTGGCAGGATATAAAATCAATGCACAGAAATCAGTGGCATTCCTATACACCAACAACAAGTCAGAAGAAAGAGAAATTAAGGAGTCGATCCCATTTACAATTGCACCCAAAACCATAAGATACCTAGGAATAAATCTAACCAAAGAGGCAAAGGATCTGTACTCAGAAAACTATAAAATACTCATGAAAGAAATTGAGGAAGACACAAAGAAATGGAAAAACGTTCCATGCTCATGGATTGGAAGAACAAATATTGTGAAGATGTCAATCCTACCTAGAGCAATCTACACATTCAATGCAATCCCCATCAAAATACCATCCACTTTCTTCAAAGAAATGGAACAAATAATCCTCAAATTTGTATGGAACCAGAAAAGACCCCGCATAGCCAGAGGAATGTTGAAAAAGAAAAGCAAAGCTGGCGGCATCACAATCCCGGACTTCCAGCTCTACTACAAAGCTGTCATCATCAAGACAGTATGGTACTGGCACAAAAACAGACACATAGATCAATGGAACAGAATAGAGAGCCCAGAAATGGACCCTCAACTCTATGGTCAACTAATCTTTGACAAAGCAGGAAAGAATGTCCAATGGAAAAAAGACAGTCTCTTCAACAAATGGTGTTGGGAAAATTGGACAGCCACATGCAGAAGAATGAAACTGGACCATTTCCTTACACCACACACAAAAATAGACTCCAAATGGTTGAAAGACCTCAATGTGAGACAGGAGTCCATCAAAATCCTAAAGGAGAACACAGGCAGCAACGTCTTCGACCTCAGCCGCAGCAACTTCTTCCTAGAAACATCACCAAAGGCAAGGGAAGCAAGGGCAAAAATGAACTATTGGGACTTCATCAAGATAAAAAGCTTTTGCAAAGCAAAGGAAACAGTCAACAAAACCAAAAGACAACTGACAGAATGGGAGAAGATATTTGCAAATGACATATCAGATAAAGGGCTAGTATCCAAAATCTATAAAGAACTCATCAAACTCAACACCTAAAGAACAAAGAATCCAATCAAGAAATGGGCAGAAGACATGAACAGACATTTTTCCAAAGAAGACATCCAAATGGCCAACAGACACATGAAAAAGTGTTCAATATCGCTCGGCATCAGGGAAATCCAAATCAAAACCTCAATGAGATACCACCTCACACCAGTCAGAATGGCTAAAATTAACAAGTCAGGAAATGACAGATGTTGGCGGGGATGCGGAGAAAGGGGAACCCTCCTACACTGTTGGTGGGAATGCAAGCTGGTGCAGCCACTCTGGAAAACAGTATGGAGGTTCCTCAAAAAGTTGAAAATAGAGCTACCATACGATCCAGCAATTGCACTACTGGGTATTTACCCCAAAGATACAAAAGTAGGGACCCGAAAGGCTACGTGCACCCCGATGTTTATAGCAGCAATGTCCACAATAGCCAAACTGTGGAAAGAGCCAAGATGTCCATCAACAGATGAATGGATAAAGAAGATGTGGTATATATATACAATGGAATATTATGCAGCCATCAAAAGGAATGAGATCTTGCCATTTGCAACGACGTGGATGGAACTGGAGGGTATTATGCTGAGCGAAATAAGTCAAACAGAGAAAGACATGTATCATATGACCTCACTGATATGAGGAATTCTTAATCTCAGGAAACAAACTGAGGGTTGCTGGAGTGGGGGGTGGGGTGGGAGGGATGGGGTGACTGGGTGATGGTCACTGGGGAGGGTATGTGTTCTGGTAAACGCTGTGAATTGTGCAAGACTGTTGAATCTCAGATCTGTACCTCTGAAACAAATAATGCGATATATGTTAAGAAAGAAAAAAAGAAGAAGAAGAATGTAGCAGGAGGGGAAGAATGAAGGGGGGGAAATCGGAGGGGGAGAAGAACCATGAGAGACAATGGACTCTGAAAAACAAACTGAGGGTTCTAGAGGGGAGGGGGGTGGGAGGATGGGTTAGCCTGGTGATGGGTATTGAGAAGGGCACGTTCTGCATGGAGCACTGGGTGTTATGCACAAACAATGAATCATGGAACACTATATCTAAAACTAATGATGTAATGTATGGGGATTAACATAATAATAAAAAATTTAAATTAAAAAAAAAAAAAAAAAGAATGGGAAAGGAGTCTGATGGGCCTGGAGCATGGCATGAGGTTGGGGGGCTGGAGCACGGTGAGGTGTAGCTGGACCAGGGGACAGCCCCAAGGCTCTCCAGGCTCTATGGGCTCCACTGAGAGCTGTCCCTTGATCCTAAGAGCAGGGAGAAGCTTCTGGGAGGCTTTAAGTTGAGAGGTCGTGTTCTCATCATTAACACTGTAAAATGTTCCATTCTCCTCTTTATGAAATTCCTAGAACAGGTCAAATTTCAGTATACCATCTCTCAAAGACACTGTCAGGTAAATTCATATTTGAGGTACGATGCACTGCACACCTCCACGCTTTCGACATGTTGTTCCCTCTGCTTTGTATTTTGCTCTTTTCTTCCTCATAAGACCCTTTTCACCCTTCAAAATTCAGTCTGGCTATTGCCTCATCTATAAAGCAATCTGACTTCCCCAGGCCTCGAGAAAAACTTATACTCACCTCCAGATAACAACCGATTCAGAGTATAGGCCTCAACCAAGGACGGTCCCAAACTGTTTGTTATCCATAAACAGAAAGTGAGAGTAAGCATTTAGAAACTTTCAGAGCAATCACAGAACAATTTTATGGCTGTTAAATCTAATAATAAAAAAAATAGGGCTTGGATTTTGTGTGTCTTTTATTTCTTTTTTTCTAATGATTCATTTTTATTGTATTTTATAAAAGTATTGATCTACAAAGGATTGAAATTTACTAAAAAGGGGGGAGGGGACCTTCACCACAGACAGTTTGAGAAACACTTTCCAGAGTGCCTGCTGCTGAAGGCCATCCTCTGCACCCTCCTCCCTCTTTTCCACCTACCCGACCACTGCAAGCGTCACTACTTCATTTCACCCACACAACAACCTTACAGGGGAAGCAAGTCGTAGCTTGCCTTCCCTTCTCTTATTGGAAATGAGCTAACTGAAGCTAAGAGAGAGGAAGCAATGTGCTGGTATGAGGTTCCCATTGCTGCTGTAACAAAGTACCACAAACTTAGTGGCTTAAAACTATACAAATGTATTATCTTGTGGTTCTGGGAGTCAGAGAGTCTAAATGGGTTTCACTGGGCTAAAATCAAGATGTCAGCAGGGCCACACACCCTCAAAGGTTCTAGGAGGGAAATCCATTTCCTTACCCTTTCCAGCAACTACAGGCTTCTTGCATACCTTGGCTCACAAATTCTTTGTCCATCTTCAAAGCCAGCAGTATAACATTTTCCAATATTCTCATTCTCTCTCTCTCTCCTTACCTCACCTCTGCTTCCATCATCCCATCTCCTTCTCTTCTCTCCTTATAAGGACCCTTGTGATTACATTGCACCCACCTGGATAATCCAAGATCATCTCCCATCTCACAGTTCTTCACATAATCACATCAGCTAAGTCCCTTCTGCTATGTGAGATAACATATTCAAAGGTTCCTAGAATTAGGGTATGCATTCTTCGAGGGCCATTATTCTGTCTACCACAAAGGTCAAATTATACTACTACTGGGACAAATATTTCTGGGATTCAAACCCAAGTCTTGGTCTCAGAATGCATGTTTCCCCTTTTATTTTGTTTTCCCCACTAGTCCCCTCCACCTTCTAATATATGTCCAGATGTTGGTAGAAATACTTTGTTTGAAAGCATTTGGAAATTGAGAGCAAGCCGTGACCTGCAGGTGGAGAGAGGATCCACACAATTGCATCTCCCTCAGCTGTGGAGGCAGCTGAGTCCCTGCAGACAGTCCTGGATAACACCAGGGGCTGCCCAATTTAAGCTCTCACCCAGACAGAGCGTCAGGGCCCAGGAAGATCCATGATAAGTCACCTGGAGAGCACATCCCTACATCTCAGAAAAGATAGGATTTTCTCCAGCAAGGACGATGTTCCTTGGCAGTGTTGAATTTTTGTTCCCAGGCAGATAGATAAATAGATATGTGATTCTTATTAGCAAGAAGAATAACCTGCAGAGTTTCTCCAGGAAGACATTAAGATAATCCAGCGGCAGCAATCCACTACCAGCTCCAATCAATTCTTTGTAGTAAACTTTTATAAATCAAACACAGAAGACTCAGAATCCCTCAAGAGTTTGTTCTATGATATGTTGGCTGATGCAAATGCTGGCACAATCCACTGTGTGGGGTTGTTAAATCACAGTGTTTTCCTCGCCCCATCAGTTCCAGCTTCTCCCACCTCCAGCCCTAAGACCATCAGCCTCTCCTAGATGCTGTGACTGCCTCCCAGGGTAGCACACTCGGGGAGGAGAGCTGAGATGGCCTGCTACCCCTCCTTGCTGTGTTCCTGGGCCAAGGGCTGAGGGGCTATCATCCCTGCCCTGCCCTGACAAGTGGGATTGGGGTGCTGGGGCCTGAGCAGGAGTAGGTGTTTAGCACTTCTTGTCCCTGTCCATGCATGTGGTGCAAGGAGCTGAGAGGCTGCCAAAGGACTGCTAGGCCAAAGCCAGGACCTCACGCCAACAAGCCAGGCAAGGCACAGGACCAAGACACAAAGGCAGATGGGGCCGAGTCAGTCCTATGGATGGAAGAGAGAGAAGCTGTTCATCCCTGACCATCTTTCAGAATCTGAAAGCCCTGGGCTGGGGCTCTGCCTCTCATGGCTGTGCTCTCCTCTGTCTCAGTGCATCCTGCTGTTTATATTATTATGTATTTACTTGTCTGCAGGACTGCTATTTATGATGTTCAGACTGTGCACTGTACAAGGGCAGCAATCTAAGGATTGCCATTGAAATCTAGACAGACATTCAATGTGTAGACTACAGACTTCCTACCCATATGTGTGCTGGGACAGTAGCCATAAGTCTCCTCTCACTTAAACCCACCATGGGCACAGCCAGCTTTGTACACACGCCCCTGGCTCACCCACATTTGTGCAGTTGTGCCCTATTCCTGACAGCACTTCAGGCCTCTCTTTACATCACTTCTCTTGCCTATCCATTGCTCTGGGAGATGCAGTTCTACTCCCAGCACCCCTATTTCAGACACTGATCCTGACTCAATTGCCTACTGAGGGGTAGGGGACAGGCAGGGATCTTGACATTTGGGTGGTAGGTGGGTGTGTGTGAGCCTGCAGCCCTAGGTGCCAGAAAGCTCCCCCAGGTAGAGACACAGTTGCCAGACACGGCCATTCAGGTGGAACAGTGTATAAACTTATTAATTTTATTTTTTTACTTAAGAAAAAAAAGCACCTTTCCCTTCATAAAGAAGAAGAGGCTTTTTAAATTCTTCAGAAAGGTACCTTATGCTGTAGCAGTGACCCTGCTTGTCTCCCCTCTCCCTAAGTTGACTGTGAGTTCACTGAGTTTGGATTAGGTACTACTTAGTGCCCCCAGCCACCAGCAGGTGACTGGCTCTTGGACTGGTTTATGGACAGAGGAAGGGCAGAAAGGAAAGATAGAAAGAGGGAAGAAAGTAGGCAGGGACAGAGGAAAAAAGAAGAGGGAGGAGGAAGAAATAACTATTTGGATGGATGGATGGATGGATGGATGGATGGATGGATGGATAGATGAATTTCCTAAACCCGTTAGACACAGAGATTCAGCATCCTCTCTCCAGCTCCTTCTGTTTTGACCATTTCTGTGCACTTCTCTCCTGCCTCTCCCACACCCTTTGGTTATCCCTGAGTCCATTCACATCTTTTAGACTAAACCACTGCTAGGGCCCATGCACTGCCCTTCCACAGAATGTGGCCTGGACCTCTACCCCTCTTTTCCGTCTCCTACTCTGCCAAGGGAGCCAAGTCCTGCGAGCCAGACCCTCTTTCCACAACACTCACTCCCAGGAAGTCAGTGAGTCTTCCTCTCCCATCTCCGTGGGCAGCAGGGTAGCCCAGGAGGATCTTGCCACTACCTCCCTCCTGGAAGATAGGATTTTCTTTTCTACTCAGCCCAGTCTACCCAAACCCTACTTACAGACTCAGCTTGTTTTTTTTCACTAGAGAGATTTTTTTCCCTGAACATTCTTAGTGCCTAGTTCTGTGAGGTTTCTTATGTAGCCTATTCCTAAGAACACTGAGCATTTTCAAGGCTCCAAAATGAATTCCCTCAAGGGGCTCCCAGTGGGCACTTGATGGGCTGAAGCTGGGGAAGGTATTTTTTTGAGCCCTTAATCTGTGTCAGACATTGTCCTGTGCCCTGGGAACTGCAGTAGATAAGAGAGATCCCAATTCTCATGGAACTTGCAGTCCAGCTAGAGGAGATAGATAATGAATAAATAAATGTTGGCATGTGCTGCATCATATGGGATAGACAATGGTCATGGTGGGGGCTAGGGAGCCTCTTGAACCTGGATGGTCTCTCTGCAGAGATGACTTTAGACTTGGGATCTGAGTGATGAAGAGGAGCCACCAAGTGCAGATGCAAGGGACAGGAGAGGAGGGAATGGACTTGGACACTTGGGGAAACAGATGGAGGCCAGTGTGGCCTGGGTACCATAAGTGAAAATGAGAGGGTTGGAGATGACAGGGGGGACAGGTTGAACATGATTACATTACTTACATTAATGACTATTCTATATTGAGTGCTTGCCGTGTGGCCAACACTGTAAGTCCTTCACCTAGGTGTGTCATTTAGTTGTCACAACAACCTCCAAGATGATAATTATTAGCCTGGTTAACAGATACTAAGAATAATGATGTGCATTGAGTACCTATTATGGGCCATACACTGGGTTGAATGCTTTATGTGCCTCATCTCATCGATTCTTTGTGACAACTTTATGATGTTCAAGTGTTCTTACTTCTCCCATGGTACAGGTGAGAAAACATAAAGTCCTGGAACATTTGAGCAACTTGTTAGAGGTCCCACCACTGCGTTAGATCAGAGTCACTATAGGCTTATGACTGTCTACACCACATGGGTTACCGCCCTCCTGTCTGCTTGCATTTCAAGATAGCCTTGATGTTTGACTTTAGGAAAATCAGAGGCATGATTCCCACCAGAGGAAAACACTGGGGCATGTAAGGATTTGTCCAACAGGGTTCCTTCTAGGGCCCTGGGAAGGACACTGTAGAAAGGCCTTGAGAAGCTGATAGTGCAGAAAGCCCAGTGTTCTCTCTAGCCAGCTGTGGCTTTAGGCCTTCCCAAAAGTGGGCTTGGAGATTCATTCCAATCTACTGCTGCCTTTCAGACCTCTGCCACACTGGAGGAATAGTCTGCCTCTGAAGCAAACCTCCAGAGCAACACCATTTTCATTCTTCTCTGTCACAACCCAGACCAAACCCAATTGACTTTAAAGTGATTTGCCTCCCAGAATTCTCCCAGTCCTCCTTAACAGTGTTCAGGCCAATAGATCATTTGAAATGTTTTTATAACATAAAAATCCAATCCTTTACAGCAGGCAATCAGCAGTCTTAAAATAATTACCCATAACTAAAGAGAAACCAAAGTAAGATCAAATGAAATCTGATTAATGAGTGGTGAAGACCAATGTTCTTTAAATAATTCCTTAAAATAAATTTCAATGGGATAATCTCTCCATGAAGGTATTTCTTTAGGGGCTTAAGATAAATAGACTTTTTTTTTCCCCAAAGCACCTCACAACTAACTTACATAGCATTTTTGGGAGGTTCTGGTTATTTTTCCTAAGTAGAGAATTTTCTGTGTGCTACTATTTTTCCCTCAAGGTTATCACAGAAAGAGAATAAAATTTCATTTTCCTCCTGCAATTATGTAGCTGCATTATTTTTGTAATAAGCTTACAAAGAACAAGCTCCCAAAACGCAATTCTCGATCTGAAGTTCACCAAGTTGAAATTGAGAGATAAATCCTCTTTGCTTCTTACTGGACATTTTTTTTAAGGTCAGTGTTGATGACAATTCAGGAATTCAATTTCTCCTCAGGTGCCAAGTTTCTAAGGCACACCTGGTAGAAATTTGGTGCAGGACCAACCTGGTGTGAGACTGAAATGGATTGCTGGGAAGACTCAGCACACCCCAGCCCTGGCCCCCACTGGCCTCATGCCTTGAGTTCTGAAATCATATATAAGATAGGGGTTGGGGACCTTAGAGATGGGGAAACTGAGAAGGAGCCAGCTAATGAGGAGATGAGGGGCTGATGGTGATCAAAGGATCCTTCCAAGGGGTGGAAAAGAATGAATGGTGTTGATCAGGTAGAAGGAAAAATATGCAAACACCAGGAGAGGAAATTGAGACCCAGCTGGAACAAATGGCCCTACACCACTTTCCCCCATCCCCCGTGAGACCAGAAGGAAAGAGAAAAACCTGGTGGGGGTGCAGGCAATTTCGGAAGGTGGAGCAAGAACCCCTTTTTGAGCATCTACTCCTCAGCTCAGTGGGAGGCCAAGTCAATCCCCAATGGTGAAGGGAGAGGTATTGACATAGAAGTTTGAAGACAGAGGAGAAAGTATGAATGAGCCTCTGAGAGGAAGAGAGGAGAGTGCTGCCAGGGAAACATGATCTTCCCATTCGGATTTGAGCACCTAACTCAGGTAGTGGACCAGAAGTTTCTGGTGGCCCAATCAGCAAAATTATGTAACTGTATTGACAGCACTTGGCAGCCTAGCAATGGTGTAGAGAAGGTAGAGAGCCAGACTGACCCAGTGTGGAGGGTGCTTGTTGCGTGGGTGGCACTAAAGGGCAAGTTAAGTAAAGGGAGGGAAGATGCTGGCAAGAGAGACATTGAAGTGATTGTCGGCGTAGATTGGAATGGAGGTGACTAAATGAAGGGTGAAAATAGAAAGAACTTAGAAGTTTCAAGTAGGTAGAAATCTCAGCAGGAATGGAAAGCAGATGCCATGGGAGGCACCCAGGGAGGGAGGGAGAGAGAGAGAGAGAGAGAGAGAGAAGGGATGATCTGAGAGTAACCACATTTCAGGACATCAGATTGGAGGAAATCCAAGGGAAAACATGGGCATGGGCATGAGAAGAGACAGCCAAAATGGAAAGGAGAGGAAGCCTTCTTGAATTATGGAGACCAAGACTCTGAGGAGGCAGAGCAAGGAATAGACTACCCATGAGCAGACTGAAGAACCTAAGAATGACAGCAGGATGGCAAAGGGAGAAAACTCTGCCTGGTGCACTGGTAGAATCTTGGGATAATCCAATCCACTTTGAGGGGCAGAGACCCACTCTCTTCCCACCCCCAATCAAAACAAACATTTTTGTAACAGAACTTTCTCCCTTTGATCAACAAACTATATCATAAATTACCTGAAGTCTATAAGCCTTAAACTAAAAGCAGGAGCACACAGTTAGATAACAAGGTAGGAAACTCAAATTTAAAAAGAAGTGCTGTGTTTGAAATGTTACCTCCCAAATATGTCTTAAACCTCCCAGCTTCTCTCAGTCTGCACATCCTCTGGTCCCTGGTCCAAGCTACCACCACCTCCGGCTCTTCCAGTGGCCTCTCACTGACCCTCCTACTCCACCACCCCCACCCAAAAAAAGCCTTCTCTGCACTTCAGTGCACTCAGTCTTAAAATGCACGTCTGGTGCATTCTACATGCCAATGAAACAGGGTAAGCATGCCAAAAATCAGTTTAAAAAATGCAGGTCTAGTCATCTCCTACTACATTGGTGGTTCCCAAATACCACCCCCCACCCCAACCCTGCTGGTATCTTACGGAGAACTCACATAAATGCATAAGAATGTGAAATTTCTTGGTTGACAAGGTATGAGAACTTCAGAGACCTCCGCCCAGTTAGCCTCCCCTTCACTTGGCCATCCACATCCCCGTGAGCCTTTATGCTTATTTTTATGTTCACTTGCATGAAACAAAAGACCACATAAGAAGAATGGTTATAACACTTGACACAAAATAGTAGAGGACGTGCTGTCCTACGAAGGGCGCAGTATGGGTAGTATTTCAGGGGTTTGGGATATAGGCACTGCATTTGAGGTCTGGCTCCTTCACTTACTGTGTGATCCTCCTAAATTACCTAATCTTTTATTTCCCATTTTCCATGATAGTTAAATGAAAATAATAATAGCACTTAATAATCGTTAATAACTTACACCTACCAACTCTTGCTAGAACATTCCCAGGCCTCCCTTCCCAGCAGTGTCAAAAAGATATTGGCAGCTCTGCTAGTTCTGCAGAATGGAATGTGCACGCCATGAGGGACCTGGTCTGGCGGTCCTCCTCTAGCACCTAGTGGTAGTTCAGGGAGTTAACCCTATACTTCTAGACTCTTCAGAGGCCCCAGAAACCCAGAACCACCATGAAAGCAAAAGATGGAGGAAGCCTTGGATAAACCTTTACCTGATCCTTTGGAGAGGTTTTTCTTTGACCCTCTCCCCCAAAGCCCAGAGTTGTCAAACCTTGATCACCTCACCCCTGACCCATCCTAGCAGCTAACAGATCCACTGTTGTTCAATGGCAGGGATTTACTCTCCTCTCAGCATCCTTTATCTTTCCTGTAATTTCATGGCTGGCTATTCCTTTCTGTCCTAGCTTAGGCTTCTATAACAAAATGTCATAGACTGGGTGCCTTTAACAACAGACCTTTATTTCACACAGTTCTGAAGACTGGTAAGTCTGAGACGGAGATGCTGGCAGATTGGGCCCGTGGTGAGAGCCTTCTTCCTGGCTTGCAGATGGCCACATGCTTGCTGGCTCTGCACACGGTGGAGACAGCAAGAGCTCTGTCTCTCTTCCTCTTCTTTGAAGGACACTAATCCCATCATGAGGGCCTTACCCTCATGCCCTCATCTAAACCCAGTTATTTCCCAAAGCCCCCATCTCCAAATATCATCACATTGAGGTTAAAGCTTCAACATATGAGTTTGGGGGGAACACAAACATTCAGTCCACAATACCTTCTCTTATCTTCCTTTTCTCCCTGACTCCTCCACGGGGGGCTAATAACCTCCACAAAAGAACTCAATTACTAATCCCTGAATTCTCGTGAAACCTAGCAATAATACACAGAAACAAAAAGTGCATCTCATGGAGTGTAAATGTACAGTGGGAAGAGCATGAGCTAAAGCTACAAGACTGGGTTGGAGCCCAGCTCAGCCAGTACTTTGCTCTGTGTCTTTGGGTAAGTCTTTTGTTGGGTCCCATTGTCTCACCTGTGATAGGACAGTGAGAATACTTACTTTCTACAACTTCTATGAGGATTTATAAACAAGTTCACATAAAATGCTCAGAATCGTGCCTGGTATATAATAAGTGCTAGATATATGTTTCCATCATGTTGAGGCTATGAGTGAGCTATGCAAATGTTGGTGAATCAACACAAAAAAGCAAGGAGCAAGTGGCCAAAGTTAGCCCAATCCCTAACTCCCAGAAGGGACACTATCTGGAGAACTGGGTTCAGGAGGCTAAGTTTGCTACCTGTCTTAGTTTGGGTTGTCCCAGAAGGACATCTAAAGCAAGCATTGGAGGATAAATTGTCTATAGGGAGGTGGACGGAATAGGGGTAGGAGAGAGGGCAAGTAGTATGAGAGACAAGGGCAACAGGTAAAGGCACATTATTAAGCCAACTACCACAATGAAAGGTTAACGCTTAACCCCATGGGGAAACTGAAAAATAACACAAAAATATGGCTCTGGATTATCTGGCCAAGGCTCCAGGGGACTGGCAGACTCTTGCCTGAACATCCACGAGCCAGTGGTTAAGGGCTGACCCTAGGAGGAAGTTAATTCATAGGCACTTCCAGCCAGCTATGCACAGGAACAAGGGGATTCCAGGGAAAGCGCAGGTGGAAAGTGCAGCAACACCTGTCAAACTCAAATGGGCTTCCTCAGCGGGATCACAATTCTGGTGCACCTGTCATAAGGTGCAAATGTTCTTAACTACCAGCTTCCACCCTGCCCTTCTACTTCCCTTGAGACCCATGTGATTGAATTCAGTCAGTTTTCCCACACAGTGCTCACCCTGCCCCAGCTGTCTGTACTGCTGAGAATACTCGGTGTGAAAGCTCTAGGGATTTCCATCAGTAAAGGTGAACATGTGTGCAAAGAAGTCCTTAGCACGGATGCACTGATGCTGCGCCTTGAGTGTTCAATGTCATATTCTTCACAGGGCCACTGGGGGTGGGGGGTCAGAGAACAGTGCCCAGCAGTAAGAGAAAGGGAGTCACACTTGCTGAGCACCTACTACATGCCAGCACTGAGCTGGGTCTCCATACCACATTGAATCTGCAGCCAGCCTAACAAGCAGCAGTGAAGGGATAGCATTTCCCTCACCCTTGCCAGCCCTGGAGCCAGCCAAAGTGAAGGGTGAAAATGGATTCATCTTGGTGCTGTTTTGACTTGAGTTTTTCTGCTTACAAATGAGGTTGAACAGAGTTTCGTGTTTATTGTTCCCCAGCCTTTTAGCCTGTACATCATCGCCTTCCTCAGCATGCATATACCACTCCTCGCCTGTTTGTAACATTGTTCTCCTGGGAAAGCCGACTTCTGAGCCAAGATGCCATTTTGAGGAGCCAGCTGTGTTCCAAGCCTGCTTGTGCTCACAAAAGAATCAAATTCAAAGGGCAGAAAAAGAGGTCAAGACAGCAGTTTCTGCAGCACCTCGGGGATTGATCCCCTGCAACCCCCAGCTCTGAACTTGAAGAAGACTGAAGCCAAAGGTTGAGCTGGCTGTGCTGATTATTCCCCACTTACAACCACCCTCCCTGAACTCTCTGCCCTGCCCTCTGCCCAGAGGCTGGCCTAAGGGACCACACAGCTGTTCCTTCACTCTCCGGCTTCCAGGTGGGTCTGGCCAGTGAAAAGCACCATCATGAGAGAGAAGGCAGGAGGACAGAGCTGAAGGAATTTTTCCATCCCACCCTAGATTGGTTCCTTAGGGCTGCCATAACAAATTACCACAGATTGGAATGGCTTAAATCAACAAAAATGTATCCTGTCACAGTTCTGGAGGATGGAAGCCCAAATCAAGGTGTCAGTGGGTTGGTTCCCACTGGAGGCCCTGCAGGAGAACCTGTTCCATGCTTCTCTCCTACTGCTGGCAGTCCCTGTCATCCTTGGTGTCCCTTGGCTTGTAGACACATCCAATCTCTGTCTCCATCTTCATGTGGCATTATCCTCTCTGGGTCTGAGTCTGTGTTTCCTCCTTTTTTTAAAATATTTTATTTATTTGAGAGAGAGAGCACAAGCAGGGGGAGTGGCAGAGGGAGAGGGAGAAGCAGACTCCCCGCTGAGCAGGGAACCCGATGCGGGGTACAATTCCAGGATCCTGAGATCATGACCTGAGCTGAAGGCAGATGCTTAAGTGACTGAGCCACCCAGGTACCCCTGTGTCTCTTATATGGACACTAGTCATACTGGGTTAGGGCTTACCCTAATGGTCTCATCTTAACTTGATTACATCTTTAGGGGCCCTATTTCCAAATAAGGTCACATTTACAGGTGCTTGGGGTTAGGACTTCAACATATCTTTTGTGGGGGGCACAATTCAACCCATAACATACCCCCCACCTGGCCACTGTTCTGGCTCTGGCTGGTTCCTCTTAGCCACCACATCTGTCCAACACAAGTACACTATTCCCTCCCCTACCCCTTCAGGGCACGGTGCTGTTATCCAGGAGCCTTGCTGTCTTTTGTCCTCACCCTGCCACACCTCTGTCCATAGGCCCTTCACTAAACCTTAGAGCTGCGCTCTAAGGGCACACAGCCAAATTGTGAAGTTGAAAAAATCCAAAGAGGGTATCACAGGAACCATCTGGGGAGGGTGACCTGTGCCACTGGTGTGTGACAGGTACCGAAACAAGTGTGACATCTAGGTCTAAAGAAGTGTATGAGATGATCATGGATTGGAAGAACAAATATTATGAAGATGTCAATGCTACCTAGAGCAATCTACACATTTAATGCAATCCCTATCAAAATACCATCAACTTTTTTCAAAGAAATGGAACAAATAATCCTAAAATTTGTATGGAACAAGAAAAGACCCCGAATAGCCAGAGGAATGTTGAAAAAGAAAAGCAAAGCTGGCAGCATCACAATTCCAGACTTCAAGCTCTATTACAAAGCTGTCATCATCAAGACAGTATGGTACTGGCACAAAAACAGACACATAGATCAATGGAACAGAATAGAGAGCCCAGAAATGGACCCTCAACTCTATGGTCAACTAATCTTCGACAAAGCAGGCAAGAATGTCCAATGGAAAAAAAACAGTCTCTTCAACAAATGGTGTTGGGAAAATTGGACAGCCACATGCAGAAGAATGAAACTGGACCATTTCCTTACACCACACACAAAAATAGACTCCAAATGGTTGAGAGACCTAAACGTGAGACAGGAGTCCATCAAAATCCTAAAGGAGAACACAGGCAGTAACCTCTTCGACCTCAGCCACAGCAACTTCTTCCTAGAAACATCACCAAAGGCAAGGGAAGCAAGGGCAGAAATGAACTACTGGGACTTCATCAAGATAAAAAGCTTTTGCACAGCAAAGGAAACAGTCAACAAAACCAAAAGACACCCGACAGAATGAGAGAAGATATTTGCAAATGACATATCAGATAAGGGCTAGTATCCAAAAATCTATAAAGAACTTATCAAACTCAACACCCAAAGAACAAAGAATCCAATCAAGAAATGGGCAGAAGACATGAACAGACATCTTTCCAAAGAAGACATCCAAATAGCCAACAGACACATGAAAAAGTGCTCAACATCTCTCGGCATCAGGGAAATCCAAATCAAAACCTCAATGAGATACCACCTCACACCAGTCAGAATGGCTAAAATTAACAAGTCAGGAAATGACAGATGTTGGCGGGGATGTGGAGAAAGGGGAACCCTCCTACACTGTTGGTGGGAATGCAAGCTGGTGCAGCCACTCTGGAAAACAGTATGGAGGTTCCTCAAAAAGCTGAAAATAGAGCTACCCTATGATCCAGCAATAGCACTACTGGGTATTTACCCCAAAGATACAAATGTAGGGATCCGAAGGGGTACATGCACTCTGATGTTTATAGCAGCAATGTCCACAATAGCCAAACTATGGAAAGAGCCAAGATGTCCATCAACAGATGAATGGATAAAGATGTGGTATATATATATACACACACACACACACACACACACACACACACACACACACACACACACAATGGAATATTATGCAGCCATCAAAAGGAATGAGATCTTGCCATTTGCAATGACGTGGATGGAACTGGAGGGTATTATGCTGAGCAAAATAGGTCAATCAGAGAAAGACATGTATCATATGACCTCACTGATATGAGGAATTCTTAATCTCAGGAAACAAACTGAGGGTTGCTAGAGTGGTGGGGGGTAGGAGGGATGGGGAGGCTGGGTGATAGACAATGGGGAGGGTATGTGCTATGGTGAGCGCTGTGAATTGTGTAAGACTGTTGAATCACAGACCTGTACCTCTGAAACAAAGAATACATTATGTTAAAAAAAAAGAAGAAGAAGAAGATAGCAGGAAGGGAAGAACGAAGGGGGGGAAATCGGAGGGGGAGACAAACCATGAGAGATGATGGACTCTGAGAAACAAACTGAGGGTTCTAGAGGGGAGAGGGGTGGGGGGATGGGTTAGCCTGGTGATGGGTATTAAAGAGGGCATGTACTGCATGGAGCACTGGGTGTTATACGCAAACAATGAATCATGGAACACCACATCAAAAACTAATGTTGTAATGTATGGTGATTAACATAACATAATAATAAAAATAATAATAAATGTTAAAAAAATAAAATAAAATAAAATAAAATAAAGAAGTGTATGAGAGACTTGGCTTGAAGCAGCCAGGAGGCAGATTGCCCTCCATCAACAGGGGAGCAGAAATGTGTGTTGTATTTTACCTGCTGGGCTTCATTATGGAAGCTGAATGGGTCATTTTGAAAAGACCAAAACTGCTTTCTATCTCAGGACAAGGCAACCTCCGTAGGCAAAAACTTTCAGGTAAGTTTTCCTATCCCTTATCTTCCATCCAACTCAGGAGGGGCAAGAGGCAGTCTGGGGAGGCGGGTGAGGGTGGTTAGAAGAGTAATTCAGGGAAAAAGAGAGGCTGACTATAGAGGTTGGCTGTACCCCTACTCCACACCCCCCAACAAGGTTCCCATCCCAAAGCAGGCTCAAAGCTGAAGAAGTCTAACCTGGAAGAAAGTTCTAAATTTTGGTTACTGCCCTGGAACGAACACTGTAATTATTAAGATGAGATGGTTCTTGTGATTGAATGTCAGCAAAGGCTGTTTGTCCCTAAGAGTGACAAGAAAAGCTATGAAACTTCATAGCAATTTCATCAAAGGCACAGGGAACTATGGTCCACAGAGCAGGTCTGATGGGAGAGTGGCAGAAAAGATTAAGTACATGTAAATACTTGTCTCCTGCCAGGACCCTATTGGGTTCCACCCATTCTGTGTGCTTGATAGAAGGAGCTAGAGCTAGGGATATGAATATACGCATACATCAGATAAAACCAGAAAAAAAAGAAGTGTAAATACAACAGAAAGATGAATCAGAGACAGCATACATAAATATGGAGTTCACAGGGTCAAACACTGGTAAAAAAATTGGACTGCAAATATGTCTCTGAGTTTCCTGGCAGCCAAAGCAAGACAATCAATTATAAAATTGAATCTGTCTACAAAAAATAAAGCATAGTAGTTTTCCAGACGAAACAATGCCTTTCTTATACTCAAGCCTTCAATTTTTCATGTGGCTCTTCAAACAAGGTCCACTGATTTAGTGGACAATATCCTCACCAACAAGCTACAATAAATAGCCTGGAGGATTTCACCCATCCGTTTCTTACATCATCCATCAAAGGAAGCCAAGAGCAAGGCAGAAAAAGCATGTTAGTAGGAAGTTAGCACAATTGGATGCAAGGAGGTAGCTCCGCATGATCTGACTTACTAGGTTTTTACTGTTTGGGTTGTAGCAGCCATTAGAACAGTGTACTCCTGATGAATTTCATGGCGGGAGAGGGCAACAAAAGGAACAGATGAAAGGGTCCCATGCAAGCAGCGGGGTCACCATTTTTCATCCTCCACCTTCCCTCATGCCCAGGAAGGAAAATGCATCCATCACTTATAGTGAACACTGTAACCCGTTCAGCCAATTGAAGCAAAATCTCAGGCTTTCGAGAGTACCCAGAAGGCAATGTATATAAGAAGTCTATTTTCTTTTTGAGGCAAATTTTTAGTTTTTTTTCTAGTTTTTGATTCACAAAACACAATTAGGAGCTCACTCATGTTAATTCTGGCTACAACCGAACACTGAAGCTGAATGGTGTCAGCAAATGGAATCATATCCCACCAAGATTAAATATGTGTGGTCTGAAAGACTATGTTTCGAAAGTATAGAGTAATTCTAACAAGGAATTGATTTGAATGTAGAAGTATACTGTTATTCAAATAACTTTCAAACATAATGGAGCTTAAAGAAAAATGCCATTTTCTACCTCAGCAGAGCATGTAATGGTTTGTCGCTGCACGTAAAGTTTAATTTGTACAAAAGCTCAATATGTCTTCCATCTCTGAGCCCCACGCTGGGTAATATGGACCTCCCCTCTCCTCTCTGTCTGCCTATGAAGTTTTAGGAATGAATGACAGGGTAGGAGAAAGTATGTCACCGGGCGGGCTGCTCCCAGTTCACTTCAACTAAAGGAAAGGTGAAAGGTGGTCTTTGGGAGGAAATCTCCCAACCCATGGGCATTGCTGCAGTCAGGAACCATATGAGAGTCAGCCAGACAGAGAGGGGGCAGCAGGGTACAAGTCAGCAGGAGGGCACATGAGAGCATCCAGGCTGAGAGACGACAGGGCCCTGAGGGCACAAGGATTCTAGGACTCCGAGAGGCTCCATGGGGGTGGAAGGGCCTGGAGCACCCCAGGGCCAGGAAATGGGGCTGCAGGGATGGGCAGTGGTCAGATCTCAAAGGGCTCTCTTTTTGTGCCCTGCAAAACAGTAAGGTTTTTTTTCTCCTGAAGGTGACCAGAGACAGACCCAGGGAAGGGTTTTGAGCAGAGGAGTGACACTGTCAGAAAGCCTAACCAAGCATGTCCCCAGACAGAGCCCAACATCTAAAATACCAGCTGTGTCCCACACTCCAGCACGTCATCCTTGTCCACTTGGTCACTTGTTTACATTTATCTCAGGTGTGTAATTTCTCCCCAGGGGAGTATCAGCTCCCAGAAGCAGGGGCCAGGTTTTTATCTGCATTCCCAGAGGTCCTGGCCCCACAGCTCACACTCCTTTGCTGTTGAGTCTCTCTTCTTGCACACATGGCCTTGGATTACCCTCCAGCCTCACTCCAGGATTAGGGTGGTCTATTCCCTTCTCTAGCTAACTAGTAAGCTGGAACTTTCTCAGGAAGCAAATGCCATTGTTGTAATTAGGAAAAGGCATCCCTCCCTCCAGGGCTCCTTCCTTGGATGCATGCAACTCGGACATGCATTTGGGTAACAGGACACCCGGGCAGGTGCTCTTGGAGCAACACAGATTTCATGACCATACCCGGTAGCCTGTTTCTCTAGGCCAGTCCAGCGTGCCTTAGTTTCCTGCCCTCAATGACTAGTACAGCGTCACACCAAGCCACAGACACACACAAATACTTGATTCAAAATCCTTCAAGCCACTATACACGGGATGATCTTGGAAAAAAAAAAAAACTTCTGCTTTGTTAGTGGTTTGGATGTGTGTGTTTATATGTACATTTAGTCAAGAAGGATACTGAGCTGTTATTAGAGGTTATGCTAGGAAAGTGAGACTGGAAGGAAGGGAGTTTTATTTTATTTTGTTGTTTTTTATAAGAAGCATATGTAACTTTTATAATGCAATTTTTAAGTTAAAAAAAAAATCCCTCAAAGCTTAAATCAGGCCCCAACTCCTGCAGGAAACCTCTTTGGACTGCCAGATCTGTTGTCCTGTCCCATCACTGAACACCAAGTCCATTACCATGTGTGCTTTGATGCTGCTTATTCATCTGCACCTGAAGAGAAGGGTGAATGAGATTTTCCTGCTTAGCTCAGAATCACAGCCCTATAGCTGAAGGTCTTTGGTGTTAAGTGCCTTTAATTATGAAAAAAGCACCAAGGTGTTTGTTAAGAAACAACCTAGTGGCCCCATACCCAGACCCCACCACTCCACCAAGGAGGGAGTTACTGGGGGAGATGGCTGTGAAGAGGGAGGAGGCATTCCAGTCCAATACAGGCCAGGTGAAAAGGGCTTGTGGGGCACCACTCAGAAAGGAAGGGATACTGCCAAAAGGGAGCCAGATGTCTGCCACAAGGCTGCTTGGCTCAGAATATGCGGAGAACATTCTTGGGAAGCCTGGCTATGAGTTGCCTGAAACTTGGGAGAGAGGGGCAACCTTCTCCTGGGTGTCACCTAGAGAACTCTACCAAAGGAAGGCTAACCAGAACAGCCCTGGGCAGCCCCACGAAATGAGAGAGCCACCGAGTTTGGAGCTCCCAGGGGCCAAGCCACTGCCATGGAAGGAAATGGGCTGGTACTGCCTGAGGTAGGGGGGTGAACAGCCAGGGCAAGGGGCCTCAGCAGGAAGAGACTGTGTGAGGGGCAGGAATATCACAAGAGGTCAGGGACCTGGGCAGTGAAGAACCCCTTCTGAAAAGCCCATACATTTACCTGCAAGAGAGCTAGCACATCCCTGTCTGTCTATAGCCAAAAGGGAACAAAGCAGAGTCCATTAAGCAAGTAAGCTTTGGCCCTTTTCTTTAATTCTCCTTCTTCCTGCCCACTCAAGAAAAGCTGAGGCATGAGTCATAGGCCACAGCTGAGCTGGGGGTGGGAGAAATTTTGGATGGGAGAGAGGCTGAGAGGAACTTGCATCCACCTGAATGTGAGTCTTGATTGTCAAAATGACACTTCCTATAGTTAAAGGAAACACAGAATTATGGGGTCTGCAGAGCTATCATCAAGAGGTGGGAAAGGGAAATACAACAGAGCATGTTTGAAGGCTGTGGTTGGAAAAAAATAAATTTTTGTTTTGTGTCCCAGAGAGTTCAGACTGAGACTCCAGTTAAGATGAGTATCCCCAACAAGATATTTTGTCTTGGTGGAAGAGGGTTATGTAGCCTAGTCTCTGGCATCACCTTGTCCAGCATGTGGAGCCCATGAAATGCCTAAGAAATCTGTGTTTATCAGGGGGTGGCGATAGGATTCAGCAGAACTCACAACCAGAAAGCCTCCTCCAGCCCCAATTTGGATACCTTGACCTCAGGTGAACAATAGGTAACTTTTTTTTTTTTTAAGATTTCATTCATTTATTTGACAGAGAGAGAGACAGCCAGAGAGGGAACACAAGCAGGGGGGAGTGGGAGAGGGAGAAGCAGGCTTCCCGCGGAGCAGGGAGCCCGATGCGGGGCTTGATCCCAGGACCCTGGGACCATGACCCGAGCCGAAGGCAGACGCTTAATGACTGAGCCACCCGGGCGCCCCAATAGGTAACATTTTTAATTAGAAGACCCTGCAGAGCCTTTACCCTGGGGCCGTGCATCTCAACTCTCCTGGAGCAGAATGAAATATGTGACTTTTTCAAACTTACCTACCCCTCAAACATTCCTTTTGTTAAAATCTTTAATAAGTTCTCAGAAAACAGCTGAGGAAGTTTAGAAAATACTGCCCTAAGCATCACTGACCCAGCATCAGCCAGAGACAGCATTTCCTGGTCCCTAGCTGTGGGACCCTCCTTCTCCTGTTCATTCATTTATTGCAGAAACACTAGCGTGTGTACTCTGCAGCAACGTGCTGGGGCTGGAGACACAGCAGAGGACAAGACAGACACTGCTGTTTTCCTTCTGGAGCATATGCCCTTAGTGAAAGAGAACGATGGTGCCCAGGAACAATGAAGACTTAAGCATTGAGGACAGCTGGGTGCCATGGAACCCATAACAGGATGGCTTGAGCCCATCGGGGGTGTCAGAGAAGGTGTCCCTGAGGAAGGGACATTCAAACGGAGAACTGGAGAAAGAATATAAAGTAGTGGAGAAGAGAGAGAACCAGAGGGAATTCCAGCTTGAAAAAGCAGCACGCACAAGAGGCAGGAAAAAGCTTGGCTACATTCCAAACCCATGTTTCAATGCCCAAACCCAGTGGCACCAGACACTCCAGAAGAAAAAAAAAAATGCACAAAAGGAAAACTGCACTCTAGAAGTTTCTTGAAAGTTGAAATCTACGTCAACAATCTCTTTGTTTTGCAGGAACTACTAACATTTTTCCACATTCCTCTTCCATGCAAAGTCTGTCGATTTCAAGTGACTTCCCGGCACCCTCCCTGCCAGTTGGGGCGCCTAATATCTCCTCAGGTGAGGAGACATTGATGGATGTGCCACAGTTTTCCTTTATTGCATGTCCCAATCTATCATCATGTGTTTTATAAATTAGTATTCTTAAATTCTCATTGTACGTCCGTGTCTTTTGATTTATGTAATACAGATCTGATTTATGGATCATTGCAGTAATTTATAGCTCAGATGACTGATTCGTCGACCCAGCACCAAAATGTGTAAGTCACCTACCACTTTTCTCAGTGACATAGATGGGTCCTAAATGATCTGGGTGATTTATATTGGCAGGGGACTAATTCAGGGCATGAAACTATGGAAAGCCCCAGCTTTCGATCACTCTGAGGATCCCTCTTCTCCTCACAGGCCCTAAGAGGAGGGTGGTCAAATGCCCTCAAACCCACACACTCCCAGGAATTTACCCTAAAGGAAATAGTCTAGAAGAAAGAAATGGCTATGAACACGCCTCTTGTAGTGCAATTCAGAATGGCAAAATGTTGGAAATAATAGAGATGTCCTGTAATAAAAAATAATTTGGTAAAGTATGAGTCTTCAACTAAATGTATATAATGTTAGGCAACAAATAAAAATGTTTTCCAAGGGTGTCTGGGGTGGCTCAGTCGGTTAAGCTCAGGTCTTTCAGCTCAGGTCATGATCTCAGGGTCCCTGCTCAGCAGGGCGTCTGCTTCTCCCTCTCCCTCTTCCTCTGCCCTTCCCGCCCTCTCATGTATGTGTGCTCTCTCACTCTCTCTCAAATAAATAAAAATCTTTTTTAAAAATGCCTTCCAGAACTCAGTGGTTCTCAACCAGGGTTAATTTTGCCTTCCAGAGAATATTTGGCAATGTCTGGAGTCAGTTTTGATTGTCACAACTGGGGGTTTGAGACCTGCTGGAATCCAGTTAGTAGAGGTCAGGAGTGTTGTTAAGTATCCTACAGTGTGCAGGACAGCTCCCCACAACAAATAATAATCCGGTGCAAAATGTCAATAATGCCAAGGTTGAGAAACCTTGCCTTAATTACATGCGACATAAACAAGGTGTTCTACTGATATGAGAGGACAATCAGAACACAAAATTATATCCATGCTATAAATTCAGCTATAAAAATTATATATGCAGATGCACCAGGACCACAGAAGGACAAGATAAAGAGAAAGCAGATGTATCGTCAGGATGGTGAAACTGTGGGCGATTCCTCAAAACTTACTTTATTTTTGCAAATCAATTTTTTAAAGAATTAAAAATGGAAAAAGTACTTTATGGCAAATGAATGATATTCGAGAGGAAGGAGATAGATGAGAGCTGAAAGGAAGAGAGATAAAAAATACAGAACCCAAACACAAAACAGCTGATTTAGGCAAATAGTTTACCAGCCTGACTAAATTCAGAGTCCTTTGTAGAGATGTCTGAACCAAAATGCAGCCCCTCACTATGAAATGACCCTTTTAATCTGTGGTAATGCTCCTTATGTGATATTAATAGAGCCACATCAGTTTTCTTATGCTTAGTGTTTGCAGGGCATATATTTTTCTTCCTTCTACCTCCACCTGCTTGTGTCTTTGTATTTCAAGGGTGTATCTTTTAAACAGCATAAGCTTTGGTCTTGCTTTCCTTTGCAGTCTGAGAATCTCTGTCTTTTGAACAGAATGTTTAATCCATTTGCATCTAATGTGATTCTTATTTTCTACTTACCGACTGTGTTCTCTCTTCCTTTGTTCTTCCTTTCATTTGAGTTATCAAGCATTTTTTTATTATGTTATGTTAGTCACCATACAGTACTTCATTAGTTTTTATTATTATTATGTTATATTAATCACCATACATTACATCATTAGTTTTTGACGTAGTGTTCTATGATTCATTATTTGCATATAATACCCAGTGCTCATTGCAATATGTGCCCTCCTTAATACCCATCAAGCATTTTTTAGTTCTACATTCTGTGTCTTTCATGGACTATCTAGCTACAACTCATTTTGTTTATGTTTTGTGGTTGCTCTCATAATTAAAATATGCAACTTTATCATAGTCTGCCTGTAATTAATATTATACACTTCCTTTATAAGGAAAAATTTGCAAAGTGTAATTCTCTTTATACTCCCCTCTACCTTATACTATCATTGTACATTTCACGTCTACATATATTTTAAATGCCATAGTACAGTGTTACCATTTTTGCTTTAAACAGTTAATTTACTTTAAAGAATATAGAAAATAAAGAAAAACAGTATTTGCTATTTACCATTGCCAGTGGTCTTCTTTCCTTCTTACAAATTTCCATCTGATATAATTTCTCATCTACCTAAAAAACTTCCTTGGTATTTCTTAGAGCGTACATCTGCTGGCAACAAATTCTCTGAGCTTCTATTTGAAAATATTTTATTTCACCTTCATTTTTTTTACCAACTTTTCATTATAAAAACTTTCAAACATACAGGAAAGTTGAAAAAATTTTGTGCCATATATTCACTACCTAGATTCTACAGCTGACATTCAATTATGATTGTTTTATTACATATCTATCATCTCTCTATCCATCATTTACCTTATTTTTTATGCAAGTAAGTTGCAGAAATCAGTACACTTCACCCTAAATACTTTAACATGTGTTTCATAACTACAATTAATATTAATTTACATTTTTTCTTTTGAGGTAAAATTTACATAAAATGAAACACAGAAATCTGAGGTGCGCCACTTGATGATATCTGACATATGCATACACACATTCAACCCAAGCCTCTTTCAAGATACAGAACATTACTATCACCCAAGAAAAGTCCTTTATGCCCCTTCCCTGCCAGGGCAGGGGTAAATTCTTGCTCCCCCTTCCACCAAAGCAACACTGTTGATTTTTTTACACTGTACATTCAGTTTAATACTTACTACTCCACATAGATGGAATTATACAATATGCACTCATTTTTGAAGATTATTCTGGTGAATTTAAGTATTCATCTATATTGTTGCATTTGTCAATGGTTCATTCGCTTTACTTTCAAATAGTGATTGACCATTTTTATATGATTTTTGTTTGTATACCCTGTTTATTGTTCCTCTATTCCTCCTTTCCTGTTTTGAGATTAATTGAATAACTTCTAGAATTCTTTTACCTATGTCTCTTTGCATTATATTTTTACCTATGTCTCTTTGTATTATATTTTTTAGTGGTTGCTGTAGGGATTACAATATATATCCTTAATTTTTTACATTCTACTTAGAGTTAACATTGTGCCATTTCATGTAAAATGTACAAACTTTAGGGGCACTTGAGTGGTTCAGTCAGTTAAGCAGCCAACTCTGGATTTTGGCTCAGGTCATGATCTCAGGGTCCTAGGATAAAGCCCCACGTCAGGCTCCGTGCTCAGCAGGGAATCTGCTTGAAGATTCTCTCTCTCCCTCTCCCTCTGTCCCTCCCCTCGATCTCTCTCTCAAATAAATAAATAAATCTTTTTTTTAAATGTACAAACTTCACAACAATACATGTCCCTTTATTTACTGTAGTAGGAAGATTTTAAAGATGCCCCCCCCCAAGATTCCCATCCCTCAGTTGTTGAATCAAAAACTAATACAGGTACTGCCGTGAGATTTTGCAGATGTCACTGAAGTCCCAAGTCAGTTCACTTTAAGATATAGAGATTAGCCATGTGGGCTTGACCCACTCAGGTGAGACTTAAAAGCAGAGTGTGTTCTCTGGGAGCAGAAGAGAAAGAAATAAATATGAAGTAAGAGGGGGACTTGCCATTGCTAGTTTTAATATGGAGAGGGCCATGTACCAAGGAATGTGGACAGCCTTAAGGAACTGAGCCAGCAGGGGAACCTGGGTGGCTCAGCGAGTTAAGCATCTGCCTTCAGCTCCAGTCATATTCTCAGGGTCCTGGGATCAAGCCCCACATTGGGCTCTCTGCTCACCGGGGAATCTGCGTCTCCCTCCCACTCTCCCTCTGTGCCTCTCTCTCTCTCCTCTCTCAAATAAGTAAATAAAACTTAAAAAAGAAAAGAAGAAAAGAAAACTGACAGCCAGCAAAGAAACTGGAACCTCAGCCTACAACTGCAAGAAACTGAATTTCACCAACAAACTGAATGAGCTTGGAAGTGGATTCTTCTCTAGAGCCCCCAAATATAAGCCCAGCCGAAACAACACCTGGATTATAGCCTTGTAAGACCCCAAACAGAGAATCCAGCTGAGCTATGCTGGATTTCTGACCTACAAATATGTGAGCTAAAAACTTTAGTTGCTTTAAGTCACTGCATTTGTAGTAATTTGTTACACTGGAAAACTAATACACCCATTCTCCATCATTTATCTGATAGTTTTCATACATATTACATTGACATATATTATAAACCCCACAAGACAATGTTATAATTTTTACTTTAAACTGTGATAACTGGGTGCCGATGTGGCTCAGTCAGTTAAGTGTCTGCCTTTGACTCAGGTCATGATCCCAGGGTCCTGGGATCAAGTTCCGCATCAGGTTCCCTGCTCAGCAGGGAGCCTGCTTCTCCCTCTCCCTCTGCCTATCTCTCTCTCTCTCTCTCTGTCAAATAAAGTCTTTTTTAAAAATTTAAAAAATTAAAAAATAAACTGTGATAACTATTTTTTAATTGAGAGAAAAATAGTATCTTTTATTTACCATTCTGATACTCTTCATTCCTTTCTAAATATCTGAGTTTCCATTTAGTATCCTTTCCCTGCAGTCTAAAGAACCTCCTTTAGTATTTTGTGTAGTTCAGGCCTGCTATCAACTAATCCTCTTAAGTGTGTGTGTGTGTGTGTGTGTGTGTGTGTGTGTGTGTGTGTGTGTTTATAATCTGAAAGTGCCTATATTTTGCCTTCATTCTTTTTTTTTATTATGTTATGTTAATCACCATACATTACATCATTAGTTTTTGATGTGGTGTTCCATGATTCATTGTTTTCGTATAACACCCAGTGCTCCATGCAGTACATGCCCTCTTTAATACCCATCACCAGGCTAACCCATCCCCGCACCCCCCTCCCCTCTAGAACCCTCAGTTTGTTTCTCAGAGTCCATAGTCTCTCATGGCTCGTCTCCCCCTCCGATTTCCCCTCCTTCATTCTTCCCTTCCTGCTATCTTCTTCTTCTTCTTTTTTTTTTTTTTTTAACATATAATGTATTATTTGTTTCAGAGGTACGGGTCTGTGATTCAACAGTCTTACACAATTCACAGCACTCACCATAGCCTTCATTCTTGAAGGATATTTTTTGATGGACTTAGAATTCTATGTTGACAGATTTTTTTCTTTAAATATTTGTTCTACTATCTTCTGGCCTCCATTGTTTTCTGAGGGTAAGTCAGTGGATCATTGTTACCCCATTTATACTGAATCTTCTTTCTCTAGACACTTTCAAGGTTTTTTATTTTTGGTTTTTAGCAGTTTGACAATGATGTGTCTGGGCATGATTTTCCTTGTATTTATCTTGCCTAGAGTTTGCTGAGCTTCCTGGATTTACAACTTCTTCTTTTTATCAACTTTAACAAATTTTCAGTCACCATTCTAACTTCCTGCTCCATTCTGTCTCCTTTCTTTCTGGAACTACAGTTAGGTATATTTTAGACCATTTGCTGCTACCCCACAGGTCACTGTGTTTCTGTTTAAAATTTTTCCACCTTTATTCTCTGCTTCTCTTAAGATGATTTTTATTAATATGTCTTTACATTCATTGGTCCTTTCTTCAGTTATGTGCTAATCAACTGTTCCATCTAGTTAAGTGTTTTTCAGGTATATGTTCTTTATTTTATCATTTTCACTTGGTTCTTTTTTACAGTTTTTACATCTTCTCTGAAATCCTCCCATCTCTTTACTCACCATATCTATCTTTTCCTGTAACTTCTTTAACATATTTATTATAGTTATTTTGAAGTTTCCATCTGCTAATTCTGACATCTGAGTCATTTGTTGATCTGTTTCTATTGACTGACTTTTCTATTGTCTATGGTTCCCATTCTCCTGCTTCTTCATATGTTCTATAATTTTTTATTATATACCAGATATTGTTTCTAAAATAACAATAGGAGCTAAAGTATATTAAATATGTGCTTTTGTGCTGTGAATTGTGTAAGACTGTGGAATCACAGACCCGTACCTCTGAAACAAATAATACATTATATGTTTAAAAAAAAAAGAAGAAGAAGATAGCAGGAAGGGAAGAATGAAGGGGGGAAAATCGGAGAGGGAGACGAGCCATGAGAGACTATGGACTCTGAGAAACAAACAGGGTTCTAGAGGGGAGGAGGGTGGGAGGATGGGTTAGCCTGGTGATGGGTATTAAAGAGGGCACGTTCTGCGTGGAGCACTGGGTGTTATACGCAAACAATGAATCATGGAACACTACATCAAAAACTAATGATGTAATGTATGGTGATTAACATAACATAATAAAAAAAACATTAAAAAACCATTAAAATAATAATAATAAATAAATAAATAAATAAATATGTGCTTTTGTTAGGCAGCTAGGAGGTCCGATGTAAAGGTCTGATCAGTTTGAGCTCATTAGTAGTTGAGCTAGTTTAAGGTGACATTGCAGGTTTACTCCCTCTAGCAGGGCTTTGGAACTGAAACACTAGCAGTCTATGAAAATAACTCTCTGCTTTTGACCCCAGCCTCTATCTTCTAGAACAGCTAAGGTCCATTTATCTCATCAGAAAGTGTGCTATTTGTTCAGGGTGAATATTTGATTACAGCTTTAATCAGGCTTAGTTCACATCTGTCTTCAAATACTTTGAAGATAACTTCAGGTCTCTCCCTAAAGCACCACAAGGCTACTAGACTCAGGGCTGTGAAATCACAAGACTGTGAGAGAGCACAGCATGATACTGTGGGACCTTAGAATCTCAGGGCCAGGAAACCTCAAGACTACAAGACTGAGAGGACATGACCTCAAGATGACAAGATTTGAAATTGCAAGACTGCAAAATCACCCAAGACCTCTCTGCTTTCCAGCCCTGTCCCCAGCCTCTGTTTACTCCACAGAATTTCTATGTGAAAGAATTACTAGGCAAATTGTCTTCACATTTAAGACTTTTCCAGATTCAAATCCAAATGTCAACCATAGATTTGTCAAAATTTTGGCTGTTTGTCCTCATCCTAGCAAAGACTCTATTTATCTAGCCGTCTTGCTCCTTTGCCCACAACTCCCCTAACTTCAGCAACTGACCCCAGGTGTGAAAGTTTCCTCTGTCCTTTGCTCACCTAGAAGGACTGATGTCTCTGGGCCTTTGTTCTTTTAAATTTCTTTGCAAGCACAGATCTTTGATGGCTTTAAAGATATGAATCATTCTTTGGTTTATCCAGTGATTTCTTTAACAGTGATAGTGAAGGTCTTTTTCACCTTCATCACTCCAATCAGAAAGAAAAATCTCTATCCTGTTCATTTTTGCTATAAAATGTTATGTACATCCTTCCTTATCTTTTTTTCCCACTGCCATTACCATGGAAATTTGTCTTAGGGGAGTGTCCTGAGATATCATCATTCATGTTTAGGTAGAGAGGATATAACCCCTGGAACAACAAGGCTGGAGTCATGATGGGGAAGTTCGTGCCCCAAGAAGTTTAGTCATCTCCAGTGATGCCAATACCTCAGCCCAGCAGTGACCTCTCAGGTGTCTGTTATACTGGAATTTTACTTCTCTTAAGATTATTCTGAGGAGAAGTTAGGATGGTGAAGGAGTAGGGGGACCCTGAGCTTGCCTCGTCCCTTAGACACAGCTGAATAAATATCTAATCATTTTGAACAAACATGAAATCGGTCTGAGGACTGAGAGAACAAAACTGCACAACAGGAGTTAGAAAAGCAGCCACATCATGGAAGGTAGGAGCTACGGAGAGTTGACTTGGAAGAGAAAAGAACTGTGGGGGCTGTGAAGGGGAGGGAGCCCTGATTGCAGAAATAGAAGTGAAAGAGAAAGAGAGAGAGAGAAAGAGTGAAAGAGCACGCAGAGGATTGCACAGGAAGAACTCTTCCCCAAAACCACTGACTGGGAGAAGAAGAGGAGCTGACCACCACAAGTTTTTATGAGTGGCAGAATATAGAGTCTGAAGCTTTGGAGGTCCACGCCATCACCAAGGTCGTGCCTGGCTTCTGTGGTGAAAGAGGGCAGAGACCTAGGAGCAGACAGTGTGGTCTGAGGATCCACTGGGTTGCACAGGGTGAAACAGTTCCCCTACTTGGAGTGTATTTGGGAATGACAACACCGCCTCTCCAGGGACAAAAGAACTGGTGGCACCAATATGATGCCCTGTTCCCAAGCATAGGAACAAAGACACCAGCTGAGGGCAACAAACCTTGGTGCCAGGTTTTGGCTGCACTTTACAATAAAAACCAAAACACTGCATGGCTGGGAGACCAATTTCCAGGACAAACTGGCACCAGCCACAACACAGCAAGACCCTCCCCCAGAGAATCAGTGCAGGTCCTGGCCATGCAGATCTCTAAAATTCGGAGTTTTGAAACCCAGCCACATGCCTGAGATAAAACACAGGAGTATTGTGCCACCCGGCAGGTGGACAGCTTGGACCAGACAGGGTGAAGGCAGGGGTCTGGCAGAAGCTGGGGATACAAGACAGGTGATTGTATGCTCTTCTGTGAGGGCTTCCTAAAGAGTGACGGGCACAAACTTCCTGCTCCAAGAATGAGAGAGCTGGGCTATGCCATTCCTCACGCATCAGCACTGACTCAACCTCAATGAGTAAAACAGCACCACCCAGTGGAGGCTGGAGCCACTTATATCAAGCCCCACACCCCTGTGCCCTGCAGGTGCATCTCCACTAGGGCAAGTCGGCCTGATAATCAGCTCAACAGGCCCCACCCCCAGAAGACCAGCACAAACCCCTTGCCTGCACCAAGTCTACTGATCATAGAGCACTGCAAAGCTTCAGCTCTAAGAGAAATAGGATCTAGCTTTCTTTTCTTTTTTTTTTTCTTTTTGGATCTAGCTTCTTTTAACAAGTGGACCAAAACACATCTAGGATCTAGCTTCCTTTTTTTTTTCTCTCTGTCCTTAATATAGCCATTACTCTCAGGACCAGGAATACAACAGGCTTTCTTAATAATTATACCAAAAACAAACAAACAAACAAAAAACAGTGACCCAGACAAAAGGACAAGACAGAGGAATTCACCACAAAAGAAAGAACAGGAAGAAATCATGGCCAGGAATTAATCAATACAGATACAAGTAAGATGTCTGAAACAGAATTTAATACAATAATCATAAGGATACTAGTTGGGTTTGAGAAACGCATGGAAGACATGAGAATTCCTTACTACAGAGATAAAAAAACTAAAAACTAATCAGGCCAAAATAAAAAATGCTGTAACCGAGATGCAAAACTGAATGGATGCAATGACAATGAGGATGGACAAAGCAGAGGTATGAATCAGTGATATATAAGATAAAATTATGGAAAATAATCAAGATGAAGAAAAAGAGGGAAAGAAAGGTATTAGATCACGAATGTAGATTTAGGGACCTCAGGGACTCCTTAAAGTGTATTAACCTTCATATCATAGGAGTCCCAGAAGAAAAAGAGAAAGAAAGAGGAGCAGAAGGTTTATTTGAGCAAATTACAGCTGAAAACTTCTGTAATCTGGAAGGAAACAGACATTGAAATCCAAGAAGCACAGAGAACTCCCATCAAATTCAATAAAAACCGGCCATCACCAAGACATATAGTAGTCAAATTCACAAAATACACAGACAAGGAAAGAATCCTGAAAGCAGCAAGGGGCGGGGGCGGGGGGGAGGGAGTCCTTAACCTACAAGGGAAGACAGATCAGGTTCACAGCAGATCTGTCCACAGAAATTTGGTAGGCCAGAAGACAGTAGCATGATATATTCAACATGCTGAGTGAGAAAAATATGCAGCCAAAAATACTTTATCCAGCAAGGCTGTCATTCAGAATAAAAGGAGAGATAAAGAGTTTCCCAGACAAACAAAAACTAAAGGAATTTGTGACCACTAAACCAGCCCTGCAAGAAATATTAAAGGGGACCATTTGAGTGGAGGGGAAGACCAAAAGCAACAAAGACTAGAAAGGAACAGAGAACATCACCAGAAACACCAACTTTATAGGTAACACAATGGCACTAAATTCATATCTATCAATAATCACTCTGAATGTAAATGGACTAAATGCTCCAATCAAAAGACATAGGGTATCAGAATGGATTAAAAAAAACAAGACCCATCTATATGCTGCCTACAAGAGACTCATTTTGGACCTAAAGACATCTGCAGATTGAAAGTGAGGGGATGAAGAACCATCTATCATGCTAATGGTTGCCAAAATAAAGCCAGAGTAGCCATACTTATATCAGATAAATGAGATTTTAAACCAAAGACTGTAACAAGAGATGAAGAAGGGCATTATATCATAATGAAGGGGTTTATCCATCAAGACCCTCCTACACTGTTGGTGGGAATGCAAGCTGGGGCAGCCACTCTGGAAAACAGTATGGAGGTTCCTCAAAAAGTTGAAAATAGAGCTACCATATGACCCAGCAATTGCTCTACTGGGTATTTACCCCAAAGATACAAATGTAGGGATCCGAAGGGGTATGTGCACCCCAATGTTTATAGCAGCAATGTCCACAATAGCCAAACTATGGAAAGAGCCAAGATGTCCATTGACAAATGAATGGATAAAGAAGATTTGGTATATATATACAATGGAATATTATGCACCATCAAAAGGAAAGAAATCTTGCCATTTGCAACGAAATGGATGGAACTGGAGGGTATTATGCTGAGTGAAATAGGTCAATCAGAGAAAGACATGTATCATATGATCTCACTGATATGAGCAATTCTTAATCTCAGGAAACAAACTGAGGGTTGCTGGAGTGGTGGGGGGTGGGAGGGATGGGGTGGCTGGGTGATAGACATTGGGGAGGGTATGTGCTATGGTGAGCACTGTGAATTTTGTAGGACTGTTGAATCACATACCTGTACCTCTGAAACAAATAATACATTGTATGTTAAAAAAAAAGAAGATAGTAGGAAGGGAAAAATGAAGGAGGGGAATCGGAGGGGGAGACGAACCATGACAGACTATGGACTCTGAGAAACAAACTGAGGGTTCTAGAGGGGAAGGGGTGGGGGGATGGATTAGCCTGGTGATGGGTATTAAAGAGGGCACGTATTGAATGGAGCACTGGGTGTTATATGCAAACAATGAATCATGGAACACTACATCAAAAACTAATGTTGTAATGTATGGTGATTAACATAACATAATAAAATAAAATTTAAAAAAAAGAAGATCTAATAACTGTAAATATTTATGCCCCCAACTTGGGACCACCCAAATATATACATCAATTAATTGGTATATTGTTGATATTGATGGATAATTGGTATATTAATTGAAATATTGATATATATCAATTAATAACAAACATAAGGAAACTCATTGATAATAATACAATAATAGTAGGGGACTTTAACACCCCATTACAGCAATAGAAAGATCATCTAAGCCTAAAATCAACAAGGAAACAATGGCTTTGAATGACACAATGGACCAGAATGACTTAACAGACATATTCAGAACATTCCATCCTAAAGCAGCAGAATACACATTATTTTCAAGTGCATATGGAACATTCTCCAGAATAGATCACATACCAGGTCACAAATCAGCCCTTAACAAGTACAAAAAGATTGAGATAATACCATGCAATTTTCAGACCACAACACTATGAAACTTGAAGTCAACCACAAGAAAAAATTTGGAAAGACCACAAATACATGGAGAATAAAGAACATCCTACTAAATAATGAATGGGTTAACCAGGAAATTAAAGAAGAAATTTTTAAAAAATACATGGAAGCAAATGAAAATGTAAACACAACAGTCCAAAACCTTTGGGATGCAGCAAAGGCAGTTCTAAGGGAGAAGTATACTGCAATACAGGCCTACCTCAAGAAGCAAGAAAAGTCTCAAATATACAACCTAACCTTACACCTAAAGGAACTAGAAAAGGAACCGTGAATAAAGCCTAAAACCAGCAGAAGAAGGTAATAATAAGATTAGAAGCAAACCAAACAAAACCAAAAACAGTAGAACTGATCATTGAAACTAAGAGCTGGTTCTTTGAAATAATTAATAGAATTGATAAACCCCTAGCCATACTTATCAAAAAGAAAAGAGAAAGGACCCAAATAAAATCATGAATGAAAAAGGGGAGATCACAACCAACACCACAGAAATATAAACAATTATAAGAGAATATTATGAAACATTATATGCCAACAACCTGGGCAATCTGGAAGAAACAAACAAATTCCTAGAAACATACAAACTACCAGAACTGAAACAGGAAGAAATAGAAAACTTGAACAGACCCATAACCAGCAAAGAAAGTAAATCAGTAATCAAAAATCTCCCAACAAACAAGAGTCCTGGGCCAGATGGCTTCCCAGGGGAATTCTATCAGACATTTAAAGAAGAGTTAATACCTATTCTTCTCACACTGTTCCAAAAATAGAAATGGAAGGAAAACTTCCAAACTCATTCTAGGAGGCTAGCATTACATTGATTCCAAAATCAGACAAAGACCCCACTCATAGGAGAATCATAGGCCAATATCCCTGATGAACATGGATGCAAAAATTCTCAACAAGATACTAACAAATCGAATCCAACAGTATATTGGATAGCTTCTGCACAGTGAGGGAAACAACAGAACTAAAAGGCAGCCCACAGAATGGGAGAAGATATTTGCAAATGACATATCTGACAAAAGGTTAGTATATGGGGCGCCTGGGTGGCTCAGTCAGTTAGGCGTCTGCCTTCAGCTCAGGTCATGATCCCAGGGTCCTGGGATCGAGCCCTGCGTCGGGCTCCCTGCTCGGCGGAGAGTAATTCACCACAGTCAAGTGGGATTTATGCCTGGACTGCAGGGGTGATTCGATATACGCAAATCAATCAGTGTGATACACCACATTAATAAAAGAAAGGATAAGGGGTGCCTGGGTGGCTCAGAAGGTTAAGCATCTGCCTTCAGCTCAGGTCATGATCCCACGGTCCTGGGATTTGAGTCCCGCATCGGGCTCCCTGCTTCTCCCTCTCCTTCTCCTGCTCCCCCTGCTTGTGCTCTCTCACTCTCTCTGTCAAATAAATAAATAAAATGTTTTTTAAAAAGTAAAATAAATAAATAAAAGGATAAGAACCATATGATCCTCTCAATAGATGCAGAAAAAGCATTTGACAAAATACAGCATCCATTCTTGATTAAAAAAAAAAAAAACCCTCAACAAAGTAGGGATAGGTAGAATATACTTCAACATTAAAAAGCCATATACAAAAGACCCACAGTTAATATCATCCTCAATGGGGGAAAAACTGAAAGGTTTTCCTTTTCTGTCAGGAACAAGACAGGGATGTCCACTCTCACCATTACTATTTAAGATAGTAGAAGTCTTAGCTTCAGCAATCAGACAACAAAAAGAAATAAAAGTCATCCAGGTTGGCAAGGAAGAAATCAAACTTTCACTATTTCCAGACAACATGACACTCTATGTAGAAAAACTGAAAGACTCCACCAAAAAATTGCTAGAACTAATACATGAATTCAGCAAGGTTGCAAGATATAAAATCAATGTACAGAAATCTGTTGCATTTTCTATACACCAATAATGAGGTAGTAGAATAAGAAATCAAGGAATTGATCCTATTTACAATTGCACCAAAAACAATAGATATCTAGGAATAAACCTAACCAAAGAGGTAAAAGATCTGTACTCTGAAAACTATAGAACACTTATGAAAGAAATTGAAGAGGACACAAAGAAATGGGGGGAAATCCATGCTCATGGATTGGAAGAGCAAATATTGTTAAAATGTCTATACTACCCAAAGCAATCTACACACTTAATGCAATCCCTATCAAAACACCACCAGCATTTTTCACAGAGCTAGAACAAACAATCCTAAAATTTATATGGAACCACAAAAGATCCTTAATTGCCAAAGCAATCCTGAAAAAGAAAAAACAAAGCTGGAGGCATCACAATTCCAGACTTCAAGCTACAAGATTACAAAGCTGTAATCATCAAGACAGTATGGTACTGGCACAAAAACAGACACACAGATCAATGGAACAGAATAGAAAACCCAGAAATGGACCCACCACTATATGGTCAACTACTCTTCAACATAGCAGGAAAGAATATCCAATGGAAACAAGACAGTCTCATCAACAAATGGTGCTGGGAAAACTGGATAGCAACGTGCAAAAGAGAGAAACTGGACTACTTTCTTACACCATACACAAGTTCAAAATGGATGAAACACCTAAATGTGAGACAGGAAACCATCAAAATCCTAGAGAAGAACACAGGCAGCAACCTCTTTGACCTCGGCCATGGCAACTTCTTACTAGACACGTTACCAGAGGCAAGGGAAACAAAAGCAAAAATGAACTACTGGGACTTCATCAAGATAAAAAGCTTCTGCACAGTGAGGGAAACAACAGAACTAAAAGGCAGCCCACAGAATGGGAGAAGATATTTGCAAATGACATATCTGACAAAAGGTTAGTATATGGGGCGCCTGGGTGGCTCAGTCAGTTAGGCGTCTGCCTTCAGCTCAGGTCATGATCCCAGGGTCCTGGGATCGAGCCCTGCGTCGGGCTCCCTGCTCGGCGGAGAGCCTGCTTCTCCCTCTCCCTCTGCCTGCCGCTCTGCCTATTTGTGCTATCTCTCTGTCAAATAAATGAATAAAATCTTTAAAAAAAAAAAAGCTTAGTATTCAAAACCTATAAAGAACTTATCAAACTTAGCACCCAAAAACCAAATAATCCAGTTAAGAAATGGGCAGAAACATGAATAGACATTTTTCCAAAAAAGACATTGAGATGACTAACAGACACATGAAAAGATACTCAACATCACTCATCATCAGGGAAATACAAACCAAAACCATGATAAGATACCACCTCACACCTATCAGAATGGCTAAAATTAACAACACAGGAAACAACAGGTGTTGGTGAGGATGCGGAGAAAGGGGAACACTCTTGCACTGTTGGTAGGAATACAAACTGCTGCAGCCACTCTGGAAAACAGTATGGAGTTTCCTCAAAAAGTTAAAAATAGAAATACCCCACAATCCAACAATTGCACTACTAGGTATTTACCCAAACGATACAAAAATACAGATTCAAAGGGGTACATACACCCCAATATTCATAGCAGCATTATCAACAATAGCCAAACTATAGAAAGAGCCCAAGTGTCCATCAACTGATGAATAGATAAAGAAGATGTGGTGTGTATGTATGTGCGTGTGTGTGTATATATATATTTATGTGGCTATATACACACACATATATATGTATGTATTCATATATATATGAATATTACTCAGCCATCAAAAAGAATAAAATCTTGCCATTTGCAGCAACATGAATGGAGCTAGAGTGTATTATGCTAAGTGAAGTAAGTCAGACAGAGAAAGACAAATACCATATGATTTCACTCATATGTGGAATTTAGGAAACAAAACAGATGAACATATGAGAAGGGGGAAAAAAAGAGAGAGGGAAGCAAACCATAAGAGACTCTTACAGACAGAGAACAAACTGAGGGTTGATGGGGGAATGGGAGGGCTAAATGGGTGATGGGTATTAAGGAGGGCACTTGCTATGATGAGCCCTGGGTGTAATATGTAAGTGATGAATCACTAAATTCTACTCCTGAAACCAGTATTACACTATATGTTAATTCGTTAGAATTAAAATAATAGTTTGGAAGGGGAAAAAAAAGATCATTTCTATTACTGGCTTGAAATAATAGGCTCCTTGAATTTCCTCCATTCGATGAAGGTTTCTCCCCATTCTAAGTTTATCGCTTTCAGTCTTTGAGGAAAACCCTCTAATCTATTAGGATTCAGTTTCAGACTCCTAATTCATTATAGGAAACTCATTACATTCACGTGCAATGCATGTATCCCAACCTCACTCCATTCTCTTGCAATGGTGTGGTCCCAAGCCTGCCTTGGGCCACTGCAGCAGAAACTGCTTGGATATTAAGCCTAGCTCTTCCACCTACTGGTCATGTGATCTTGGCTAGCTTCTTAGCCTGTCTGTGTATCAGTTTTCTCATCTGCAAAATAAGGATAAACAAAATTATGCCTACACCTTAGCATCATTCTGAGGATTAAACAGGTTGCTATTTGTAGAATATGTTATGTGTTAGGGGCTGTGCTTATTATTCCTCACCCATTTTCTCATTTAAACTTACAACAATTCTTTGAGGTATGTGCTATTATAATCCTTGTTTAGCTGTCGAGAAGAATGCAATTTAGATAGACAAAGTAACTTGCCCAGTGTCCCACAGCAAATAAGTAAGAGTCTAGATTCAAACCCAAGTCTGACCAGAGCCTAAGCTCTTAACTACTCTGCAAATGTTCCCTAGATTGCCAGAGTGTAAGAATCCCCTGAGACCCAAAGTAAAAATATAGATCTCCATACCTCACCCCAGACCCAGTGAATCCTCTCTCTGGTGGGACCTAGGAATCTGTATTTTTGCAAGGACCCCAGATGACTCTTATTAGAAAGTCTGGAAAGCACAGCATAAGCTCTACCCATATGTATCTATATAACTCCCACTAAGGACAGCCCTCTCCTCTGTTTAAATAATGGGTGCTGCATGACAGTTCGTGGAAAACCAGACGGGCACATGTATAATTAATTCTGCAAAATGTTTTCATTCCATTTATAGAGATAAGCGTGGGCATTCTGGGAGCACAGAGGAGGGACAGTCGGCTCACGGGGAGGAATTCTCAAAAGAATCAGTGCTTGAGCTGAATCTCAAAAGAAATACAGAAGTTATTCTGTAAAGGCAGTAAAGGCATTCCAGGTCAAACTCACAGCATAGGCAAAGGTACAGAGCCATAGCAATATGCTTTTGTGCTCAGGGGACCCTATGTTCAGGGAACATATGTAGTTAGGTAGCCAGAAATCTGGCAGAGACATAGATGAGGCCCAGGCCTGCAGGGCCACTGACCTTGGTTTCACATGGCCCATGCCTATCTCTTGCTGTTTCACACACTGCAAATACCAGAACTCTCATGGAAAGAAGGCCTACATTTTTACATCTTTTTTTCCTCTCTCATGGTCGGCTTCATGGGAAGTTGGTGGACCATGCTTCAGTACCCCGCCTCCCCATCCCAAGTCAGGCCCTTCTTTCACCCTCTTTCTTGTCTAAGAAAACCACAATTACAGGAAACTCTCAATCAAATCTCACTATAGGACCCTATGCTATCACCAATGCCATGGTGTTTCCTTCTAACTCAAAATCGATGGGATTAACAGGCTGTGGCTACTTTTTACTACTCTTAAGCAAAACTCATCCAAGACCTGTGTACTCATTCCCAGGAGATAAGGCAAATGCAACACAGAAAAGGAGCATGTAATGTTGACACAGTCTAGTGTCGACATCCCCCTTTGTCTAGTGTGAAAGGAAGTGGGAGTTTTTGTCAATTGAGTATCAATAGTTGCACAAAATTTCTGCCCCAAAAAAGCAATAAAGAGAGTGCCAGCCCCTCCCAGCTTTCAGACGATTGTCCAGGAGTGCTGGCAGAGACTCACAGCAGAGAGCAGATACCCACTCCGCTGCCCACCTGCAGATCAACAGCAGTACCAGCGAACCTTTACACAGCACTTCCTCCATACCAGGCACTGTTCTAAGTACTCCACATCCTAGCTCACTCATCCCTTCCACAATCCTATGAGGTAGGTGTACGTGTAAGTACCTCTATTTTACAGGTAAAGAAATGGACACACAGAGATTAAGTGACTTGCTCAATGCCACACACTAGCAAGTGGCAGAGCTGGGATTTGAGCCCACAGTCTCTACTCTGAGGCCCTGAACCAATCAGGTAAGTGATCACCTGGCAGTCTGAATGACAGCCAGTTATGACTTGACTTGGCTATAGGTCCGTTAGCTTTCTAAATGGTCAGAATATGTGATGTGGCTGAGAGAAGGGAGGTCTGAAGCCCCTACTGAAAGGTGAGTGACTGGCACACACCAGAGCAGAGCTTTTGTTCTTTAACAAGGGAAAGCAGGAGGCTAAAGGGATGAAAGGAATAAAGGGGTTTGCGGTATGATCCAGAGAGTCTGAAAAGATTTGGAGTTGAGTGTGGGAGGGAATGAAGGTCTGAACAGGCCTACTGAAGTCACCCCCACATGGGTAGGCTGGCATCTGCGCCCACCATGGCTGCATTCACCCCAGCTGCCTATATGGGATTCTGTGGTGCTCAATTTAACTGAATTCCATTCAAGTTTACTGTGCACCCACTATGTATTAGAGACTTTATTATGTTTTATGAATAAGGCCTGGGACATAGTACTCCTAAAGCTCAGGACCCAGTGGGAGAAAACAGACATAGCAATCAATGGGACTTGTTTATAGTAACAAAATATTGGAAATGAAATAAATGTCCATGAATAGGGGATCAATAAAATACGGTGCTTCCATGGAGTCCTAGCTGCTGCAGAAAAGGATAAAGATGCTTTCGATGTCGTGGTATGGGAAGGGATCCATGATCTATTAAATGAAAAAGCAAGGTACTGAAGACAATATGTTACCTTTCACATAAAAATGGAGAGAAATGAGAGTGTATGTTAATGTTTGCTTATCTAAGCACAAAGACCCTCCGGAAGGACACCCAGAAATCTAATAACAGTGGTTGTTCCTATGGTTGAAGTTGGAACATGGGGAGACTGGGCAGGGCTCACGGTAGAAAGGAGAGTTTCACTTGTTTATTTTTATTTTATAATTGAATTTTAGAACTATTCAAAAAACTGAATTAAAAAATAGATGTCATTACAGCCAAGTCTCAGCACTGCCTCCCCACATGAAGACTGCCCCTGTTCTTTCTTCCTTTTCCATCACCCCCCAGTGCTGGGTCCCTGAAAGATGATCATAAACAGCAGTGAGGAGAAACAGTAAACAGGAGCTTGCCCTTCTCCCTGTATGAGAGGTCGGATTCCCATCACTCTGACACCCTGGAGCGACGGTCAGTCTGAAATAGTGGTGTGCCGGTTCCCTCAAAACCATCCCCGCAGCTCCTTCCTCATTAACCTCCTGGCCCTGTCAGCAGCGTAAGAGGATGATTTCAAGGCAAACCCTCAGAGCCTGCTGGACTCTCAAAGGCAAAAGAGGACGCTGAAGGCCATGCTCAGCTAAATACTTCTGCTTCTTGCCTCTTTCCTCTTTAATTACAGCATAATTTGCATTTATATGATTTCATTCTGCCATTTTGTGGGCAGCGTTGATGATGATCAACACTCCATAACTTCCTATCATAGCTGGAGAGTCAGGAGGGCGGCTGCCATCTCCGATAAAATCCTTTCCAATTAAACAGTTCATTGGACATGTCATGGTTTGGGGTTCTCGTTATCCTCTGATGTGCACGTCTCATGGATATTTCTTTACACCCATCACCATAATAAGGTCTTAGTGCAGAAGACGCTCAGAATATTATGCTCCCCCACTGAGTGACTGTAATGACATTGACTTGAAAATGGCCTCCTTAAACCTGCACAAGAAGCAGAACTACCTTAACTGGATCGTTCTGAGCTTTACTTTGCCAGGTCTTGTAGCTGAGTGGTATCAGACGCTACACATGATGAAACACGCCAAAGATATTGACAAAACAATGCCAGATCGCTAACAGGATACACCTACAGAAGGCAAATGTGTCTGAAGTTTTCTCCAATTAACACACTAACTGGAGGTCCCTGCTTTGAATGGTGGTTCACCTGGCTGATGTGATTCACCTATCTGGCATGGCTTACCTGGCCAGCTCACCTGGTTGAAAATACAAAATCAACTGTTTACAACAAAAATGCCAGGATCAAAATTCACCAAAATTTAGTGATTATAGTTATCTCTGGGTGGTCTAATTACTGGTGCATTGTTATTTTCCTCTTAATTCTTTTTTGTGCTTCCCAAATTGTTGGGTTTTTTTTTTTTTTTGACCATTCAGCACATTTTATCTTTATAATAAAATATTTTAAATAATATTTATCACTATAAAAGGGAGAAATGAACAAATTAAAAATGTTGTTTATTTACAACTGACTGTACAGCCATAACCATGACAAAGGGAAAGGGAAATAAACACCAAGAGATACCTTGAATAGTGTCTGATTTGATCTTGTACCTTTAGGGCCACCTAACAAGCCTATCTTCATCACTCCTCCCCTCCACCCCATCCAACAAATATAAACTTCACGTGCACCAATGCTGATCAGCAACCACCCATGACCATTTCACTGTTCCAGAACCACTTCTGTTTCTTTCATATCCAGCCTGACTCTTGATTGTCAGTTCACACCCCCTTTTACATTCCTTCCCCTATACCATAGTCTTGGTGTTGATTTTGGCTTTGACTCAGACACTGGTCTCTGGTTCTTTCTACCTGAGACCACTGCAAGAAGCCCCTCCTAGTACTGGCCCCCATGGTTGACACTCTGCCTTTTATAGGTGAGATTTTGCCAAATGGCTTGAGTCATGCTGTCTGGGGACCATAATTAGTAAACTGCTTAGTCAGAAAAAAAGGCATAAATGCAGCTTTTCTTAACTTCTTCCTCCAAACACTCATTATGACTCTTCTTTAAACTTGAGGCCTCAGTGAGAAGGATTACCACAAGAAAGTGTTGCCTCAGGAGAAATTCCAGGGAGAGACTGAAAAGTTTGTGAGGGTTAGACATGTCTATTGCTTTAGGGTCCACCAACCCTGGGGCTACCCCTCTCCCTGGACTAAATGATACTTCAATTATTTTCAATTCGGATAATATTAAAGTTTTCAAAACTCTAGGCAACAGAGACTGGCCAAAGGGTATCACATGCCTTTCAATTCTGTCAAATGCAAAATCCAAACAATATCTTGCTATAACCTGCATCCTGCCCAACCATTTCCTTAAATAGCAGAATATTCCCTGATCTAAAAGTTCTTGACCCCAGATCTGACGTTTCTCTCTTAGTGACAGAAGCCAGTAACAAAGGGGTTACCTACAATCTACAGTTGAAGCCCCATAAGCCCAAGGAAATTGTTCCAGGAAAAGGTGGACTTGAATGACATGACCTTTTGTATTACTTTTTCTGGGCAAAAACTGTGGGTTCAAGACAAACTCCAGTTACAACTTTCTTTTGCTTTACTTGGGAGTCAAAGGAACACATTTCTCTTTAATTTATTTATTACTTTCTGTAGAGCAATAAAAGCCAAATACAAATTCCTTTTGATATAAACTTTGATATAAACATTTATATCAAATGGTTAAATAGGTAGGATTTCTAACAAAAGAGCTTTAGACGAGAACGAGAATGACGTCTTCTTCCCCCAGTGTGGACATGCAGCAAACTTTCCGAGCTAGGGTACAATAGCTTTGGTCTACCGTATCTAAGGACAAGAGTTTAAAATTATTAATACTAGGAGCACCTGAGTGGCTCAGTTGGTTGAGCATCCAACTGTTGATTTCAGCTCAGGCCATGATCTCAGGGTCGTGGGATCGAGCCCTGCATAGGTCTCCACACTCAGGGGAGGAGTCGGCTTGAGATTCTCTCTCTCTCTCCCTCTGCCCCCACACTCTCTCTAAAATAAATAAATTTTTAAAATAAAATAAAATTATGAATACTATATGTTCTTATAAGGAAAAATCATAGATAGCCATACCAGGAGTTTTAGGCCCCATTCTGGGGGTCAACTAAAGAGCTCACATAATACTAGCAATAGCCTTTGGCTACTACTAGCACAAACCGCCATTTACACCTCAGGAGCTGCCATGAAAAATCTCATCTTTCTAAAGCATTTGGTAGCAAACGACATACATGGTATGTTCCAAAAACAAATCTAAATTTGCTTATAAACGATCAAGGAAATCAATCTAGTCCTTTTTGTGGAAATCAGGCCCCCCTATTTCTGTGTGGCACACTCTACTCAGGGTCCCATTCATGGGTATGTTCTATTCACCAGCAGAAACACAAATCAAGGCACTCAACTCTCAGGCCCTAGCAACGTCTCTAAAATCACAGTTGTCCGAAAATTCCAGTGCCAACCAAAATGAATTAGGTCTACCTCAACACTCTCTCCCACTGGTTACAGCTAAAAATTCAGACAAAATACAAAAAGCAACCACTCGCAGACTCTGAAAAGTTGACAAAACTAAGTAGATTAGGGAAGGGAGCCAACATTTAAAGAGTGATCCACATCAGGGGATGAGTTCCCTAACTTTTCTTCTGACTTTGACCAAGGGGTGGTCCCAGAGCAGAACTGTGCAGCAGACAGGGATCCTAAAACAGAAAGAGAAAACCAGAGCAGAGGACCCGGAAAAGGGTCCCTGGGAGCTAAAATAGTATGGAGAAAATCTTAAGAGAAGAGAGTGTTGGAGAAGAGGATTGCTTTATTCTGTTGCAAGTCCCAGGGTCACCTCTAAGCTATACATGCACAAAGATCAAACCAAAGCACATAGCAAAGACTGAAATCTAAACTTCAGTATCACCCACTGCCCATGTTCCAGAGAGGCACATGCCTGGAATAGATCCAAAGCAGCTTAACAAGAGCTTTGAAAACCAGATTAACATTAGAACCACTGCCCCCAGATGACAAGAGAGAACTTGCCGTTTGCACCCAGTCAGACTGATTGCCTGCTAAAACAATGAAATCAATATTCTCCAGAGAATTTAAAAGGACTCAAAGATTCACAACGTAGTGTTTCAAATGTCCAAAATACAATTAAAAAGTATTCAACATACTAAGAATTGGGACAATGTGACCACTTCTCAAGAGAAAATCCAATCAACAGATGCCAGGTCTGAGATGATCCAGATGTTGGAATCATCAGAAAAATACTTTAAAAGAACCATTATAAACATGCTCCATGACATAAAGGTAAACACTCTTGAAATGAAATGGAAAGATAGACATTCTTAGCAAAAAAATAAAAACTATTTTTAAAATGGTGTTATACTTAACTAATGAATCATTGAACACTACATCAAAAACTAATTATGATAAAAAAATAAAATAAATGCTCAAACACTAAAAAAAAAAACTAATTATGTACTATACAGTGGCTAACTGAACATAAAAATAATACTAATAAGAAAAAAATATATATTTACACATTTTAATGTATTTTTGCCTGTGCATTATACTGCAATAAAAATGGTTAAAGCATGAAAAAATGGAAATTTTAGAACTAAAAAAGATAATATGAATATGTGAAATTTAAAAGTCCCTGAATGAGCTCAGAAGCAGAGTGAAGATGACAGAAAAAAGAGTCAACAAACGTAAAAATAGATCAATTGAGATTACCTGATCTAAACAACCAAAAAATAAAATACCTTAAAAAATGAATATGGTCTCAGGAACCTATGAGAGAGTAGCAGAAGGTCTAACATTTATGACATCAGAGTGCCAGAATTAGAAGAGAAAAATATTAGTGCAGAAAAAAAATTTGAAGAATTAATGACCAAAAACTTACTAAATTTTGTGAAATATATGGAAACAAATCTCTCCCTATGAATGGGCACAGGATGGAAAGATATTTATGGTCCATGTGAATGCTCACCAAAGAACATCCATTACAGAGGAAACTCTTCATCACATAGACAAGATTAAATGTTCTGTGGATATGAATCACCCCAATGTTAGCTCAATAGATGTACAAACTGGGCATGTTGGCAGAGATGGCGCTCTAAATAGGCTCAACAACATAGACTCCCCCTCACCAAGGCTGACTTAGTTACTGCTATTACCAAAGGTCTAACTCAGCCAATCCTGAGGCCCTGGTATGGCACAGTTCCCTAAGGGGACTAGCCAGCCACCCAGTGGCAAGTTGATTACATTGCACCCATTTCATCATTGAGTGGGAGCAGTATGTCCTCACTAGACTAGGTATATATTTGGATATGAATTTGTCTTCTCTAACTGTGATACTTCTGCCAATTTGGCAGTTTCTTAAAAAAGGAAATATACTTTTACCATATGATTCAGCAATTGCACTCCTTGGTATTTACCCAGAGGAACTGAAAACATGTCCACACAAAACCTGGACATAGATGTTTATAGCAGCTATATTCATATTTGCCAAAACTTGAAAGCAACCAAGATGTCCTTAGCAGATGAAGGGATAAATAAACTGGTACATCCAGACAATGGAATATTATTTGGTGCTACAAGAAATGAGCTATCAAGCCATGAAAAGACATGGAGGAATCATAAATACATCTTACTAAGTAGAAAAGGCCTATCTTAAAAGACCATATACTATATGGTTATAACTCTATGACATTCTGGAAAAGGAAAATCTGTGGAGATGATAAAAAGATTAGTGGTTGCCAAGAGTTCGGAGGGAGGAAAAGATGAATAGGAGGAGGGCATAGGATTTTTAGGGTAGCAAAACTACTCTGTATGATACCGTGTCATGGCGGATACATGTCTTTACATATTCGTCCAAACTCAGAGAATATACAACACTGAGAATGAACCCCAATGTAAAATATAGACTTTGGGTGGTAAGGATGTATCAGTGCATATCCACAGTAGCTGCAGAGGCAGGCCTAGGGAGGACAGGAGAAGTGAGCCCGAGATAGAAAAGGACAGAGTGAAAATTCTTCCCTCCCATTAACCAGTGGCATCACCACATGTGGCTTCACTCACCTCAACTTAAAATACTTCCTTCTTCACCCCCTTACCCAGGCAGATATGGGATCTTGGTGCATCTTCCATCCTGATATCTCTGGCACCTCTGTCTTCCTTGCTTTTTCATTACCACTTCTCCTGGTCAAGACCATATCAACTTATGCCTGAACCACTGTAGAACCTGCTATGCCATGTCCCCAGCACTAGGTCCTCACACTTCTGTGCACAATGACTGTCTTGAGTTAGGTTTCCTAGAGCCTAATACAGGGATTCTTGTTCAAGTGGTTTATTGGAAGCATACTCTCAAAGAAGGGAGATGAGGAATGCAGGATGACGCAAAGGAAGGAACTAAGCTAGGATATGGTCTAAGCTTGATCCTGATCCCTAAGTTCAAGGGCACCAACATGAAAAAGAGATTTGTGCAGGGCACCAACGGCATCCACTACAATGACCCTCCCAACAACCTTACTTGACTTCATCATGTCTTTGATTAAAACTGTCAGATGACTCCAACTGCACTGGGCTGGGATGAGAACATATGGCCCTAACTCTCCATCTTCATGTAAGACCACCATGGTCTCAGCCAAATCATATCAACCTCCTAATATCTCTGTCTCTGTCTCCTCTCTCTGTGTATCTCTCATTGACAGAGGTAAAGTAGGCTAGTGAGTGGAAGCAATCATCCAGATAATTCCATTTCCTAAGCCATTCATTTTAGAGTGATCCAAACCACCTTGTGTGGGGTTGATCAAACAAAGCTGATGAGAGCATCCCCTCCTCTGCCACTTTGACTCTGAAGATGCTGTCACTGAGGCCCTGTTTTCTTGCTTCTAGCCTGATGGACTTGGAGAAGGTGGCCTGACACATGAATGGACCCATCAGGCTGCCAGGTGTGACATCCCAGCCCGATATTCTTTTATCCCACGTGTCTAATTGGGCTTCATCATGATCACAGCCTTCTCAGGAGGATGGGAGCTAATGCAGTCTGATGGAAATCAGAAGGTACAGTCAGCTCCCATCTCTGGGGCCTCAGGACCATGTCAACATGCCGATCCTAGACCAAGGCCACAGCCTTGCACAGGGGCATCGTGCTGAAAGCAGACAGTTTCGGCCATGCAGAGCCATCATTTAGACATGTCAGCATGCCATGCAGAAAAGTGCAGGTACCCTGCATCAGGAGGGACAAACCTGTCTGCTGGGCTGCCCATTCAGCCCAGTATCTCTGGCATCAAATGCCTACATAGCACTGCCCAAATTTTAACAATCACAGCTTCCCTTTTATAAAGTGTATTTCCTGAATCCTTGTGCCATATCATGCAGTGGGTGCTGTTCCCTTTTCACAGGGTGGAAACCTGAGACTTGGGGAGATGAAGCCACCTGCTAGCTCCCCTAGGAATGGAGATTCACATTCAATCCTATTTTTTTCTTCTCACCATTCTACGCCTGAGAAAAGAAAACACAATGGAAGAGGAAACAGAAAGGCTCAGACGAGAAGAACTAGGTCCATGTGATTCTTCTTAGCCCAGGCAAGAAGGAGGCAATGTAACGGGGTTTTAATGGCCCCATCTCCGCCTTTCCACATTGTTCTTCATGAAGTGGGGATGAGAGAGGGTGTCTTTGTACAACTTTGGGGTCCAGGGAAGGAAGGCTGGGGGATGCCTGCCACAGGAGGGGGAAAAAAGCACAAAGTGTGGGATGTGCCTCAGTGTTTTCACGGGGCCGAAGCTGGAGGAGAGCACAACAGGCAAACAGGGTAGCAGAAGGCATTGGAAGCAGTGCCAGACAGGAAGGAGCATGGAGGGAAAAGCACAAGTCTTTGATGGGGGCTGGCAGGACTTCCAGAAGGGGAGATACTGCCCACTGTTCCTTTCCCATCACCAAGCACAGCACCTGGCATATATAAGAGAATAAATGAGTAAATGAAGGGAGAATTCTGGGGATACAGATAAAGATGTAGTTGCTGGAAGATATCCTGCTGAGAGCCAACCCCATTTATCACAGCACTTACCAGAGAAGATTCTTCTCCAGACAAGACGGAACTGGGGTTGTCACTCCCCTAAAGCAGCAGGCCTGTTCTGCAAGTCAGGGCTCAGGCCAGCTGCTTGCTCTGGAGTCCTGTCGGTTGCCTCCTACCACCCTTAATGAGATGTGATTGCTGAAGGGAAGCAGCTAATTGCATGATGTTTTATTAATCTTTTCTCCATGAAATATTAATTGTGAGCTTTCACAAATACAAAGATCTGTCTGCTTTTTAATGGCTCGGGTTTGCAGTCTCTCCAGATGACTCTCTGAGAGTTTCCTGTTGGGGGACAATGGTGACAAGCATGATGCCAGATCATGCAAAAGGATCACAGCTGACAGCCCAAAACAGGATGTCAAAAACACTTCCCTCCGTGAGCTGCTCTGCCCAGCAGCCAGGCCTCTGTCCATGGTTCATGAAAAATACTTGGTGCCCTGCAATGAATGTCCAAATACCCAGCCCACCGTGGGCCAAAAAGAAGTAGGACACCTGCAAGAGGAAGCTATGAGCACCAGCATAGTAAAGATTATGTTGTGACACTTAGCTCTTCCTTCCTCTCTTCTCACTGAGATTTGTTCAACCTGGGAGGGAAAGCATCAAAGAGAAACATGAACGTTAAGCCAGATGTGTGAATTCTGAGGGTGGTGGTTCCCAGAAGCAGGACAAAAGAGACTAGACTCCAGGGAGGGACTGGGACAGCTGCAAGCAGCTTTATGAGGAGCTTCAGCCCACTTCCCACCTATTCCTGGAAGGCTGCAGAGGGATACTTGCTGGCCTGGGGCCAGGACCCAAGCATGTATCTCCCCAAAGGGGTTTCTGCATGAGTGGAAGAAGTAGGAATGGCCACTCTTCTAAACTATCCCTGAAGCCAAGACCGAGCCCCAGACACAGAGGCTAGTTCCACAGAAATAGGACAGACGGTTCCAGGGCCATGTGAGAGGATGCCCAGCTTGGCAAAAGGATCCCTGGGATATACCTTCAGGAGCCAAGGGGAGGAAGCCTACCTCTCTGACAGGCTCGCAAGAGATGGAGGGGCCCTAAAGTGCACTCAGCACTGTCACCTAGACAACTAGTGAAGGCCTTAGCAATGGCTAAAGCCAGCTTGAAGCAGAGTAGTGTCTGTGACACTAACCATGGCAGACATGGAGGAAGCTAAGGAGGGAGACTTCAGCTCTCCAAATCTCTCCCCGTCCCCAAACCCCCGATGAAATGCACTTGGGGGATGGGGGATCAGTGGAGGACCAAATCACATACCCCCTCCTCAATCTAAAAAGGCAGGGCCATAGCTCTAACCTGCACCAGAGAAAGAGAAGAATCTGTCCAAAAAGATTGAGATCAAAGTTTTTAAAATAATAAATAGGAATAAGCTTTGACTTCTAGAATGAATAGAACCTGCAAGTGTTAGAATAGGACAAAGACCATGTTTACAGATTCAAAAAGGGACAAGGGGCACTCCAAGAAGTAGATTTCCTTGATACTCCAAGTGTGGTCCACAGACCAGCAACCCTGGCTTGTTAGAAAGGCAGAATTCCTGCCCCTGGCCCAAACCAGCTGAACCAGAATCTGCATTTTAACATGGTGATTCATAAACACAGGAAAGTTGGAGAATCACAGGTACAGTTGGATGAAATAAAACAATGGATGTTTGTATCTCAGTAAATTGAGATTCCTCAATGAATTGATTACATTAGACAAGATCTGTTTCTGTTGCTTGGGATCAAAAACCTTAAGCTGAAAAAGAAATCGTCACTTGTTACTATGAATAACGTGCCTCCCAGGATCAGGCCTTCTCAAGGTAATAAGGGGAAGAAGTTGGTCTTAGAGAATATTGAAGCTCTCTTTGAGCCTTTCTTTTTTTTTTTTAGTTTTATTTTATTATATTATGTTAGTCACCATACAATACATCATTAGTTTTTGATGTAGTGTTCCATGATTCATTGTTTTCGTATAACACCCAGTGCTCCATGCAGTACATGCCCTCCTTAATACCCATCACCGGGCTAAGCCATCCCCCCACCCCCTCCCCTCTAAAACCCTCAGTTTGTTTCTCAGAGTCCATAGTCTCTCATGGTTCATCTCTCCCTCCGATTTCTCCCCTTTCATTTTTCCCTTCCTTCTCCTAATGTCCTCCATGCTATTCCTTATGTTCCACAAATAAGTGAAACCATATGATAATTGACTTTCTCTGCCTGACTTATTTCACTTAGCATAATCTCCTCCAGTCCTATCCATGTTGATGTAAAAGTTGGGTATTCATCCTTTCTGATGGCTGAGTAATATTCCATTGTATATACGGACCACATCTTCTTTATCCATTCATCTGTTGAAGGGCATCTAGGCTCTTTCCACAGTTCGGCTATTGCGGACATTGCTGCTATGAACATTGGGGTTCATATGGCCCTTCTTTTCACTACATCTGAGCCTTTCTAATGCCCAGTGCTTTCATCCTATTGCTCCCCAGGTCAGAGCACATTCCAGACCCCACCCACCGAGGGTCACCACAGGGCCACAAGGATGTAATTGCACAACTCTGGAGTGCCATGGTCTGAATCAACATGGCAGCCCTCTTCACCCTCCTGGAAGCCTGATCTCCCTAACACTGACCTTTGTAAAAACCAAAGAGTAAAATCTATATCAGAATTAGACCACAAAATTGCATTTCTCAGCTCAGATTTCTCTCCCATACGGAGCTGCCAACACCCCAAACTCCCTTTGCAGCACCCCCCCAGGGTATCTCACGCATGTGCATGAAGTCTCTTCAGTCACCCTTTGGAGTCCACTATGTTGCTTTTCTCTACTCTGGTTCCGTGCGGTGCTCCCTGTAGACACAGAGCACAGCAGTGTGCTCAGTGGAGCTGCACTGGAGGGCTTTAATGTTTTTTAATTGATGCATAATTAATATGCAATGTTATGTTAGTTTTGACTGAAGGTACCTCTCCCTGTAACCTGGGCACAGGCCTGCAGGGGAAAGGCCAGAGGACAATCCTAATTGTAGATCCCAGGGTGTTCCCCAATCACTCCCATTCATCTCAAAGGATGCATTGTTTTCTTAAAATATATATTTGGGGGCAGATTCATCATTGTTATTCAGCAACCAACCACATTACCTGACACAGGATAGATGCTCAACCAATGCTTATTGAATGAATAAATAGAAAACGGAATTTGTTAAATAAATAACTTCCCACTTTCAGCAAATCTCAGCCACTCTTAGCCTTGGTTTCTATATCGGTATAATGGAGATTAGAGTATCTAACTGAGACAGTTGTCAGGAAGCTAACCCCTGTCTATAAAAATGCCTAGCACAGGACTTTGAACCAAGTAGACTTTCAAAAATATTTGTTTCCTTATTACTTATGTAATGTTGGTGAAGTGGTATCAGTTGCAAATCTTACGTAGTGTTCATTAAATGCCAAGTAAGACCTAAAGAAGCACTTTTCTCTTACTTTGTCTGATAAGCACTTTTCTCTTCTTGGTCTGCTTGATGCAACAGAATGTCACTTCCTCTCTGATGCCTTCTCCAGCCATAGCACCTTTCTTTGGTACCATTGGCCCTGCCTTCTCTGTGTTACCTTGGCACTTTATGAGGACCTCTACTAAAGCACTTAACCCCATTCTCTATACCCAGTCCTTTATGATCATGACCTTCTGAGGGCAGAGCCTTGTCCTTTGCACCTTTGCAGGTGCCACACTTGAATGAATGGTTGAATAAATGAATGAATAAACAAATGGTCTCAGTTCTCTTCTCTGCTCTCCACTAGCTTTTTATGTTGAAAAACATACATATTCATTTTGAACATGTGCTCTGAAATCTGACAGTCCTGAACTTGAACCCAAGTTGGGCAAATTTCTTAACTGCTCCATACCTCCACTTCTTCATTTATAATGTTAGGGTTAATAACACCCAACTCTCAAAAAGGTTCAGGGAATTCGGTTATATTGTATATGTTAAGTGGTTAAAACAGTGTTGATCATTTATTAAATGCTCCATCAATTGAAACTATTATTCATACCTGGTGTACTAATGTGCATTTAGATGTGAATGGTAAATGAATTCTCAATTTGCTTTCATCCCTAGAGCATTTATAAAGTTCACCTCAAGTATCCTAAATTAAATATATTTGCCCAATCTTTACAAATAAATCAGGAATAGTGAAAATATAGGTAGTTAGATTATTTTGGAACTCAGAAACCTTGGGGAAACATGATCCATGAATGTCATTAACATTTCTTTAGGCTGGGGGGCGCCTGGGTGGCTCAGATGGTTAAGCATCTGCCTTCGGCTCAGGTCATGACCTCAGGGTCCTAGGATCGAGTCCCTGCTTCTCCCTCTGCCTGCCGCTTCCCCTGCTTGTACTCTCCCTCTCTCTCTCTCTGGCAAAAAATAAATAAAATCTTTAAAAAAAAAAAAAACATTTCTTTAGGCTGGCAATAGCATTAATATACCCATCAACAAACATTTTCAAAGCCTCTATCACACCATTTAGGGGGAGCTGAGAGGAGGTGAACGATGTATACAAAGAGGCAAGCAGTGTGATGTTCAACTTCAAGGTGGCTGGGAATATAAAATCAGTGCCAATAGAGTCAATTCACATTTCAAGAACACACAGCCACCGCCTCCTCTAGGTTCCCATAGCAAGAGTACATACGTCAATTATAATGCATGTTTAAAAATAATTTTTAAATCATATTAACCAACATTTATCTAGCACTTAGCATATACCAAGCACTGTTCTGAGCAATTCTTTTAACTCTTTAACCTTCTCATCAACCCTCAGAGGTAGGTATTATTATTATATTTCATTTCATAGGTAGAAAAACAGTGGGACAGAGAGGTCAAGTCACTTCCCAAGATCTCAGCTAATAAATGACACAGCCGGGATACATGCTCTCAGCCCTGGGTCATCCTGCCTCCACCTAGCAGCTACCACTTCTGATCAACACTAATAGTGGTGATGATGAAGATGAAAATGACAGATGACAAATTCTTCATAGGCAGACAAGTCTTACAGACAAATTTCAGATATCTTCAGCATGAAATGATAACTATGCCTCCATCCTATACATCATTAAAATTAAAATTATGGTACTCAGTGAAAATCATAAAATGTTCATGTATGCTGAAAATTAAAATAGCTTTTCTCTAGAAATGATAATTGCAAAATTCTGGAGGAGTTCATTCTAGCTGAACCTTTTGCAATGTTTTTTCTACCACACTGCTTGTCTGTTTTGGTGCTTCCCAGCTCTGACGGTAGGGTCCAGGCCCACCACTGCTATTTCCCCAGTGCCCAATTGAGGGCCTCGCATGTTCCTTCTCTAGAAGAGTTGACTGAATGAATGTTTAACTATGTTTCAGGCTCTAACTGGGTTGCTAGGTAAAATGCAGGGTGCCTCGTTAAACTTGAATTTCAGATAAACAACTAATCATTGTTTAATGTAAGTATGTCCCATATAATATTTAACTGACATGCTGTATTTTTGTTAGCTCAATCTGTAACTCTACCCTCTAGATATAAGAGGAATTCAGGCAAGGGAGAGTGAGCATGGCTTGGAGCCGAGGAAGCGGCTGTCACGGAAGAGACAGAAGTTGAGCTGTTGCTGGAAGGAAGCATAAAGTACACTGTTAATGGTAACCCCTGGAGTTGTGCAACCCAGTGACCCTGAGAGATGGAAGGCATTTCTGGTTAAAGGCTGAGAGACTGAAATGAGCATGGCAGGATGGTGGACAGTGAGGAGAACAGCTGCTCGGAACACATACACTCCAACATTTCCAAACAACTTCCATTCCCCCACTGCCCATATTCCTCCATGCTCCCCCCACCATCAAGCCTTTGCCTGTGCAGTCACTCTGCCTGGAATTCTGTCCCCTTCTCTCTGCCTGGCCACCTCCTTGTGCACTAAAAATTCTGTTGTGTCAGCTGACTCATCTCTGCCCCAAATCCTTGTGTCCCTTTTAACAAACCACTCAATGCTTGCATGATTTTCCTGTAATCTTCCAGCATGCCTCCACCAATAGTTAAAGGAAATAGAGGGAGAATCATGTGATGACTACATGTGGCCATCATTTGGGTCCAGCCTGCCCATGTGAAGTCCCCTGAGCCTGATATAACCCTGCTCTCCAGACATGAAGCTGACAGCAATGGGCTTCAATACCATCTTGAAAATCCTTCTTCAAAAATGTGCCATGCAAGGGTTTAATAAGCCCAAGATCTAATTTACTCAGTTAAACACTGTCCAGAACCATTCTGACTGGGCCATTTTTAAATTCATGACCGCTCCACCAAAGCCTTTAGTGCTGCCTGACAATCATGTCTCACAACCTGGTCCATGCTCTCCCACTCTCCTAGACAGCTACCTCTCCTCTCTTCTCTCCCCACACTGGCATCTCCCCATCCTCAATTGTATGTGAGAACCCAGCTTCTCGCTGCACTGAGAGAATGAAAGCTGTCAGAAGAGACTTCCTGAGTAACCTCCTGCAGCCCCTGCCACCTGCCCTGCTGTTGCAGAAGTGAGCTGCCCCTGCTCCTGGCCACTTGCTCACAGGATCCCATGTCCTCTCCCCTGCTCAGCATGGCTCTGGCAGCTGTCACTCTCCTGTGCTATCGTCATCGTTTTCCCTCTCTACTGGATCATTCCCATGAGCATACACACATGCTGCTTTTCTTCCACTTGGAAATATCCTTCCTTGACCCCACTTCCCCCACCAGCTGTAGCCTCATTTCTCTGTCATGTGCACCGCCCCTCCCTGCCCCAACCACATCTCCCTCTTCCACCCAGCAAGTTACCATCATCTCCTGCCTGGACAATTGCAATAGTCTCCTAATTGATCTCCCTTCTGCTCTTGCCCCTCTACTATCAGATCTCCATATTGCAGCCAGATGGCTCTGCTTAAATGTAAATCTTGCATGGGACAAGACTCTACTTCATGCAGCCCACAAGTACCCTCACAACCTCACCCATCACTGCTCTCTTTCCAGAGCTCTAGCCACCTGGCCTTTCTACAGTCCCCGCAAACAGCCCTCACACACATCTTCCATGGAAGCCATTGCTCTAGTTGCTCCCTCTGCCTAGAATGCTGCCCCCACTCTCAGCCACCCAGATAGCCACATGACTCACTCCTTCAATTCATCAGTTTTTGTTCAAATGTCACCTTAACAGAGAAGCCCAGACTACCCTATTTAAAATAGTCCACATTCACACACATACAAAAACATACATTCTATCGTCTTACTCTTCTCTTTTTTCCATAATACCCAATATATTATATATTTTTATTTATTTATTCATCGTCTGCTCATTCTGACTAGAATGTAAGCTCTATGAGATCAGGTCCTTTGCCCATTTGGTTTACAGTTGTTTGATTTACAGAGCCTGGAACACTGTTTAAACCATAGAACTACTCAAGAAATATTTATTGATTGAATAAATAAATTGATATCCTGTGTGTGATGGTAGTGGCAGCCAACGACAACCTAAAACCTTACGTGCCTGACAGCTCCCCAGATCAGATGGGATAGCCCTCAACAGCCTTAGAGAGGGTTTAGAACATCTCCACTCTTACTTTCAGGTCTCAGCTTATATGTCATTTCTTTTCTGACATTTCTTTTCATTTCTCCTCTCAATAAGATGAAGTACCTGGGCTATCTGTTCCCATAGCATCCTATATTTCTCATTTCAAGATACTTGTCACATCATATTGTACTTTTGTCTTCCTTATAAGATTATATTTTCTGAAGATGCACATGGAATTCTCCAATAAAAACCTGTTGAATGAATAGATGAATGAAGTTGAGTGAACAGTGTGTGACCACAAAGTTGTAGCTAAGAGAACTGAGCTTAAAATCAAGGAAGCAGAAGAATTGAAAGGAGCAGGGATGGATTGATAAGCTTGAAGTGTTTCATAATAAGAAATGAGAAAGGGAAGGAGGGAGAGAGGAGGGAAAGAGGGAGGGAAAGAGACAGGAAAGAGGGAGGGAGGAAAGAAATCTGTTTAGTGTCCCTGCCAAGAGTCAGCAAACTAACTTTGGCCTAGCAGTGTCTGCACATACAAACTAGCTGGCATCATCAGGTCAAATGACCTTCTCCAAGTAGCCTACAGCATCTATATATCTAACTTACCAAATTCACTTTTCCACGTGCCATTCTGATGAGATGTTCCTATGAGAATTCACTTTCTCTCAGCAGGGTACCCCAAAAAGGAATGGGATTGACTGAAGACAGAGGGAATGTGGAAGGGTGTGGAGGTGCACAGCAAGACTCTTGCACATTCTGTAGTTCTGCAGGCCACCTGCAATCTCCTCTTGTACTCATTCACTGCCAGTCTAACCTCATTTCTCTCCTGTGATCAATACCCCCAAACTGGGGAAAATGCAGCCTGTCTCATCTCACTAAAGCCTTCCCACCAACAACATCTGGCACAGGCCTACCCTCTCTGGAGACCTTCCAGACTAATCCAGCCATACACATCTCTCCTTTCTCTGACCCTGTCAGCATTTATTTTGAAATATGTTCTATGAATAATTTCTTAGTACATCCTATTGGTATGAATATAGTTAGTGTTAGATAAACAACAGCAATTAGTATCAACATCACATAATTAAAATTAATATGGCTTTTCTCCCCAACTAAACAGTAGGCTCATCAATGGTCGTATCATATATTTTCCTTCTTTTGAACCCTCAGAGAACTTACTCCAGGGCTGAACAAAACTAAGTACCCAGAAAATACTTCTTTAAACCTGTCTTGTTTAAAGTTATTATAAAATAAAACCAAGGAGTCACAGAAATGGTTTCCCTGTTGTAAGTAAAAGGATGCTATCTCAAAGATGTCTTTAAGATGCTGTCTGTTGCCCTGGCCCTATCTGAGGAGTGCATGGTTTATTCCAGGAGAGAAGGAAGGTACGTTTCTGCTGAGTTAAGGGTTATCATGTTCCCTGCATCCAGGCGCCAGATTGATGGGATATGCCTCTATGATTTATAATACACTAATCTCACTGGAGAGTGAAGCACAATTAATCTTAGAATCTTGCAGCTTGCACTTAACAACTTTAGAACCTTTCCTGTGTACTTGGACTGCATAGCAAACGTCTGCGCCTCCCCCACATGCTAGGACAACTGGGCATTGAGAACACAAAAACACTCTTCTCTGTAAGGCAATGGAATGCTATGGCAAATGTTTTCCTTAGACTTTCCATGATTTTTCCAAACAAAAGAGTTTATATGATGGTGGCCTTTTAAATTAGAGTTACAATGTTCAACTATAATAATATCATTAAGCATATATAAAATCAAAACTACAAAAACACCTGATGTGTCAGCAATGTAACTATTCAACTTCCTTTTCCTTTTGTTTTATGTCCCTTCCAAATGTCAGCAAACTGACTTTGGTCCTACCAGTATCCACACACACAACCTAGCTGGCAAAATCTTGTCAACTGATCTTCTCTGTGTAGCCTATAGCACCTGCCTATCCAGCTGTATTGTATTATTCACTTTTCCATCTGCCATTTTGATGAGCTTTTCCCACAAGAATTCTCTTCTTCTAGGAGTGGGGCTGCTAAGATCCAAGAAACAAGGGATTCCCAAGGAACTAAAGCAGGTATTACAAAGGTCTGTGCACTGAGTATCACTTTACTCATGGGAGAGTCCCTCGTGTCATACCCAAAGTATATTTACCTTTATTTTATATACCTTGTATAGTTCTAACAACATATATATGTATAATATATATGTTATAATATATACTTATTTATATTTATAATATTTATATATTATGTTTATATAAATATATATACTTTCTATAATTACAGCCACTTTTGTTGTCTGAATTCTGAGCCTTCATCAAATTCAAAGAAGGGTATGATAGGCAGACACAGTAACAGCTATAAGAAAAGGCACCTCAAGAAATCTACTCACCAAAAAAAAGGGGGGGGAACTATATATGACCAAAAAAAACAAAAAACAAAAAACCCAAACATACATTTTGGAGCCTCTTTTTATGGAAATGAACACCTCCTTCAATGAAATAGCCATGTTTTAGTACAATATAGTCATAATTACCCTTAGTATCCAATTATCCACGCAGAGTAGTTTTTGTAAGCTCCAAGAAAGCAAAAAATATGTTAGTGCTTAGAAAGACTTCCTTCCAAAATGGTTCAAATGGAAAAGTTTAGTGTCTGAAGTTTTAACTCAGATTTAGCAAAGAATGTATTCCTTAACATTCTGGATAGCAAAGGTTATGCAGGTTGTTCAAATCTATAATTTCATATATTACTAAGTTGGGGGAGTTGAAGGGAAGGTCTTCCAAAGACTTTCAAATATCAGTTCTTCAACATTTCATGACAAGAAGAGCCCATGATGATAGATTATTGTAGGGACTTCCGTGGTAACATGGCTGCATGTATCAGCTTATTTGTCCATCCTCTCCATAAAATCATGTGAAAGGAGCAAAGAGAATGGAAAAAAATATCCACAAACTCCATTTTCAGTGAAACTAGAAGGCAAATATAATCTGCAGACTCCAAAATATGCTTTAAGGGTTGACAAAAGTAACTGAAATCAGACAGAAACCACATGGGAAGAAAGAGAAAAGAAAAAAACTGAGTTGTGAGAAAACTTAATGATGGCAAATCTCAAAAGTGCCAGCAGAGAGATAAAACTCCTGAAGGCAAGAATTCACCATAAACTGTATAAGCTACAGAACCCTATTTGCAGCAAAGCACAGGAACCGAGGAAAGCAGAAACCACAGACAGAGTCCCCTTGGAATTTAGAATCTTAGAATCTTGTGGATGTACCTCCACACAAAGAATAACAGTCAAATCGTATTTCCAGAAATCAGTCTTTCTTTGAGAATAACAAAGAAAGAGAATGTTTTGAGTTGTAATACATTGCATCAGAAACCTTGTGTAATAACTGGACTGAAAAACTCAACACATTTAATGATAAGTGATTTTTTAAAAATAAACTGGAATAGCATCTATACCAAGTTACTGTAAGGTAAAAATTTAAAAAGAGTAGCAAAATGTGCCAAAAGATGAACTACATTCATCAAAAAAAAAAAAAAAACTGCCATGAAACAAAAGAAAAAGTACATAAATATTTCACCGTGATTTTTAAAAAATTAATAAACCAACCATCCCTCTAAAAGAATACCACAGGGCGCCTGGGTGGCTCAGTTGGTTAAGCGACTGCCTTCGGCTCAGGTCATGATCCTGGAGTCCCTGGATCGAGTCCCGCATCAGGCTCCCTGCTCGGCGGGGAGTCTGCTTTGCCCTCTGGCCTTATCCCCTCTCATGTGTTCTCTCTCATTCTCTCTCTCTCAAATAAATAAATAAAATCTTTAAAAAAAAAAGAATACCACAAAATAGAAATGCCAGCATTCAGGGAACTTGTAACAAGAAAATAAGAGGAAAGGAACTGTGAGCTTGCAGAATCCTAGAAAGTAACTGACAAAAAGTAAAAAAAAAAAAGCCACTGGAGAAATGAAGATAAAATTGGAATGTTTATAAAACAGACTATACATTGTAGAAAAGATGTTGAAGGATATAAAGGACAGATGCAAAAAAGCAAGCAGGGTTAAATGAAACACAGATAGAATTAAAGGGGATTAGAGAGAAAATTAGAGATACAGCCACAACAGGCAAAAGCAATCCAACATACACATAATTATTTAGAGTCCATAAGGAAGAAAATAGAAACTGTGAAACTGAATATATTAAACAAAACTTGGGATGCCTGGGTGGCTCAGTCAGTTAAGTGTCTGCCTTCAGCTCAGGTCATGATCCCAGGGCCCGGGGACTGACCCCACATCGGGCTCCCTCCTCGGAGGGAAGCCTGCTTCTCCCTCTCTCCCACTCCCCCCTGCTTGTGTTCCCTCTCTTGCTGTCTCTCTCTGTCAAAAAATAAATAAAATCTTTAAAAAAAACAAAACAAAACTATGAGATATCCTGTAAGGTTGGAGAGAATGAAATAGAAAGAGAAAGAGGGGAGAGGAAGGCCGAAAGAACACAGGGAATAAGTAGGGAAGGGAGGATTAAGGAAGGGAAAGAATCTTTTGGGCATCCAGGCAAAGAGATTAGACATTAAATAGGAGGAAATTCAGAAATGCCTCAGATTTCTCCAAAGCAACATTCAAAAGATGATATAGTTAACATCTACAAGACAGCCAAAGAAAGACTTGTGAACCGAGGATTCTATATCCAGCAAAGAATGTCCTTGCAAAAGCAAACAAAGCTACTAACAATTTTGAAGTTTTAAACTTACATAATATTGTCCCATGAACTCTTCTTGAGGAATCTTCAAGAGATCAAATATCACCCAACCAAGAGATAACAGAGGAGACAAACTATAGCAAAAAGACAGATGATGTGCATTATATACCACAACCACAAAATCAAGATTAAAGAAATCTGGGGATTGAGGTGACAGAATGTAAATGTTGTATGTCCTAAATACATAATGATACAACTAATAAAAAAAAAATGGAAAAGGGGAGGGGTAGAAAAGATGAAAAGTAGAGTAGTTTTGCAGATCATTGCATTTGTAAGAGTGGAAGCCAAAAAAAATATGATTCAAAGCTGACACACGAAGCAAGGAGTACCTGTAAACATTTTTAACATGACGATGGTAAACACTAAGATCATGAAAATTGAGTGATGTAACAGAACAGAGAAGGTAGGAAAATTAAGCATATTAATTTTGTCATTATTGATACAAAGGAACTAATCAGTACTGTCTCGAGAAATAAAGCACTAACAAATATAGTTATAATTATAAAGGGAGCTATGAGAACAAAAATACAAATCCTCCTGAAACTGCAATTATTTTAAGAGGCAAAGAGAACTCATTATGTAAAAACTTGCTAATAAACAGTTAAATAAAAACATAACATAAAATAATAGACCACACTAAGATCAAATCGCTGTCATATTAAACATGTAAAAAATGGAGCTTTGCGCAGTGGCAGTATCGTAGCCAATGAGGTTTATCCGAGGCGCAATTATTGCTAATTGAAAACTTAAACATGTAAAAAATGGGATTAACTTATTTATTTAAAATATATTTCGGATATGATCACAAAGCAAAGCTAAACCCTAAGTTATATAAAACAATAAACAAAGTGGTTCAGAAAAATTTTAAAGAAAAGGATGGGCAAAGGTATAACAGGAAAATGCAAACAACAAAAAAGCAGAGGACATAACCTAAATATCACACAAGATTAAGTTCAGAGGATAAGGCATTAAACAATACAAAGAAAGACACTGTTTACAAGGCTAATGGGTACAACTTGCAATGAATATATTAACACTTATGAATACTTATGCAACAAGGAACATAGAAGCAACAAAAAATAGTAATTATAGCACTTACAAGGAGAAATAGCTTTAAAAAAACAGATCGGTGGTAGGAAGATTCTAATTCCTCTCAATCTATAACAGGTCCAGTAAATAAGAATATTAAATCAGTAGGTAGATGACCTAAATAATATAAATATGCAGCAGACCTGAATAATATATATTGGGCACTATACCCTGAAATGCTCTTAGAATACACATGAAAACCAGTCATAATTTAAGTCACAAAAAAAACTGAGCTAGATTCAAACACATAGAAATGAACAGACAATACTCCCTAATCACAGTATGATACAACTATAAAGCAAGAATATTAGAAAAGAATAAATTTTAAAAAAAATTTTTAATTCTTAATTGCTAGTTCAAAGAAGGGATGAAACAATTTTCAGAATTTCTAGAAAACAAAATATGTAAAATCTTTACACATCAGGACCCATGGGATAAAATTAATTTAATCAATTAATTTGGAGCAATTCAAATATTTAAATTATTCTACAAATAGAATATAAAAATCAAAATAAATGAATTAAGCATCTCACTTAAATAATTTTAAAATAAGAAAAACAAAATAAGGATGCGCTGGTGGCTCAGTCAGTTAAGCATCTGCCTTCGGCTCAAGTCATGATCCCAGGGTCCTGGGATGGAGCCCCGGTCAGGCTCCCTGCTCTCAGGGACCCTGCTTCTCCTTCTCCTCCTCATTTGTGCTCGCTCTCACTCTCTCTCTCAAATAAATAAATAAAATCTTAAAAAAAAAAAACAAAATAAATGTAAAGAAAGCAAAAAAATGAGGTGATTAAAGATAAAAAGCTGAAATTGACTTTGAAAAGAAGAAAACAGACCAAAAGATGAATTCGAAAGTCAGTTCCTGTGACCCCACCTCACATCACATACAAAAACTAATGTGAAATATATCAAAGACCTAAATGTAAGAACTAAGACTATTATAGTCTTAGAAGAAAACAAAGGCATACATCTTTGTGACCTGGATTGAACAGAGGTTTCTTAGAGAAGAATAAAAGCAAGGCAACAAAGAAAAGATAGCTTAAGTTGGACATCATCAAAATTTAAAACCTTTGTGCTTCAAAGAATGCTACCAATAAAGTGAAAAGATAACCCACAGAGGGGGAGGAAAAGTTTGCAAACCATATATCTGATAAGGGACTCGTACCTATACACACATATGTGCATATATACCATAAAATTCAACAACAAAAAGACCAAAAAAATTTTTAAATAGGCAAAGAATATCAAAAGATATTTCCCGAAAGGAGATATGCTAGCAGCCAACAAACACAAGCAAATATGCTCAACATCATTAGCCATGAGGGAAATTCAAATCTAAACCACAAGATACTACTTGATACCCCCTAAGATAGCTAAAATCAAAAAGATAAATAATAAATGTTGATAAGGATGTGGAGAAAACAGAAACCTCACACTGAGAGACGGTAAAATGGTTCAATTGCTTTGGAAAACAGTCTGGCTATTCCCCAAAAGGTTAAACATAGAGTTACCATATGACCCAGCAACTCTACTCCTAGGTAAACACATGTTAAGACATATGTTCATACAAAAATGTTTGTAACAGCTTTAGATGTAATAGTCAAAAACTGGAAACAACAAATGTCCATCAAGTGATGAATGGATAAATAAAATGTGGTGTATCCATGCACTGAAATCGTATTGGGCAATTCAAAGAACTTAAATACTAAATACTGATATATATCGATACATGGATGAACCTTGACAACATTATGTTAAGTGAAAAAAGCCAGTTACAAAAGACCACTTATTGTATGGCTCCATTTATATGAAATGTCCGAATAGGCAAATCCATAGAGACAGAAAGTAGATTAGTGGTTGCTGGGGGATGAGGAGGTTGGGGGGAAATGGGAAGTTACAGCTAGTGGGTATGGGTTTCTTTTTGAGGAAGATGTTCTAAAATCAAGTGTGGTAATGGTTGTACAAACCTGTGAATATCTAAAAACCATTGAATTGTACACTTTGAGTGAATTATAGGGGATGTGAATTATATCTCAAAAAAGCTATTACTAAAAATAACAATAATATGGAGCTTGAAAGTGGGGATATGGTAGAAGAATTATTCAACTAAATGGGACCACTCCAGATGTTTTGTGAATTGTTTCAAGTCATCAAAATGTTATGAAAATAGTGGAATTGCTAACATTAGCTTGCAGATAAGCAAGACAGAGGTTTAGCAAAGGAATATGGTAAGTGGGGGCGCCAGGGGGAGGGAAAAACCTACTTTTAGCCTGATGCTGAATATGTGATTTTTTTTTTTAAATCTTACATTCTCAATTACATGACTCAAACTAATACTAAAATAATTTTGGTACCTGTCACAGTAGGTGGCCCATCACATGAGCTTAGATTTAACATGGGCTAGAGATAATCCTCAAAGGGGAGAGGAACTATAATTTTCACTGAACAGCAAAGTTAAAATCCTATGAGGATAAAAATGGCGGTGTTTATTGACCACTCAGGAGGACTGGGTGAGCCCACACCATAGATTCTTTTCAACAAATGACCTCCTTCCATGGAAAAGTTTTGTAAATGAGAAAGAGGAAAGAGAGGACAAGTGTGGAGAAAACCATCTGGCCAAAGAAGTGGGTGAAGATGCATTACCTCTCCCCACAAGGCAGCAGCATAATGGTGACTTTCCTGTCTCTGACCTCCTCTCTGTGGCCCACCCAATCCCAATCCCTCTTCAATACTCCCTTCTACCTGCTACTTCTGGATGTTCATCTACTGGCCAGAATATCGATGCCTAGAAAAAACTAAAATGCCTCCTCCCTACAACATTTGTATTTTCCCAGGTGTCTTTGAGAGCCAGAGAAATGAATTCCCAGCCTGTGTTTCACACCTCTTGGCCAGCAGGCAGGAGAGGATTTCTGAGCCTATGTCTCTTGCCCCTCAGATCTCACTCAGAGGCACCTGCCTCCTTCCTTGTCCCCTGGCTAAGCTCAGGAAACTCACAGATTGTTTGGCCAAGTTAGATGATGCTATTTCCATAGCTGTCATCTGTTCACCTGGAAACTTCCTAAGGAGAGGGAGCACATCTTTCATCTCTATATTCCTAGCGCTGAACACACATTGGGTCTTAACAATCGCCTTATAAAGGCATGTGTTATGGACTGAAAGTTCATGTCCGCCCAAAATTCGTATGTTGAAATCTAATCTCCCATGTGATGGTATTCAGAAGTGGGGCCTTTGGAAGGTAATTAGGTTTAAATGAGGTCATGAAGGTGTAGTACCCACAATGGGATTAATATCTTTATAAGAAGAAGAGGGTGACCTGGGTGGCTCTGTCAGTCAGGCGTCCAACACTTGATCTCAGCTCAGGTCTTGATCTCAGGGTCATGAGTTCAAGCCCCGTGTTGGGCTCCACTCTGGCTGTGGAGCCTACTTAAAATTAATTAATTAATTAATTAATTAATTAAAAGGAGAAGAGAGACTTGAACTTGCTCTCTCCACCATGCAGGGACTCAGCAAGCCAGAAATAGGGCTTTCACCAGGAACAAAATCTATTGGCACCTTGATCTTGGATTTACCAGACTCCTGAGAAATAAGTGTTGTTTAAGCCACCCAATCAATGGTACTTTGTTATAGCAGCCCAAACTGACAGTCTGTATTCATTAATTCATGCAAGCTTTGGATCATTTGGGAATTTTTGTTTTTCACGCTCAAGAGACATCTTACCTGAACCCAGTGAAGTGGTAAGAAAAGTACAGAGATGGGGCGCCTGGGTGGCTCAGTCGTTAAGCGTCTGCCTTCGGCTCAGGTCATGATCCCAGGGTCCTGGGATCGAGCCCCGCATCGGGCTCCCTGCTCCGCGGGAAGCCAGCTTCTCCCTCTCCCACTCCCCCTGCTTGTGTTCCCTCCCTCGCTGTCTCTCTCTCTGTCAAATAAATAAATAAAATCTTTAAAAAAACAAAAAGAAAAGAAAAGTACAGAGCTTGTATTCAGAAAGTGTGCCCCAGGCCACTCATCCTGATAAGATGGAGAGAGGTCTGGAACTCAGTGCTCCTGATGTGCCTCGAAGAGCCTTTTCCCATGCCACTATCCTGCTCATCTGGATGACAAGTGTCAAATGAAATGTAGGAACAGGACTCACTACAGCAGGTTACAGGATATCCCTCCATGATACCCAAAATAGCCAAGGTATCCCTTCATGAGCCAAATGCCTATGTAGAGAGCCAATGATCACCCTTTGCTAGGAACTCTTCATTATACAAATCACATCCTTCCCTGAGCCTCAGTTTCCCCATCTGGGTATAAGATCAGGGAATCTCAGAGATCTCTGTCTGCTCTAAATTTTCCCAATTTAAAGACTGACTACAGAAGAGTAATCAACATTATTGCCTTTTTACTGACCCTTATAGATAAGCCCAAGTGTTTGGACTGAGTGGTTGCCTGGGTGAGAAATTGAAAGAGAGCCTCCTAAACAAAGAGAACAGAGAAATGACGCTGAGTTATCACCGCCCAGTGCCACTCCATTTTTGTCTCAAATGCAAAAAATAAAAATAAAAAAAGTAAATGTCACTGAGTTAGCACTGGCCAGTGCAATTCCATTTTTGTTTCAAATGCAAAAAAATAAAAAAAAATTTAAAGTTACAGTCAGTTAACTATGAAGCTATTGGCCCCTGACTGTCCATTTATCCATTCCTGGGTGGCATGCCACAGAAGAGCTTATGCCAGCAATCGGAGCAGGGTCAGGCCAACTGATTAATTCTGAATAGGTGGTTCTTTGAATACACATATCTGTCAAAACTGAGAAGCTGTCTTGTGATCAGAGAAAGAGGAAAAGGCCTTGAAAGACCCTCAGAATCAGGAATTCCTCCATGGGTTCCCGAGGAAATTAGCCACCAATACTGAGCCATGTCACAGCTCCCTTCTTGCCCCCACCGCCACCTTGGATATCAAAATACAATTAAGGGTGCTCCAAGCACTGGAAACTCAGAATCTCCAAATTTCCTGAGCTTATGGGGACAGATGGAGCCACATGAATAATAATGCCTCAAACTTCACTGGCTCCTGCCACGCCCAGCCTTCTCATGAAGGAACTCCAACCCCCTGCAAAGTTACCCTTGACCAAGTCTGGTTCTTCCAGGGGCTGTATCACGTGTGGTCCTCAACAGCAGAGGCAGTTGACTAGGGGCACACACCACCCCTGCCCCACCCACATCCACCAGGCACCTACCTGCCCGCCATAATCGTTGGGCATCTGCCAGCTAATTCAACACAAGCAGGAGTGCCAGGCATTGCACATCCTTTGGTATGACTGAAAGAGACCATAATGCACAGGGATTGCTCCATGCTTCCAGAAACCAAGAGTCCAGCTCATCATGCCTGGCTCCTTTTTCCCCTCAAATAAATTTGTTCAAGAATCTCTAAAGGCATCATGCAAATGGGCTTTGGGCAGCCCTGTTCAATTCATGTTCTAGGCATGCATAATTTCTCACTTAGATTCTGGCTTTAAAACTCCCCAGCTGACCCCCTACTCAGAATTCTCTGAATTCTGATATGGTTCCCCATATCTTGAGGTTAAATTGCAACTCCCTGATGTGTCACACAGCGCCCCACTATATGCATGGAAGTATCCTCAGTACTAGAGGTTCACAGAAAGTGAAAAGTGTTCTCTGGGAGGCAGTGCAGTATGCTGGTGAGTACCCAGCTCCACCTCCTAACAGCTGGTTGGCTCCCCAAGTCTTTTGTTTATTAGGAGGTCCTCTTAAGCTACATGGCCCTGCTTCCTGTTGACTCCTGCAGGCCCTGGGGCCACTCTTGATCAACTCAGTTGCTCACCCACCAGCTTCTAAAACAAGGAGAACACTACATCAAAAACTAATGATGTGCTATATGCTGGCTAACTGAAAATGAATAAATAAATACATACATACATACATACAAATAAAACAAGGAGCAACCTCCAAAGCCCCAGAAATCTGCTACCAGAGACCTCCAACTTGGGTTGAGACCAAGGTTCACTTTATCTGTTCATCATGGTGGCCAATCACATCATGGTGGCCACTCATGATGGAAGGCTAAACAAGTAGTATCCCCAATGGATGGATCCCAACTAGATATTCTTCTTGAGCTCACCTAGCGTGTGATTTTATGTATATAATGCGCAGTCAGCCCTCCTCCAGCATCAGGTCTGTCCAGTCAGGGTTTTAGGAATTTATTGCCTCTTTTCCGTATCTTACCCACTGGAAAATGGCAGGAGGGAGGCAACAGGACAGCGGCATGCAGGCATCATGGATGGGATACTACACAGGACTCTCCTGAGGCTTGTGGGACTTCAGACGTGTGTTCCTGGTGCTGACTGTCACATCCATTTATGTAGTCACTCATACCTCTCTGAACCTCACTTTCTTCACCAGTAAAATAATGTAAAAATATAAACCACATCTGCCTATTGTGAGGATAACATAAGATAATATTAAGTCGACTAGGAGTCAGATTATGGGAAGTCTCATATTCTGTACCTGTACTGACAACAGAAATATGAAAATCAAGCCACATGTTAATTTTAGATTGTGTAATAGCCACATTAAAAATGTTTAAGTAAGGGGCGCCTGGGTGGCTCAGTCGTTAAGCGTCTGCCTTCGGCTCAGGTCATGATCCCAGGGTCCTGGGATCGAGCCCCACATCGGGCTCCCTGCTCGGTGGGAAGCCTGCTTCTCCCTCTCCCACTCCCCCTGCTTGGGTTCCCTCTCTCACTGTGTCTCTCTCTGTCAAATAAATAAAATCTTTAAAAAAAAAATGTTTAAGTAAAAGTTATTAATTTTAATAATGCTTTAACCCTATGTATCCAAAATATTATTTCAACATGTAATTAATTAAAAACCTAATGAGGCATTTTATATTCTCTTTTTTTCCTTTTGTACTAGGTCTTTGAAATTCTGTATGTATTGTACACTTACCACACATCTCAATTCAGAGTGAACACATTTCAGGTGCTCAATAGCTACATGCAGCCAGCAGGTACCATATTGGACAGCACAGCCCTAGACTAAAGTTGGACTTCATTCTAGGGACAACAGAGAGTTGTGATGAATTTTTGCCAGAAAAGCGAAATACACCAAAAAAAAAAAAAAAAAGCAGTTTAGGGAGCTTTAATATAGCCTTGGGCTAGGGGCACAGCTGTTCTGCCTCAACGGTCCAAGCGATAGACCGAGAGACAGCAGCTCTATTTTCTGTCTCCCTGGCGCCTACACAAGACCTGACAGAGAATCCTTGGTAATTAGACTGAATGAAACAATCAATCAACAATCGCCAGGACAGGGCTGCTGCCTGGATCTATAGAGCAAGTTGAAGAGAAAAGTCAAGATGAGTCTGAAGGTCACAGCCTGGGATCAAGACAGAAGGATGGGGTGCTGAAGGAAATAAAGAGTCTGGACAAGGAACTGGGGAGGTGGCAGAAGGACACTCACCTTATACCTGGTAGTCTTCAACGTGATAGAAGGCTGCTGAGACTAAGGGACTAGATACGGAGAATGAGGAGCTGGAGCTTGGAAGTTGTAAGTTACTCAGGCAGTAATCAGCAGGTGAGTGGGAGGCACCGGGCACCAAGCCCCTGGGAGGGGAGTGGAAATAGTGAAGGTTTAAACGCATATAACAACAATGGGAAAAATTCAAGTTCATGTGGACATTCAAGGTCTCAGATGCTTGGAACGGCAGGGAGGGGGCGGCTGGAGGTAGGAAAGACCATTTGGAGAAGTGGTGAGAGGCAGGCTTGGACAGACAGCCCGGTATTTCCTGAGGCGGGCAGGGCATCCTCCACCAGCGGAGCCCTGACCAAATCATTTGCATTTCATTATCCAGGGATGTTGGGGGAAGGGGAGCACCTGGGGTGAGACTGCTCAGCAAAAGCAGCTGCTTTCACTTTCAACAGTTTTAGATCAAAGCCTGTGGCATACAAGCTCTCTGTGTGACACTGGTAATGAAGAAGAAAGTCTCCCAGCAGCTCAAAGAAAAAAAAAAAATACTGAAAATAAAAGGCTTTGATGCTTATCCAGAAGAAACTTGCTTCTTGTTATTCGCTGTTTTCATGAGCGTGTATGTCAAGGACGGGAAATGTCAGGGGTAATGAGCTAGCGGTACATGTCATTCCAGGGTTTGAGCATGCTCAGGGAGCTGCCCACGACAGGGACACCATCAGGACTCCCTCACTCTCTGCCTCTTGTCTCTGTATCTCTGGCTTTGTTCTCTCAGGACAGCTGTCTCAGCAGCTCCAAGCTAACATCCTTACAGCCTCACAACTAATGAGGCAAGAAAGTCTTTTCCTACCAGCCTCAGTTAGTCGAACCTTGGAGGCAAACTCAGATTGACCAGACTTGGGTCACAGGCCCATTCGTAGGCCAGGGAGAACTACTGCTGGCTCAACCAGGTCAACATGCTTCATCTACTCCCCCTGGGTATGTTTCCAGACTAAATAAGAGGAACAGGTGCTGGGCAACCAGAACAGTAGCCTCTACAGTCCCTGATAGGAAGGCGACAAAAACTGAGGCCAGAAGGCCAACCTTCTGGCTTGGACGTCATCCATTATTATTGATTCAACAAGTATATATTGCATTAGGTACTTTGTAATAACCAAAGCAGAAGTGGCCTCTATCCTTGTGGGCACACAATCTAATAAGAGAGGCAGAAGATAAAATGGTAAACAGATAAATAACTACAAATTGTAACAAGTGCCATGAAGGAAACCAACAGGGTGAGGTAACAAAGAAAATTAGGCAGCTATTCAGATAGGAGGTTTAGAGAAGGTTCTCAGAGGAGGAACCACTTAGCCATGACCAAGACTGAAAGGACCTAGCCAGGAGGAGTAAGGAAGAGATGGTCCCAGACTTGGGGAGGGAGCTGTGCATGCAGTGGCCCTGAAACTGAGAAGATTCTGTCCTGTGCGGGAGACCAAGAGAAGCTGGTGTGACTAGGGTATAGTGGGCACGGTGAGAGATCCTCACCCAGAGAGAAGGCCTGCCACACCCTGGTAAGGAGTTCAGATTTTAAAATGAGGCCCTGCAAGGGCACTGAAGGATCTTTAAACCTCAGTATACTATGAAATTATTTGTATTTTTAATAGAGTTCAAACAGAGAAATTGGGTAAGGGGCTCATTGCAGTGATCTAGAAAGTTGATGGGGCTGAAAGCAAGAAGTGGCTGTGGAAATGGACAAACTGGACAAGTGAGAAGTACATTTAGGAGGAGGAAAGAGATGGGCTTATAGGAATGGGTGCTTGGTTTGGGGGAGAAGGATGAATCACAGGGCATCCCTGGGACCAAGCTGAGGGCTGCTTGCGACAGGGTAGCTCATTTACTGAGAGGGCAAATTGGAGTTAAACAATTTGAATATGGTAGAGATGGAGAGCTCACTTTGGGTAACTAATTCTGAGTTACTGTGAGAAATCATAGTGATAAGCAGGCATTTGGATATTTAAGTCTGGGGTTCATCAGAAATTTGGACTGGTGATAGAAATTTAGAAGATCTCAAAATATGGATGATATTTAAAACTGAGGGCATCATTAGGAAGTGTCTATGGAGGTAAATGAGAAGACCTAAGACTGACTCATAGGAAACTCAAAATGTAGAAGAGGAGAGCCAACAGAGAAGATGGAGAAAGAAGATCAGACAAATAGGGAAGATACAGGAGAGAATGGTTCCATAGACACCAAAGGGGAGTGTGTTTCTAGGAAGAAGTAGTTGTGTCACAGCTGCTGAGAGGTCAATTACGATGAGAACAGAAGAGGGCCATAAAGATGAAGGTCTTGGACAACTGTGCCCAGAGCAGGTCTGATGGAAGATAGGTGTGTCATCCAGACAGGGCTGGGTTGAAGAGGGAGTGGGAGCATAGAGAATGGAGACAGGGTATGTATATAATATACCCTCTCAAGTCTTAGAAGTAGAGAAGTGGAATGGTAGCTAGAAAGAGATTGGGAGCCAACAAATGTTTTTAAGGAATTAGATACAAGGAAGCACTTCTTGTATCTGCTTTAGAAAGGCTGTAGGGACGCCTGGGTGGCTCAATCGGTTGAGCGTCCAACTCAGTTTCGTCTCAGGTCCTGATCTCAGGAGATGGACTCTGTGTGCAGTCTGCTGGAGATTCTCTCTCTCCCTCTCCCTCTGCCACTCCCCCTGCTCATGCTATAAATAAATAAATAAATAAATAAATAAATAAATAAATAAATAAATAAAATCTTTTTTTAAAAAAGGAAAGAAATCGGCTGTCTGTAGTAAGTTCTCATTAGAACACAGTGTTCTCAGGCTTTAATGGGTATATTTGACAGGACTAGATGCTCCCCCAAAGTCCCTTCCATATCTGTCATTCTAAAATTCTGCAAGTGTTCCTTTTTCAAAGGTCAGAAATAAAATATCCAGGACTGGTGTCTTAGTCCATTCAGGCTGCTATAACAAACTACCATACACTGGGTGGCTTAAACAATAAACATTCATTTCTCACAGTTGTGGAGGCTGAAAGTCCAAGATCAAGGTGCCAACAGATTCAGTGTTGAGTGTGGGCTGTCTTCCTGGTTCATAGACAGTTCCTCAAATGGTTGAAGGGGTCAGAGAGATCCCTGGGGTCTCTTTTACAAGGGCACTAATCCCATTCATGAGGGCTCCACCTTCATGACCTAGTCACCTCCCAAAGTCCCTTCCTCCTAAACTATCACATTGGGAAGCGGTTTCAGTAGAAATTCTGAAGGGCACACATTCAGTCTATACCAGCTGGAATCCAAGCAACAACTCTTCCTTATCTTCTCAATTCACTTAGTTATTAATTTACTAATTTATTTCTCTACAAAGTGGGCACCACAAGGGCAAGTGTTTTTGCTGTTGTTCACAGATAGGCACATAACAGGTGCTCAATAAATATTTGATGAATGAATAAAGAAGTGGATGGATTCAATAAGTAGTCACAGAGTGCCTACACATGTAGAATTCATTCAACATTCACTCAACAAACATTAAGTATCTGACATGTGCTAGGCTGTACACTAAGCACACCTCAGTCAGCTCCTTCTTAAAGTGGGAAGAATAAGACTCTGTTCCGCCTTCTTCACAAGACCATTAGAAGAATCATATGAGAAATACGGGCTTAAAAACAAAACAACTCCATGTTATTATTAAACATGGCTTTGCCCTAAAGGAGCTTGTAGTGAAATTGAGGAAATGTGAAAGAAACACAGAAAGTGGATGGAATCACTGTTTAGTGGGCACCAATGTGTGCATCAGGCACTGGAGTGCTTTGCATGCTTCCTCTCACCTAACTGCTACACCCATACCCTGAAGTTGGCATCATTGCCCCCATGATGTAGACGTGGAGAGAGAGATCTAAGAGGTTATGTAAATTGCAGAAACTACTCAGTAAGAGACAAAAATGGATGAAAATCTAGGTCTGTCTACTTCCAAAACCCTTACCTTTTCAAAAATATTTTCTTTCACACAAAAGTAAATCTTAGAAAGCATTTAAAATCATGTCCCCAGGGACACCTGGGTGGCTCAGTCATTTAAGCATCTACCTTCAGCTCAGGTCATGATCCCAGGGTCCTGGGATGGAGCCCCACGTTGGACTCCCTGCTCAGCGGGGAGTGTGTTTCTCCCTCACCCTCTGCCTCTGCCCACGATTCGTGCTCTCTCTTTCTCTCTCTCTCTCTCAAATAAATAAATAAAATCTTAAAAAAATAAAAAATAAAAAATAAAATAAAATCATGTCCCCGAATATTGGGAGTAAGAGGGGTGAGAGAGGCAGGAACTACTGTTTACTACGTGTTTATTAAACACTAAACTCTGTATATGTTACATCATTTATTTCTTATTTGTGATATAGAGTCTACCCCCATTTTGCATACTAACACAAATGTCAGCTGAGTCCCCAGGCCACTGGTACTTAACTAAATTTGGCTCAAGCAGTTCCCCTCATTCTATGGAAACCCATTGCTATTTTCAAAGTTCACATTCTTGAAGCAAATTCTAGTTCCAAGCACATTCACCTCACCATACCCACATCCTATAACTTATCTCTCCCTTCTACTAGGCACCAATCAGGGTGTAAGACGCAGACAATTATTTCACCCAAATCACTCATATGGGCATTAAAAAGCATAGGGCAGGCTTTGCAGTGTGTTTGAGGACACAGAGTAGTTTTACATCCCAAGAAAAAAACAGCTTAAGATTGACTATCAGACCTCCCTGTTCTGCCAAACATATCCTTGTTTGGGTGCCTCTGGGGGTTTCTCACTCTCCAGCTTTTTCTGGAGACTCCCTCTTTCCCCCAAAACACTCCTTACATGTGAATTCCCCTAGTGAACACTTACGGAATTGCCTCCTAGCACCTCTTAATCTAAATCCCCACCCCCTTATCCGTCCATTTTGATCCTGAGGGACTACAGAGTTTTTACATGACTCTAGGTGATTGGTCAAAGTGTGGCCATCCAATCCATGTTCAGCCAGTGAGACCTTTTCCTGGAATTTTTAGAATTGGGACCAGAGAGGAAATCAGGTCAGGCCCTCTCTGGTCACTGAGGCTGTAACATGTGACCCTCTGGAGGTGCCATGTTTTAGCAGGTGAAGAAAGACACTTTGCAGAAAGAAAGGAATCATACTTGCAAAAAGGAGCCAAGAGGAGAAATAAGAAGAGATGAAGAGAAAGAGAGAGAGTGTGTGTGATGGCAAATGTCTGAGACACTGGCTTTGGAGTTCCTGCAGGCCAGCCACATTCCTGTTCTTCGAGTCCATCTCCCTGGCTCTTGACTTCTAGCAGCAGGATCTGTGGGAGGATTTGAAATGCTAGCCTTCTTCTCTCCTCCACCAGCCTCCACTATATGTAAATGAGAGCAGTAGAGAGACTTATCTCCCTCCCCCATATGAATTGTGCCAGTCAGGTTAGAAGACAGAATCTACGTACTCTGAGTAAAGAACTCTGCAAGCAAAGACCACCTCTGTCCACTTCTGAGGCAAACTAGGGCATGCTAACACTTCCCACCAGGCATCCCTACCCAGGGAGAGGCAAGTGTCAGGTTCTCACCACCAACACCTCGCCCCCAGTAACTGCTGTGGTAGCCTCATCTGTCATCCCATGACACACAAAAGGGAACAGAATCTCAAGGAATTTAGAGAATCTGCCAAAGTCACATCGGGTAATAAGCAGAAGCAGAAGTTGCAACCAGGCCTGTGTGTGTTCTGCTAGTATCATGTTGGGACAGAAATGCAGGCCCAGGAGAGCACGACTGCGGTATGGGGATGGAAGAAACCCATCTCTCAGGGGTCTACAGAGCTCTGCCTTCTCTATGACTGTTATTCCTTTTTCTCCCCCCTCCTTTTCTCTCCTCTGACCATCCCTTTCTTCCTCCTCCTCCTTCCTTCTCCTGTAAGCCTTCTGGGGCTCCAGGACTCCAATTGGCAGGAAGGGGCAGAGGTGTCCCCACTGCCGACCATTCCCCCAAGGCCTGTCAGGAGACCTTGACCACTGGCTCATCCTGGAGAACAAGACAACTTTTGTACAGTGGTCACTGTGCTCCACTAAAGCCAGGTCACCACAGAGAAAATTCTGAGTAAGAAACAAACTAGACTGGAAACAAGGCAGCGCTTTGCTCACCACAGTCCTTGGATGGCCTTCCCTGGCCTTCTCTGGATCCTCTCTTCTCATTCTTTGAAGACTGAACACCAATAAGTTACACCACAGTCTACTATCTCTTAAGCCAAATGGTTGTTCTTAGTCCTGACACCATAATCCCAGCTTCCATCCTGGTTTCCACAGTGGCAATTTTTGTGACCTTTGGAATGTCACTTGAGAAAAAAACAAAAACTCCCAAAGTGTGTGTATTGATGTGTGCTTGCACAAAAGACAAATTCCAGAATAAAATACATGGAAATGTTCTGTGGGAGGCAGAGAGGGATTTCAAGTAATTTCTCCCTATACTTTTCTATGTTTTCCACTGAGTGTACGATGAACCTGTATTACTTTATAATTAGAAAATTCCTCACTGAATATCTCTGAGCTTTAGTGTCCAAGGGTATCAAGTGTGGATCGGGCCTGCCTTGCTTCTGTCATAGTGCTATTTTTGGAATGATGAGATAATGCCTAAAATTGCATGATCCACATAACCAGCTGAGGTTACAAACATGAGCATGTTTCTTTTGTTTTTCCAATTAATCACTTGAGCAGTTGCAAGCCCTTGTTATGAAGCAATACAGTGTCTGCCCTCTTAGGCCTTAAGAACGGGTTCTACTGTAAGCATCAGGAAACCCAGTTAAATTTGTGCCTTACACAAAAGGGATGTATTTCCCTCCCATTACAAGAAATCCAGAGTTAGGCAGCCCAGGGTTGAACCACTGCTTGAAGATGTCCTCAAGGATCCAGGCTTCTGGCTCAGCATCCTTAGTTTGTCATTCATTCTTGTGGTCACAGGAAGGCTGCTATGCCTCTGGGTGGGAAGAAGGGGCAAGAGTAAAGGGCAAAGAGATTTTGTCTTTTCACCTGGAATGGGAACTCTGCCTACATCCTATTGGCTACAACTAGATTGATCATACAACCATAGCTGCAAGGGAAGCTGGGAAGTTGAGTAAGTTCATCACCCTCTTTGTAGAGAAAAGCAAGGGAGGAAGAAGTTGTAAATGTTTTTTTTGGTTAACCAAGCCCCTGAGTCTATCACACCGCTGGACTATATTCATCCTGATGAGTCCAGTTCTACTTCTGAAAATCAGGTGGATTGAGAACTAGAAAGTCTCACCTGTCCACAATGAAGCCCCCGTTTTCATCTGTCACTGAGTATGTTTCTGCCTTGCAGGGTTCCTAGAAACAACTCATCCAACACAATCGGTTGACCCTCTGTCCACAGCAGAGGTGATGCTGCTATTGTTCCACTTCCCTGTACAGACCATGCAGGCTCTCACGCCTGGTTCCCTTGTTGCAGTCATGCAGGTCACACAACATGCACAGCCAATATTTCTCAATTTTAACTCCATCAGAAGGGAGGCTGGGTCATAAAGGGCTTCCCGCCTCAGCCATACATTGTGTCAGAGATGGCCCCTCCATGATCCCTTAGACCTCAGCTTGAGCCTGAGTCACCACTCCAGACTCCCCAGAGGATGTCTGTTTTTTTACTTGAAGACCTCAGACTAGATCATTCCAATCCCTCAGAGAAGGTCAAGTACAGCTGAACCTCTGAGTGGAGAGAATCAGAATCTCAATGCCTTCTCCCACAGGAGACTCCTTGACCCTTATGCAAATCTGCAAAGCTTTTCTCCCCAAATCAGCTTTGAATGCAAGAATCATTGATAGGGTTCATCTCCATCAGGCCACATCAGGCCCTATTCTATTCTTTCACCAGATCACCGGGAGATTTACACTTATCTAACCAAAAGAGCCCACACCAGGGCTTTTCCTAAACACAATTATGCCCCAAAGGTATTTGTTGTAAACACCTAGACAGAGAAATGCCTATGCTAAAAATACTTTGTATTCTGTTGGATGCACCTGCTTCATACATGCAAAAGTGATTAAAGACAGAAGGAGACCCAAGACTTCTAGGTCTGCAATATGGTGGACTCTTGTGAGCCATCCTCAAAGAAACAGCAGACATTCTAGAGAATATATCACAAATATTCTTTTACCTTCTCAGCTGAATTCACAGAAAAGAAAGGGAAATCTCCAAGGCCCAGAAATACAAAAGAACGCAAAACCAGAGAGGCAAACATGTTAGCTATCTTATGGCTGCTTGGGGGGTGGGGTGTTAGTTTTTGTTTACTTTTTTTTTTTTTAAGACTTATTTATTTATTTGACAGAGAGAGAGACAGTGAGAGAGGGAACACAAGCAGGGGGAGTGGGAGAGGGAGAAGCAGGCTTCCCGCTGAGCAGGGAGCCCGATGCAGGGCTTGATCCCAGGACCCTGGGATCACGACCTGAGCCGAAGGCAGATGCTTAACGACTGAGCCACCCAGGCACCCCTGTTTACTTTTTTATTGAGGCATAATTAGCAAACAGTAAAATGTGCAATTCTTAAGTATAGAGATTAATGAATTTTTACATATGTGTACAAGCATGTAACCTTCACCCAGATCAGAATATAGAATATATCCACAGAAGGGGCACCTGGGTGGCTCAGTCAGTTAAACATTTGACTCTTGGTTTCAGTTCAGGTCATGATCTTAGGGTCGTGGGATCAAGCCCTGCATCAGGCTCTACACTCAGCACGGAGTCTACTTGTCCCTCTCCTTCTGCCCCTCCCCCGATTCTTGCTCTCTTTCTCTCTCTCTAAAATAAATTTTAAAAAAGAATATATCCACAGAAGTCTTCCTAAAGCCCCCCTTTAGTCAATACCTCCCCTCAAGTGTAAGCAGTATTCTGACTCATTACCAAAGAGTAGTTTTGCCTGTTTTAGAATTCTATAGGAACAGAATCATACATTGACTATTCTTTTTTGTCTGGCTTCTTTTATTATATAGTATGTCTATGACATCCATCCATGTTATTGCATGTACAAGCAGTTTGTTTTCATTACTGTGTAGCATTCCATTGTAAAAATAATCCACTATTTACTTATCAGTTCCATGGTTAATAGGCATTTGGGTTGTTTCCACTTAAAGACTATTTATGAATAAAGCTGCTATGAACACTTGTGTATGTCTTCCGGGGGACATATGTAGGGCTTCAGTTTTAGTGCCATCTAAGGACACTGTGGAATGAGACTATTAGCATAAGAAAGTAAGGAGATGATACTTAGAAGCCCACATGAAGCTAGGACCATCAAAGGAGTATACTCTTGGTGATAGTGTAGACTAGAAAAAAAATCTACCCCTAAGTACAGGGAGAAAAGAGGATACCTATCTGCCTCTGAGATCTGGATAGGAAAAAAAATCTTCCCTGGGAATTTATAATCACAGGCCCATACCTCACATAGCTTTGGAGTTAAAATTTCCACGATCAGTATAGTCCAGAAAAATACAAGCTGATAAATTAGCATGGAAATTTGTTATGAGCTGGCAATATCCCTAGGGCCCCTGATAGAAGTGAATGAAAAACTATTATAGAGGGACACAATTTCATCCCACACTGTGGACGATTCTAATAGATAAATGTCCACTGAAGATAAACTCAAAATTACAAGTCAAATGAGGAACCAACCCACCTTGAGTGAGATTCAGCAAACAAACACATTTTTTTAAAGATTTTATTTATTTATTGGAGAGAGAGAGAGAGAGTGAGTGAGAGAGAGCATGAGCAGGGGGAGGGCCAGAGGGAGAGGGAGAAGCAGATGCCCCGCTGAGCAGGGAGCCCGATGTGGGGCTCTATCCCAGAACCCTGGGATCATGAACTGAGCCAAAAGCAGATGCTTAACTGACTGAGCCACCCAGGTGCCCCAACAAACACAACATAAAGGAAAAAATAATGCTTACATTCACAAGAGCTTCAGATAATAAGGCAACATAATAAAGATTATAAATGTGTTTCTTCTTTTAAGATTTTATTTTTTATTTGAGAGAGAGAGAGCACAAGCGAGGGTGGGGCAGAGGGAGAGGGAGAAGCTGACTCCCTGCTGACCGGGGAGCCCGATGTCGGGCTCTATCCCAGGACCCCAAGATCACAACCTGAGCCAAAGGAAGACGCTTAACCAACTGAGCCACCCAGGCACCCCAAGTTTATAAATGTGTTTAAAATAATCATCCAAAATTTAAAAATTGGGATCCTAAGAGAAGAAAAAGGCATTTTTTTAAAAAATAAATAAATAAAAAGCAGGCAAGTTTTTTAAATAAACAAATGGAATTCTTGGACATTAAAAATTCAGCCATTTATACTAAAAACCATTGAACTGTACACTTAAATGGGTAAATTGTGTAGTATATGACCTTCATCTCAATACAGCTTTTTAAAAAATTCAACCATCAAACTAAGGTTTTAAAAACTTGAGACAGGAGTATTTTTTTTGAAAGAAAAACTCTGAGAGGACAGGGGGAAAGATGGCGGAGGAGTAGGGGACCCTACTTCAACTGGTCCCCGGAATTTAGCTGGATATCCACCAGACCACGCTGAGCACCCATGAAACCAGCCTGAGGGGCGCCTGGGTGGCTCAGTCCGTTAAGCGGCTGCTTTCGGCTCAGGTCATGATCCTGGGGTCTTGGGATCGAGCCCCACATCCGGCTCCCTGCTCAGCGGAGAGCCTGTTTCTCCCTCTCCATCTGCCTGTCACTCTGCCTACTTGTGCTCTCTCTCTGTCAAATAAATAAATAAAATCTTAAAAAAAAAAAAAAACCAGCCTGAGATGTAAGAAGATCTGGATCTCTACAAACAGAATATCGCAGGCAGTTGGTTTTGAGGTACGAAGCGGAGAGCCGTGATTCTGCGGGCATACATCGGAGGATAAACGGCAGCGGGAGGGAGCCTGGCCGTGGGGATCCTACACCGCCGGTGAGTGACAGCCTCACGCGCTGTGGACGGGGCACAGACTCGCAGACCTGTAGCGGCAGGGAAAGGACTTTAGGGCAGCCCCCGGGGTGGAAACCGGAGCGGCGGGGTCGCGCGGACAAACTGCAGCCCCCGGGGCGGAAACCAGAGCTGCGGGGTCGCGCACGCGCACACTGGGAGCGGCTGGCGGTTTTAGAAGCACAAAGGGCAGAGACGTGCCCTGACCTGGAGGCAGGACTGGGAGCGCTGCGGAGGGGCGCACAACCCAGGACGCTGCAGTTTATAGCAGTACGGACAGAAACGGAGACAGTGTGGCCTGGAGAGCTCACTGAAGAACAGACTGTGGTCTCTCTGCTCTGAGGCAGAGGGTTGGAAATGGTCTCTTCTGCTCTGACTTGCGGAAGAGACGCGGAAAGCCGCCAGGGAAAGCCGCCAGAGAACAAAAGCCCCAAAAACTGATTCCCGCTGAACCCATCACCCGCCACAGGGGCACAGGGCAACTCCGCCCGAACAGGGTTACCTGAGTAACAGCGCGGCAGGCCCCTTCCACAGAAGACAGGCTGGGAAAACAAGAGGCCAGCAACCCTAAGGTCCCAAGAAAACAGGTGCATCTTGCTTGGGTTCTGGTCAATAATTTGGACTCTATACATTCCCTCAAACACCCATCAACAGAATGACTAGGAGGAGGAGCCCCCAAAACAGAAAAGACTCAGAGATTATGACTTATGCTGCAGATTTACAAATGGATGCAGATATAACCAAGATGTCGGAGATGAAATTCAGGCTAGCAATGGCCAGAATGGAGAAATCAATTAATGGCAACATAGAGTCTCTAAGGGCAGAAATAAAAGGGGAATTGGCAGAACTTAAAAATGCTATCAATGAGATCCAATCCAATCTAGATAATCTAACAGCTAGGGTAACTGAGGCAGAAGAGAGAATAAGCGACCTGGAAGACAATGTAAGAGATAAAAAGGGAAAAGAGGAGGCCAGGGAAAAACAACTCAGAATCCATGAAAATAGAATCAGAGAAATAAGTGACACCATGAAGCGTTCCAATGTCAGAATAATTGGAATCCCGGAGGGAGTGGAGAGAGAGAGAGGACTAGAAGATATATTTGAGCAAATCGTAGCTGAGAACTTCCCTAATCTGGGGAATGAAACAAACATTTGAGTCCTAGAGGCAGAGAGGACCCCTCCTAAGATCAAGGAAACAGGCCAACACCCCAGCATGTAATAGTAAAACTTGCAAATCTTAGAACCAAGGAAACCATCTTAAGGGCAATTAGGGAGAAGAGATTCCTTATGTACAGAGGGAGGAACATCAGAATAACATCAGACCTATCCACAGAGACCTGGCAAGCCAGAAAGGCCTGGCAAGACATATTCAGGGTACTAAATGAGAAGAACATGCAGCCAAGAATACTTTATCTGGCAAGGCTTTCATTTAGAATGGATGGAGAGATGCAGAGCTTCCATGACCAGCAGAAACTGAAAGAATATGTGGCCACTAAGCCGGCCCTGCAAGAAATATTAAGGGGGGTTCTATAAAAGGACAAAGACCCCAAGAGTGATATACAACAGAAATTTACAGGCACAATCTGTAAAAACAACGTCTTCACAGGCAACATGATGACAATTAATTCATATCTTTCAATAATCACTCTCAACGTGAATGGCCTAAACGCTCCCATAAAATGGCACAGGGTTGCAGATTGGATGAAAAGACAGGACCCACCCATATGCTGTCTACAAGAGACTCATTTTGAACCTAAAGATACATCCAGACTGAAAGTGAAGGGATGGAGATCCATCTTCCATGCCAGCAGACCTCAAAAGAAAGCCAGGGTAGCAATTCTTATATCAGACAAATTAGATTTTAAACTAAAGTCTGTAATAAGAGACACAGAAGGACACTATATCATTCTTAAAGGGTCTATCCAACAAGAAGATCTAACAATTGTAAATATCTACGCTCCCAACATGGGAGCAGCCATCTACATAAGCCAACTGTCAACCAAAATAAAGAGTCATATTGATAACAATACGTTAATTGTAGGAGACCTCAATACTCCACTCTCAGCAATGGACAGATCATCTAAGCAGAAAATCAACAAGGAAACAAGAGCTTTGAAGGTTACATTGGACCAGATGGACCTCATAGATATTTACAGAACATTCCACCCTAAAGCAACAGAATACTCATTCTTCTCGAGCGCACATGAAACTTTCTCCAGAATAGACCATATACTGGGTCACAAATCAGGTCTCAACCGATACCAAAAGATTGAGATTATTCCCTGCATATTCTCAGACCACAATGCTCTAAAACTGGAACTCAATCACAAGAAAAAATTTGGCAGAAATTCAAACACTTGGAAGCTAAAGACCACTCTGCTCAAGAATGTTTGGGTCAACCAAGAAATCAAAAAAGAACTTAAACAATTCATGGAAATCAATGAGAACGAAAACACATCAGTCCAAAACCTATGGGATACTGCAAAGGCAGTCCTAAGGGGGAAATACATAGCCATCCAAGCCTCACTCAAAAAAATAGAGAAAATCCCGAATTCACCAATTAACTCTACACCTTAAAGAACTAGAGAAAAAACAACAAACGACGCCTAAGCCACACACTAGAAGAGAAACAATTAAAATTAGAGCAGAAATCAATGAATTAGAAACCAGAAACACAGTAGATCAGATCAACGAAACTAGAAGTTGGTTCTTTGAAAGAATTAATAAGATCGATAAACCACTGGCCAGACTTATCCAAAAGAAGAGAGAAAGGACCCAAATTAATAAAATTATGAATGAAAGGGGAGAGATCACGACTAACACCAAGGAAATAGAAACAATTCTTAGAAATTATTATCAACAACTATATGCCAATACACTGAGCAATCTGGATGAAATGGAGGCCTTCCTGGAAACCTGTAAGCTGCCAAGACTGAAACAGGAAGAAATTGACAACCTGAATAGGCCAATAACCAGTAACGAGATTGAAGCAGTGATCAAAAACCTCCCAAAAAACAAGAGTCCAGGGCCTGATGGATTCCCTGGGGAATTCTACCAAACATTCAAAGAAGAAATAATACCTATTCTACTGAAGCTGTTTCCAAAAATAGAAACAGAAGGAAAACTTCCAAACTCATTCTATGAGGCCAGCATTACCTTAATCCCCAAACCAGGCAAAGACCCCATCAAAAAGGAGAATTTCAGACCGATATCCCTGATGAATATGGATTCCAAAATCCTCAACAAAATCCTAGCTAATAGGATCCAACAATACATTAAAAGGATCATCTACCACGACCAAGTGGGATTTATCCCTGGGATGCAAGGGTGGTTCAACATTCGCAAATCAATCAATGTGATAGAACACATTAATAAGAGGAGGGAGAAGAACCATATGGTCCTCTCAATTGATGCAGAAAAAGCATTTGACAAAATACAACATCCTTTCCTGATTAAAACTCTCCAGAGTATAGGGATAGAGGGAACATTCCTCAAGTTCATAAAATCCATCTATGAAAAACCCACAGCGAATATCATCCTCAATGGGGAAAAGCTGAGAGCCTTTCCCTTAAGATCAGGAACACGTCAAGGATGCCCTCTCACCACTATTGTTCAACATAGTACTAGAAGTCCGACAACAGCAATCAGACAACAAAAAGAAATAAAAGTTATTCAAATTGGCAAAGAAGAAGTCAAACTCTCTCTTTTCACAGACGACATGATACTTTATGTGGAAAACCCAAAAGACTCCACCCCCAAATTACTAGAACTCATCCAGCAATTCAGTAATGTGGCAGGATACAAAATCAATGCACAGAAGTCAGTTGCTTTCTTATACACTAACAACGCAACTGTAGAAAGAGAAATTAGAGAAACGATTCCACTTACAATAGCACCAAAAACCATAAGATACCTCGGAATAAACCTAACCAAAGAGGTAAAGGATCTATACTCTAGGAACTACAAAACACTCATGAAAGAAATTGAAGAAGACACAAAAAGATGGAAAAATATTCCATGCTCATGGATTGGAAGAATAAACATTGTTAAAATGTCTATGCTACCCAGAGCAATCTATAACTTCAATGCCATCCTGATCAAAATTCCAATGACATTTTTCAAAGTGCTGGAACAAACAATCCTAAAATTTGTATGGAATCAGAAAAGACCCCAAATCGCCAAGGAAATGTTGAAAAAGAAAAACAAAGCTGGGGGCATCACGTTGCCCGATTTCAAGCTATATTACAAAGCTGTGATCACCAAGACAGCATGGTACTGGCACAAAAACAGACATATAGACCAATGGAACAGAACAGAGAACCCAGATATGGACCCTCAACTCTATGGTCAAATAATCTTTGACAAAGCAGGAAAAAACATGCAATGGAAAAAAGACAGTCTCTTCAATAAATGGTGCTGGGAAAATTGGACAGCCACATGCAGAAGAATGAAACTCGACCATTCTCTAACACCATTCACAAAGATAAACTCAAAGTGGATGAAAGACCTCAATGTGAGACAGGAATCCATCAAAATCCTAGAAGAGAACATAGGCAGTAACCACTTTGACATCACCCACAGCAACTTCTTTCAAGATACATCTCCAAAAGCTAGTGAAACAAAAGCAAAAATGAACTTTTGGGACTTCATCAAGATAAAAAGCTTCTGCACAGCAAAGGAAACAGTCAACAAAACAAAGAGGCAACCCACAGAATGGGAGAAGATATTTGCAAATGACACTACAGATAAAGGGCTGATATCCAAAATCTATAAAGAACTTCTCAAACTCAACACCCAAAAAACAAATAATCAAGTCAAAAAATGGACAGAAGATATGAAAAGACACTTCTCTGAAGAAGACATACAAATGGCTAACAGACACATGAAAAAATGTTCATCATCATTAGCCATCAGGGAAATCCAAATCAAAACCACACTGAGATACCACCTTACACCAGTTAGAATGGCAAAAATGGACAGGGAAAGAAACAACAAATGTTGGAGAGGTTGTGGAGAAAGGGGAACCCTCTTACACTGTTGGTGGGAATGCAAGTTGGTACAGCCACTTTGGAAAACAGTGTGGAGGTTCCTCAAAAAGTTAAAAATAGAGCTACCCTATGACCCAGCAATTGCACTACTGGGTATTTACCCCAAAGACACAGATGTAGTGAAAAGAAGGGCCATATGTACCCCAATGTTCATAGCAGCAATGTCCGCAATAGCCAAACTGTGGAAAGAGCCGAGATGCCCTTCAACAGATAAATGAATAAAGAAGATGTAGTCCATATATACAATGGAATATTACTCAGCCATCAGAAAAGATGAATACCCAACTTTTACATCAACATGGATGGGAATGGAGGAGATTATGCTAAGTGAAATAAGTCAAGCAGAGAAAGTCAATTATCATATGGTTTCACTTATTTGTGGAACATAAGGAATAGATGGAGGACACTAGGAGAAGGAAGGGAAAAATGGGGGGTGGGAATTGGAGGTAGAGATGAACCATGAGAGACTATGGACTCTGAGAAACAAACAGGGTTTTAGAGGGGAGGGGGGAGGGGGGGATTGGTTAGCCCAGTGATGGGTATTAAGGAAGGCACATACTGCATGGAGCACTGGGTGTTATACAAAAACAATGGATCGTGGATCACCACATCAAAAACCAATGATGTATTGTATGGTGACTAACATAACATAATAAAATTTAAAAAATAAAAAATAAAAAAAATAAACAAATAAAAACTTGAGACAGGTTTAGCAAAATAATACTAGACAAAGCTGAATGGAGAAGCAGTGAACTGAAATATGAACTTGAGGAAATTCCACAGACTCAGGACAAAGAGATAAAGAGAGATTAAAAAAAAGAAAAAGAAAGAAAGAGCATTTAAGAGAGCTGAGGATAGAATGACATTGTCCACCTATATCTAGTAGGATTTCTAGGAGGAAAAGATATGAATGAGGGAGGTAATATTTGAAGAAATGATAAGATATAATAGCTGAGAATTTTCCAGAATTGACGAAGACATGGATTCTCAGATTTAAGAACCATAGGGAGTATGAAGAAAAGAAAATCTAAACAAATGTAAACCTATACACATAGTGAAACTACAGAATACCCAAGACATAGAGAAAATCTTATAAAAGCAATGAGAGCTAAAAAAACAAATTTCCAACAAAATAATAGCAATTAAACTGGTATAGACTTCTCAAAAACAGATTTCCTACAAAATAATGATAATTAAGCTGGTACAACATCAATAATACCATCATCAAAGGTCAGAAGATTATGGGAAAATAGCTTCAAAATGCTTATCAACACTGTGCTCAGCTAAACTGGTATTTCACAGTGAGATTATTTCAAACAAATAAGGACTGAGCTTACTACTTCAGACCCAACTTGGAAAAAAAAAAATGGGCAAAACTACTAAAGATGAAGGAAATTAAACACAGGAAGAAGATACAATAAATAATTATATTTTTCCCACACATGTTTTATATTTAAAAATGTGTGTGCGTGTGTAGAGAAAGAGCGCAAGAAATATATGATGATTATTAATATCATCCATTTGGGGAACCTGTCCCCTTCCAGGCTAGACACTGGAATTAAACATATCATGGTAAAGTGGTATGGCTTCAGAGACTATAAGCAGATATGTATGTGGGGTGTGGGGAAAAGTCAAATCATTTTACACTGCCAAGAAACAGAAGTAAGTCGACATAAGGACAGAGCCAGGCATTGCCTAAGTAGAAGCTCATAGGATGCAGTATTGGGGAAAGGACAGGGCCTGGGCAACATAATTCATAACCAGAGCATAATTCGTAACTCCTTCTGCTCTCGTAGAACAAAGATGACAAAGAAGCCTGCTCTACCAAGCAAGATAGGCAGGTGGACATCTGGATATATCACAAAGGGGTGTGGATGCAGGAGACCCTGTTCGTGCTGTCACTGAGGCATCAGAGACTGACTCCAGCCCTTACATAAAAAGCACCCAGAATTTTTGATAGCCTGACCTGATGCCCTCTCCCAGATTCTAGGGCGGTAAAGCCACATGCCAGTGGTTGAGAGCTTGCTATGGCCTGCTGGGATGAAACAGGACAAGGCAGATCCAATAAATGAGAACTTATCTCTCCCTCTGATACAAAATCCCTATCTAACTAAGAGGAAACTATGGAAACCATTTCTTTGGACCCAGAAGCACTTTTATTTTTTTTTTAATATTTTATTTATTTATTTGACACAGAGAGAGAGCAAGAGAGGGGACACAAGCATGGGGAGTGGGAGAGGGAGAAGCAGGCTTCCCGCTGAGCAGGGAGCCCGATGTGGGACTCGATCCCAGGACCCCGGGATCATGACCTGAGCCGAAGGCAGATGCTTAACGACTGAGCCACCCAGGCGCCCGCCCAGAAGCACTTTTAAAATAAAGATGTAAAATGATAAGAAAACTAAATATTCAAGTTTCTGAACTAAGGAAAGAGGTTTTAGTTAGCTGGATGATTAACAGAGGTGAAAGTCCTAAGGAAGATGAGACATAACCGTACTTGGCTCTGTATTTAGGTGTCAGATTCCCTTTTGTATATTATTTTCTTGTTACAGAGCTCATTTTTACTCATCTAAACAATATCCCATTATTTGTATAGATGTCTAAGTGTGAAAGTTGTTTAAGAAATTGTAGAAGGTCATAAAACTTGATAAGAGTAGGTGATACTCATAGTTCATTAATGGTATTTATGACTTAGCGTAAATTGAGATGTTAACTCAAAATGAACATTTTAAAATTGTTTTCCTGCCTCATACGATCCCAAAAAGGTCTTCCTTTTTGTAATGGGCAATTATAATTTGATTTCCTTCCTGAAGAAGTTTATAATAAATTTAAACAAGATTAAAAGTGTTTCCACTATTTTCTAGATCTAACTACAATGCAGAGCTTTTTAAAATATTAACTTCTTGTTACTGTTATAGCACCTGAATCAGGCTGGATTTGAATTCTGTAATACAGCTCTAGACCAGGCATCTTCAAGCATGAGACCTCTTCTTGCATCTCTACTCTGTCTTGTGTCCGTGTGATCGGGTGGAGGTCATGGATAGAGAGCAGCCTTGGTGAGATGGTGGGAGAGGTAAACAGCTCACCAGGGCGAGAAGCTTCTGAGGGTCACCGCCACACCTCTCCACACAGCCTCTCTCCCCCTTTACCGACCGGCTTCCTCTATACCAGGAAATAGTTTTTCATTCTGCAGTTGGTGAAGGTAATGATTTAAATTCATATACTAAATTATTCATTAAGAGCAAATTGTGATGGAGTCAGGGGAGAAAGAATTGAGTGCTTAATTTGTACAGACTCCAAATAAGGCACATTGCTGCTGAATGTCTGCATCCTCCCAAAATTCAAATGTGAAATCCTAACCCTCTATGTGACAGTATCAGGAGGTGGGCCTTTGGGAGGTGATTAGGTTGTGAGGGCGGAGTAGTGCCCTTATAAAAGAGACCTCAGAGATCTCTCTTGTCTCTTCCGCCATGTGAGGACACAGCAAGAAATGGTCACCAAGAACAAGATGGAGAGCCTTCACTAGACAATGAATCTACTGACACCTGGATCGTGGACTTCCAGCCTCCAGAACTATGAGAATATATTTCTGTTGTTTATAAGCCACCCAATCTATTGTAATTTGTTCTAACAGTCTGACGGACTAAGACACAAGCATTCAGTCCCCACAAGCCTGTGAGGTAGACAATATTAATATTCCCATTGGACAGATGAGAACCCCAAAGCCTAGAAATGTTCAACAACTCTCTGTAGGTCTCACAGCCAGGGATTTGAAGCTAGGCAGTGTGAATCCAGTTGCAGGCTCTTAGTCGGCATGCTAGGACCCTGAGAAATGGCCTAGGAAACAGCAGATGCAAACTGACCCCATCCAGGCTGGGTGTGCAAGTGTTGGGAAGGGGTAAGACGAGCCCGGTGGGCTGCTCTGGAGGGCTTTCTCAATCGCCTGTGCCTCCACTCTGCAGCTGCTTCTGCAATTTTGACCTCCACCTCAGAAATGCTTTTTCTACATTTTCACTTGAATGCCATTGGAATTTACAACCATGGAAGTCACTGATTATTTGCCTCGCCTGAGTTTCCTGAGAAGGGGCTGTTCCTCCCCCCACCCAGGTGCACTAGAGAAGCTTCTCCCTGCCCCCAGAGAACAGAAAGTAATGAGGGAAGGTGGGATTCTTTCCTTTTTCTTGGTATCACTGTTTAGGTCCAAAGCCCAGGGGGTAAGGCAATAAACTCCCCTACATTCACAGTTCAGAAAGTCCCCAGTGTTGGGAACAGCACTCCTCATAGGGCCTTCTGAGGGGTTTCTGTCCCAATACTCACCTCCCCCTGCTACTCCCACCCACTGCAGTCAGTGGGACAAAAGAAATGAATGAGAGGTGTGGGTTCCTCAGCCTTTGGAGGCACACAGTGACCACAGGGAAAGACTATTCCCACCCCAGCCCTGAGTCCCTCTCCCCCACTAAGACCCCATTAAGAGTGGAGATCCCAAGCTGGAGACCTTTACTGGAAGGTAAAGGGTCTGTGAGGGGTGCTGCCCAGGCAGGGTCTCAGGGTTGGTGGAAGGAGACATCAGGTGGAACCAGGTCTCCAACATCAGAGAGGTTTGTGTGGTGAGGAAGTCTCAAAGGGCCCCCAAAGAACTCAGTGAAATATCCCAAAGACAAGCTGCATTTGGGAGTTCTCCACACAGAGGGCACTAACAGCCAGCTGCGTTGGCTTGAGAAGCAGCACTGACCAATAGCATCTCCCCACCAAATAAGGAGACAGGTGCCTTCCCATTCCCCAACAGAGAAGTCAGAATTTAGGACAGAAAAGAAGACAGGGTGACAGATGACACAGCCACTCCCCCATCTCCCCTCAAAAAAAAAAAAAAAAACAAAAAACATTTAGACAGGCACCTGGGTGGTTCAGTCTTTGGGCATCTGCCTTATCTGCCTTCGGCTCAGGTCATGATCCCAGTGTCCTGAGATCAACCCCCAAATTTGTTTCTCTGCTCAGCAGGGAGCCTGCTTCTCCCTCTCCCTCTGCTGCTCCCCCTGCTTGTGCTCTCTTGCTCTCTCTGTCAAATAAATAAATAAGTAAATCTTAAAAAAAAACAAAACATTTCGAGACAGTTCTGGGAGAGAAAGTCTTTTTTTTTTTTTAAAGATTTTATTTTATTTATTTGTCAGAGAGAGAGAGCAAGAGAGCACACAAGCAGGGGGAGCGGCAGACAGAGGGAGAAGCCGGCTTCCCACAGAGCAGGACTCCATCCCAGGACCCTGCGACCATGACCTGAGTCAAAGGCAGATGCTTAACCAACTGAGCCACCCAGGTGGCCCGAGAAAGTCTTGAATCAGATATGAGATTGCATCTTTTAAGTGAATAGGATTCGGTCTTTAATACTGGAATGAAACACTTCTAATAACTGGAAATAGCTGAAAACTTGTATAATCTGGTCCAGATGTTGATGAGGGGACAGCTATTGCCAACTGGAAGAAAGGGGAGATCAACATAGCACAGCTGGAGGGCAGTTATTAGAAAAAGTTATCTTTATACTCCAGTAGTTGAGATGCTTCAAAAACTGGTGACACCCACCTCATACCCATTAGAATAAAAACTTCAGATAATCACAAGTGTTAGCAAGGATGCGGAGAAATCAGAACCCTCATTTGTTGCTGGCAGGAATATAAAGTGGTATAGCTACTTTGGAAAACAGTGCAGCAATTTGTCAAAAAGTTAAACATAGAGTTATCATTTGACCAGAAATTCCACTTCTAGGGATATCATATCCAAGAGAATGAAGACATGCCCATACAAAAACTTGAATGCAAATGTTCATAGCAGCATTATTCATAATAGCTAAAAAGTCAAAACAACCCAGATGTCCATTAACTGATTATTGTGATATATCCGAATGATGGAATATTATTCAGCCATAAAAAGGAATGAACTACTGATGCTACAAAATGGGTAAACATTGAAAACATTATGCTAAGTAAAAGAAGCCATTCACAAAAGACCACATACAATTCCATTTTCAGTAGTCCCCCCATTATCCAAGGGTTACGTTCCAGGATCCCCAGCAAATGCCTATGCCTGAAACCGCAGATAGTCCCAAACCATATATATATATATATATATATGTGTGTGTGTATATATATGTATATATATACACATACACACATACATATGTACACACTATGTCTTTTCCAATACATACATACCTATGATAAAGTTTAATTTACAAATTGGGCACAGTAAGAGGTTAATAACAATAACTAAAAATAAAATATAACAACTATGACAGAATACTATAATAAAAGTAACGTGAATGTGGTTTCTCAAAATATCATATTATACGTACTCACCCTTCACGAGGATGTGGGACGATAAAAAGCCTATGTGAGGAGATGACGTGAGGCGAGTGGCGCAGGCACCAGGACGTAGCGTTAGGCTACTATTGACCTTCTGCAGATTCGTCAGAAGGAGGGTCATCTGGTTTGGGACCGCAGGCAACTGAAACTGTGGAAAGTGAAACCACAGATAAAGGGGTCTGCTGTATATGAAATGTCCAGAATAGGTCAATCTGTACAGATAGAAAGTAGAATAGTAATCCCTAGGGCTGGAAGGGTTGGAGGATAACAGCTACAGGGTGCAGGGCTCCTTGGGGGAGGGGGGGGGATGTTTTAAAATTAATTGTGATGGTTGAATAATTCTGTGAATATATTAAAAGCCACTGACTTGTATACTTTAAATGGGTGAATTATATGGTATGTGAATCATATCTCAATAAAGTTGTTATCAAAAACAAACAAGGGGGTCGCCTGGGTGGCTCAGTCAGTTAAGCATCTGCCTTCAGCTCAGGTCATGATCACAGGGTCCTGGGATTGAGTCCCTCATCTGGCTCCTTGCTCAGTGGGGAGTCTGCTTGTCCCTCTCCCTCTGCTCCTCTTCCTCTCTCTCATAAATAAATAAAAAATAAATTAAAAACTTTCTAAAAACCTTTAAAAAACAAACAAACAAACAATGGTAGCTTAGTGGAAGACAACAACCAGACAAAAACAGAGAATTGGGTTTGGTGGTTGGAGGGATCTGGCCTGGAGCACTGAGAGGGCTCGGAGTCCACTCCAGTGGGCCTGGCCTGGGCACTGGAGCTGGCCCCAGGTGGTCCCCTGCAGAGTATGCCGACCACTGTGGAAAGCACAGCCCCAAGGTCTACCCTCAGGGCTGGGAGACCTGACTCAGGGACCAAGAGGCAGGAGAATGTGAGAGAAGACAGCTGATCTTTCGACAGCTGGGTGTCCTTGCACATTAGAGCCTCCCTCTGAGCCTCAGCTCTATTATCTGTGTCTTGCTGCTCAGTGTGCAAGGGGCAGCAGGAACAGGCATGATCAGCCTGCAGAATCTCAGGCCATGCCCCAGAACTACTGAACCAGAATCTGCATCTTATTATACCGTGGAAATAACAATACCTCCTTCCAGAGGATTGTGGGGGGGTCCTCATTAACAGTAATTACTGCCATTGACCTCACACCTTTCATGTGCTAGATACTGGGATCATACGGAGAGGTGCCTAATTCAGTGGCTGCACATAGTAGGTGTTCAATGTGCCATAGCTGTTATTTGAAAGAGCCTGACTCGGGAAGAGGGGAGAGCCTGAATGCCGAAATCCATGGGCCTCACCTTGCTAATCTGTAAACTGGGCTTTCCTCACATGGTAGTTTGGAAGATTAAGAGAGAGAAAGTGTCCAGTGGCTGCCCCTGCATCTAACAGCACGTAGGACCCCAGGAGTTGTTTGGTCACTTCCTTCCTCCCTGTAACCAGATCTCACAGGACCATACTGTGGAAGAGACCCAACCATGTTGAATCCTCCTCGGTTGTATATCCTGCCCTGTTTCTCTGTTATTCGCTCATGTATCCACTGAGCAAATTCTTCCTGAACACCTACATTGTGCTCGCCACTGTGCTGGAAGTGCGGACATTGCAGCTGTGGTCCCTGAGTCCTGAAGCCTGATCCAGCCTTGCAGAGGAATGAACAGGCCTGTTTACCCACCTGCTTTGAGAACTATAAAAACAAAGCCCATTGTCTCTCAGCAGCCATCTGAAACAATTAGTCTCAACTCCCAACCCTAATGTGCTTCCACACTGTGAAAAAGCACTTTTTCAAGGGGGGCAGGAAACATAAATTAGTATAATAATGCAATTAAAATGCATTTTCCTTCCCTTTATTTAAATTACTCCTCCTTACATCTTGAGAAAATGCACCCTTCCTTGGAGGTATTTAAGGAGATTCAAAGAGGCTGTCACCATGAAGCCAGAAATGCCCCCCACAGAAAACACAAATACCATCTACCCTGCAGTCCAAGAAGAGCCACCCTCCCTGTCTATAAGCACTTTGGGGCTCCACAAAGGCCCTTGCATGGAATTGCCCCTGACAGGTCACTGGCTCTCTGTAAACACTCATCTGTTCATTCACTCATCAACAATTTTTTCTGCACCTCTTCCATGCCCGGCAGTAGAAATAATTGGAGAAGGATGAGACATAGTTCCTACCCTCAGGGGACTGTAGGTGAAAGGCAGCCAATCAAAAAAGAGTAGGACCTAGGGCCACCGGTGCTGTGACAGCCAGATGCATGAAGAGGGGACCCCACCCAGCCTGGACATGGGGGAAGGGGAGCAGAGTGGGCCCCAAGGATGAGAAGGAATTAACCAGTGGGGGAGGGGAGAAAGGGTCCTTCAGGCAGAGTGACCAGCGGGGACAAAGGCATGGAATGTGGAAGAGCATTATGGGTAGAGCAAGGAGCATTAGGTCATCTGAGAAGATTAGGAGGCAGGGAGTAGAGAAGTTGCAAGAGAAGCAGGGACTCAAACACTCAGCAGTCCGGGAGGGTCTGGGCAAGGCTAAAGGTGAGGACTTTGTCCTGACAGGCTTAGGAAACCAGGCTGAGCCCCAGGTAGAAGGGGTGGAGAATCCAATAGCCCGGAAATCACAAGAGGAAGCCAGACACCCAACCTGCCAAGGACACAGCAGCAAATACCACTCCCCCTGCAGACTGCACGAACTAGTATCCTGAGTTCCTGGTTTCGTGTCGCTATCTGCTGGCAAGATTTCTTCAATGCAGCTGATTCAACAAAATGTTCAAAGAGAGAAAATCTTTTAAAAAAAAGAAAAAGGTAGTAACAGTTACAGGAAACTTTCTTGAATTTACAAAAGACCAAACTGAAATAGCACATTATAGGAAGAATGTTATTAGTCTCCTTGAAAAAACAGAGAGGAGTGCATCCTCGGAGAGTCAGGGGTTTGGATCTCAGCTCTGCCATTTATTATGTGAAAAAATCACTTCACTTCTTTGGGCTTTGTTTTTAACATCCATAAAGTGGAGATAATATCTAACTCACAGTTGCTGAGGGGAATAAAAGATACCAGTTGTGTGGAGAGAAATACGATGGGAGTTGGAGTTAGGGTGGTAGAAAACCAGCATATGACCTATAGCCACCTCCCCGACTGCTTATGCTGGAAGGATTTGCTTCCTCTTTAAGACCCGGGACAGGAGGGAATGCACAGAGCCCCACAACCGCACCCCAAGCAGGACCACTCCCTGCTCTCTTTTTCTTCCCTACAAAGAGTTAGCTACCCCTTCTCTGTCCCATGACCTCCACCTTTAGTCTGGATGCCTCAAGGGCAAAGGTTTCTCCATTGTCCCCCTTCTCACACTTCCAGTAAAACGTACTGAGATCTGACTAGTTGAGAACCATAAGGAAACAGGGAGCAGCAGAAAGGACAGACAGAGGAATGATCAGGCTGAGGAAATCCTCCATCTCTTACCCTCTGAGACAGTAATAACAGACTCTCTGCACTTCACTGAACCCCAATTTCCTCCTCGGGGAAGAGGGGACAACATATGGCAATGGGACAACTCCTGTAAAGTGGCTGACACAGTGCTAGCCCACCGAAGACCTTCAGAGATGGAAGTTATTATTAGGATTGTGGAATTGTGGTAGATAATCTTATTGTAGAAGGGCTTCAAACATCAGATTGAGGGAAGGCAGGGAGATACTAACCATTTTGTTCTTTTCCCACCTGAACTTGACTCCAAGATTTTAAGTCATCTTGCAGATTTGGGAATGGAACACAAGATAGGTCAAGTTGTGTACTGACAGGGAAAAATGCCTAATGTTTAGGACCTTGCCAGGGAGACTCATGTAGAAATCTATAGCACTGTGGCCTCTGGAGAAAGAGAGCACTGGAGTTTCTGGGGGGAGGGCAGAAAGGCATTGTGCAGTAAGAGATGATTCTATCAATCAACACCACTTCACCCAGACACCCAAACCAGAACTTTAATAGCAGTCCGACTACCACCTACTGTGCCATCCTTATGTCTCCCTGTGCTAAGCCTTTCTGTGTAATCAAGTCATCCCAACTTAATGTTCTCGACCACCTTGTGAGGCAAATACTATTCCTCCTATTTCACAAATGAGAAAGTGGGCTTGGAGACATGGCTAGTCAGTACAGCTGTTGAGCTATGGGGCCAGGTTTCAACCCTGCCCAGCTCCAGAGCCTTTGTGCCATTTGCCTTCTTCACTCTGTCACTAGGTTCTGCCCATGCTTTCTTCAAAATGTCCCAAAGCCTTGCCCTTCCTCTCCATTTTCTGAATTTCAGGAGCTTGTCATATCACAGTTGTATTCAGCCTCCTAATTTATGGTCTTGCCCCATACTCTATTACATTCCTTTCCACCACCACAGACTCTAGACCACCTCTATCCAACAGAACTTTCTGCAATGATGAAAATGTTCTAGAGGAGCATTGTCTAATGTGTCAGGCACTAGCCACATGTGGTTACTGAGCATTTAAAATGTGATGACACTGATTGAGTCTTGTGATTTTTTTTTTTTATTTTAACTGATTTAGTGTAAATAGGCACATGGGGCCAGTGGCTACCATATTGGACAGTGCAAAGCTAGGCAGTCCAGATGCACTCCAGGTAGAGTGGGACTTCATAGAAAATGTGAACTAGGTGACAGTTTAAGCCTGGTAATCTGTCAGAACCCAAAATGATGGTTTATGCTTTTTCTCATCCTGGAAGGTATAGAAAGCTACAAGGTACCTTGGTCTAGACAACAATTTTTTGATAAGAATATCTGCCTTTGGTTGAGCACCTCCCATACCCTAGCCTCTGTATTAGGCACTTGACATGTGTTATCTAAACCTCACAACACCCCTGCAACTCATTCAATCATATAGCCAACAAGCATTTGTTGAACACCTACTATATGTCAGACACCATGCCAGGCACTGAGAATATTGGAATTAACAAGACAGACCCCTCTGAGTTTACATTCTATAAACAAGAGGGCTGGGGGTGGGGAGGTGGGGTGGGGAGAAGGCTGAGGCTCAGTAAAGTTAAGTGTCACAGCACTGAAATTGAAACCCAGGCTACCTGAATTCACTGTTTCTTGGCTCCTCCTTTCTCCTAGGCTAAAACTCAAATCAAGGCTCAATGCTTCTCCTATGAGGAAGGGGTGGTCCAAAAAGACAACAAACTATGAATTTTTGCAAGAGTAAATATAAAGACATCCACTCAGGGCTACAGAAATAAAATAAAGTAGGCAATAGTTTTTATGGAAAAAAATACATATACCCAGAAAGGGGTTGACTGTCTATAAACTCGACATGAAGAACAATGTAATGCAGACAGATGCCATGTAGAAGCATGTGCAGAGTCCAACTTCTAACAAAAAATATTCCCACTCTTCTCTGGGTCAGGCCACATGTAGAGCCTGGAGCCATGTCTCAAGACAGGCATCAACAAACCTGAATAAACCAGTGGCCCATGAGACACAGTTGAATGTTCATGGAACAAAGAAGAAGAGCAGCTCCTGGATGGCTCTAAATAAGCATCAATTATATAAAAGAATAATAATGTCTAATTTGTGGGGTTAACATAATAATACAAAATAGATTTAAAATACCAAACAAAAATAGATGTAAACTGAATGGAGATTAATGTTAAAGTGAACTAAGATTTAGGAGGAGAGATGAGTAACTTTGGCTTTGTTATGTTAAATGACGACATCAATAAGGAACCGTGCTTCACTTACGTAACTAAAACCGACCAAGAGCTGGTGAGCAGAAGACACTGCTCAGTCCCGGAGCACAGCTATGAAAGAGGAAGCCAGATCCCATAGAAGCCTGCACAACAAGTACTGTAGCATTTCTCCTAATTCTTCCCCTAAAAGGACCTTCATCATTTACCAGAGTTGCTGTATGCTGGGGTAGAGGGAACACCCAGACCTTTTGAGTGCTGTCGTATACAAGTTATGAGGTGACACTGATACCAGGGTGCTCAAAGTGCCAAGTAGAATGATAGAGATCAGTGCCACTCTCAAAGACTTAAAGAATACGTATCACCCCTTTTCATTCATTATGTAATCCCTGCAAAACCACAGGGATCATAGGGGGTGATGGTAGACTACTATAAACTTAACTCCAGGTGCCCCATTTGCAAGTATCTTTATTAGAACAGATAAAAACAGCCTCTGGTACTTGGAATACATCTATTGTTCTGGCCCCATTGGGAAGGAGGATCAAATGACTCTCCATTCACCTGATGGACAGCTGTACACATTCACAATCTTGCTCTTGGGCTCTGTTAACTCTCCCACTCTGTCACAATGTAAAATCTGAAAGAATCTTGATCATCCTGACATTCTGAGGTTGGTCCACTATATTGATGATATCACATTAACTAGACATGATGACTAGGAAGTGACAAGCACTCTGGACATCCCAGAAAGACATATTCATACCAGAGAGTAGGAAATAAACCCTAACAAAGGTTCAGACCCCTGCCTCATTGGTGAAGTTTTTAGGAGTCCATAGTCTGGAATATGCCAAAATATCCTCTCCAAAGTAAAGGACAAGCTACTGAACTTTGTGCCACCGACCACTAAGAAAAAAACACAATGCTTGATTCAGACTTTGGATATAGCATATACTACACTTGAGAATACTGCCTGAACCCATCTCAGGTGACAGAGAAGGCTTGCCAGAGCAAGAGGGAGCTTTGCAGGAATTCAGGCTGCAGGTACAAAAACCCTACTGCGGGCTTATGGTCTGGCAGATCCAGTGATGCTAGAGGCATCTGCGGCAGTTAAGGACACTCTATGGAGTGAGTCTTTGGCAAGGCCTTAGAGAAGGGTTGAGCCCAGACTCCTACAGTTCTGGAGAAAAGCCATGCTGTCTACAGCAAAGAACTAGCTGATACTCAAAAAACAGCTTCTGGCACAATACTGGACCCTGGGAGAAACTGAGTGACCATAGAACATCATAAACTAGCACGGTTATGAGACCCACCAAATCATAAGCTGAGACAGGCAAAAATGCAATCTGTTACAAAATGAAAATAATACATTTGGAATCAGGCTCAAGCAGGTATGGAGGAAACAAGCAAATTGGGTGAACAGGTGGTCCACACCTGTTGTAGGGTATACAATAGGGTGTAGGCACCTGATGTACCCTGCCTCTCTCGCACTGCTGCCTCACCATCAGCCCACATCTATGGCATTTTGGGGATCTCTCTAGAACCAGTTGACAGAGAAAAAAAATAAAATAAAAGGCTTGATAATGGTTAGGTCCACACAATATGTTGGTGTAAGCCAAACATGGACTGCTGCCATGCAGAAGGGCCCTGAAAAAGAATGGTGAGAGAAATCCTCCCAGTGGGCAGAGTTTAAAGTACAATTGGCCGTGGCCTTTGTGGGGGGAAGAAGTGACTGGAGGTAGGATATACACAGACTTCTAAGTAATGGCAAATGGCTTGGCTGCTTGGTCAAGGGTCTGGAAGAAACAAGATTGGAAGATTGGGAAGAAGTATGTCTGAGGAAAAGGCATGTGGATGGAGCTATGGGAATGAGCACATAGTCTGTGGATCTTTGAGTCCCACACCATTGCCCCCTAGAAAGCATGTGTGGCAGAAGTAGCACTGAATAAGCCAGTAGACAGGATGACTCATCCAGTGAAGGCCAGTGAGCCTCTGTCCTCAGCCACCTCAATCCTTACAAGGGAGCCCATGAATGAAAGGATTAGTCATGGTAGTCTGATGTCATAAGCTCCCTTTCACCAAGGCTAATCTAGCTATCAGCACTGACCATCAGCTGTACAGACCAATGCTGAGCCCTTGATATGGTACAATCCCTCAAGGACATAAGCAGCTATTTGATGGCAAGTTCATCATCTTGGATCTCTTCTACCTGCAGAGAGAAACAATTCATCCTTACTAGAAATAATATATATTCTAATTATGGGTTTGCCTTCTCTGCTCATAGTGCATATTTGGCCAGCCCAACTATCTGCAAGCCACAGATTGTCTGCTTCTGGGGGAACCAAACCTGAAGCATCAACAAATCAAAAAGTTGGTTCTTTGAAAGGTCTAATAAAATACACAGTATTCTGGCAAGATTGGAGGAAGAACAAATAAACAATATTGCAAATAAAAAAGAAGAAATACTATGGATGCTGTTCAGATATAAAAAGGACTAAGATAAACAACTGGAGAAATTCTTCCTTACAAGAGAATGCCAAGTAAATAAATATAGAAGGAATGAAGGTGTTCGGAAATCACTATATTGCAACCATCATAGTAAGGACTGGTGCCGGCAAGAATCAATAATGAATGCTAAAACACGTGTGAAAGTTTGATGAGGAATAGGGTATTTCCACTGCTTCAAAGTACCTCCTGCAAATTAGTTATTTAATACAGAGAGGGTAATAGCAACTTTACAGTGGAGAAAACTGTTAGACATCACCTTACCAAGTGATCAAAGTTAACATCACAAATCAACATTAGTTGACTTGTGATGTTGAAACCGGTAACCAAGGCATAAACAGGGCAGATAAGCACAGCTGCAACTCTGTTTCCCAAATCTGCTTATTCTGGGAATGCCATCTGCCACCTTGTTTCTATAAGAGTGATATTCATGCTTGGTACCCAATAACCAAGTGTTAATTTAGTTGTTTTTCAGGAACTCAAGATTTACCTCCTCTTAGAGCACAGCAAAATGAAATGGACCCGGCCCCAATTAGCAACTTCCTTTGTCTGATCTTGAGTCAGGCAGCTCCTCTTCCCTTTACCCAGCCCCTTTTCAGCTTGCCTTTAAAAATCCCTGACTCTCCCCCTTGGGGAGGCAGCCTTTCGAATAAACTCTTTCCTTGCTGCTCACTTGATGTCTTAGTGAGATTGGTACATCAAGCATGTGAACTTGGGTTTAATTACAATGTTATACACAAAGAAGCAAACGACATTATGTAGTACTCCTACAACAACATGCATAACTCAGATTTTACCGGGAGGAAACATAGACATTCAGCATGAGACATCTATAAAACAACCACCATGTACTCTCCAAAATGGAAATGTCCTGAAAGACCCAGGAATTTCTGAGGTTATTCTAGGTTAAAAGAAATCTAAGAAGGATGACAACTAAATGCAACCTTAAATTACATCATGGACCAGAAAAATAATGCTATTGTAGGGGAGGAAAATTAATTTTCCCTTTACCCTTCTAAATTCTTGGCTGAAATCCTCTGTAATAAGACAGATTAACAGGAGAAAAACAAGAAGTTTAATAACATGTATACATGGGAGACACCCAAGAAAATTGAGTAACTCCCTGAAGAAATGGCCCAAACGAACACCTTATTAAATACTATCTCCTGCTAAAGGCAAAAGATGTTGGGTGGTAGGTGGAGGGGAGCCAGTTACAGGAAGTTACCAGGAAAAGTACAGTAGATGGGGGTAAGGTGGTTATGCAAACTTAGTCTTTGCCTTCTCCACTGGTTAAGAGCTTCTAGAGATTTTCAGTCATCCTTCCCTTACAAATACAGATTTCCCTTATAAATGTAAATGTCTCTTACAAAAGGATAACATCTCAGTTTTCAGAGCTTTTCCTTGTCTGCTTAACAGAAACATAATCCATCTAAAATAATTCTTATACCAGGGTGCCTGGGTGGCTCAGCTGGTTAAGCGTCTGACTTGGGCTCAGGTCATGATCTCAGGATCCTGGGATGGAGCCCAGAGCCCCTAGATGAAACATCCCCGCCTCCCTGCCCTGTTGTTGAGCCCATTGTGGAGCATGGAGCCCAGTGCTCAGCAGGGAGTCTGCTTCTCCCTCACCCTCTCCCTCCCCAACGTGTGTGCACACTCTCATATAAATAAATAGAATCTTTAAAATAAATAAAAATAAAATAATCTTTATACCAAAGAGGTCGATTTGGGGGAGATAAATTCTGCTCCCCTTCACTATAGAAGACATTATTGGGACAACTAGCAAAAGTAGAAAGTGAACTATATATTAGATAATGCCAAATTGTTTAACACTTCAATAAATATTAAATTTCCTGAGTTCATTAAATTTCCTGTAATTATGTAAGACAGTGCCCTTCTTCTTAGGAATTATAAGTACTAAAGTGCTAAGGTTTGAAGGGGCATGATATGTATAACTTACTCTGAAATTATTCAAGGGAAAAAAAGAAAAAATATATATATAGGAAGAGAAAGAAAAATGATAAAGTAAATGTGGCAAAATATTAACAGTAGGTAAATATAAGTAAAGGATATAATTCTTTAGTATTATTCTTAAGTTTTTCTGTAAGTTTAAAATTATTTCAAAAAATAAAAATTTAAGTAAACTTTAAAAATAAAGGAATAAGAACATACGTAAGCAACATTATATGGGTAAATTTTAAAATATAAGTGAAATTAATAAATTCCCAGAAAAATCTAATGGAAGAAAAAACTCTCTAAAGGCCTGAGATATAAGGGAAGCCAGTTTAGATTTCTTTCTAAGTCACCATGACTATACATAAACTTTGTTTAACTCAAAAGCCTGATTTATGGCCCGCCATGCATACATTGCACACCTGCTTCACTAATGAGTAGCCTAAAGGAAAACCATCTTGTCCTTAAGATATCGATTAATGCTCCTACTCCCTACATTCCTTGATGTTGAAACTTGTAATTATGTTAATCTATAATCTTTTGAGGTTTTACAAGGTGTAAAAAAGTATATAACCCTGTAAAAACTGTTCATTCTTTGGGGCACCTACGTGGCTCAGATGGTTAAGCGTCTGCCTTCAGCTCAGGTCACAATCTCAGGGTACTGGATTGAACCCTACATCAGGCTCCCTGCTCGCGCGGAGCCTGCTTCTCCCTCTCCTTCTACTGCTCCTCCTGCTTGTGCTCTTACTCTCTCTGTCAAATAAATAAATAAAATCTTTAAAAAAAGAAAAAAAAAGTTCATTCTCCAGAGTTCTTTCTTCCCTGTGAAGAGCATGTTTCTAAGGCAGCTGTCCTAACGTGGGCTCCAATAAAACTCTCTTTCTTACTCTTAGAGATTCTAAAAGGTTTGTTTATTTTGAGACCAGATGATGGAGTTACAGGTGAGTTCTAACAGAAAAGATATTTCAAACTCCCCATTTCTATTCTTTGAAGCTATTGTAACCTTGATATCAAAAGCATACTTTAATAAAATAATCAAGGTTAACATAGATAAAAAAATTACAAACAAAATATTGGCAAACTGAATCCAGAAATCCATGAAAAAGATAATATATTCATTACCAAGTTGAATCTCTTCTAGGAATTCAAAGTATATTTAATGTTCAAAAGGTATTAATATAACCATTAAATTAAAATATTAAAGGAAAAATATAATACATATTTTCTTATAGTTTCAAAATGAATAAGTAATGTCTGTATAATTAAGAATCTGCCTGGCCTTTGTCTCCCACTGCTGGGAAGTAGCCTCTAAACCCTGAGAGTTTCCTAAGTGCTAGGAGGGTCTTTGTTACTCATGCTGGCCCCTCAGAACACCTCTGAGTCTATGCTTACAAGATGACTCATGGTGGTCCATTAAATAATTTATGGTAAGATGATGACTCAGGATGGGGGCTGGCTACTCAGAAAGACCAACCCAGTAATTAGAGGGTTAATGCTTTGAACAAAGTCATATCAATCAAATCAGGGGGGGTGGTCAAAGATGGGGGAGAAATGCCACTAAAAACTGAATTCAATCACATGGCCAATGATTGAATCAACCATGACTATGAAAGGAAATCCCCCCCAAAAACTCAATAAAGTGTAACTTGAGTGAGCTTCCCTGGTTGACAACACTCTGCATATTGCTACACATCAATGTGTTGGTAGGGTGACTTTCCTCACTCCACAAAGACAGGACACCACAAGCTTGCCATTTGAGACCCTCCCTGCCCTCACCCTAGCCATCTCTTCTTTTGACAGATTCTGATTTGTATCCTATTTGCCATAATAAAATTGTAATTGTAAATATAGCACTTTCTGAGCTCTGTGAGTCACTCTAGCAAATTATCAAACCTATGCAGGTCATGAAAACCCCCAAATCTTAGCCAGTTATTCAGAAGTGGGGGTGGCCTTGGAAATTCCCAAGGTCGTGGCTGGCGTCCAAAGTGAGGCCATTCTGTGGAGCACTGTACTCTTTTTTTTTTTTCCTTTCTCCTAACTGCTAAGTTTTTTTTTTTTATTATTATTATGTTATGTTAATCACCATACATTACATCATTAGTTTTTGATGTAGTGTTCCATGATTCATTGCGTATAACACCCAGTGCTCCATGCAGAATGTGCCCTCTTTAATACCCATCACCAGGCTAACCCATCCTCCCACCCCCCCTCCCCTCCAGAACCCTCAGTTTGTTTTTCAGAGTCCATCATCTCTCGTGGTTCGTCTCCCCCTCTGATTTCCTGCCCTTCATTCTTCCCCTCCTGCTATCCTTTTTTTTTTTAACATATAATGTATTATTTGTTTCAGAGGTACAGATCTGTGATTCAACAGTCTTACACAATTCACAGTGCTCACCATAGCACATACCCTCCCCAATGTCTATCACCCAGCCACCCCATCTCTCCCACCCCACCCCTACTCCAGCAACCCTCAGTTTGTTTCCTGAGATTAAGAATTCCTCATATCAGTGAGGTCATATGATACATGTCTTTCTCTGATTGACTTATTTCGCTCAGCATAACACCCTCCAGTTCCATCCACGTCATTGCAAATGGCAAGATTTCATTCCTTTTGATGGCTGCATAATATTCCATTGTATATATATACACCACATCTTCTTTATCCATTCATCTGTTGTTGGACATCTTGGCTCTTTCCAGAGTTTGGCTATTGTGGACATTGCTGCTATAAACATACCCCTTCGGATCCCTACATTTGCATCTTTGTGGTAAATACCCAGTAGTGCAATTGCTGGATCGTATGGTAGCTCTATTTTCAACTTTTTGAGGAACCTCCATACTGTTTTCCAGAGTGGCTGCACCAGCTTGCATTCCCACCAACAGTGTAGGAGGTTCCCCTTTCTCCGCATCCCCACCAACATCTGTCATTTCCTGACTTGTTAATTTTAGCCACTCTGACTGGTGTGAGGTGATATCTCATTGAGGTTTTGATTTGGATTTCCCTGATGCCAAGCAATGTTGAGCACTTTTTGATGTGTCTGTTGGCCATTTGGATGTCTTCTTTGGAAGAATGTCTGTTCGTGTCTTCTGCCCATTTCTTGATTGGATCATTTGTTCTTTGGGTGTTGAGTTTAAGAAGTTCTTTATAAATTTTGGATACTAGCCCTTTATCTGATATGTCATTTGCAAATATCTTCTCCCATTCTGTCGGTTGTCTTTTGGTTTTGTTGACTGTTTCCTTTGCTGTGCAAAAGCTTTTTATCTTGATGAAGTCCCAATAGTTCATTTTTGCCCTTGCTTCCCTTGCCTTTGGTGATGTTTCTAGGAAGAAGTTGCTGCAGCTGAAGTTGAAGAGGTTGCTGCCTGTGTTCTCCTTTAGGATTTTGATGGACTCCTGTCTCACATTTAGGTCTTTCAACCATTTGGAGTCTATTTTTCTGTGTGGTTAAAGAAATGGTCCAGTTTAATTCTTCTGCATGTGGCTGTCCAATTTTCCCAACACCATTTGTTGAAGAGACTGTCTTTTTTCCATTGGACATTCTTTCCTGCTTTGTCGAAGATTAGTTGACCATAAACTTAAGGGTCCATTTCTGGGCTCTCTATTCTGTTCCATTGATCTATGTGTCTGTTTTTGTGCCAGTACCATACTGTCTTGATGATAACAGCTTTGTAATAGAGCTTGAAGTCTGGAATTGTGATGCCGCCAGCTTTGCTTTTCTTTTTCAACATTCCTCTGGCTATTCGGGGTCTTTTCTGGTTCCATACAAATTTTAGGATTATTTGTTCCATTTCTTTGAAAAAGAATGGATGGTATTTTGATGGGGATTGCATTGAATGTGTAGATTGCTCTAGGTAGCATTGACATCTTCACAATATTTGTTCTTCTAATCCATGAGCATGGAACGTTTTTCCATTTCTTTGTGTCTTCCTCAATTTCTTTCATGAGTATTTTATAGTTTTCTGAGTATAGATTCTTTGCCTCTTTGGTTAGATTTATTCCTAGGTATCTTATGGTTTTGGGTGCAATTGTAAATGGGATCGACTCCTTAATTTCTCTTTCTTCTGTCTTGTTGTTGTATAGGAATGCCACTGATTTCTGTGCATTGATTTTATATCCTGCCACTTTACTGAATTCCTGCATGAGTTCTAGCAGTTTTGGGGTGGAGTCTTTTGGGTTTTCCACATGAAGTATCATATCGTCTGCAAACAGTGAGAGTTTGACTTCTTCCTTGCCGAATTCGGATGCCTTTTATTTCTTTTTGTTGTCTGATTGCTGTGGCTAGGACTTCTAATACTATGTTGAATAGCAGTGGCGATAGTGGACATCCCTGCCACATTCCTGACCTTAGGGGAAAAGCTCTCAGCTTTTCCCCATTGAGAATGATATTCGCTGTGGGTTTTTCATAGATGGCTTTTATGATATTGAGGTATGTACCCTCTATCCCTATACTCTGAAGAGTTTTAATCAAGAAAGGATGCTGTACTTTGTCAAATGCTTTTTCTGCATCTATTGAGAGGATCATATGGTTCTTGTTCTTTCTTTTTTTAATGTATTGTATCACATTGATTGATTTGCAGATGTTGAACCAACCTTGCAGCACAGGGATAAATCCCACTTGGTCGTGGTGAATAATCCTTTTAATGTACTGTTGGATCCTACTGGCTAGTATTTTGGTGAGAATTTTTGCATCCATGTTCATCAAGGATATTGGTCTGTAATTCTTTTTGATGGGGTCTTTGTCTGGTTTGGGGATCAAGGTAATGGTGGCCTCATAAAATGAGTTTGGAAGTTCTCCTTCCATTTCTATTTTTTGGAACAGTTTCAGAAGAATAGGTATTAATTCTTCTTTAAATGTTTGGTAGAATTCCCCTGGGAAGCCATCTGGCCCTGGGCTTCTGTTTGTTGGGAGATTTTTGATGACTGCTTCAATTTCCTTAGTGGTTATAGGTCTGCTCAGGTTTTCTATTTCTTCCTGGTTCAGTTTTGGTAGTTGATACATCTCTAGGAATGCATCCATTTCTTCCAGATTATCTAATTTGCTGGCATATAGTTGCTCATAATATGTTCATATAATTGTTTGTATTTCTTTGGTGTTGGTTGTGATCTCTTCTCTTTCATTCATGATTTTGTTGATTTGGGTCATTTCTCTTTTCTTTTTGATAAGTCTGGCCAGGCATTTATCAATCTTGTTAATTCTTTCAAAGAACCAGCTCCTTGTTTCGTTGATCTGTTCTACTGTTCTTTTGGTTTCTATTTCATTGATTTCTGCTCTGATCTTTATTATTTCCCTTCTCCTGCTGGGTTTAGGCTTTATTTGCTGTTCTTTTTCCAGCTCCTTTAGGTGTAGGGTTAGGTTGTGTATTTGAGACCTTTCTTGTTTCATGAAAAAGGCTTGTATTGCTATATACTTTCCTCTTAGGACTGCCTTTGCTGCATCCCAAAGATTTTGAACAGTTGTGTTTCCATTTTCATTGGTTTCCATGAACTTTTTAATTCTTCTTTAATTTCCTGGTTGACCCATTCATTCTTTAGTAGGATGCTCTTTAGCCTCCATGTATTTGAGTTCTTTCTGACTTTCCTCTTGTGATTGAGTTCTAGTTTCAAAGCATTGTGGTCTGAAAATAGGCAGGGAATGATCCCAATCTTTTGGTACTGGTTGAGACCTGATTTATGACCTAGGATGTGATCAATTCTGGAGAATGTTCCATGGGCACTAGAGAAGAATGTGTATTCCATTGCTTTGGGATGGAATGTTCTGTATAGGTCTGTGAAGTCCATTTGGTCCAGTGTGTCATTTAAAGCCTTTATTTCCTTATTGATCTTTTGCTTAGATGATCTGTCCATTTCAGTGAGGGGGGGTGTTAAAGTCCCCCACTATTATTGTATTGTTGTCGATGTGTTTCTTTGCTTTTGTTATTAATTGCCTTATATAATTGGCTGCTCCCATGTTAGGGGCATAGATATTTACAATTGTTAGATCTTCTTGTTGGATAGACCCTTTAAGTAGGATATAGTGTCCTTCCTCATCTCTTATTACAGTCTTTGGTTTAAAATCTAATTTGTCTGATATAAGGATTGCCACCCAGCTTTCTTTTGGTGTCCATTAGCATGGTAAATGGTTTTCCACCCCTTCACTTTCAATCTGGGGGTGTCTTTGGGTCTAAAATGAGTCTCTTGCAGACAGCATATCGATGGGTCTTGTTTTTTTATCCAATCTGATACCCTGTGTCTTTTGATTGGGGCATTTAACCCATTTACATTCAGGGTAACTATTGAAAGATAGGAATTTAGTGCCATTGTATTGACTGTAAGGTGACTGTTACTGTATATTGTCTGTGTTCCTTTCTGGTTTATGTTGCTTTTAGGCTCTCTCTTTGCTTAGAGGAACCCTTTCAAGATTTCTTGTAGGGCTGGTTTCGTGTTTGCAAATTCCTTTAGTTTTTGTTTGTCCTGGAAGCTTTTTATCTCTGCTTCTATTTTCAATGACAGCCTAGCTGGATATAGTATTCTTGGCTGCATATTTTTCTCATTTAGTGCTCTGAATAGATCATGCCAGTCCTTTCTGGCCTGCCAGGTCTCTGTGGATAGGTCTGTTGCCAATCTAATGTTTCTGCCATTGTAGGTTACATATCTCTTCTCCCGAGCTGCTTTCAGGATTTTCTCTTTGTCTCTGAGACTCGTAAGTTTTACTATTAGATGTCGGGGTGTTGACCTGTTTTTATTGATTTTGAGAGGGGTTCTCTGTGCCTCCTGGATTTTGATGTCTGTTTCCTTCCCCAAATTAGGGAAGTTCTCTGCTATAATTTGCTCCAATATACCTTCTGCCCTCTCTCTCTTTCTTCTTCTGGGATCCCAATTATTCTAATGTTGTTTCGTCTTATGGTATCGCTTATCTCTCGAATTCTGCCCTCGTGATCCAGTAGTTGTTGATCTCTCTTTTTCTCAGCTTCTTTATTTTCCATCATTTGGTCTTCTGTACCACTGATTCTCTCTTCTGCCTCATTTATCCTAGCAGTTAGTGCCCCCATTTTTGATTGCACCTCATTAATAGCCTTTTTGATTTTGATTTGGTTAGATTTTAGTTCTTTTATTTCTCCAGAAAGGGTTTCTCTAATAACTTCCATGCTTTTTTCAAGCCCAGCTACTATCTTTAAAATCATCATTCTGAACTCTAGTTCCAACATCTTACTAATGTCCGTATTGATTAGGTCCCTGGAAGTCGGTACTGCCTCTTGTTCTTTTGGTTGAAGTGACTTTTTCCGTCTTGTCATTTTGTCCAGAGGAAAACAGATGAATGAGAGAACAAAATGCTAACAGGGTAAAAACATCCCCAGAAAATATACACTAAACAAATCAGAAAAGACCTGAAACCGGGGGAGAAGGGAAAGAAAGAAAAAAGAAAAAGATAAAAACAAACAAAAACAAAACAAAACAGAAAAAAACAGAATATGATCAAATATGATCAGGCTGGTGCATAGATCAATGCCACACACTAGATTTTGGGCATATTTTGGTCCGCTAGAAGAAAGTGCCTCCCAAAATTTTAAAGAAAGAAAAACTTATATATGTACAAAAATAAGGGTTAATACGATGAAGGGATGGAATATAACTGTAAAGATGAAAATTATAAAAGGTTTTATAAAAGGAATTGATAAGAAGTTGGTTGAAAAAAGAAAGAAGAGGATTTTAAAAAAAGGCGGGGAGAGAATGTGATCAGGCAGGAGACTAGAACAAAGCCATACACTAGAGATTTAGGGTATATTTTGATCTGTTAGAAGAAACTGTATCCCAAAATTTTAAAGAGAGAACAACTTATATATATATACCAAAAATAAGGGTAGCTACTATGAAGGGATAGAACAGGACTCTAAAAATGAAAAATAAAATATATTTTTTAAAAAAGGGATTGATAAGATGTTGGTTGAAAAAGGGAAAAAGAAAAATTTTTTTAAAAAGTTAAAAAAAATTAACTTTGAAAGACTAAAGAATCATGGTAAAAAAGCCATGGATTCTATGTGCAGTATTCCCCTAGCGCTGGAGTTCTGCCGTTCTCATTGATCGGTAAACTTGGTCTTGGCTGGCTGTTCTCGCTGATCTTCTGGGGGAGGGGCCTGTTGCCGTGGTTCCCAAATGTCTTTGCCGGAGGCGGAATTGTCCCGCCCTTGCCCGGTCCGGGCTAAGTAACCTGCTCGGGTTTGCTCTCGGGAGCTTTTGTTCCCTGCAAGCTTTCCGTACAGCTTTGGATGCGGAGAGTGAAAATGGCGGCCTCCCAATCTCCACCCCAGAGGAGCCAAGAACTCGGGGCCCCACTCCTCAGTGAGCCCCCAGAGAAAAGCAGTCAGTCACTCCCGTCTCCCCGGGCTCTGGCCGCACTCCGTGCTCACCTGGCCTGTGACCCAGCGTTTCTATCTCTGGCACCCGACCCCGTGTGGAGTCTCGAAACCCAGCAGACCCCTGCGGTGCGCTCCCGCGTCCCTCCTCCCGGGGGAGGAAGGGGAGTCTCCCTGGATCTGCCACTTGTTGGGTCCCTGCTGGAGGAGCAGTGGCCCGACTGTGCCGCGGATCATGGTTTATGGCAACCCTGAGCTAAGAGCCCGCGCCTCGGCTCCGTCTCTGCAGCTGGCTTCCCTGCTCCGATACCTGGGAGCTCTGCCGCACTCAGGCACCCCCGGTCTTCCTGTGACCCCGAGGGTCCTGAGACCACACTGTCTCGCGAGGGTTCCACCCCCCGCTTAGCCACCGGAGCGACGTCCCTCAGTGGAGCAGACTTCTAAAAGTTCCGATTTTGTGCTCCGCGGCTTGTATCACTTGCCAGAAGCAGCGGACGGAGGCCCCCTCCCCCACTGTCTATCCTCCCGAATATCGCCTCGGATTCACTTCTCCACACCTCCTACCTTCCAGAAAGTGGTCGCTTTTCTGTTCAGAGAGTTGTTGCTATTCTTTTCTTCGATCTCCTGTTGAGTTCGTAGGTGTTCAGAATGGTTTGATCCCTACCCAGCTGAATTCCTGGGACCAGAGGAAATCCAGGTCTCCTACTCCTCCGCCATCTTGCTCCGCCCCCAGAGCACTGTACTCTTAACCTATGAAGTTTGGCCTGACTCCGGTACTTAGTGTCAGAAATCATTACAGCAATGAGCAGATAAACCAAAACTAATAATAAATGGGCATATAAAAAGGGATGAAGAGAACAGATGGGCTGAAATGAGCTAGCAGCTGGTTTTTTCTGAATGTACCTTGTTTTGTGGTATTAAAAAAGAAGACAACAGACCAGAAATTGGAGTCACTTATGCTAAGCCCCATATCAACAGAGACTTATCTTAATTCTAATTTTGGCTCTCCCAGAAATGGAATCTTAAACCAATCATTCAGGAACTGCCTCATCAGCACTAACTAGATCATCTGTCTGATAGACCTGAGTCAACCGCTAGAAGAAAGTAATCTTGCAATAATCAATCCACTTTTTTGGTCTACTATAACATCCTTCCTTGTTCCTGTTCCTTTCTGCCTATAAAAGTCTTTCATTTTGTACAGCTTCTTGGAGCTCCTTTCTATCTGCTGGATTGGATGCTACTCAATTTATGAATCATTGACTAAAGTCAGTAAGATCTTTAAAATTTACTGAGTCGAATTTTGTTCTTTAATATTGGTTTGACTTTGGAATCATGTAAATATTTCACATAATTAAAACACAAAATTGAATAGAAAAATAAAAAGCAATCTCCCAAAATTAAAAACTAAAACAAAGCAACCTAACTCTATATGAAGTTGGTAGCATAACCACACAGAATTATTCCAAGTGACTTTAAACATAGTACTTTGTACATCCTCAAGTAGGATAGACTATAAGATCAAAAAAAAAAAAAAATCAAAAGTAACCAAAACTGCATTCAGGTGTCTTGTTGTTCATTCTAATTTCAGTATTACTATTTTAAAAAGATGTAGAATCAATAAACAGACCTCTAACCCCAAGACTATGGTCTCTAAGTATTATAATCTTTTAAAAAGAATCAAAATTTTTGGACAAAGAACTTGTCCCACATCTGTGGAAGGAAAAAAACAGCCAGGTACATCTTGTCAAACAGAAACCAAGGAACTTGGGGCACCTGGGTGGTTCAGTCAGTTAAGCATTTGCCTTCTTCTCAGGTCATGATCCCAGGGTCCTGGGAGCCAGTCCTGCATCAGGCTCCTTGCTCAGTGGGGAGCCTGCTTCTTTCTCTGCCTTCCATTCCCCCTGCTTGTACTCTCTCTCTCTAACAAATAATTAATAAAAATCTTTAAAAAAAAGAAAAGAAAATACTAGAACTTCTTTAAAAAAAAGAAATCAAGGAACTTAAAGACTATTGGGGGCACATCAATGGCACATTGGAGCCAATTTGAAGGATTTCCCACTGGGCAAAGATGGGATAATTTGAGCATCAAAAAAAAATAATGATTTCAGTAGGTTGAATCACACCAAATATGTAAAAATATACTTTAAAAAACACAACAAATATATAAAAATTCACGGATTTATAATGATAATTTTATGCCATCATTAATGTCTGACGATTACTAGAATGCCAACTCATTCTGAAATTGATACATAAAAGAAAAGAATGAAGCATTTATCCTTTCTTTCCTATTTAGACTGTTTCTCAGGATAACCAAATAATTGATGAAAGTTCTTTATAAAAGAATCACAGCTAATAAATGTAGGAAGAGTTAATGACTTAGAGAATCACTATTTTGCAATCTCTAATGAAATCACTGGCACAGATAACGGTCAGCAATGACTGCCAAAAGCACTGGGCGAAAGGCAGATGGGAAACTTTATAACAGATGGATTAGGCTGGCACCATCGGAACCAGATGATCAGTATGAAGATCACTAAAAGTGAGACAGTCACATACTATTTATCTCCTGATGTGATATAATAGAAAGTACACAGCGCCACCTATAGAGGAATTTTGCCAAATAAATATTTCGAATTTTTAACCATTTTTAAAAAGGAAAAAGCCTAAATCTAACGAAGTCTCTGGTTCTAATTATTATTTTTCAGAAATACAAGGGATGGAAAAACATATAAAATAACAGTTCAGAAATTAAATCATAAATACAGAAGACAAGAAATTATATAGTACAAATGATTGTTTTCATCAAATAAATAGCATTTTTAAAAAGAAGAGAAAACTTTGATACTAAAAGAGATTTAAGAAACATATTAACTAGACAATGGACTCTGAAAAACAAACTGAGGGTTCTAGAGGGGAGGGGGGTGGGAGGATGGGTTAGCCTGGTGATGGGTATTAAGGAGGGCACGTACTGAATGGAGCACTGGGTGTTATACGCAAACAATGAATCATGGAACACTACATCAAAAACTAATGATGTAATGTATGGTGATTAACATAACAATAAAAAATTTAAAAATAAAAAAAGAAACATATTAACTATGGGACTAGTGTTTAAAAGAGGGAAGAATATTCCTTCCTCTGAGGCAAAAGGAAAAAAAAAAGAAAAGAAACATTAACCAAATGAAATTATGCACTTTTTTGCACCCTAGTTAAATGAACCAACAGTAAAATTACAATAGTTTGGGAAATCAGGAAAAATTGAAGTCAGCCTGAATATTAGGTGATGTTAAGGAATTATTATTGGCGGGGGGGGGGTGTCGTGGGTGTTCTTTTTTTTTTATTTTTTATTGTTATGTTAATCACCATACATTACATCATTAGTTTTTGATGTAGTGTTCCATGATTCATTGTTTGTGCATAACACCCAGTGCTCCATGCAGAACGTGCCCTCTTTAATACCCATCACCAGGCTAACCCACCCTCCCACCCCCCTCCCCTCTAGAACCCTCAGTTTGTTTTTCAGAGCCCATCGTCTCTCATGTCATGGATGTTCTTAAAAGTCCTGACCTGTTAGAGGTACACACTACTGTACTTACAGATTAAATGACATGACGCCTGGGAATTACTTTCCAAACACTCAAACCAAAAAAAAGTAGGGAGAAGAGACAGTGTAAGAATGGCGGGAAATCGATCATTGTTGAAGCTAGGCGATAAGTCATGACAATTTATGATAACATCCTCTCTGTTTCTGTGTAAGTTTGAAAATCCCTCTAATAAAAAGTTAAAGATAAACCTATGATCACCTTAATAGTTGCAGAAAAAGTTCATTTGATCACATTCAATACCCATTCATAATTGTGATTCTTAGCAAATTAGAAATAAGAGAGAACTTATTTAACCTACTGAAGTGTGCCTATCAAAACCTATAGCAAACATCATAGTTAATAATGAAACAGAAGCATTTTTTAAAATCAGGAATAAAATAAGGATGCCCCTACTATTACCACTTCTTGGCAACATTGAATCAGAGAACGTAATCTGTACAATAACTCAAGAAAAATGAAAGATATAAGGATTGGAAAGGAAAAAATAGGACTTAATTTTTTCAAATGAAATGACTGCATAGAAAAACCCCAAGTGACAATAAATGAATTATTAGAATAAATCTCAGAATAACTAAGAGTTTAGCAAGGGAATGATAAAGTCAACAGAGTGGCATCTACCTTCAGTGCAGAGAGAAGATTCAGCTGGAATAAGACACAGGCAGCTTTCAAAAGTATTGGTACTATTTTATTTCTTAAGATAGATGGCGGAGAAAAGGCCGTTTATTTCATTATTCTATATACCTTATAATATGCATATGTGTGACTCTGCATGAAATAATACATAATAAAAAATTGAAAGCAAATAAAAAATAATGGATTCCCTATTTCTAGAACTTGTAAAGCATAAAATATATGGCCATAACTTTTGGGGGGGGCGTTGTAGAGATAATTCTTGCTTTGGGAAAATCACAGTAACTTGCTCTTGAATATCATTTGCCATCTTCAAAATTTCTCTTAACAATCATTATATCGCTGGATTGTTGCCATGTGGCAGTGTGAACTCAGGGTTGCCCAACATTCAGATATTTATCAAAAAGCTGGAAATAAAAATTTTTTTAATGTATGCAACTGCTTTGAAACACCATGAAGGCCAAATGAAAGGCATCTGTCTGTACGATGCTAGACTATGACCTCTGTTCTAGACTCCAAGTCTTAGAGGTAGCCTTTGACCCTGAAAGAGTAGGCTCATTCCCTTTTAGAATAGGCCTGAATCTTCCAGTCCACCCCACACCTCCCAGTTCTTCTCCCATCCGGCCTTCATTCTGCGTTCCCTGCCTGCGCCAGCAGGTGGCTGAGTTTGTGAACCCGTCTTCCAGAAACTATGGCATTGAGAAGAATCCGCCTGTATTTCTCCCAATTTACCACCAGAGGGCAGGCATGCAAAATAAGAGGAGAAAACCATAGTTTTTGCTCCTTTCAGGGAAAGGAATCCAGAGATGAACCATGCAAATTATGTCTATCTGAATTTTAACCATGAAAATGTTATACATTTATCTGAATTTAGATGTATTCTGTACACATAAGGTGCACGGGTGGGAATGTTCACGTCTTGCTGGAGCTGATCAAAAATCGGTGGCAACAGTTTGAAGTGGGACGTCTCTAGAGATGAAGCTCTGAGACTCAGCCTGGTTCTGCTCAGACCTGTGGCTCAGGACAAGCATGCACTTGGGGTGTTTCAGAAATCTTTACAAATGAGTGAATGATTCCGTATGCTCCTTCACAGTCACACCTGCTTGCTGAACACATCTCTAGAAGAGAATCTCTCTGCGTCTGCTGTCCTCAGGATAGGAAATGAGGAGAGATTCTATACGGGGTGAGGAAGGGATAAGGAGGTTCTGTTCCAGACAGCAGGCAGTTACAGTGTGAGGTGTGCTGGTAAACGTTTAACAACCAGTTCTCAAAACAAACAAAAAAGCTCTGATTTGTAGCATTTGCCATTTCCACAGTATAAATACTCCTCTTTGGCTGACTTCAAGGTACCCATGTGGCATCACAGAACACAGAGTTGGGAAAAATACACAACAGGGCTCTCACCAGCCAGAACAAGCCAGCTTTATCACTACTGACTCGCACGCACCCTCTACTCCCATTTCAAAGTTAAATCTTCACTGTAGAAACAGGCCTACTCTAACATTTGCAGAGTTTAGGGTGAGTGTACAAACGGAGGTCCACATATTTTATATCTCAATATTTAAGTTATAAATCAAACGAACACATTGCTAATTAAAATATGTCTTACCCTGCTGCCGTAACAAATATACCTTCATAACTACCTGGAAAGTCGGGTTTAAATTTAGAATCCTATGCCTCATATGGCCAGAGAGAAGAAGCTGTCCCTGGCCCTGTATCCCGGGCCCAGCCCCTTTCCTTCTCACTCACCCCAGCACACACAAATCCTACCCCGGGCTTCCAAGCCCTGCTGCACCTTGCAAGCAGCTGTCCCTTGGCCATCCCTTGGGCCCAGGTGTGTTAGCACGTTGGCAATGTGGTCTGTGCACTGGAGAACTGGCCCAGGGAAGAGGACACACCAGCATAAAAGTAGTCTTGAGGTCACTTGGGCAGGGAATTATGGGGTCCCAAGACCTGAAGCATGGAAATAGGCAGGTCCTCATTATCCTGTGGATTCTTCAATTCCTGGGAAGGGCAAAGCCAGACTAGCACCCAAGCAGGCCCTTTAAAGTACAGGACTCAGGACAAGGAGCCTTCTCTCCCAGGCCTGAGAGCAATTACAGCACAGAGGTCCCTCCTGCTGTGCAGGTCTTATGATTTTTGTGTTTAACATTCCTACCTTGATAGGACTCCTGAAATTTCAGTCACTCAGGCAGAGAAATGAGCACTTCCTATTGATTGGGACTGAGCTGTAAGGTGAAGGAATGAAAAGATGGTTCTGCCCCAATATTCCCCAAAGGGAAATTCATTACATCTGAGTCTTTACTTACGCTTTAGAGAAAGATCAGCAAATCCGGACTCAAGGGCCAAATCCTGCCAAGCTGTTTTTGTATGGCCCATGAGCTAAGAATGGATTTTATATTTTGTAAGTGTTGAAAAAAAAAATCAAAAAAGAGGACTATTTCAAGACATGGGGAAACTACATGAAATTCTAATTGCAGTGTCCATAAATTAACATTTTATAGGAACACAGCCCTACCCATTTATTTGTATGTTGTCTAAGGCTATTTTCCCACTACAACAGCAGAATTGGATGGTTGTGTCAGAGACTCTGGCCACAGAGCCTAAATTATTCACTCTCTGATCCTTTACAGAGAAAGCTTGCCAACCCCAGCTTAAGAGTTAAGTTTCTTTCCTATGTTTCTCCAGAGGAGATTGGTGGTAGGTAGAGTAGGAAGGGCAGGGAGGGGACAAGGAAAAGGGGAGACCAGAAGTTGACCAGGGAACCTGCAGAGCTTTACCTCCTTTCCCTTAGAAAGTGAAGCAGTACATGGGCATCCGGGGCCTGCCAAGAGGGCACTTGAGGACAGGAGGGAGGAGAAGTGGGCATGGTGCCCTGTAGCACCCAGGCCAGGATTTGCCTCTGTATCTCCCATTAATCCCACTTACAGCCTCCACTTAAGTGGAACATTAAATCTCAACGGTGAAAGTCACTACAGTTCCTTTGCTGTGTGATTATTTTTGTAGCTGAAGATGGCAGTGAGCACTCATCATTAAAACATCTAGAGCAGGGGTGCCTGGGTGGCTCAGTTGGTTAAGCATGTGCTTAACCTGCTTCTCCCTCTGCCTGCCGCTCCCCCTGCTTGTGCTCTCTCTCTCTCTCTCTCTGGCAAATAAATAAATAAAATCTTAAAAAAAAAAAAAAGACATCTAGAGCAGTGCTGTCTACTAGAAATACAATGTAAGCCAGAATATAATTTTAAATTTTCTAGTAGCTTCATTTAAAAAAGTAAAAAGAACCAATGATATTAATGAAGTATCTTATTCGATCCAATATATACAAATTATCAACTCAATATGTAAGCAATGTAAAATTATCAGTGAAATATTCTGTACTCCTTTTTCATTCTAAGTCTTTTAAATCTGATGGATATTTCACACAGCACATCTCAACCTGAAAATTTCATGATCAATTTTTATCAGAAATACTTGATCTCTATATTTTATGAAACTCACGGTTGAAAAAGTAAATCATATACTCAAATTCTTCTAAATATACTTAAACATTTTCTAATAACTCAGCCAAGTTTCGGTTTTTAAATATAAATTGAAATTAAATGAAATTAAAATTCAGTTCTTCAGTTGTACTAACCACATTTTAGGTGCTCAGTAGTTACATACAACTAGGGACTAGTTGTCAGAGCAGCTCCACTTAAATCCACAACACAGAACTGCCATGCATTGTTCCCTGGGATTGGTTTCTAGCAACAACTGGGCAACACTGCAATATTACACAGCACTTGTTCTCTCCTGTTAAGCTCTCTAAACAACAGGGAAACAAGATCTGTAATTTCTCCATGTTGGCTGCCTGCAAAGGTGACCCTCCTCAGGATCATCCACCTAGAGGAAATGGCTGATCTCCTGTGACCCCCAAAGAGCCACCAGGAAGAAGATAGGGTCTTTTTTGGCCAACACAGTTTCCAAAGGGCAAAGTTTCCAAAAAAGTCCCAAAGGTTGTAATATTTCCATACTGCCTATCAAATTCATAAATAAGTCTTGTTGGCTTTGTCCTTAAAATAAATTTTAGTTGGAGGATTCACACTTCCCAATTTTAAAACCTACTACAAAGCTATAGTAATCAAGACAATGTAGTAACTGGCATAAGGAGATTATATATAATAATATATATAATTATATATATACATTTATGTTATATAGTATATATAGCATACATATATATACTACTATACTACAGTATACTACTATATAGTAGACTACTCTACTATATTATGTTATATAGTGTGTGTGTATGTGTACATATATATACATATAATCTTTTATTCACTTGCAAAAGCCTCCTAATTGGTTTTCCTGCCCTCATTCTTGCCCACTATAACCCATTCTTCACACAGCAGCCAACCCAATTTGTATATATGTGTGTGCATGCACATGCATGTGAGGGGGGTTTTTTAAATGTATTTATTTATTATGTGTCTAACTTATTTTATAATAACTCCATGCTCATTAAAAAGTTGCAAAAATAGTACAAAGATTCCCATGTACCCTTCACCAAGCTTCCCCATCTATGTAACCATAGAATAATCAACACCAACACCAAGAAATTTATACTATCCTGTTAGCTAATCTACAGACCTTACTTAAATTTCACTAGGTGTCCCATCACTGTCCTTTTTCTGCTTCAGAATCCAATCCAGGACCCATATTACATTTAGTTGTCTTGTCTCCTTAGTCTCCACCAATTATAGAGCGCTCCTCCGTCTTTCTGTGTCTTTTATAACCTTGACACCTTTCAAGAATACAGGCTAGTTATTTTGTAGAATGCCTCTCTACTTTGATTTATCTGATGTTCACTCATGATTAATTTCAAGTTATGCATTTTTGGCAAGAACACCACAGAAGTGGTGTTGTGTGCTCTTCTCGGTCATCTTATCAGAAAGCACATGGTGTAGATTTTTCCATTACTAGTGATCACTTGGTTAAGGGGGTGTCTCCAGGTTTCTCCTCCATAAATTCACGAGTTTTCCCTTTGTACAAAGAATCTTGTGGGAGATACTATGAGACTATGCAAACAGTCCTCTTTCTTATCATGCTTTTGCCCACTAAATTTAGTATTGGTTGATGATTCTTGTGTGCACAGATTATTACTATGGAGTTTGTCAAATGATGATTTTCTACATCCATCATTTCTTCTATGTTAATTAATTAATCTCCTGTAAGGAAGAGCTGTTCGTTTTATTTATTTATTTATTTATTTATTTATTTATTTATTTATTATACATGGGTATTTATTTTATTCTTTTTTTTTAAAGATTTTTTTTTTAAAGATTTTATTTATTTATTTGACAGAGAGAGAGATAGCGAGAGCAGGAACACAAGCAGGGGGAGTGGGAGAGGGAGAAGCAGGCTTCCTGCAGAGCAGGGAGCCTGATGCGGGGCTCGATCCCAGGACCCTGGGATCATGACCTGAGCCGAAGGCAGACGCTTAATGACTGAGCCACCCAGGCGCCCCTATTTATTTTATTCTATGAGATATAATTCATTATTATCACTCTTTATTTTGTTGTATCAATTGTCCTGGATTTGGTCATTGGGAGCTCTTTGAATTGGCTCCTTTGCCTTTTGAAACACTCCCATCTCTTCCTAAATACTTCTCTGCCTTCTGGCACTGCAAAATATTCCAGGCTCACCTTGTACTTTCCCTGGCCCAGGCCAGCGGCCTCATCTTCTTAAAAGATCATTTGGGCCAGGTCACCCTCTGCTTCATACCTCTCAGTAACTACTCAGAGAAAAAAAATCCCTACTGTGGTGTCAAGGCCCCTTTTCACTTCTCAAGCCTCGATCCTTGCTGCTCTCTCCCATTGCTCACTTGTGCTCTGGGTACATGGTGTTTTGACAACTCTACGACGTGCCCAGCTGTTTCGACCTCAGGACCTTTGCACAGCTGGGTCTTGGTGCCCCTTCAGCTTCAGCACCCATCGCCTCCACAGAAAGGATTCCTTAACCTTTCTACCTAAAAGAGTTCCCAAGCACTCATCCTCCAATTATCACTTCACTGCCCACTTCTCCTTAGCAAATGGGCATAATCTCTGCTGTGTTTGCTTTAAAACATACATACTGTCAACACTTTTTCTATTTTTGGCATTTAAAAATCAGGGTTAAATAAATACTAGTGCAGCAGTTGTAAACGTAGATCATTAAGGCAAGCTGAATTGAGCATCAAGTCCAACAGTGTTGCCAACAGTGACATGATTTCCAACACCTTCCACAACCTTGGCAAAGTTCCAAACAAAACAAACTACATTCTTCTTTGATTTACACAATAGTTGCACCCCTGGAAAATTCAGTGTTTATTAAAATCGAGCAGAAAATACTTTTGTGTTTACATATAAAACAGGATGAGGTTTTCAGCTCAGAGCATTATAAAGAAGTTTTTCACTGACTTGAAGGTCAGGCAGGGCACCTGAGAGTCATGTGCAGTTTTCCACTGAGCCAGACTATCCCGGGCTTTGTAAGATATTTAGCATCCCTAACCTTTCCAGCAGATCTCCAAACACTGTGCCAGGCAAACGGATCCCTATTTGACTAAGATTTCTAAAACATTTAGATTTCTGAACCCACTTGTTTTAGATTTCTACACCTCCTGGGGTGGGGAAGAGCAGTGTTAAGAAGCCGTGATGCAGGACTGAGCCCCGTAGACAAGGCAAGCAGAGAAACCACAGGGTGGGGCTTTTGTGTGTGATCACTCCATCTCACAATAGTTACCGTGATATTAGAAGCTATAACTGCCAGGAAGACACTCCCAGGCAAGAAGGAAAGAGAGCATCCTGATCCCACCTAGGGGTCCCCCCTTTTTCCTCTGATCTCCCCATAACACAGCTCCTCTCTTGGGCCACTGAGGGCTTCTGTTCTGTATGAGCATTGTCCAGGCACACAGCCATCCTCCCTATTGGCCTCAGTTGACTCAGTCAAACACAAAAGATACCTACCTCTAGGACGCTTGTGTGCATTAAATGGGTAAACGCCTGGCACGAGGTAGAGGCTCACTCCCGTGCATCCCTGCTCCGCTGTCCTGATCTGACCACGCTAGTGTTATCCGTGGACACTTTGCTTTCCAGCCTTTGCCCACAGTTGGTGTCTCTGGGCATTAGTCACATTCCCAGCAGGAGATGGGCAGTGCACTCAAACGATTTTACTGCAGAGATTTTACAAAGGCACTAACAGGCAGGCAGAAGGTAACTGACAAGAGCTACGGAGGACTAGCTGCGCAGAGAAGCCCTTTCTCCCTCCAGACCTGAAGGACAGAGGAAGGGGACAGAGTTACTGGAGTCTAGTAAACGCAGGGACTGCAGAAGAAGGTCTGCCCACCAGGAACTGTGGCCATACATCAGCAGCTCTCAAACTTTAGAGAGAATCAAAATCACCTTGAAGGGCTTGTTAAAATACAGACTGCTGAGTTCGCCTGGAACCAAGGGGCGAAGAACTTGCATTTTTAACCAGCTCCCGGTCGTGCGGTTGTTGCTGATGTGATGCCCAGTCTTTGAGAATCACGGCCATGGAGGAGCAAACCACAGTGGGGAGAGGAGGAGGCAGTATAAACACCTGACCTCTCCCCCCCTCCACCTCCCAGGCCTCTGCTAGTGTTTCCCACTGGCTGAACCTACCTGATGCTAGAGGACAAGGAGCGAGGGTGGTGGAGGCTGGGCAGGTCCTGCCGCTGAGACCCGGAGCCAGGAAGAGAACGAAGCCGAGAGGTAGAGAACAAGGATCATCGGAGGCTGCCCCAACCTTCCCCTTGCCCTGCGCTCCACCAGCCCAGTAAGCAGAGGACCCCGTTCTCATTCCAGGACTGTTTTCTGCCCTGTGGCTTCTTTGAGTGCTAGAATAGATTATATTTTGCTCAGAGGCTTAAAGAAAATTATGATTCTCTCGACTCAATTAAATAAATAAGCTATCATGTCTTGTTGCCCTGTAGTAATTTTACCCATTTCGTGCGTTGAGAGATTCACATCTGGAGTGAAGCTGTCTTTCTTCACCCCTCTCAATTCAGCCTTTTCCACAGCTGTTTCCAGGGGGCCTGTTTTCTGATTAAAACACAGCATTTTTTTCTTAGAATTTAAGGCTTTTTTAAAAAATTAAGGAAATGATAATAAAATAGTACTTCTTAGACTCCATCACAATTTTGCTTTTTATACCTCTTGCTCCCAACTTTGAGGAGTAAAACTTTTTTATCTTTTTTTTTTTTTAGCAGTGAGCCTGAATCTCTGAAGACTTGGCATGCACAGTTCAGAAGGAAGAAAATCAAATTAAATCCCATTTTCTGTTTATGAATGAAAACACTAACCATTGTTAGTAGTTCTTCACAAACCCCAAGTCCCCAGAGTTATCCCTGAGACTGAGACAATTTTCACACAGCAACTCTCAGAACTCAGGCAACATTGATAAGGAGAACAATCAGGCTGGTAGATGATCCCAGCCAGAAGCCCACAAGGGCTGGAAGGTGTCAAAGTCTGACTTAAAGGAAGTCTGTCTTTGGTAGCCTCGGAGTCACCGAATGCCTTCACAGAATGCCCTCCTGCTGCCCTCCAGCCACCCACCAGGTTTCCTGCTCTGCTCTTCTCACTGAGTCACCTTGCTCTCCACCTACAAAGGTGAAAGGGCTTATCTTTTGTACCAACTCTCATCCAGTGGTGGTGGTGGCCTGTACCGTTGTGTTGAGATGAATTACGGTGTTTCTCTTCTAGTAAAACAAGGGAACACATGAAGGAAGAAGATAATTATGAATTATGTAAGGAAACAAATCACACCAATGAGAGTAACTGGTGGGGGCAGCTTTAAATAGAGGGGCGGTCAGGGAGACTGCTCCATGGTATTTGAATTTAAGCTAAAGAATGGCGTTTTTTAAAAAAGATTTATTTATTTGAAAGAGAGAGAGTGCGCACACACATGCGTGTGAGTGAAGGGAAGGGCAGAGGGAGAGAATCTTCAAGCAGATTCCCCATTGAGCCCAGACCCCATGACCCATGAGATCATGACCTGAACCAAAACCAAGAGTCAGTTGCCCAACTGACTGAGTCACCCAGATGCCCCAAGAATGGTATTTTTTTAAAGATTTTATTCATTTATTAGAGACAGTGTGTGTGCACACGTGCAGGGATAGGGGCTGAGAGGAAGGGATGGGGGAGGGAGAGGTACAAACAGACTCTGCACCAAGCATGGAGCCAGCTGTGGGCCTTGATCCCACAACCCCAGGAGCATGACCTGAGCTGAAATCAAGAGTCAGATGCTCAACCAACTGAGCCACCCAGGAGCCCCAATAAGATTTCTTTAAAAATGTATAAAAGTGGGCAAAGGACTCGAGTAGACATTTCTCCAAAGAAAATACACAAATAACCAGTAAGCACATAAAAGGTGTTTAAAATCACTAATCATTAGGAAAATGCAAATCAAACTCATAATGAGAGGAGTGCCTGGGTGGCACAGTCGGTTAATTGCCTGACTCTTGGTTTCAGCTCAGGGTCATGAGATCTAGTCCCACATTGGGTTCTGCACTCGGTGTGGAGTCTGCTTGAGATTCTCTCTCCCTCTTCCTTTGCCCCTCCCACTCATGCTCGCTGCCTCTCAATCTCTCTCTCTCTCAAATAAATGAATAAATAAATCTTTTAAAAAAAAAACCACAATGAGATATCATTTTGCACCCATAAAGATGAATGGCTATTATAAACAAAACGACACATAACGTAACAAGTGAGACAAGGATGTGGAAAAACTGGACCCCTGGGCATTGCTGTTGAGAACATATAATGGTACAGCTGCTGTGAAAAACAGCATGGCAGTTCCTCAAAAAATTAAACATAAAATTACCATATGCTCTAGCATTTATACCCAAGAGATTCAAATAAATGTCTGTATATGTTCATAGCAAGAGTATTCAGAATAGCCACGTGGCAGAAGCAACCTGTTATGGGCTGAATTGTGCCCTCCAACTGACCAATTTATATGTTGAATTCCTAACCCCCAATACCTCAGAATGTGACCATATTTGGAGATAGGGTCTTTTTTTTTTTTTAAGATTTTATTTATTTATTTATTTGACAGACAGAGACACAGCGAGAGAGGGAACACAAGCAGGGGCAGTGGGAGAGGGAGAAGCAGGCTTCCCGCGGAGCAGGGAGCCCGATGTGTGGCTCGATCCCAGGACCCTGGGATCATGACCTGAGCCAAAGGCAGACACTTAATGACTGAGCCACCCAGGCACCCCGAGATAGGGCCTTTAAAGAGGTAATTAAGGTTAAATGAGGTCAGTAGTGTCGCACCCTAATCTAATACAACTGCTGTCCTTATAAGAACGAGAAATTAGGACAAACACACACAGAAGACCAAGATACAGGCAGAAGAGAGCATCTACAAGCTATAAGGACCCTGTAAGCCTGAAGGAGCTGGAATTATCTTTCTACTTAAGAAGAAAAGTTTGATTTTTTAGTCACCATATCAACTACTGGTTAGTGTTGGGCCTGGGATAAATTAAAAACCCTAAGACAGCTTCTTCTGTTTCTTTTAAAAATTTTATCTTCAGCGCTTTCTCATGTGAAATGCTGTTGATTCAGATCTCCTCACTTGAAGCTTATGCAATGGACTTTTTTTAAGACCCTAAGTTCAGGTTCGACTAGTTCAGTGCTCTTTCGTGTTACACTCGGGAGCTGCCCTCACGGCGCAGGTCCCAGCACTGCGGCCCTATAATTATGTGCTTCGGGAGCTTCTGTAAATAATTGCCTTGGATGGGGTCCAAGCAGCTTTTTACTGAGTGCTGGTGTGTACAGAAAGGTGTTTCTGTGACCTGCCAGTGTGTTTGTTTGCTTAGTGGATCAGGGGTGACCAAACCCGGGAAAAACCTAGAAACCACAGCCTCTGTCCCCATCACTAGGTGAAAAGCAAAACACCTGCGTACAACCAAATGCGTTTGCAATTTCCTGTACCTATAGTTACTAATATGGTATTTATATAACTGGAATTCTTTCTGTTGCAGGTGACAAAAACCCAAAACAAACTAGGCACAAGAAGGAATTTGATGGTTTCTTAAAGGAACATTTTAGGAAAATCGTCAGGCATGACTGGATCTGGATGCAGGAACCTCTCCCTATTTCTAGAAGGTCTTGTCTTCTTTCTTCCTGAGATTGTCATGTTGTAATTCTGCTCAAGCCTTTCCAGCAAACCCAGGCCCAGCACTTGGTCAGAGCACACCTGGAGAGTGGTGCGCCATGTGGGAAGTCATTCTCCAAGCAAGGAGTGAACAGGTGCAAGGAGACACAGGTGGTGAGTACCAAGGATGGGGCGGTGGGAGTCGTCTGCCCCAGCAGAAGGAAGAATTTTATCCCTGATACTGTTTAGAATCACCTGTACCTGAATCATTATGCTAAACAGCTGTCTGACAATGAGTCAGTTTTTGTTACTGTTTTGAAATTATCTACACATATTACACAGAATTATCTGCTCCCCTTCATTACCGCGCCCTGCACCCCAGCTCCCTGTACCTCGGCTCCTGTCGCCCTGGCTTTGGCTCATGTAGGAGTCTGTCCCCTCACTCAGCATATTTCCCTAATGGGCTTATCCACTCCACAGCTCCACCAACCACCTCCTGGCTGGTGGCTTCCAAATCTCTCTCTCCCCTAGCAGCACCATCAGCTGCCTGTAGGACCCTTCCACTTAAACATCCCACTATGTCTGAAATGAATTGCCCTTGCTTCTCCCCCCATGCTTCTGATCTCACCAAGATCCATTTCTGTAACAGGCAGCTAACATAACTATCTGGAATGCATGGGTTGCATCCCTAGACTTTAAGGCAAGTCAGCAAAGGCCTCCCTCAAGCTGCCCCTACTTGGGGGCCTCTCAGAGACACGGCCCTGTGCTGGACATCCTCTGGGGCTGACCGAATGTGACCTGACATTGACATCAAGTTGTCTGTTCACAGATCTCCTTCACAAATGCCCAAGACACATGGTGCCTATGCTCTTCCCAGCCACTTTCCAGACAAGAAGGGGAACAAAGTGCAAGTCTCACTTCACACTTCTTCCCTTTTTTTTCCCCACATGGACTCCTGCTTTTGTGGTGCCCAGGCCCTGAGGAGGCATTCAAGAATGCCTGAAGAGGTTCCCTGGCTGGCCCCCTGGGTACAGCTAGCGGGCCCTGAGGCCCCTGTGGGGTAGTGGAGGCAGGGTTTAGGAGGTAGGGGAGCCCCACAGAGTTCAAGCATTTCTGAAACTTATCTCCAAACCTCATCCCTAGATACCGGAATTTCAGTAATTTCAGGGATTATTTGGATTTATTTCCACAACACCACAACCTTTATTCCCCAACTGCGACAAGGCTAGTCCGTGCATGATATTCATTAGAATGTTTACCAAATGCACAACAGTCTTTTTTACATTTACATACTCACCTATTCTTTCCAACCACCCTGTGAGGGCTGGAAGAGTTATTTCCCCACTTTAGAGAAGAGGAAATTAACATGACTTGGCTTTGATCCCACAGCTGGCAAGTGGGGGAGCCAGGACCCAAGCCCAGAACTAGGCTCCAAAATCTCATACCATGCTCATTGGAGGGAAGGATGTCACTACCCTGGGCAGGCCTCTTCCACTCACAAGAGGCCTCCCCCACTGGCCTGTCCCCACAATCAAAGTAGCACACCAAAAAATCATCCCTTTGAGCAATAGCTGAGTTATACATTGGCTGGCTGGTGTAAATTTATTTATCAGATTGCCTCCTGAGATCACAGGACCAAAGATGTGGGCATCTTGCCAGGAAGAAAAGGAAAATACTAGCAGGCTGCCAAATGCCATGTGGAAAAGGGGAGACTTGCAAAATGGGCCCTCATGGGGGACCGAGCACCTTAGGGCATGGGAATTCCTAGAGTAGAACCAGAACCAGCCAAAGGACACTGTTTTGCCTTCTGGCTGTGTCTAGGTTCTCTCCCCCGCACAAACAGGATCAGAGATCAGGGACAGACACAACCCCTCTAGCTGCGTTCACCCACCGGTAATCCTAAGGCTAAGTGTGCTCTGCAGAAGGACAAACACAAGGAAGGACAAAGGAGATAATGTATGAGGTTGTCACTTAGACTGGTGCTCTTCCCTAAAGCTGAATAAGGAAAGGGTTAAGGTATAGGCAGGGAGAAGTAGGGGACCCCTGGCTGGGCTCTGAAATTATTCCTGGCAGGCAGAAGTGGCTAAGCCAGAGTGAATAAGAGATAAGGAAACAGGGCGCCTGGGTGGCTCAGTCAGTTAAGCGTCTGCCTTCAGCTCAGGTCATGATCCCGGGGTCCTGGGATCGAGCCCCGCATCGGACTCCCTGCTCAGCGAGGAGCCTGCTTCTCCCTCTGCCTGCCACTCCCTCTGCTTGTGCTCTCTCTCTCTCTCTCTGTGTCTCAAATAAAAATAAAATCTTAAAAAAAAAGGAAACAGACCACTCGGCCCTAAATGTTAGGGAGTTTTTTCTTTGGCGGCTGCTGCCAGACCTCAAAGAATTAACTCATTAAGGGTGTTATCAATAGTCCATGCTCACACCAAGACAGCACAAGAAACTCAAGGCCACAAGCTTCCCAGTCAGTAAAAGACCTGACTGCCACTAAAAACCCTCAGTGGCAACCCATTCGGGACTCCTCTCACTCTAGAGAGCTGCTTCTTTGCTTTCTGCTCTCACCTTCACTTAACCAACTTTCTCTTCACTTCACCCTTTTGTGCCTGTGAGATTCATTCTTTGACTCCGTGAGACAAGAACCCTGTAATCCTGTAACAAAGCCACTGACTTGTCTGACTCTGTCACGAGCTTGGAGCGACATCAGCTATAACCATGGTTTGTTCAAACATTCCCTGAGCAGTCCATGCTGGATTCTAGGGAGCCAAGGACAAACAGCTGGTTATACCCTTCAAGCCATCACTGATTTTCCAGCCTCTTCTAAAAACCCCAAACTCCTTGGGCAACTTGACCCTAGAGTTTCTTAACCTAGGATTCATTGGCTCCTGGAAGAAATCAATGGAACTCTTTCACGTTTTTATTTATGACTATGAATTTTTCTGGGGAATAGTCCCTTCCTTGACTTCACCAGATACCCACAAAATAGCCCACTGCTTAGGTCATTGCCAGAGCACTGCTGCAAAAGTTCTGCAAAACTTCCAATAATACATGCGGTGCTGGAAATCCTTCCCGTTTGAAATAGCAGGTTCTATAAAGGGAATGGGTGCATTAATGAACCAACCCTGTAGTTCAACTTTCTCTATATAATAAGTTACTTTTAAAAATGAGGACTAATTTTATTCACATTTGGTAACAGGAAGCTAGAGCTGTCAACACCGACATTTATACATGTCATAAAGGCTCTAAAATAGCACTTGAAGCCAGCCACTAGATTCCATAACGCTGATGCCTTAATGGAACAATTCTTCCCTTATTATAAAACAGTCTCCACGTTGATAAACATGTTGTCAGCTGTGGCAAAGAAACATGGGTTTGTTGTTTTTTTTATTTATTTTTATTTATTTTTAAAGATTTTATTTATTTGACAGAGAGAAAGACAGCGAGAGAGGGAGAAGCAGGCTTCCCGCTGAGCAGGGAGCCCAATGCGGGGCTCGATCCCAGGACCCCAGGATCGTGACCTGAGCTGAAGGCAGGCGCTCAACAACTGAGCCACCCAGGCACCCCCTTTTTTTTTTTTTAATAGTAGCACTGTTGTCTTGCAGGAAGAACTATTTACATTATATTTTCAGATTAATATTAGACTGGTATTGTTTAAGCAGTATTTTAAAGGGTGAGAGCCTGTCTGTTTTCCTCTGCAGAAGTAAGATTAATTCATGCTGTTTTAAAGAAAGGAACCCAATCTAGTTTGATGGCTTCCCTGCTGGTTGCGAGCTGAACTGAGGGTTTTAGCAGTTCATTTGGAAACTCAACAAAATCATAGCAAGTGAAGTAACACAAAATTTCATATGCAAAGTTTCCTGATAGCATCTGTACTTAGCTACTTTGCTCCCTCCTCCTTCGCTTTTCTTCTCCTCCTGAAAGTTTTTGAGTTCATAGCAGGGGATTCACATTGCAGCCAGCCCCCCAAGGATACTTGGTATCTTGAACAACTGTCAATCAATTATGGAGTGACTGCTGGGATGGGCTTTACTAGAGGAAAAGACTAAAATCTAACTGTCAAGGCAAGACTGACACAAAGTAAGTAGAAAGGAAAGAAGATGATAGGTAATTAAGTAGTATATGATGAAGCTCTGACTCAGAGTGCAATTTGAGTTTAGGGAACGGAGATGGCAATGTTGGTTAGATTATTGTGATAGAAATAGAGGTAAAAATCAAATTGGACCTTGAAAGAAGATGGTAGTGATAATACTAAAACCAGTACCATGAAGAGGGAAAAAAAATAAAGTAAATAAATAAAGTATCGATTTTTACAATATATTTCCAGCAAATGCTTTCTTTGTATGAATTATCTTGTTTAATCTTCAGAGCAACCCATTCCACAGATGAGGAAACTGAGGTTCAGAGAGTTTAAAGACCTTGGCCAATGATGGAATCAGGTTTTCTGCAACCTAAGCCCATGTTGTTTCCACCACACCACATATACCACCTCCCCAAGATGTGGGCAACAACACTGTTCCTCTTCTCTTCATGAAAATTCTTTTAATATTTTGGAATTATTAAACTTGAGTGATAAGGTTCAAGAAGAACCATCCCCTGGCTGCACCTAGACTCTCAAAAGGTAAACATATGGCTTTTTTTTTAAGATTTTATTTATTTGAGAGAGAGAAAGAGAGAGAGTGAGAGACAGAATGAGCAGGGTGGGGGGGCAGAGGGAGAGGGAGAAGCAGACTCCCTGCTGATCTAGGAGCCTGATGCGGGACTCAATCCCAGGACCCTGAGCGGAAGGCAGTCGCTTAACGGACTGAGCCACCCAGGCGCCTGATAAACATGGTTTGTTAGCTGAGTCAGATAAGACCTGGTCATTCATCTGGCTCAGAGTATGTCCCAAATCCCCTAAGGAGTGGGATGAGAAGTAAGGGACTTCTACAAACTAGAAACAAAAGATTTGAGAGGCCAAAAGGAAAACCCCTAGTCCCCAAGTAGGAAGAGGCAAGGAAATGTCTAGCTTTCTAAGAAAGGTGACCCAATGCTAAGACACTCCAGGTAAAGATGAGGGGCCCCAATGAAGCCAAATGGCTGCCTGAGAGACCAAGTCTGCGTAGTATTATACCTTGGATCACAGGTGACATAATCCAGTTTAACCACAGGATATGAGGTACCCAGCCTCCAATGATCCCACCTCCTGGACTCTTGTGTAGTCCCTTCCCATAGTGCACCAAGGTTGGTCTGTGTCCCAATAGCATGTGAAGGAAGTGATGGGGTGTCACTTCTGAGAATAGATTACACAAGACTGGCTTCTGTGGGTTCTCTTCTTCCTTCCCTCTTCCTCCTCCTCTTTCCCCCATCCTTCTCCTCCTCCTTCTTTTCTCTCCCTCTCTCTCTCTCTCAATCCCTCTCTCTCCCTGAAGTCAGCTACCATGTTACAAGCATCCCTATGGAGAGGCCACATGGTGAGAAGCTTGACAACCACCCTATGAGTGAGGTAAGAAGCATATTCTGCAACCTGAGTCAAACCTTAAGACGACTCTGGCCTAGGAGACAGCTTCACTGCAACTTCATGAGAGATCCTGAGTCAGAACCACCGGAAGCTAAGCTGCTTCCAATTCCTGACCTCAGAAACTGCATGAGATAATGAATATTTCCTGTGGCAAGCTGCTAAAGTCTATATTAGATCATGGACTGCTAAATATAAAGAATAGGACGGGCCACAGCAATCAGATAAACACGATGCTCCTGATCAATACAGCCCAACAGAGGAAAGGAGCTGTGTGATCCTCCTGCCTCCAGGTCCCAGAGTTCAGGCCCCTGTTCCATGCTTCCACACAGGCTATTTCTTCTGCCCAGGGCATCTTCTCCTCCATGTCTCCCTGTCTGCCTTCCAAGGTGGGTTCCAACATCACCTTCTGCAGGAATCTCCCTCGATCGCAGCTTGCTGAGCTATTCTGCCTTCTAGGACCCCACTCTTCCTCCCCACTCCGGGCTTCCCTTTATCACACCATGCTTTGTTATGTCTATTTACTCATCTGTCCATTCCACTAAACTGTGAGCAACTTTAGGGCAGGGCTGATCCCAGCATCCAGCTAAGAACTTGGCACCTAATAGGTACCCAGGCAGGTGTAGAGGGGTGTCTGGGAGCTCAGATCTATAGAAAGCTCCTGGAGAAGAGAAACAGTCAACTGCAAAGCAAACGGTGACTGGCTTGCAGAGAAAGGAGAGAATCTTCGGAACACCCAAGAAAAGGACTTCTTCCCAGAGAAGCCAGGGGCCAGCGCAGGGATCAAGGCAGCTAGGCTACCTGCCTCAGAGGGGAAACACCACTCAGAGTGTGCTATGGAGGGTGACTTGGGGCCCAAGGTCTGAGACCGGGAAGCCAGGTCAGATCAGGACACAGCAACCAACCAGACCCAGACATCATGCCAACCCCATTGACCTTGGCCTAGAAGCCAGACAGTCTTTATTTAGGATCCAGACAGAGCTGCCATGAGGGAAAGGAGCCAGGACTCAGGTGTGAGATCAGCAGGGTCAGCCAGTCTAATCTGGAACTAGCTTTGGTTAATCAGAAACTAGGTTTCTAGAAGATGCTTAGATAGTAAGGCAGTGGGGTAGGAGAGCAGTGTACGGGAGAAGTTTTGCATTTATTTCCTTTTAAAAGATTTAATTTGGGAAAACAAACTTATAAGAAAGGGATTTTTCCTACATCATGATCAAGACACAGGGATAGGGAAGGAGGCCATCCTGATATATGCACAAATGGGATATGCCCTATTAATATAAATCGTTTCCTCCAGCAAGCCAAGCCCTCCATGATGAACCCAGCCCAACTCTAATCTCCAGCCACAGCCTCAGGACATATATGCCCTTATTTTAATCCCTCACCAGGCTCAGTTTTGAGACCACATAGGTTTATATTTGCACACTCTTTGGGTTAGGGTACGTTAAGAACAAGAGAAACCAGCTTATAAATATGTTCCCCAGTTTGTCACTTGTTTTCTTCCTTTGTACATGGTATTTCTTTGCCCTATAGAAAATTTGCATCTCTATAATCATATTTATCAGTCCTTTCTTTTATGCCATCCAGGTTTTGTGCCATGTTTAGAAGAGACCTCCTCATACCCAAATTACATCTTCTTTTGGAGTCTCCCATGACTTCTAAAATGTTTATGGTTTCATTTTTACAATCAATTTTATTGAGGTATAATTACATATAATAAAATGCACTGAGTTCAAGTATACAGAATGTCGTGTGAGAATTGTACAGCATGTCCTTTGATTCTGGCTTCTTTCACTGAGTTTAGTGTCTGTGAGATTTATCCCTGTTATTGTATGCATCTTCTTTCTTTTTTATTGTTGAGTAGTATCTCATTGTATGGATAAACCACACTTCATTGATCCTTTCACCTGCTGGATATTTTCCAGTTTGGGGTTATGATGAATACAGCTGCTTGGCTTAGCTTTGTTTTCTTTTGTTTTGTTTATGAAGATTTAAATTTTTTAATAAACTTTAGTTTTTAGAGTAGTTTCAGGTTCACAGCAAAATTAAGTGGAAAGTAGAGAAGTCTCATATACTCCTGACTCCACACGTGCACAACCACCCCACTGTCAACATCCTCCACTTGAGTGACACATTTGTTATCACTGATGAACCTACATTGACACATCTTTGTCACCCAACGCCCATAGTTTACCTTGGGTTTAACTCATGGTTGTGCATTCTATGGATTTTGACAAATGTATAATGACCTGTATCCACCATTATAGTTTCACTGCCCTAAAAATCCTCTGTGCTCTGCCTATTCATCCCTCCCTCCTTCAACTCCTGGCAATCACTGATCTTTTTACTGTCTCCACAGCTTTGCCTTTTCCAGAATGTCATATAAATGGAATCACAAAGTATGTAGCCTTTCAGATTGGCTTCCTTCACTTGGTAATATGCATTTAAGATTCTTCCATGTCTTAGGCCATTTCTTTTTGGTGCTGAATAATTTTCCACTGCATGGATGTACCACAGCTTATTTATCCACCAACCCACTGAAGGGCAACTCGGTTGCTTCCAGGTTTTGGCAATTATGGATAAAGTTGCTGTAAATATCGGTTTGCAGGTTTTTGGGAGGACATAATTTCAATTCTTTTGGGTAAATACCAAGCATGACTGCTGAATTATGGGGTAAGAGTATGTTTAATTTTGTAAGAAACTGCCAAAATGTATTCCAAATAACTGTACCATTCTGTATTCCCAACCAGACTGAATGAATGAGAGTGCCTGTTGATCCACATCCGCACTAGCATTTGGTGTTGTCAGGGTTTTGGATTTGAGCCGTTCTGATAGGTGTTTAGAGGTATCTCGTTGTTTTAATTTGTATTTTTCTTTTTCTTTTTTTTTTAAGATTTTATTTATTTATTTATTTGAGAGAGTGAGTGAGAGAGAGAGAGGGAAGGAGCAGGAGGAGGGGTAGAGGGAGAGGGAGAAGCAGACTCCCCGCTGACCAGGGAGTCAGACATAGGGCTGGATCCTGGGACTGCAGGATCATGACCTGAGCCAAAGGCAGATGCTTAACTGACTGAGCCACCCAGGCGCCCCTTAATTTGTATTTTTCTGATGACATATGACATTGAACATCTTTTCATATGCTTACTTGCCATTTTTATATCTTCTTTGGTGAAGCGTCTGGTCAGATCTTTGCCCATGTTTTAATTACATTGCTCATTTCTTATTGTTGAGTTTTAAGAGTTCTTTGTATATTTTGGATAAGAGTTCTTTACAAGATGTATGTTTTGCAAATATTTTCTTCCAGGCTGTGGCTTGTCTTCTCATTCTCTTGATTTGGCTTATCTTTTTGTATTTAAATCTTTGTTCCATCTGGAATTAATTTTGATCTAAGGAATGACATTGGGAGTCCGAGTTTTGTTTGTTTTTTGCAGATAGGATAATCTAGTAATCCCAACATGAAGTTGTTTTGAAATGTCACTTTTATACTAAATTCTTATATGTATTTGGATCTAAAAAACAGAATGCTTTTAAAAGTCTCTATCTGGTGGTTACTGAAAACAAGAGGTGCCTATATACTTCCTAACACTTCTCCAAATATGATAAAGTAGATGCATGGGTTCATCATATCCTAAAATTTATTGTAAACAGTGGTTGTATAAGCTACATTGGGCTGGAATTTTCCCAAAGATAAACTGGGGGCTTCCTGAGAACAGAGACCATTAGGCTGGGAGCTCCTTGAACTTGTCTACTCTCCCAAACTGGTCATTGCCTATGGGCAGCCATCCAGTTACCTCCTCTATTAGTGGGCCAGATAACGCAGTAAGATGTTTCTCCCTCCATCCGGAGAAAGGGCCTTTTTGATCCTAGTAGAAAGGAATGCCCTGGGGCAGAGGCTCTGAAAATCACCAGATACCTGCCCAGCACACCCAGGCACTCCCTTCTTGTTGACTGTTTCTTAAAACTGCTCCTGGCTCTGGGGCTCCCTGAAGAGAAGATGGCAGTGTGTGCTGTGGCCAAGTAAGAATAAAGACCCTTCTGTTTGGTGTCCATGGTTGACATTCCTCCTGGCCAAGCCAAAAAACCAGATGGGGGTGGAGAGTGGCCCCCTGTAACCCACAGCCAGGCAGCTCAGGTCAGGTACACTTCCCCTGCTCAGTGGCCCCTGCAGGCAGAGGAGGTCTTCAGCCTGAGCTCTCTACTTGCCATTCTCCACCTCCCCCAGCACTGCCTCTGCCTTCCCAGCATTGCCAGCCACCGCCTTCCCGTCCTCCTGGCCTTCTCTCTCCCTTTCTTTCCCTTTGAACATTTTGTTTTCCTTTCATCAAAATATGCTTGCAGCTTTCCTCAGGAGGGTTGAAAAATGGAGCTGAGCAGAGAATCCTCTGGGTAGCGTAGGATTCTCTCCGGGGGGACAGAGCAGAGGATCCTGAGCTAGAACTCAGCTGAAAACCAGAACTGGGGGAGGTTCGGTACTTTCAAGATTGCCACAAGTCAAAGTTGCTCACTGCTCCCCAGACATTGTATTAGCAAGAGTTCATGATTAATACTTCATGGAAAACATGCAATTAATCCATTAATAAAACATGCAATTAATTGTTCCCTCCTAGCAACCCTATCTTATTAAAGGCCTACAGCCTCAGGTTTTCACTCTGGGGCTCACTCCCCTGGCAGATCTGGTGGGCACAGGTGTTCAAGGGAGATGAAAGAGCCAGCACCTCTCCTCTGAGTCCAACAGGGAACAGTGGGTGGCCTTGGAAGGGCCCAGGGCAGGGAAAAGAGCAGGGTACTGAGGGGTATCAGGAGGGGGAGAGTGCATTTCCGGCTCTGATGCTCACTGGTGGTTTCACTAAAGCCTGCATTTTCCTCATCTCTACGAGGATGGTGACAATTCCCTCTCATGGGATTATCTTGAGGATGAAATGAAATTGCATAGAAAGCAAGTATCTGCCACACAGTAGAGGCTCAATAAATGGAACTTATTATTCCAATCAAATTATCCAAGACTCATTAGAATGACCTTGCTTTATTCATGGGAAGTGCTGCTAAATTAGCACCTTCTATTCACTGTGATGATGACTCTTGGCTGAAAATTACATTTTTATAAAAGATATCATGTACCTTCTCCCTCCTTCCCCATTCACTTACTCCTTTTTTTTTAAAAAAAGATTTTATTTATTTATTTGACAGAGAGAGGCACAGTGAGAGCAGGAACACAAGCAGGGGGAGTGGGAGAGGGAGAAGCAGGCTTCCCGCGGAGCAGGGAGCCCGATGCAGGGACCCGATGGGACCATGACCTGAGCCGAAGGCAGACGCTTAATGACGCTTAATGACTGAGCCACCCAGGTGCCCCCCATTCATTTACTCTTTCCCTCCCTCCAGCCTACTTATTACTCCTCTCACAGCACTCTGTCCAAGCCACCACCTCTAGCGCATTTCGTATTTCCTTTTTTACCCTCCTTCCATCCAGTTTCCACATTACAAGAGTGGTCTTTTGAAATTGAAAATCGAGTCCTTGCACTACTATGCTAAAAACCCTACAGTGGGTCCATCTCCCTCAGGCTAAAATCCTTGCTGTGACCTACAAGGGCTTACCTGAGCTGGCCCCTGGCCACCCATCCAACTGCATGTCCAACCAGTCTTTCCTTGCTCACTCTGCTCCTGCCACACTGCCTTCCTTTTCCCTTAAACTCACTCAAGGCCTTTGCACCTGCTATTCCTGAAAATGCACTGCACCTCTGTTATGGGCTGAATTGTGTCCTCCCAAAATTCACATGTTGAAGTCCTAACTCCCCGTACCTCAGAATGTGATTGTATTTGAAGATTGGGTCTTTAAAGAGGAGATTAAAGTAAAATCCTGTCATATGGGTAGGCCCTAATCTAATATGACTGGTGTCCTTATAAGAGATTAGGACACAGGCACACACAGACTAAGGGACAACTATATGAGAAGGCAGCCATCTACAAACCAACGAGAGAGGCCTTAGAAGAAACCAAACCTGCCAACACCTTAATCTTGGACTTCTAGTTTCCAGAACTGTAAGAAAATAGAGTTCTGTTGTATAAGCGACCCTGTCTGTATTGTCTTTGTTATGGCAGCCATAGGAAACTAATACAATCCCCATCTCCACATGGCTGGTTCTTTCTTATCACCCTCAGCTTTCAACATAAATGTCGGGTCCCCAGAGAGTATGTCCACAACCACTCAATCTAAACTACATTCTCCTGGGGTGCCTGGGTGGCTCAGTTGGTTAAATGTCTACTTTCAGCTCAGGTCATGATCCCAGAGACCTGGGATCGAGCCCCACATCAGGCTCCCTGCTCAGTGGGAAGTCTACTTCTCCCTCTCCCTCTGCTGCTTCCCCTGCTTGTGCTCATGCTCTCTCTCTCTCTGTGTCAAACAAATAAAATCTTTTAAAAAATAAACTACATTCTCCCATCATTCATTTTTCTTCATAGTAAAAGTTTCAGAGTACAAAGTTATGTTATTTGTTAACCAGCATATTGTCTAGAATATGAACTCAGCCAGGGCTGGGCCCTCAAGTGTCCTGTTGTTCCGCTGGGACAGTACCGGGCACAGGGTGGGCACGTGGAGAATATTGATTGGACGTCCACGATGCCAAGTGCCAAAGAGACTACAAAGACAAATACGAAATGGTTCCCAAGCTGGGGAAGCGTAGTCTCTGTTGTGTGCCAGGAATCCTGCCACTCAAGGAGTGCACGGGCTTGAGGAGTGGACAGGGCGTGATCTGCGGAGGCGGGTACTACTGTGGGAGTGTAGGCAGTGGGCAGTGCACAGTTCGGAGGGACCTGCGCCTGCAGGAAGGGCTGGGAGAGCGGGAGGGAGAGGTAGACAGGGACTTCACCGCAATGTGCCAGGCGAGGGAGCTGAGCTTTCCTCTCCCTCTCCCCACTCCTCTTCCAGTCTCTCTCTCTTTCTTCTTCCTCCTCTTCATCATCTTCATCTTCTCTCTCTCTGTCTCATTCTTCCTCCTCCTCTTCTTCATCTCCTTTTCTCTCTCTCTCTTTCTCTCTTATCCTCTCCCCACCCCCAATCTCTCTCTCTCTACCTCCCCCTCTTGGTAAGGAGGGAAAAAAAATAAACCCAACCTCATGGTTGTGTTGTGAGAACAGAATGATATGATACATGTGAAACATCCACCAATGTGTTGGGTCCCTAATTGATAAAAATTAGTTGAATATAAGTTAGTCGCATAACTGTAATAAACATTTCATTACTTGGACCAGAATGGATGGTATACTATTTCTAACCCACACCCACAATTTCACCAATTTATCAGTTCTTCAATGACCTACCTACTACCTACACACATCTAGCAGCTCACTACATTCTGTTTACACATCTGCTCTTTGCCCATATAAGAGGAGAATCATGAACAACTTAATTTATAGGAATCAAATGATATGAGCAGTGGATGCACTCAAGCTTAAAGCAATCCTATAAATCAGCTAAAATTATTTTAACAATTTAAAGTTAATTCCATTGTTGTTGGAGAGAATAATTTGCCTGACTTGAGTCCTCTTAAACTTTTTTTTTTTTTTATTTGTCAGAGAGAGAGAGCGCACAAGCACTGGGGAGGGGCAGAGGGAGAGGGAGAAGCAGGCTCCCCACTGAGCAGGGAGCCCGATGCCAACTTGATCCCAGGACCCCGGGATCATGACCTGAGCCAAAGGCAGACACTTAACCAACTGAGCCATCCAGGCGTCCCATAAACTTTTTCGGATATATTCTGTTGGCCCAGAATCTGGTCTATCTGGTAAATGCTCAAAAGAATGTATGTTCTGCTGCTATTGAGAGAAGTGTTCCATTCAAGTGTTCTATGCAATTAGGATGAGTTGATTGATAGTGCAGTTCAAAACTGTATATCCTTGCTGATTGTCTGTCTACTTGTTCTATCAATTATTTAAAGAGGGGTATTGAAATCTCTGACTCTAATTGTGGATTTGCCTATTTCTCCTTTGCAGTTCTAACAGTTTTTTGCTATATATATTTTGTACCTTTATTTTAGGTAAATAAATATTTAGGATTGTTAGATCCTCTTGACGAATTGACTGTTAATTATCATGAAATGACTTCTTTATCCCCGATAATATTCTTTGGGCAGAAATCCACTTTGTCTAATAATATAGCCACCCCGCTTTCTTTTACAAGTGTTAGCAAGTATATCTTTTTTTTCTCATCTTTTTACTTTTAAGATATTTGTGTCTTTGTTACACTAGTGGGTGTTTGGGGGCTTATAATACACGTTTGTAACTTATCACACGTTACCTTCAAATGACGCTATTCTCCTTCACATATATATAAAAAACCTATAATAGCATATTTTGGGGGCATATTTTCCTAATTCTTTGTATGCCTGGTAATCTTTGATTGATCCCAGACATTGTAGCTTTTGCCTTGTTGGATGCTGGATGTTTTTGAATTCCTATAGAGATTTTTGGCCTTTGTTCTGGGATGCATTGAAATGCCATATTAAACGCATTTAATAAACTAAAGTTTCATCCTTTCACACCTCCCTTTTAAGTGTATCATGCAGGACCAGAACAGTGTTTAATCTAGGGCTAATTCTTCCCCACTAGTGAGGCAAGACCCTTCCGAGTACTCTCCCCAGCGCCCCGTGATTTGTGAGGTGTCCCGCCGTGCTGATGGGGATAGGCACTATTCCTGGCCCTGTAAGAATGCCACCTGCTGTTCCCTCTCATTCTAGGAGGGGGATTGTTGTCTCCCCCCTTGAGTGGTTTCCTCATGTGATTAGTACTCAGCTAAAAACTTCAGGAGGACCCTCTGGGGTTCTTGGTACTCTGTCCCCCACACTCTGGCTGCCTTGGTCTCCCTGAATCCTCAGCTGTGTGTCCACAACCCAGGGAGTCTGCCAGCTCTGCCCGGTTTCCATCTTCCCGTGGTGTAGGCGGGAACTCTCTCCCAGGCAATAAGCTGGGGCAATTACATGGTTGACTTTGTTTCTCAGCTCTCAGGAATTATTGTCTTTCATGACTTGATGCCGAGTGTCTTAAAACCACAGTCTTATAAACATTGCCTGGTTTTTAATGATATTTCTGATTCTTGGTACTCCCTCTTGTTTGGCAGTAAGTCTTACAGAGCCAAAATTATGGAAAAGCTGTGAAAGCAACTTCAAGTAGTTTCCAATCAATGACAAGAAGAAAAACAAATTGTTTAGCTGAGGTCAAGAAACTGGATGGCGATGGTCTCACTGACATCCTGGAAGAAGACATGAAAGGACTGAGGACAGAGGGAAACATTCTAGTACAAAAAAATTCTTGGTATCCTTATTTCTGGGAGATTTAGGGGCTTTTCCAAGGTAATTTTGACTATGGGGTGTGGGACTTTCCCTTCCAGCACTGATCTTTGACCCTAAACCCAAGTACAATGAGACTCCCCAGTCCTGTTCTCCATTTCCCTTCTGTTCTCTCAACTATTAGACAACCTAAGAGGATATGGCCTGGAGTTGGGGCTGGTGAAGGTGAAAAGCTGCTGAACCAGTTCTCCCCACCCCAGACTCAAAGGCTTGTGAAATAAAGCTGTTATCACTTTTCCCCTACCAAACATTTGTCAACTGCTGCTTCTCAGGGCATTTCTGCCAAACCAGAAGTTTATCCTTTTAACCTTTGGCCCCTGACCCTGGGTACTGACCTAGTGCTCACTTCTTGCCCAGTACTGTGGGGGAGAGGTAATACGAAGTATCTGTTTTGGCTCTGGGGACTGAAAGACCAAACAAGCACATGTGACACCACTGAAGAACTCTCGAAGGGTAAATCCTAGATTTTCCTCTCCAGACTGAAAAGGCCCACTGAACCGAATAATGTAGGGACCTGATCACCACCGTGGCACTTTGTCATGAAATTTCTCAAAACCAGGGATGAAAAGGAAAGACTTTAAGAGTTAAAAGAGCAAAAAGAATGTTATACATAAAAGACCAGAAGTAGAAATGGAGTCAAACATCTCAATATTAGCCCTGGAAGCTAGAAAGTAATGGGGCAATGGCTTCAAAAGTCAGAAGGGGGGGGGGGGGGGCCTTGCTGGCTTGGTTAATAGAGCATGTGACTTTTGATCTTGGGGTTGTGGGTTCAAGCCCCACATTGGGTGTCAATATTACTTAAAAATAAAATCTTCAAAAAAAGAGGGAAATGATTTTCAACCCAGAATCCCATATTTAGCCAAATTATCAAATGTGAAGATAAAATAAAAGCATTTGTAGTGGGTGCCTGAAGTGGTTCAATCGATTAAGCATCTGCTTTTGGCTCAGGTCATGATCCCAGGTTCACAGGATCAAGTCCCACATCAGTCTCCCTGCTCAGCGGGGAGTCTGCTTCTCCCTACCCCTCTCCCCTGCTCATGATCTCTCACTCTCTCTCAAATAAATAAATAAAATCTTTAATTAAAAAAACATGCATAATAATAATAATAATACTTCCTATACACCTTTTCTTCCGCAGCTGCTGAAGGATGTACTTCAGCAAAATGAAGTAGCAGATAAAGAGAGAAAAAAACCAAAACCATGAGATCCAGGAAACAGGCAGGGGCTCTATAAATCCCAGGATGAAAATTGTGCAGCCAATAGAGCAACTAGTTCCTACTGGGGCAGGAAGACGGAAGATTCCAAGAGGGAGGTCTTCAGAGGGAGCAAAAAAAGTGGAGTAGTAAGACTGATATTTAAACATTTAGAAAATAAGATTTCTAGGCCATCAATAGAGGTGATGTAGTATGTGGAAAAAATTAAGGATAGGTATAGAAAATTAAACCAACTGGGGGGAAAGTACCATTGTTAACTCCAAGAAGAGTAAAAAGTTGTACAAGAAACATCTATACCATTTGGCTTTGCAGTGGACAAAACTGACATAGTCATCATAAGACAAATAATCTCTGAGTTAATTCAAAGACTGTGATAGGTCTGGGAAGCTGCAACAGGGAAAACACAGGGCGGGGGGGGGGGGGGGGGGCGGGCAGAAGTGGAGAAGAGCTAAATCTGCATCTTTTAGAGCAAGAGTGTTCGAAATAAATCAACCTAGAAAAACAACATGAGGGGCGCCTGGGTGACTCAATCGGTGAAGTGTCTGCCTTCGGCTCAGGTCATGATCCCAGGGTCCTGGGACCAAGTCAGTCCCACATCGGGGCTCCCTGCTCAGCGGGGAGCCTGCTTCTCTCTCTGCCTTCCGCTCCCCCTGCTTGTGCTTTCTCTCTCTCTGACAAATACATAAATACAGATCTTTTAAAAAAGAAAAGAAAACAATAACAACATGAACTGCTATTACCTCTAGGAGCAAAAATGAAGAGACAAAATTAATGGGGTCGGAAGCCTGGTGTTTTTCATTATAACTTTTCTAACACTATATATTTATAACAACCATGTGCATTGCTTGCATTATTTGTTTTATTGTGGTAAAATATTCAGAACATAAAATTTACCATTTTAACCATTTTTCAGTGTCCAATTCAGTGGCATTAAGTACATTCACGTTATTGTGCAACCATCACCACCATCCATTTCCAGAACTTTTCCATTATCCCGAACTGAAACTTCATACCTACTAAACACTAACTCTCCAACCCCCCTTCCCCTAGCTTCTGGTAACCACTATTTTACTTTTTTCTCTATGAATTTGACTATTCTAGATCTCTCATATAAGTGGAATCATACAATAATTGTCCTTTTATGTTTTTTTTTCATTTAGCATAATGTCTTCAAGGTTCATCCATGTTGTAGCATGTGTCAGAATTTCCCTCCTTTTAGGGGTGCCTGGCTGGCTCAGGCTGTGGACTCTTGATCTTAGGGTTGTGAGTTTGAGCCCCATGATGGCTGTAGAGATTACTTAAAAATAAAATCTTAAAGGGTGCCTGGGTGTCTCAGTTGGTTGAGCATCTGCCTTCAGCTTGGGTCATGATCCCAAGGTCCTGGGATGGAGTCCCTCATCGGGCTCCCTGCTCGGTGGGAAATCTGCTTCTCCCTCTCCCTCTGCTCCTTCCCCTGCTTGTGCTCTCTCTTGCACTCTCTCTCTCAAATAAATAAATAAAATCTTTTTAAAAAATAAAAATAAATAAAATCTTAAAAAAAAATTTCCCTCCTTTTAAAGACTGAATAAATATTCCAATGTATGTATATATCATATTTTGTTTTTTCCATTGTTAACAAGAAAGCCACAGGTCCAAAATGATGTCACTTAGACCCAGTTCCCAAACCAGGGCTAGATACACTTATCTATTTGCCGTTTCAAACTCCCCCAGATATGTAGTCTTGACCAGTCAGTCAGGAATTTTTCTTTTGTTTTCTTTTTTTAATTTTTTAAAAATGTTTTTGAGAAGGGCAGGGCAGCAGAGGGAGAGAGACAATCTTTTTTTTTTTTTTTTAAAGATCTTATTTATTTATTTGACACAGAGAGAGTGAGCACAAGCAGGTAGAGCGGCAGGCAGAGGGAGAGGGAGAAGCAGACGCCCCGCTGAGCAGGGAGCCCAATGCGGGGCTCGATCCTAGGAGCCTGGGATCAGGACCCTGGGATCAGGACCTGAGTCGAAGGCAGACGTTTAACTGACTGAGCCACCCAGGCGCCCCGGGAGAGAGACAATCTTAAGCAGGCTCCAAGCCCAGCAGCCAAGCTCAGCGGCCAAGCCCAGCGGAGCTGATCCCAGGATCCTGAGATTATGACCCTGAGTCAAAATCAAGAGTCAGACACTTAACCAACTGAGCGACCCAGGCCCTCAGTCAGGAATTTTTCAGTCAGGGCCAATGAATCTGCCACTTGGGCCTTCTCCATACCCCAAAGAAAGATGAGGTCATCAGCATAAGGCCCCTCACTTTTCCCCCTAAGGGAAAGCTACCTTGCCCGAAACAATCCTTTTCTTTTGCTAATAACTTTCTTGCCCCACCCTTCTTCTATAAAAACCTTCCATTTTGTACATTTCCTGTGAAGGCCCTTGTATTTCCTAGATGGGATGCTGCTGCCCAATTCCTGAATCATTTAATAAAGCCAATTAGGTCTTTAAAATGTACTCAACTAAATTTTTGTTCAACACCGTTCATCTGATAATGGACACTTGGGCTGCTTCCACCTTCTGGCTCTTATGAATAATGCTGCTAAGAACATTGGTATGAACTTATCTGTTTGTCTCTGCTTTCAGTTCTTTGGGGGTATATACCTAGAAGTGAAATTGCTGGAACAAAGGGTAATTACGCGTCTAAGTTTTTGAGGTACTGCCGTAGGGATTTTCACAGCAGCTGCGCCATTTTACACTCCTACCAGCAAAAGCACAAGGGTTCCAATTTCTCCACATCTTGGCCAATACTTGGTACTTTCTGTTTGTGTTTGTTGTTTTTAGACTAGCCATCCTAATGGGTGTGAAGTAATATCTCATTGTGATTTTGATTTGCATTTCCCTAGTGATTAGTGATGTTGAGCATCTTTTCATGTGCTTATTGGCCATTTGTATATCTTCCTTGGAGAGATGTCTATTCAAGTCCTTTACCCATTTTTTTTTAATTGAGTTGTTTGTTTGCCTTTATTACTTTGTAATAAAAACAAAGAATTAATAAAAGCAAGATCCCCACCCCCACTCCCACCCCCCAAAAAAGCAAGATCCAAATGCCAATAGGCAAGTCGGATTTCAAAGCAGGGGCCCTTGGTAAGGCCCTAAGATGGATTCTTAAATGGGAAGCGGGTACTACTTCTGTATTACCACAAATTGTTGAAGTCCCAGGCATTGCCCAGACAGAACTGAAAAAGTGTGTACCCTTCTCTCTCTCTCAACAAAATCTATACATTTCTTTGCAAGTTCTCTTCACCTTTCTAATACCCCTGTCCTGGAGGGTAGGAAAAATTGGATTTGGGTTTGTTTTTCCTAAGCCTCCTGGGACACAGTCCTGAACTAGACCCTAAGGGATGGTGTTTCCTACAAGCAAACTGTTGATGCATTCTGGGTAAAATCCATTTCTTTAACCTCCTTATCTATCTCCAACACTAGCTCTGCTTTTACCTGTGTATCTAAGAAGAACCTCTTATCCCTGAATGTGTTGCACAGGGTGGCTGGTGGAAGGGGTGCTCCGTGGGAGATCAAACCTGCATTAGGGAACAGCTGCTCTCCTGACTCTGCGTGGGGCTCAGAGGTAAGAGCACACTTGTCCTCTGATGACCACATTCTTCATAAGTTCCTCCCAAAGCTCCCCACCCTCTGCCCTCTCGTAGTAACTATTGCTAATATTCTCCATCAACCAAAAAACAGTTGAGATGGTATAGAACAGAGGATAAGCTTACAGACTCTGGAGTCAGACTACCCAGATTTTCATCACAGCTCAGCTACTTGCTAGTTGAGTCCCCTTGACAAATCCTCTAACCTCTCTGCATCTCCGTTTCCTCATCCGTAGAATGTACCTCATTAGGTTCTAGAGAGTTAATTTACATACATGTGACGTGCTTGCAACAATGCCTGGCACATGATGAGTGCTGTATAGATCAGCTCTGAGAGGACTCCCATCGTGGCACAGAGTACCCAGAAGGGCACTTGCTCTGCTCCTACCAATGATTTCTTCTGAGCAGTGGAATTTAGGAAGGGTGGTTGAGGAGAGGATTTTAATTTCTACTTCATGCCCCTCTGTATTGTTTGAATTTATTACTTTTTATTAATAGGAAAATAAATAAATAAAATGGCATCTGGTTAAGAGAATGTAAAACAGTCTCTCCCAATGTCCCACTGAAATAGCTAAGAAGATACAGAGATTTAAAAACAACAACAACAACAATAATCCTGGGGTGTCTGACTGGCTCAGTTAGGACAGCATGCGCCTCTTGGGGTTGTAAACTCAAGCCCCACCTTGGGGGTTGAGTTTACTTTAAAAAAAAAAAATCTTATCCAAACATTTAAAACTCATGTTGCCAGGGCACCTGCCTGGCTCAGTTGGTGACTCTAGATCTTGGGGTCCTGAGTTTGAGCCCCAGGTGGGGTGTAGAGATTACTTAAATAAATAAAACTTAAAAAAAAAAAATAAAACTAATGTTGCCAATCCAAAGCTTGAAACTCATACAAATTTTCTGTACCTCCAAGACTAATAAAATCGAAGTGTGTGGAAGGGGTAGCATCAGTGTTTCATCTATGGTCCACTCCCCACAAATAGCTACTAAAAACTTTTCTTTAGCCCATTAGCAATTAAAATTCGAGGCCAGTACCAATCAGGAAAGACAGTAGCAGTCCCTCTACCTCACAGTGAGCTTATCTGTTTTGAGATGAGCATCCAGTTGTGGCCACCCCTTCCCCATCAGTTTCTCTTTCCAGATTCAATTTAAAAAAAAAAAAAACTACAACTCCCAGAAGACCCCTGGGCAAAAATAGGGGGCTGGGGGAGGTGAAGGGGTGCCTGACGCTAAAGCGTGGTCTCGGCTCCACTCACCCTGCCTTAACGTCCTTCTCCCGGAAAAGCACCTGGCAGCTCAAGAAGCCTCTTCTTTGTGCTGGTCTTGAAGGATGTGCTCTAGTCAACAGGAGTGAAGAAGTATGGTTATAAAAGAGCAGGCAGAGGGCTGTGCTGCGAAACTTCAGCAAGCCTGACAGCCAAGCCAACCCTGGATCTCCACAAGAATGGTGACCTCGGCAACCACAGGTCAGTGGGCGGTCCCCATGACATACCAAGCAGACCGTGCAGGGGGCGGAGTCTTCTTCCACGATGGCATCTGAAGGAAGTTCAAAAGGAAAGGGTCACAAATGAACTTTTATTGCTCATAAAGGAAATAACTGTTATACATAAGAACCCTGGCTCCCTCCTTGCCAGTTTTAAAAGCTTCATTAAATGTAATTACTGTGACATTCGCTATGTCAAAAACAGGGAGCTAGAGCTATTGTCCTAAAAGAAATACATCTAAAATGGTGCAGTCACTTTGGAAAACAGTCTGGCAAGTATTCAAAGGGTTAAACATAGAGTTATCCTAAGATCCAGCAATTCCACTCTCAAGTACCTTACCAAGAGAACTAAAAACGTATGTCCATGCTAAACTTTGTACACAAATGTTCATGGCAGGGGCACCTGGGTGGCTCAGTCGTTAAGCGTCTGCCTTAGCCCTGCATTGGGCTCCCGGCTCTTCGGGAAGCCTGCTTCTCCCTTTACCACTCCCCCTGCTTGTGTTCCCTCTCTCGCTGTGTCTCTCTCTGTCAAATAAATAAATAAAATATTAAAAAAAAATGTTCGTGGCAGCATTATACATGATAGCCAAAAAAACAGAAGTAGTCCAAAGAGCCATCAGTTGAGAAGAAATCAACAAAATGGGGTATATTCGTACAATGGAATATTATTGTTCAGTTGTAAAAGGGAATGAAACACTGATCCGTGCTACAACAAACCAGACACAAAAGGCCACATATTGTATGATTCTTTTTATATGAAAAGTCCAGATTAAGCAAATCTAGAAAGATAGAAAGTAGATTAGTGGTTGCCAGAAGACAGGGGGAGAGGAGAATGGAAGTGACTGCTAGTAAATGTAGGGTTTCTTTTTCAGTGCAGAAAATGCTCTAGAATTAGATAGTCGTGATGGTTGTACAACTATGAGAATATACTAAAAACCACTAAATTATGCACTTTATGTGGTTTATGGCATGTAAATGATACCCCCAAAAACCTGCTATAAAAAAGAAGTGGTCCCCAAATGCTAATGCAATGGTTTTGGGGTAGTATGGCTGGGTAACAATTTTTATTTTTTACTTTTCTGGGTTTTTTTTGTTTTTTTGTTTTTTTGTTTTCAAAATTTCCCTCCTCTAATGGGCAGCTATTATTACCTCACCAACCGAAGCTCTGGAATCAGACAGACTCTGCTGGATTCAAATCCAAGCTCCTTCTGAATGAACTGGTTAGTCTTGGGCAAGTTACTTAATTATTCTACACCTCAGGCTCTTCATGGAAAATTGGGGCAATAATAGTGCTTACCACAGGGTAGTTGCGAGAATTTAATAAGAGAATGATGTAAAGTGCTTAGATCAGAGCTTGGCATATTAGTAAGTGTTCAAGAAATATCAGCTGCCATTTTCTGTTTAGATGTTTTTTTTTTTTTAAGTAATATCTACGTCCAACATGGAGCTTGAACTCACCACCCAGAAACCAAGAGTCGAATGCTCTACCTACTCAGCCAGCCAGGTGCCCCCTGCTATTTCTGTTAAGAATATAAGACAGTAAAATAATACTACTAATTTTTATAGATACTACTTACACAGCACTGCTGTTGATGCTTTACATATTTTAATGCATTTAGTCCTCACAACTACCTTAGGAAGTGGGGCACTCTTATGCCCATTTTACAGATGAATATTAACTATGATATTTGCCAGTGGCATGCAGTCTGTACATTTGGTAGGAATTTAGGAGTAGGTGAAGAGCATAGAGAGCTGAGGCAATCAAGGAGTACTCCATGAAGAAAGTGGCCCTGGAAGGAAAGTAAGGTGGCCCTGGATAATCCCACATAGGTGGGAAAGGGTGGTGAGGGCCTTGCAGGTGGAATGGAAGTTACCCAACAAAGAGGTGGAAAATATTAAAATTTGTTCAGGGTGGGTACAGATTATGTGATGAACACAGATTATGTGTTATATTATTTTCTGTACCTTTGTGCACCTTAGAAATAATTACTAATTAATAAAACTAAAAATATTTTAGTCACTGTGTTCTGGAGAAATAGAACATTTTCCTTCCCTGAGTCTTTGACTTATGTAGTATATATATAAAACATTTGCTGGTTAGAAGAATTAGTAAATGTTAGTTCTCTTTATTCTTTCTAAAATAAACCTTAGTTTTTAAATTCTATTTGCCTGTTACTACGCCTGAGTTTCTTTTTTCCATATGGATCTATCTTACTCCTTGTCACAATTGCACATTGCCGAGTAGCAATGGTCCATGATTTATTTTTCCCCTCCCTACTGATCCCAGTTTTCTATTACAAGCATTGTTTGTAAACATTGTACCCTTGTAAAAGCCTTTCCCATGCACTGCCTGGGGTAGATACTAGGAAGCGGAAATGCCATAAATCCAATTTTCAAAAAGTGAATCAAACGGGGGGGTGAATGCAAAATCTCTGTACGTCCCTCTCAATTTTGTTGTGAACCCAGAACTGCCTTTTAAGAAAAAATAGTCTTAAAAAAAGAAAGTCAGAGACCGGGCACGCTGGCGTACTGGGAGTCCAGGCAGTTTCTCCTGTGGTCCGGGCTGGAGCGGGGGACTCCCATCAGCCTGCCGGGCCCGGGCCCAGGTGGCACCGGTGCAGCCTCCCCGCCCCGGATTAGGCGCAAGAGCACGGTGACCTACTACCCTCAGGACACGCGCTCCGCCCCGCCTCACGGCCCCTTTCATTGAAAAAAAAAAAAACAACAACAACCAAAAAAACCACCCTTGGCGATCACGTGAAAGCGGCGTGCCGGCCGCATGACGTCACGCAGCGCGGACCAATGGAAGCTTCTGTTTATGTCGGGGGTCACCGGAATATCCGAGCCCCCGCACGCAGCCTCGCCCCTCCGCCGACGGCGCCGCGCCGCTCTCCGGCTCTGCTAGAGAGCGTTCAGCTGGAGCGGGAGGCGGCGCGGCTGTAGAACCGCGGGGAGGGCCGCGCCGGTTGCTTTCTGCAGCCGCTTCTCCGCTAGCCGGTCCCCCGCCGTCCCTGGGGCGCCGTGTGGCTCTAGACCGGGACCGAAGCTGCCGGCCGCCGCGGGTGGCCGGATCCGCGTCCCGCCTCAGCGCCCGGAGGACATGCGGGAGAGAGAATGACCCAGAGGGACACGCTGGTGCATCTGTTTGCCGGGGGGTACGGTCCAGACAGGGCGTGCGGGCTGGGGCTGAGGGTGCTGGGCTGAAGGCCGTGGCCTGACACGCGGGCGAGAGAGGGGTGAGGGGGCTCCAGTCCGCCGGGCCGAGAGGCGTAAGGGGGCTTGAGCTGGGGGTTGCTGAGGAGGCTGAGGCCCGGCGGGGAGGGATGAGGGATGAAGCCGGGGCGGGACGCAAGGCTTTGGGCCCGCGGAGCCGCGGCGAGGCTGGGGCGGTATCCGAGAGCCTGATGAACGGCGGGCGGGGCCGAGGGGGGGGAACGAAGCGGGCCGGGGCCCCGCGCCGCGGCCTAGCGCGTGTCCGGGATGCGGGCCGCGGAAAGGAGCGTGGCTGCAGGCCTCGCGGAGGTTTCTAGGCCTGGGGGACAGGACGGAGGTGCGGAGGCCGAGGACAAAATGGGCGCCGGGGCCACCTCCTCCCTCCCCCCCTTGCCGCGCGGGCTGAGAGGCGTCCTCACGTCGCTCACGCCCCACCTCGGACCTCGGGTAGCTGATTTCCCGGCCCGCGCTGCCCGGCTGGGCCCTGGCGGGGGGGCGGGGGGGCTTCCCGCACCCGGGGGAGGCTTTGGTGTTCACTCGCCGGCTGGAGCTGTAGGTTTCTCGCTCTTGGTTTTCTGCCCGAGCTTCTCCAGGTTGCAAGGTGCGGTGCCAAGCAGTATTGCCTTTGGGGTCAGATTCTTTTCATGAAAACCAACCCTCCTGTGCACCCGCTGCTTTTTGTCTGCTTTAAAGGAGAAAGTCGGGGGTGGGAGAGGTCAAATGCTTTGGCGATAGTTACTGTGTATACAAGATTAGGACTAAGCCTAAAGCCTCCGTGATTGCCAACCTAAATGCTACAGATATTTTGTTGAGCCAGTTGAGTCTCTTTTTTAGGTTTGTTCCTTCCAAATTATTGGGGAATCCTAGCATTTTTAAGTTTATTTATCTGTAGGATCATAGTCATCAAAAAATGGCTGCGGTGAGTTATGCTAAGGCTCTATATGGTCTATATGACCATATAAAGTCGCATCCCCTTAAAGCGTAGAGTTTGTTTTTCAGTCAGCCACTTTAAGATTTTATTGCCAATGATGGTAATACTTTCCTTGGGTTGGCACATTCACTCAACAAACTTTTATTGTACACCAGTCGTGGGCCAGCCACTGTTCTGGAATAAAAAAATATTTTTCTTTTAATCCGTGAGACCAAGTTTAGACGAAGTTTACTTTCCATATTTCTGATACTTTTGCCAGTAATCCATATTTCTGATATGTTAAACCAATAATCTCGGCAAATTAAATCATTTTTTTAAAAAAACCATTAGCCATGTAGATGTTCTTGTAAAGATGTCATGTTAGGCAAATTATGAGGCTTCCTCATGTAATTCCATGACAGGGTAATACCTGAAAGTTAGGAGACTGCACATCTACTTCTGGCTGCTATTTTAATTTGAGTGAAAAATGGACAAAACCTTTTATTTTAATTGCTTCATTTGTAAAATGAGGAAGGTGTACTATACGATCTCTAAGGCCCTTCCCAGGTCCTAACATTTCTATTACTCTGCATTCAAAATTCATATATCAAGTTTTGTTAAAACTTGTAGGGCACGGTAGTTAGATTGCACTAAATTCCCAGTTTGGATTAAGATTATCTGTCACTTTTTTGTTATTAATACATGTAAAAGGACCTCCTGGTTAGCTTTTTCTTTAAAAGCAGAAATGGAGTTTTTGCAGCATCTAAACACCAATAGATTTAGGATCCTCCCCTACCCCAAAGAACCTAGCATTTGCAGGTTATTTAGAGTATTAAATGAGGTACTGGGATGTAAGGCCTGACACGACATAGGTGATCAGCCTTATAAATTCCGTCCTTTGTATCTCTTGATTTTATATTTACATGTGGTTGCATAACTTGTTGCAATAGAACCTGGTTTATCTTTTTTTTTTTCTGGTTTATAATTTTTAGAGAAATTTTAGGACTAGGAAGGATGGTAAAAATCATCTGGTTCAGCCCCTTAAAAATATGGAAAAATACTGAGGTGTATTGATTTACCCAAGGTCAAACAGGTTTCTATACGTGTAAAATGAGAGGTAAATAATCTCTACAGATCCTTCCAGCTCTATATTATATAAAGCCAATTTTATTATTATTTATATATTATGTATTATTTATTATAAGCATTTGTGGAAATGCAAATAATCTCTACAGATCTTTCCAGCTCTATATTATATAAAGCCAATTTTGTAGAATATCCTAGAGGTCTGTATGGTAAACTTTGTGGAAATGCCCATTGTTGTGTCAGTTACATTGTTCTTTTTTTTTTTTTTTAAAGATGTGGGGCAGTTTATTATTTTCACAAATTGTTCCTAGAGATCTGAGACTAGAGTACTGAAAAGCTAAATTCACAAAGAAAAATGGTCATTCTTGAAGTACAAAAATGTCATTAATGACTTTTTGTTTGTTTTGGTTTTTTTCCTATTTATTTGATGTAGTGTTCCATGATTCATCGTTTGCGTATAACACCCAGTGCTCCATTCAGTACATGCCCTCTTTTAATACCCATCACCAGGCTAACCCATCCCCCCACCCCCCTCCTTTCTAGAACCCTCAATTTGTTTCTCAGAGTCCATAGTCTCTCATGGTTCGTCTCCCCCTCTGATTTCCCCCCCTTCATTTTTCCGTTCCTACTATCTTTTTTTTTTTTTAAACATGTATTATTTGTTTCAGAGGTACAGGTCAATTTACATTGTTCTTAATTGAAGATGTTGAATTCTTTTATATATGAAAGTGGCTTATTTAGGCAATCAATTCTGGTACATTCTTCATAGAAAACTAGATTTCATTATTTTTTATCCTAATAGAATTATGTTAATTAGTAGTTAGGAAAGTTATTTTTTACTTTAACAATAACAAGTAGTTACAGAAAAGGAGATCTTTTTATTAGCTGTTGTAACTGGGCTGCTTCACACACAGGTACCATTTAGATTAAGTTATAAAAACTCAATATATTTTAATAGAACTAAACCTTTTGCAGTGGCATTTAATCTTAGGCAAAAATTGCCTGAGAATGGGGCCTTTGGATTGTTTCCCTGATGATTATAATTGTATTCAAGTATGTGTTTATCAGGATCTCAGGGAGATTTCTAATAGCCTAGTAGCTATATTATTAAATCAGGAACATTTGCAACAGACCGGTGCTGACCTTGGGTGTGGTTGACATACTCACATGCATAACTTACACTTTCTTTAAGACACCCTTTGGTCCCATTATATTTTTTGCCAGAGTTAATATTCAGAGTTTGTAAGGCCATTGGTTAGATCAGTTGAGTTATGGAGGCAACTCGTAACAACCTGCCAAAAGGATGTAGGTAAGATTTAATTTAAGCTGTATTTTTAATGACACTATATGTATATCAAATTCTTTAATAGAACTGTATATTATATAGTTATTGTGTCAGTTTTCTACCAAGAGGCAGGTTGCTTTTTTCTTTTTTATTTGAGGGAGAGATTGTCTCAAATAGGAGGAGTAAACCTTAAAAACTGTCCTTTCTAGGTTTTTGATGTTATAGAATAACGAACTTGTATGCTCTTCAGCTATCAAACTTGACTATTCTTTCCTTGGAATTCTTTGCTAATCGAAGCACTTAAAAGCAAATGAGCCAGCAACTTTGAGTTTTAAGTTTTTCTTTTAACAATAAAGCTCCAACTTAGTACTTTATTGTTAGTAGCAAGTTACATTGGTGATAACTTAAAACTGATCTTAACTCATTGACCACATCAGTGGATCAGAGGGACTCAGGAGCAGTTAGAAGGCAAAAAAGAAAGTGAAGGCTTGCTTAAGGCACTTGGAGTGGGGATATTGAGGGAAAATGTGAGAGGAAGTTTAGAATGTAGAAACCAGAGAGACTTGAGGATAATTGGATGTCAGAAAGTCTCTATATGCCTTTGTCACCCTTGTTAGCCTTTAGTACCTCATACTAAGGTAATCATAGGAGCTTCTTCACGTGGTCTTCTGTTAATTGTATATATTTAAGGTGTACAACATGATGATTTGATAATAAGTATACATAGTGAAATGATTATGACATAACATCTGATGTAATTACCATTTTTTGTATGTGAGAGCACCTGAAATCTACTCTTAGCAAATTTCCAGTATTCAATACAGTAGTATTAATTTTATTTTATTTTATTTTATTTTTTTTTTTAAGATTTTATTTATTTATTTGAGAGAGAGAGAGAATGAGAGAGAGCACATGAGACGGGGGAGGGTCAGAGGGAGAAGCAGACTCCCTGCTGAGCAGGGAGCCCGATGCGGGACTCGATCCAGGGACTCCAGGATCATGACCTGAGCCGAAGGCAGTCGCTTAACCAACTGAGCCACCCAGGCGCCCAGAGTAGTATTAATTTTAGTCATTATGCTATACATTAGAACTTTAGACTTACTCATCCTATATAACTGCAGATTTGTGCTGTTGACTAGTACCTTCCCATTTCCCACACCTTCTTGCACCTGATGACTACCCTTTATGCTTCTATCTTATTTGACTTTAGATTTTATATGTAAGTGAGATCGTGCAGTTTTTTCCTTTCTGTGTCTGGCTTATTTCACTTAGCGTAATGTCTTCCATGTTCATTTGTGTTATTGTAAATGGCAGGATCTTCCGCATGGCCTTCTTGATCCTGGATTCTTCCTAGCCCCACTACATTCTACATTTCTATCTTGCTAGTTTTGTTTTTTAAGATTTTTTTAATTAAGAGAGAGCGAGCACAAGTGGAGTAGGGCAGAGGGAGAAGTAGAAGCAGATTCTCCCCTGAGCAGGGAGCCGTTCTACTGGATCCCAGGACCGCGGGATCATGACCTGAGCTGAAGGCAAACACAACTGACTGAGCCACGCAGGCGCCCTATCTTGCTAGTTTTTTAAAGCATTATATTGGCTGTTCAACTCAGTGTCCATGAGGAGTTTGCTTATTATAAATAGTAAAAAATAATTAAATCAGTATTCATTGTTAAGAAACTTTCTTGGGGCGCCTGGGTGGCTCAGTCGGTTAAGCGGCTGCCTTCGGCTCAGGTCATGATCCCAGGGTCCTGGGATCAAGTCCCGCATCGGGCTCCCTGCTCAGTAGGGAGCCTGCTTCTCCGTCTCCCTCTGCCTGCCTCTCTGCCTACTTGTACTCTCTCTCTCTCTGTCAAATAAAAAAATAAAAATCTTTAAAAAAAAAAAAAAATCTATAAGCAGATTTTAAAAAAAAAAAGAAACTTTCTTTGTGGGAGAGTAGAATAAAACAAATAATTTTAAATGTTACGGTTTTTATATAGAATGTTTAAGAAATAATTTCTAGTCTTTTCCATTGTTTTATGACTTGCTTAATAAAATAATTGTGCTGTCCAAAATCTTATAGATTAATAAATGAGACACATATATATTTAATATATTTTAGTTGTACTCACATCCCTTTAATTGTGAAGCTGAGAATGCATTGTCCCTAGCCTCCAGCTATTAAGTAGCATGCTGCTTTAATCTTGCACTAAATTGACAGTGCATAGAAGATATCTCTACTCAGAAGCTACTTAAGATGTGTAATAACAATACAGAAGAGGGGTGCCTGGGTGGCTCAGTTGGTTAAGCGTCCGACTCTTGATTTGACACTCAGCTTATGATCTCAGGGTTGTGAGATAAAGCCGGTGTCAGGCTCAGCGCTGGACCTGGAGCCTGTTTAGGATTCTCTTCTCTCCCTCTCTGTCCCGTTCCCCCCCGCCCCCGCCCCGCTCTCAAAAAAAAAAAAAAAAAATACAGAAGAATAAATTTTTCCTTTTATATCCTTGGTTAAATTGCATCTAATTTAGTATAAAACAGCATGCTTCAAATTGTATAGCAGCCTATTAGTGGATTATGAAATCAGTTTGGTTGATTTGTGACCAACCTTTTAAAAATAGTAAGTATTCTGTGAAATGTTTGGGCATGTGGATATACTGTTTTTTTTTTTTTTTTTTAAGATTTTATTTGACAGAGCACAAGCAGAGGGAGAGGGAGAAGCAGGCTCCCCACTGAGCAGGGATTCTGATGCAAGACTTGATCCCAGGACCCTAAGATCATGACCTTAGCCGAAGGCAGCCACTTAACCGACTGAGCCACCCAGGCACCCCTATTTCTTGATGTAAAATATTTCTTGTGGAATTGAAGTCAGAGATTTGAAAGGGAAAGAGCTGGACTTAAAATCAGCATATTTGGGTTGTTCTTTAGTTGACTCAACTTGGAGCGACTAATTTTCCCTTGCAGGATTTTTGTTTCCTCATCTGCGGAATAAGGAAGTTGGGCCAAATACACGGTTTCCTACCTCCTTTTCTTTTTCTCTTTTTTTTTTTTTTTAAAAGACTATTTGAGAGTGAGATCACGAGAGTGGGGAGGGTCAGAGGGAGAAGCAGACTTCCTGCTGAGCAGGGAGCCGGTGGGGGACTCCAGGAGGATCATGACATGAGCCAAAGGCAGTCGCTTAACCAACTGAGCCACCCACGCGTCCCTGTTTCCTACCTCCTAAATCCTGAGTTACCAAATGCTACAGTGTTCACTCACTGATTCAGCATGAGTGCTTGCTATGTCCCAGGCATTAACAGAGATGTTGGGGTTATAGTAAGTGGATATAAATTGCTGATTTCCTGATGCTTACATTGTAGCATCAGGGAACACAGAAGACAAAGTAAATAAAATATTTAGTATTTTAAGTGGCAGTATGGGCTGTAGAGAAGAGTAGTTCAAGAAAGGTGGATAAAGAGTCAGTGTGAAGGATTCTATATATGGTGATCAGAGAGGACATAACTGAGAGGTGACAACTGAGCAAAGATAAAGAGGTAAGGTGGTAACCCATTCTTCTATTCAAGGCAAGAATATTACAGATGCAACAGCAAGAATAGAGATCCTGAGACAGGAGCATGGTTCATGTATTAAATTCTAAGTAGAGTTACAGCAGAGGTCAGTGGCTTAGACCAGGATGGAAATGATGAGCAGTGGTTAAGATTGTGGGTTTATTTTGGAGTACTAAGTCAAAGACACTTGCATACCATGCACATCATTTTTTCATGGGGTCCAGTGAGTGGGTCCCAAAAGCATCAGCCACATTCTCCAGTTAAAAACCACTGCTATTTAAAAAAAAAAAAACTGATAAAATTTTGATTAAAATTACTTTAAAAATAATGTATGCGTATGGTGTTTTTAAAAAGCTGCTTTAAGATTTTTATTAAACAGCATTTCCCAACTCCCCTCCCCCCACATCTCCTTCCTAGTCTCAGCTATGTAGAATTTTCTTCATACTTTCTCTTCTAGTAGATGAGGATTTAGTTATACTATTTCCTATTTCCCCTTTTTTTCTGTCCTCTCAATATGTAGTTAGTTACATCACAATTTTTTGGTTAAATGAATAGTAAATGCTTACCTTACTGTGAAAATATAAATATCAGTGATAGGAGGGCTCAGTTCGTGAGCTTTTCTTTCTTGAGTATCTTCATTTCCCCCCCTTGGAGTTAATAATTGCTACACATTTAAAAATGTTTGTTTAGTTATGTGAGTTCTTGAATATTTAGTTTCATATCCTCAAGTATATTCATCTGTCAGCCTTTTTTTCCTGGAGATCTTCATCGGTCCGAACTTTGTATTACCGAATCTTTTCTGGACTGGTTATTTTCTAAGCCTGACATTTCACTATCATCTTGGGATTCCTTTCTCCCTCTCCTAGGTTACTCATTCTGTTTCTAAATTCCCCCCACTTTATTGAGATATAATTGACCTATAACATTGTATTAGTTTTAGGTGTACAGCATAATTACTTGGAGTATTCCCTCCTCTTTTTTAGGTTAATCCCTAAACTTGTAGAACACATTCTTTAGTAGCTATAAAAGGTGTAAGGTAGGAAATTTCTTAAGTATTTCTTTGTCTGCAGTGTATTTATTTTTTCTGCTTGACAGGTCTGGTATAGAATTCTAGAATCAGTATATCTGCAGTTGGAAATTCTGACGTTACTCTGACATTTCCTATGTATATAACCTTTTATCCTTTCTGTGGAACTTGATGGGATCTTTGTTCCCAGTATTTTATTTTATTTTTTTTTAAAGATTTTATTTATTTATTTGACAGAGACACAGCAAGAGAGGGAACACAAGCAGGGGGAGTGGGAGAAGGAGAAGCAGGCTTCCCGCTGAGCAGGGAGCCCAACATGGGGCTCGACCGCAGGACCTTGGGACCATGACCTGAGGCGAAGGCAGACGCCCAGTGACTGAGCCACCCAGGCACCCCTGTTCCCAGTATTTTAAAAGATTGTAGTAGCTCACCTTGGTGTAGGTGTTGGTTTTGGTTTTTTTTGGTATCTATTGATTCTACCTGTGAAACCTGACCTCAGAGATTCTTGAATTCTCATGTTCTTTAGAGAATTAAGCTTCTGCCTGGGAATATAGTTTTACCCAGTGTGTGGGTGTTGGGGTAGATCCACCTGGGTATCCCACCTTTGCTATATAGCCTATCAGCCAGGCCTGTTTTCAGTTCTTTGCCTCACCTCCATCTTGAATACTTTGTGCACTAATCTTTAGGCCTCTGAGATTCTGCAGGGCTTTTCTTCGGTATTTCCTTCTACAATTCTTTTTGCCTCTTTACTAATAAGTCAGTTACCCCTTCCTATATGCTTCTTTGCTTGAAATCTTGGGTCTTGTTCATTTCTCCCCTGGTTCTCTCTGTCCTTGTGGCATATTTCTTTAAACAATGAGATTTTTGACATGGAGAGGAAATAATCTGAAGTTAATCCTGTTTTCATAAGGTGAGATTTTAAATGTTTGACTCCAGTAGTTTTGTTCTCTGCATCAATTCTAATGATTTCAGCATGCATAATAATTTTAAATGACTTTAAGGTAAAAACAGCATGAGAGATTCTGGAGTGTCACCCCTATGCTTACATACCTATTGAATTTCATAACATAAAACTGCTTCAGGACAGCCTAAGTGCTTGTGTGTACACCCACTTAAACCATCCCCCAGCTCTGTATAACTTAGATCCTCATTACTTGAATTGTTTTTTAAGGAATCATAGTATATATCTTGTCTGTGGTCTGGCCATAAAGTATATGTAATAGTTATGTTGGATTTCCATTACTGCTATCTGTAATAGATGCTGATAACTTCAGTAGCTAATATTTACTGAGCATTTTCTATGTGCCATGTCATGAAATACTTTACATGGGTCATATCATATATCACTTTACAACAAGGCTGTTTTCCCCAGTAGATTGTTTTCTTTATGTAGTAGGTTTATTTTCTTGCAGCGAGGAATGACAGGGTAGGAGTTTTGGCCTATGTGCTAACTTTGCTTTTTCTTTTTTTTTTTTTTAATTAATTTGTTTATTTAAGTGTTTTTTAAGATTTTATTTATTTGAGAGAGAGAGAGCACAAGAGGGGGGAGGGTCAGAGGGAAAAGCAGACTCCCTGCCAAGCAGGGAGCCTGACGCGGTACTCGATCCCGGGACTCCAGGATCATGACCTGAGCCGAAGGCAGTCACCTAACCAACTGAGCCACCCAGGCGCCCTAAGATTTTATTTTTAAGTAATCTCCACATCCAGCATGGGACTTGAACCCACAACCCTGAGATCAAGAGTCGCACGCCCCATTGACTAAGTGAGCCAGGTGCTCTTGGGTTTTGTTTTGTTTTGTTTTTAAAGATTTTATTTATTTATTTGACAGAGAGCGAGAGAGAGAACCCAAGCAGGGGGAGTGGGAGAGGGAGAAGCAGGCTTCCCGCTGAGCAGAGAGCCTGATGTGGGGCTTGATCCCAGAACCCTGGGATCCTGACCTGAGCTGAAGGCAGACGCTTAACAACTGAGCTACCCAGGCACCCCTGTTTTGTTTTTAGGTAGGCTTCCTGACCATCATGGAGCCCAATGTGGGGCTTGAACTCACAACCCTGAGACCAAGAGTCGGATGCTTAACTGACTGAGCTACCCAGATGCCCCTGGGCACCCCTGTTTTTATTTCTTAATTATAGAAGTAATTCATGTTCATTGTGAAAACCAAGAAAACATTTTTTATGTTTTATAGAATATAAAACCAAAATACATATGCACTGTTATTATAAATTTGGGGCCTATTTGGTTTTTATCTCCAATAAATGTAATAATAAAGTAAATATACTAAACAGCTAAAAAAAAAAGCCAGGTAAATTCAAATTAAAACAGGTATGATTTATTGAGTGTAAATCAGTATTGTAGTGTGAATACAGTGTGTTTTACTGCACAGGCTGTCTTGAGTTCTGCAGCATATGCTACATCGTGTACTGTGATTCACATTTCTTGCCACTTAGCCCTCAACAATTAACAGAAACAAACTTGTGGCTTCTGTTAAAGCTTTTCCTTGTGGTCTTTTATATAAAGTTGACCCTTGAGCAACATGGATTTGAACTGATAGGGTCCACTTATATGCAGATTTTTTAAATAAATACAGTACTGTAAATAGTTTCCTTATATGATTTTCATAACATTTTCTTTAGCTTTATAGTAAGAATACAATATATAATACATATACAAAATATATGTTACATGTTTATGTTATTGGTAAGGCTTCCAGTCAACAGTAGACTATTAGAAGTTAAGTTTTGGGGGAGTCAAAAGTTACATGTGGACTTTTAACTACATGGGGTAGGGGAGGTTGGTTCCCCTAACCCCCATGTTTGGGAGTCAACTGTAATGAGGTTTTAAGCCTTTTCTGTAGCTGTTTAAAAATTAAACCTGTTCCTTATTTACTGAGTATGGAGTTTCCCTCGATCTAGTTAATTTTGTTTCAAATCTTTTATAGCCCTACTATTTATCTAATTGATGTATTGATTTCTGACAATATAATTACGGTTTTGATCTTTCCTTTTGGGGGTTTAATTTTTTTTAAATTTCCTATTTAAAACTCTTTAAGTGGAGTTTTTAGGAAAATTTAGTTTATTATTAAAATTTTAACATAATGTAATTGTATTCAATTCCAGGTAGTTCATATACTTAACATTTCTTACTAGTTTTCACATATTCGGTTTCTTCATCAGATTTATCAGGGTATACAATAAAATTCACCAAATAAAATTTGTTAAGTGTATAGTTCAGTAAGTTTTCTTAAATGTATAAGGTACTGTAACTACTCTTATAATCAAGATACAGAACATTTCTTTTATCCTAAGAATTTCTTCATGCCCTTTGTAGTCAGTTCCTACGTACTTCACTACCTCTTGGTAATCACTGATCTCATTTCTGTTCTAGTTTTGCCTTTTCCAAAAAGTCATTAAAATAAAAATGTCCTGAAACTAAAAGCCTTTTGTCCCTGACTTTTTTCAGTTAGCATAATGCTTTTGAGATTCATCCAGATTGTTGCGCCTTTTTTTTTTTTTTTTTTTTTCAGAATGTGATAATCTATTATAATGATATACCGTAACTTGTTTATCCCTTCAGTTGATAAGACATTTAGGTTTCCAGTTTTGGGCTATTAAGAGTAGAGCTGCGGTAAATATTCATGGACAGGTTTTTGTGCAGACATGTATCTGGATTTCTCCTGAGTCGATACCTAAGAGTGGGACTTTGTAAGAAACCAACAAGCTGCTTTTTCTGGGGTTTTTTGTGTTTTTTTAAAACCATTTTCTAAAATGACTACCATTTTGCATTCCCATCAACAATGTATGAGATTTCCAGTTGGTCTTTATCAGCACTTGGCTTTCTCATTCTTTTTCGTTTTAGCCATTAATAGATGTATTGTCATCATAGCTCGTTGTGGTTTTAATTTGCATTTCCCTGATAAATGATTTTGAAAAAATCTTTCAGTGTTTATTTGCATCCATATATCTGGTGAAGTGTTTGTTCCAGTCTTTCTTTTGGGTTGTTTTTATCATTGAGTTGGTGTTTCTGAATATAAGCACTTTATCAGATGTGTGTTTTACAAATATTTTCTCTCAGACTGTAGGCTTGTCTTCATTTTCTTAACAGTTTCAAAGTGACAGTTTTTAATTTTGGTAAAGTCCAGTTTATCATTTTTTTTTTTTCTTTTACGATTCATGATTTTTTTGTTGTTATCTAGCCCAAAGTCGGTGATTTTTCTCCACATGTTTTCTTCTAGAAGTTTTACAGTTTCATGTTTTATATCTAGGTCTATGATTCATTCTGAGTTAAATTTTAAATACAGTATGAGGTAAGAGTCAAGTTTTATTTTACATATGGGTGTTCTCTATTATTGTATTTTTCACTTTTGTTGCATAAAATCTGTTTCAGTTTTATTTTCTTGATGGCAGGTACTGTTAGATCAGTATGAAATACTCTACCTTATTTAATGATTTGTCTTAAATTTTATTGGGAGTAATACTGATGCCATGCCTGCTTTTTTTATTATTTGATATACATACATATGTACACACACACATAGACGCGCACGCACACTTTTTTTTTTAATTCTGGAGGTAGAATTGTTTAGTATATTTCTGTGGGGGGCTGCTTTTCTTTTTCTTCCTTTAATGCCATGGAGGTCCAGGTTACTTCTGATTTAGTCTGCTTTTCTCTTTGACTGTATGGTGAGAGCTCTCCTGAGTGATTTTCCTCTGGTTAAAAAGCGGTTGTCAAGGTTTCACAAGGTTTCACTTGGTAGCTGTTAGTGCTTTAAGAGAAAATTATTTCCCATTCTTGCATTTAAAAAGAATAATTACTCCAGCCTATCTTATATTCCTTGAAAAAGTTTAAATGATGTCATTTGTTAAGAGCTTTTATTTTGTTTTGGTGATCAGTTTTTCTATTTAAATTGGATTGTTCTAGCTAAGCCTACCTACCTTGTACAGATTCCTATATGAGGGCCTAATAATACTGACGTTGAGATACAAATGTCTTTTTTTTTTTTTTGTAGGTAAAACAGTTCTGAGTATTTGAATATTTAAAATAGGAAACATGATTATCTGTCAGTGATTAATTTTATTGCTCTGAAGACATATCTTGAGTTTTGAAAGATAGAGGAATTTGAGAGATAGGATATACCTCATATCGGATCCTAGGTGTCAACAACCACAAATAATATCTGGGCGAGGAGCACCAAATAAACCCTTAGGATACTATTTAAAACTATGATGTGACTTCCCAGTAGATTTTAGTAACAATACCTGCCATTTGGAGTCTTCTTTAATTATGCTTGCTAGGTAAATATTAAGCTCAGTTCTTTTTAGCTACTAAAGGTGTTTGTATGCAGTCAAATAAATGAAACATTAAAATTGTTTAGTCTTTTAAAATGAAAAATCTGAACACTTTAGTACCTTGGTGAAGCCCCAGTTGCCCACTCATTTTACAGTCTAAATGTGTGTACTAATTTACGGAGTAAATGGATTTGTTCTTTTCATTTTTTTGTAGATGTGGTGGTACAGTAGGAGCTATTCTGACATGTCCACTGGAAGTTGTAAAAACGCGGCTGCAGTCCTCTTCTGTGACACTTTATATCTCTGAAGTTCAGTTGAACACCATGGCTGGAGCCAGCGTCAACCGAGTAGTGTCTCCTGGACCTCTCCATTGCTTAAAGTGAGAGCACAGTATTCGTGAAATTTTTTTTTTTAAGTCTGTTTACTTTAATGATACCCATGTGTTTTGTTTGTTTATATTCTGCCACATTTAAAAAGGCTTTTTACAAACTTATTAGTAGCGTTACTCTGAATTATATTCATCAGAAATGATAATCCCTAATGGAGAGGAACAGTTAGTTGGATAATATAAAATGGAATATTATTTCCAAATCATGTGTATTTGGAATATTTTTCTATATTTATTCAGTGGATTTGTTTTCTGAAAGTATTATAGGTATTCTGTTTCGGATTATTTGTCTTTGAAATGTGATAGTGTTAAAAGCCAATTCTTTTTGCGTGTTTTTTAATTTTCCAAGTACTGACACAGTAAGTACATCCACTTAATGGCAATCTGTGATTTTTATATAACCTAAACATAACTGAAATTTAAAGCAGTGTTCTACTGATTTTAAGAGGTGAGTCAGTGTTTGTTTGACATTTCTTGGTGATTTGAAAAATATTTTGTTTTTACATTTTACCATACTTCATTATATTGCACATTGGATTTGAAAAGTCAAAACTATTGAAATTACGTTTTACATGTTCACACTTAGGTATGTAACTTGTATCTGCCTTATCAGGTCACTGGTACATCATCTATTTGAGCTTAGTTCAGTAGTGTTTATTTTGTGGCAGCAAATAAACTCAATACTGTGTGTTTACCTTAGTTACCAAAATTTACCCAGTACATGATAGGTAGAATAAAATTGTTAACAATTTTGGATTAAAGTGCCATAATTATAAGGACACCTGGGTGGCTCAGTCAGTTAAGCGTCTGACTCTTGATTTCTGCTCAGGGTTGTGAGATGTAGCCCTGTGACGCGCTCCGTGCTGGGCGTGGAGCCTACTCAAGATTCTCTCTCTCTCTCCCTCCCCCTCTTCATCTGCCCCTCCCTCCTTGTTAAATAAATAAATAAAATGCTATAATTATAGATGAATATCTGATGAATAAGAGTATTATCAATCTGATTAATAATATCATCTTGATAAGAATAGAACATTTTACCTATTAATAATAGATCATTTCAATATCATGATTTTGACTTTTATTACCACTGATTACCTCTCCTTAAACTGCTTTGACCTTTGTGACAGTACTATATATATATATTTATTTATCTATTTATTTAAGAGCGAGCAGGAGTGTGCATGAGCAGAGGGAGGGGCAGAGGGGGAGGAAGAGGGACAAGCAGACTCCGAGCTGAGTGCAGAGCCGGTGTGGGGCTCAGTCTCCTGACCCTGAGATCATGACCTGAGCCGAAATCAAGTCAGATGCCTAACCAACTGAGACACCCAGGCTCCCCACCGTAGTACTATATTTTTTGTTCTATTTTTCAGTGGTTTTGCCGTCTCTGATTTTTCTCAGCAGTAGTAGGAATCCCTCTCAGCTTTGTTTTAATTTCTCAGTTTTTCTGGCCCTCTTGTAAGAGTTAGTTTAACATGTTTCACCTGTCATTAGTGTGTAGGTGACTTCTAAGTTTGCATTCTCTGCCTTAACATCTTTTTACTCTCATTCCCATTGTTACCGTACTCAGGGGCTCTGTCCCAAGCAATCTGTTTCATGGCTTTTTTTTTTCCTAACATCTTTACTTGAGGTATAAGTCACATACCATAAAATTAACCCATGTAAAATGTACAATTTGTTTTTAGTATATCCACAGAGTTGTGCAACCATTATGACCTTTCTAAATTTCGAACATTTTTATCATCACAAAATAAACCTTTATCTGTTGGCAGTCACTTCTCTTTTTCTCCATTCCGTCTCCCTCCATCCCTTAGCCCTAGGCAACTACTAATCTGCTTTCTGTCACTATAGATTTGCTTATTCTGGACATTCTATATAAATGGAATTATGTAATACACAGTCTTTTGTGATTGGTTTCTTTCACTTAGCATAATGTTGTCAAGATTTATCCATGTTTTAACAAGTATCTTTTTATTGTCAAGTATTGCTTTATATGGATGTATATCTCACATTTTGTTTATCCACTCATCAGTGATAGACATTGGTTTGTTTCCACTTCTGGAGTATTCTGAATGATGCTATTATAGAGACGTGTGTTTTCATTTTGAGGGATATGCTAGGAGTGGAGTTTCTCCGTCATACGGTAACTTTATGTTTAACATTTTGAGGAACTATCACACTGTTTTCCAAAGTGGCTGCATCATTTTACATTCCTATCACCAATGAATGAAATTTTCAATTTCTGCACAGCCTCACCAGCCCCAGTTTTTTGGTTTTAAGTAGGCTCCATGCCCAGCATGGAGCCCAACTCAGGGATAACACAACCCTGAGATCAAGACCTGAGCTGAGATCAACAGTCAGACACTTAAGAGACTGAGCCACCCAGGCACCCCCCGCCAACCCTTGTTTTACTATGTCTGACTTCTTTTATTGTAACCATTCTAGTGAGTGAAGTGTTTCGTGGCTTAACCACAAACTTCAGGAATCCGTCCTGGGCTCTTAGATTCCTAGGTGGCTCATGGATGAACTTCAGGGTCTATAAATTACATGAAATTGTATGCAAAATTGTGTTTGCAAATGTGTATTTTTTAAAAGATTTTATTTATCTATTTGAGAGAGAGAGCACGAGTGAGTGTGAGCAGAGGGAGAGGGAGAGAATCTCAAGCAAATTACTTGCGGAGCACAGAGTCCAATGTGACCCAGTTTTTTAAAGAAAATTTACCAGGGCACCTGGGTGGCTCAGTTTTAAGCGACTGCCTTCGGCTCAAGTCATGATCCTGGAGTCCTGGGATCAAGTCCCACGTCGGGCTCCCTGCTCAGCGGGGAGTTTCCTTCTCCCTCTGATCCTCCCCCGCCCCCCCCCAGGCTCTCTCTCATTCTCTCAAATAAATAAATAAAATCTTTAAAGAACATTTACCTTTCTTAATTCTTCAAAGAGATTTATGATACAGAAAAGTCTAACAAACACTGAATCTTCAAAATGTTCTCTATAAGTTGTTATTTCGAACTCTGCTTCTGTCTAATCTGGTTTTATCAGAAATGGTTCTGTATCACCTGTGTCAGTCAGTTTGGAAGCATGGTAAAAATGCAAATTACTGAGCATTGTCCTCTACCTGTTGAATCAGAATACTTGGAGGGTGAGATCAGAGAAATAGGCATTTTAAACAAATGTTCCAGTAGTAATCATAATACTAAGATTTATCAAGTACTTACAGGGAGCCAGATGATCTTTTAAGTTCTTTATATATTAATTTATTTATTCCTCACAGCAACCCAGAAAAAGAGTACTGTTTTTCTCTGTTTACTGCTGATGAAAATAAGGATAAGATAAAAGTTATTACCTTATGTTCTTATAGCTAGTCATTTACCAAAATTGGTCTTCATATTAAGAAGTCTGGCCCCATATCTCAGGCCCTTGTTTAACCATTATGCTCAACTGTCTTTAAAGAAATCATTCTTAAGCATATAGGTGGTTGAGAACCACTGCTCTAACCTGTTAACTCTAAGTTAAAATACTTACTTTTTCCAGTTTGTTTCTTCTCACTTCCAAGCTTAATTTAATAACTCTCAGAAAGCCTTCCATGACTTAGACATGCCTCTTCCTTTCCCTGCTGGGCATATGTATCTAGCTTGTATAGTATTTGCTTATTAATATAGTCGGTTAAATTATTTGTTTCAATATAATTCTTTTTTCCACAAGTGTACATCAAATTTCTCAATGGCAGGTGTCTCACCTTCTTTTCTGTCTTTTTACTCTGCTTAGTTTTTATACAGTAAGTATTCAGTATAGTAAATGTTAACTGAATAGAGGGAGAAATGGTAACAGGCTAACCATTTTAGTACCCTAAAGGAGGTTAGCATGCCAGATTTTGACACCATTTCATTGGAATGGTTGAATGAGATAATGCTGCATTACTGAGAGAGTTCTCTGATATCAAGAAAGGACCTCAGATACTAGACTGTGAACTACATTTCTGATTGGGAATTGAATTTGCTGGTAAAGATTGTAAAATGGAGGATATTGAAGATAAGAGTAGCATGATTATATAAAAATGTAGAAATTATACTGTAGTTTTTAAAACTTTTAGAAAAAAATCTGATTGGGATTCTTTTTATTATCATTTAGGATTATCAATTTATGCTATGTCAAGAAAAACAGATTTTCATAAGTAAGAAAAACTGACCAGAGCAGTACAGCATTGTAGCAGAAACGTACAGGTTTAAAAGTCTTAAGTTTGCTATACAAATAAAGTACTAGACTTTGAAGGACATTCCTTTCTAAATATTTTTCTCTTTCAGAGTGATCTTGGAAAAAGAAGGGCCTCGTTCCTTGTTCAGAGGATTAGGTCCCAATATAGTGGGGGTGGCTCCTTCCAGGTAAAAAGAATTTTTTTAAGTTAAACAAAATCTTGGCAATCTTTCTTGTTTCAAGCTTAATGATGGAAGATGCTGAAAAGAAGTCAAGATGGTAAGGATAAAGCACCATGGTCTAAAAACAGGTATCAGTAACCATGTAAAAGCTTGGGCAGTTTGCCTTGTGTGAAGACCTCTTAGTGAAATCATTGTGATGCTGTTTTTGTACCAAGTTCAAAAGGCAAAGAACAAACTAAGGGAACCAACAGTGAGAAAGAGGAATACTTAGATCTTTAGAACTAACCCTGTTTGGGGCGCCTGAGTGGCTTAGTCGTTAAGCGTCTGCCTTCGGCTCAGATCATGATCCCAGGGTCCTGGGATTGAGCCCCGCATCCGGCTCCCTGCTCTGCAGGAAGCCTGCTTCTCCCTCTCCCACCCCCCTGCTTGTGTTCCCTCTCTCGCTGTGTCTCTCTCTGTCAAAGAAATAAATAAAATCTTTAAAAAAAAAAAAAAAACTAATTAGAGGACAAGCTAAAGAGAATAATTTCATTCCCTATTAAAAGAGCCAGAAAGGCCTTAATACATTAATTTGTCATTTTTCTCTGATACCCTTTTATCTTAGATTTACTTCCATAATAAAATACTATAGAATTCCCATTCAGAGTGAAAAATGGCTCTCTGTATCCCGTGTACTAGATACATGTCTTATTATTTATTGGGTTTCAACTTTTTATGGGCTCTTTTCACTTTTTTTTTTTTTTTTTTTTTTAAGATTTTATTTATTTATTTGAGAGAGAGACTGAGACAGAGAGAGAGAGCATGAGATGGGGGAGGATCAGAGGGAGAAGCAGACTCCCTGCTGAGCAGGGAGCCTGATGCGGGACTCGATCCAGGGACTCCAGGATCATGACCTGAGCCGAAGGCAGTCGGTTAACCAACTGAGCCACCCAGGCACCCAGGCTCTTTTCACTCTTAAAAAATTATCTTGGGGCACCTGGGTGATTCAGGTGGTTAAGCGTTGGACTCTTGGTTTCACCTCAGGTCATGATATTAGGGTCGTGAGATGGAGCCCGGCTTAGGGCTCTGTGCTCAGTATGGAGTCTATTCGAGATTCTCTCTCCCTCTCCTTCTCCCTCCCCTCTGCTGCTGCTCCTCCACTTGCATGCTTGTGTACCCTCCCACACACGAGCGCACGCGCGAGCAAGCTCTCTCAAATAAATTTTAAAAAATTTTATCGTGACAGCCTTCGGCTCAGGTCATGATCCCAGGGTCCTGGGATCGAGTCCTGCATCAGGCTCCCCCTGCTCTGTGGGGAGTCTGCATCTCCTTCTGCCTGCCACTCCCCCTGCTTGTGCTTTCTCTCTCTCTATTAAATAAATAAATAAAATCTTTAATTAAAAAAAAAAGTTTATCCTTACTGTAAAAACTAAAAAAATGTATGGCATAAAGGTTGACATTCCATCTTAAACACATCACCTCTCAGGTTATATGCCTTCTCACAGGCACTTACACTTCTCTGCACAGATAACTGTTACTAATAAACAGTTTGGTGTGTATAGCCTTCCGTTAATTTTTCTGGCTTATTGTATATGTAAAATGCATAAAATGTATACTTTTAATTATCATATACAATCATTTAATCATATTAAAATATTTCACCAAATTTGTCTTGAAGCTTTTTCCATCAAAATATGTAGTTTTTGTTTAATCACATAGTATGGCTATTCTATCATTAATAAGCATTTCCTTATTGATAAACCTTTAGGTTTATTTCCACATTTTGTCTGTTGTAAACAGTTTTGTGAACATAGCTACTTTATCTTTGACTACTTAAGCAAGTGTATTTCTTTAGAATAGTTCATTATAAGTAGAATTTCTGTATAAAAGAGCATATACACATTTGAAATTTATGAATATTGCTCAATTGCCTTCTGAAAAGGCATTCCATATTTTTATTCTCAAATAGTGAATTAGTTACTCTTTATCACATATTACTCCATGTTGGTTACTATTCATGTCTTTTAATACTTGCCAAATAGACTAAACATGATTTTCACTGTGTGTGTGTGATTTTTTTTTTTTTAAAGATTTTATTTATTTGTTAGCGAACACAAGTGGGGTGGGGGGAGGGTCAGAGAGGGAGAATCCAACTCCCCACTGAGCAGGGAGCCCAGCGCAGGGCTCAATCCAAGGACCCCGGGATCACAACCTGAGCTGCAGGCAGATGCTTAACCAACTGAGCCACCCAGGTGCCCTGATTTCCACTGTTTTAATATACATTTGTTTAATTTTGGGTGCAGTCACATCCTCCTCCTTGTAATGATTTGCCATTTGTGTATCTCTACTGTGAATTACCTGTATATATTCGTTGCCTATCTTCTCATTAAAAGTTCTTTCTTACTCATTTCTAGGAGTGTGCTGTTTATATATCTTCACAGTTTGTCATTAAATGTATTCTATTTGTTTTTCTTGCTCATAATGTAGAATGTTTCATTTTAAATTATATTAGCTTCCCGTTTTTCTTCAGCACATTAAAAAAGGCACAACAGTGAAACTGTCCTCATTTGTACTTGTTTGCCTGTTATATTCCTTATTGGACAAATAACCAGGGTTGTTGAGAAATAAAAGGATTTGATACTGCAAGCAAATAATTCAAAGCCTGGAAGGCTAAACAATGAAGAGGTGGTTGGGATGCATGAAATCATAGTCAATAAGTTAAGAGGGGAAATATTTACAGATTTAATGGAATATTTACAAACAGAAGGCATAACCTGATGGGGCTCATTTCTTCTGGAATTATTTTGTCTGTTTAAGGATACTGTGAACTACTCTGTGTGTATAATATAGATTAGAGTATACCACGGTATCTCAGTTGTTTAACATACCTTGATGAATTCGGTCAGTTCTACCACCCTCTCCCCACTTAAAGAAAAGTATATTTTATATATATATAACATACATATTATATGTTAAAGGTATTATCTTTGTATTAATATCAACTAATTATATATTTAGCCATTTTTTTAAGTTCTCATACCATATTTACTCAAGTGTGTTTAACCTTACCATTACATAAGCCTTCCAGCCTTATTCATATGTTTCCAAACATCAAAATCTTATACAAATAGTTTTTGGTTGATTCAGTCAGTTGCTGTAAAAGTATTGGGTCAGGGTGGTAGGAGTCTTTTTGTTGGAGAATGCTTTACATTTGAGGAACTTTACATTGGAGTTTGTCTTTTAATGAGTCAATGCAAAACGTGCTTCAGAATCTATATGGAAAAAATATGTAAATTAACCTGATGTTACACGAGAATGTGGCTAAGACTTTGTTTTTAGATTTCTCTAAAATTATAAAGATCAGTTTACTTGTCATTTAAATCTTATGAATTATGCAGCATGCGTATTGATAAAATTTAAATCTTTATTTTAGAGCAATATACTTTGCTGCTTATTCAAACTGCAAGGAAAAGTTGAATGGTGTATTTGATCCAGATTCTACCCAGGTACACATGATTTCAGCTGCAATGGCAGGTATGAATATATAATATTAAAAAGCAAAAAATTTTCCAAAACCTAGAGACTTAATATTGAATTATGATTTTACATTATATAGTTAAGACAGTGTGCTTTTCATTGATTAGCATCTACATACATGATTCTTACATTTATTAATATACAGTAAATTTGATCAGGAGGTATACTTAAAATCTGTTATAAGTTGGCATTTTTGTAATCGGGTTTGTGATAGCATACAGGTAATATAATTTTACATTGTCTTGTGTAGTCCACTGAATATTTAGTGATGACTTTTGACAGTTTAAAGAATCCAACCATAATTACACTATAAATAAGTTATGCAGCTGTAATTTACTCTTCTCTCCTCAATTTCTGTTAGTGCCTTTTCCCTTTTTGCTGCATGTTTTGGCTTCTGTCTGAAATGTGCCGGCAGTTCTTGGTAAAGTATTCATTTTGTCCTGTGCTCAAATGCTGAAATTTTTGTGATGTATTACTGATAACTGAGAGTTACTGTCATGTATGTATTTTGAAAAATATGTTTAGCATTCCATATCACACTAGATAGTACTTGAAATTTAGGCACTGGCTCTGTGTACATGCTTGCTATAGAAGTGTTTTCCAACATCATTGTTGAGTATATATGATTCTGAATTAAAGCAACTAGTTCTGGGCCTCTGTACTGCCTTAAAGATAAACTAGGAGATTGATTTGACCAGTCTGGTTCTGGAATCATTTGTTGCAATGCGTGTTAGACAAAGCCGTGACCTTTGGTTTATTCTCTGCAGTTTTCTGAGATTTGTTGTATATTTAACCGTACCTCACATTTCCAAATTATGCTATGACTATAAAGCAAATTATTACTACTTTCATCAACTGTTGAGCAGTAAATTGAGTGTCAATTACATGTTTAATAATGAGTGCCTTAAACTGTTAACCATTTTCTGTTTAGAAATAAATTGGATCAATTTGAACCACATACTTTAACGAACTAAGTGTAAGTTGGAAATAACTAATTTCTGAAAGGTCAATCTACCGTATAATCTACCATATACCTCACAAATTATTTTCAAGGCTTTTTATATTTGGTAATTGCTCACTGACTCATTGAAGTTTTAAAGCTGAAAGGTAAAAACCTTAGAGGTCAAGGTGGTGAAATACTCTCATTTACCCATGAGGAAAGATCTTGGGCAAGTTATATAATTTATGCGAATTTCTCTTACCTTATCCTTGGAATGTAGGTTACTCTACAAAGATTTGGATTTTGAGAATTAGTTCTTTAGTACCATAGAGATCATCTAGTTACAACTAGAAATTTTTTTAATGTACTTTTTATAGATGTTGAATATGGATATAATTTTTCCTCTTCAAATTTGAGTGGGTATAAGGTAAAAATTAGTGGGCTAATTTCAAACTATATAACTGCTGTATTAGGATCTTTAAGAATATATTTCTGGATGACCAGTGTTTGTTTTTTAACCCCAGAAAATTATTAAAGAAATGTTAATCTTTTTTTTGTTTGTTTTGGAAGATGAAGAAAGTAGATGAGCAGTCATTTTTAGTTGAGGATAGTTATATATTCAGTAGTGCAAATTTAGGGTTTCAGAATATCTTAATTCCCAATGGAACATCTTTTTTCATTAGAACATCTCATCGGAATTTATTACTATTTTTGTATCATGTAATTTCAGTGGAATTGTCATTTTGCACTTTTCTCTCAAATGTGTACAAATGTCAACTCATAGTTTGTTTTTATATTGATACTATTTTCCACCTTGAATTCCTTGAATTTGTAAATTGATGGTCTTATCATTGCTCAGAGATTATTGCATTATATTCTTATTGTGTAATTTGAAAATACTTCTTCCATTTGTTTGCAGTTAAATTTTTCTGAGAATTGTGCTTTCAGAGAGCTTCCTTGCACTATTCATGAGCATTAACACATAGCTTCGCAGTTTTTATACATAACTACGTGGTTGGTGAAACTGAATGGTCCCATGCAAAGTCATTAAGGTAGCCTTTTGCCCCCTTCATTCTTGAAATTATCTAGACCAGATTGCTCTGGTTTTTCTTCAGGGTCATTTTTAGAAGTCTTCTAAATATGAATTGGGGGTGCAAAGTGCTTAGAAGCAGTCATGTGAAAAATCGTTTTTTAACTGGCTATTAAAAAAATGCTAACCTTGTCATCTTGGTATCAGAAAGTGCACTAAAATAGACTGTTTAATGATATTGCCTGCAAGATTTTGCCACATCAAACAACACACACATTAAGGATTTTAGTAACAGACCTTGTACATAATTTTTATTCCAGGTAGCCAGTTGATTTTGCATTTTATCCATATGAACTCAAGTGTTTAGGTAGTAAACCTTTTTTTTTTTTTTATCAAAATGACAGTTTATTTGAAGTGGATCTTATTGTGGTTTGTTGTAGTGTTTCAAGGGAATACTATAAGAATTTATAAACCTAAATTTAGAGGTATAAATTGAAAAATTATTTCCACTTGGAAGGCTATTTAATAAAATTAAGTAATGTTGACTCTGTTTTACCTGCTTTTTTTTTTCCTTCTCTACATGTAACCTTTATTAGACTGAGAGTATTTGTTTTATCGAGGTTACTTGTATGTTTTTGTTAAAATGAACTTGCATATCCCTCTCTATATACCTAGACACAAGTGTGCATACAAAAAATAGTATGGTTTCTTTATAGTAATTCCCAGTTTTCAGAAATTTTTATCTGGAACATACAGACTTCTATATACAACATTACAGATTTTTAAATGAAAAGAATTCTGATTTTTATTGGATTATATATTCGGACAGTTACTGCTTAATTTTTAAAACACCAATAATGTAATCTTTTAACATATACTACATACCTGGTGGGTTTTATTTGCTTATAGCATTCACTGTACTTTTCAAGATACATTTTTCTGTTTGACTTAAAGTTTATTATTAAAGGTTAAGTTTTTACTCATTAAAGAGAAATTTTGTCTTGCCTATATATTTTTTAATATTTTATTTGTCCATGGCAGTTTATTCAGTCAAATGGGTGGTTGGACAGATGTTTTCTGTGTTTGTATATAAACATTCTTCCTGTTTTTTGTTTTGTAGAACACAAGAAATTAAATACAAAATAATCCAAAATATTCCATAAAAATGGATGTGCAATATTATTGGCCATAGTGCAAAAGGTGAAAGGTACAATTGTAGCAACATATACTTTAATATAAAAAAAATTATAAATAATTACAAAATGTTACTCGAAATATTCTGGGGGTTTTTTGTTTGTTTTTTTTAAGATTTACTAAGAAAAAAAGCTTTACTAAGAAAGTATAGAAAATTGTGATTTCACCTTTGATCATGGTAGGTAATGATTAGGAAAATGGGATATGATAATCCCTTCTAAATATTTTCTTAGATTCCCCCGTTGACAAGGTTAGCATTTTTTCTTTAAGGCAAAATTCGTCTTTAGGTAAGTATTTGGACTCTGAAACTGCTGCAGATGGCAGAATTTTCAGTACTCGGTGCATTTTTTTTTTTTTTTTTACTTATGGCCCATTCTGATATTCCTTTTTGTTTTTTAACTTAAAATTTTCAAAAAAAAGTTAGATCTCACAGTAAATATTTCTGAAATCCTTCCAATGGGATTCATTTTGTACACATGTTTCTGATGAGGTCACTGCTTGTTGTTATGATACAGAAAAGCCTGTGTCTATTTTAGGCATTTACTGTACATTTCTCCCGAGAAAAGAGTGAGATCGTGTCATCTCATGCTCCCCATCCGCAGGTCACTTCCTGTAGAAATATGGACTAACTTAAACCTCGTGAGTACTGATCTGAGCGTCTCTTGCAGCCTCTAGTTATAAGAAACACACCCTGGGAATTTATAATAGCTGTGGAATGAATAGAAGGCGGGAAATGAGCTTTTATTTCCTGAATTTGTATGTGCATTCTGAGTATTTCATAAACTTTAATTCTGATCCCTTTAGAATATTCCTTCTAGAAGGAAGAATGGGGTAACTTTTCAGTCATCGTGTAATAAAAGCCTGGGGTCTTCAGCTTGGCCATAATAGCCTTGACCTCGAAAGAATTTGATGACAGTATTTAAGATATACATAGTTGTAAATGGTATCATACCATCCTACAACTTTTAGGAAAAATAGTAGTTCTCTTTGCTTAGCATAACATATTTTAAAAGTCTAATACAGTGCTTTCTATTCTCTTGTCTGTTGATACTTAGCTTTCTACTTTCTTGCAAAAACATTGATCTTAATACCTACCATTACTTTCCAATAAATGCAGGGTAAGAATATGTGGGACCTAAGCTGTTTTAGTTTTAATTTTTTTTTTTTTTTTTTTTTGTAGTTTTAATGTGTTTCTCTTAGAAGGTTAGGTGGGCTTTGTTCTTACAGAACTTGATGAAATAAAAAGTACTGAAAATGCAATACTACAGGTATCACTCACTTAATGAAATAGACATTTTCAGCAAGTTTCCTATAAGCAGGATTTCTGTTAATCTGGTTTACATTAACAGATGGAGTCTTAGATGAAGCAAATAAAAGTTGCATTTTGAAAGTTTAAAAAAAATTACTAATAAAATTCTAACCGCACTGCTAACAATATGGCCAGTACGCTGCCACTTTGCTTTCACGGACTAGAGCAATATTAATTCTTCTTAACCTACAAATAGATCCTTCATACGCCTCTAAGTCAGTTTTAATGTTTAACAGGGTGCTCAGAATATTCATATGAACTAGGATATTATCAAAATTTCACAAAATTTAAATGTCAAAATAAAAAGTAATAGTAAATTTCTAAATTTCAGGTAAACTATTCCCAGTATCGTTGTATGTTTATCTTAGAAGTAGGAAGATTTGTTTAGATTTGACTGTTGGCCAACTTCAGATTGCCTTACCATATATAATTAAGTTAGTGATAAATTTTTGCTTCTTCCCACTTGTTTCATTTCTTGAATTAATAGATTATATTTTTATAGGTTTAATTAGCTTAATGTCTAGTTAGTTTATTAGGTAGAGTGTCTGTGGTTAAGAGAATGTAAAAGCATAAAATTCTAGGACCAGAGTTTTAACTGTGGTAAAGACCAATAGCTAAAAACCTGTGGGTTATGCCTAGAATCCGTCTAATGTAATTGTTTGCTGGCATTTAGGCTAGTGTCTTTATTAAAAGCTGGCTTATTATTGGGAGAGTTGAGCCAGAACAACTCTAGTAAGCACAAGTTACTGATAGTAACAGTTATAGAGCGATAAGATGACAACACTCTGACCTGAATTTTAATGTTTCCTGTCCCATAGATTAATTTGTATTTGGAAATGAATTTTAGTTAAGTGAGAAATACCTGTTGTTTGAGTCCTGTCATTGTTCATTAGTATGTACAGAAAATAATTAAAAATTTTATTCATGGATATTTGAAAAATTCATTTCTAGTAATATTTATAAATATTATTGCAATATTTTAAAGTTTACAATATGGAGTTTTTTCAGCCTTTAATTGAGGAATTTTGTGACTTGGAAGAGTATTAAGCTTGGGTACTAATATTTTTAGGAATAGAACTTCTATTTTTAAAAAAAAAACTTTGATGTTCATCTTTTCAAATAAAGTATAGTAGATTGAGATTTTTACCTAGACAGGCCATTTTTTTTTAAAGTTTGATGTAAGGAATCCCAGTTTTAGGCTTTCAAAATTAAATGAAAAGCAAATTTTTTTTCTTAATTTCCACAGGATAATTAATAAAAACCATCGTGAATAATGCAGAATATTTTGTTGCCTTGTGCTGCTTTGCAGCCTTTCACTAATAAGCCCCCTAATATTACTATACAGACATTTAGCTAATACAAATATTTAGGTTTAAAAACAAAGAATCATTAAATAAGGGATATAGCCAGATTACTGATGTCTGGTGGACATTTGCTTTAAAATATAATTTGAATGTATTTAGTTTGAGTTTTTCAGTTAGGAAAATGAAGGTCAAGAAAAGAAAAAAAAATTCTTTAGCTTTATTCTCATTTAAGCCAGGACATGTAAGAGAAATCTTTTCCAAGTAAAATATTTAAACAGATCCAACAGTTTCATATTTTTCTTCTCCTTTCCTTTTACCAAGAATTTATATATGAAAAGAAACTCTTATTTAAAAATGTTCCTGATAACCTGTCCAACACTTAAATTTTTATTAATTTAATACTGGCGCACACAAAATTGTTGGTCCCGTACTAGTTTTATACATCTGTATGTAGTATTAAAAACACTTGAGAGAAATGGAGACTATAGAACTATTCCAAAATAGTGAAAGGAGTTACCAAACCAAATTTTTATTCCATTATTCATGTTTTATAAATATATATAATTTAAGCATCCCTTTGTGAGACATCTGGCTCTTTCTGTGGTGTTAAACAGTGGATTAGGAAATAAAATTTGAGTTAGCTAATTATCTGACATTATAGAAGGGAAAAGAACCTATGAGACCAAATTCTGCTTTGTAAACAATTTAGTAAAATTATTTTGCATTTTAGATATACCTATATTGACTTTGAAGGCCAAGAAAAGGTTTATGATTGGTTCTGCACTATATGTTAACTTAAAAAACAAATTATTTTTAAGTGCACCACAGCGTTTTTCTTCCTGAAATAAACTTTACTCATATTAAATGTGCTGGTTATATTCCACCTTTCTAAACACAATGTGCTTCACCTGCCTATGATTTGATAGAAAGTATTAAAATAGTTAAGATCCTTAGACATTTCTGCATATAAGTTTTCATTGAATTTAAGGGCCAATTGAAAAAGTACAGTTTGATGTAAGTAGTTCTTTGAAGTATGTGTAGTGATCTTAAATGTTCACAAGCAATATATTAAAACCCCGTTTTGTATAGATGAAGCAATTTTCATAAATTCCCGTTATCAAGATTACATTTCATGAGCTATTTTTCTGTAACAGTAGGAAGCTAGAAAGTAAAAGATAGCACTAGTCTAGAAACAACTGTTCCAGAGATCTTAATTTACTAGCTGGAATGAGCCATCTTAGGAGACCACCCTTCTGCACTGATAGTACATAGTACTTAAGTTTTAAAGTAAACTAGAACTACCTTCTACTCTGAATTTCTCTCTCCAATGTCTATAAAAGTGAGAGGGAAGTTCCAATGTGTAACTTTTTGAACTTTTGAGTTTTTGTATGTGTTTAAATGGATGAGAAGTAGATCTGTCCTATTAACCTTAACAGAAACCTTACTTCTGTGATTCCATTATTATAACAGTATTAGTAAGTATATGTTCATATAAAGCATTCATAAAGGCAGACAACAGTCCTTATTATTATATAGCCAACCTAAGATCAAATAGAGTAAATGCTGACCTTTAGGTAGAATCCACTTTTAACGTAGGGATTTGGACCTCAAGTAGCTGTTGTAGAGTTTGCATGCTAAAAAGCCCTAGAACACACCAAATTTCTATATATTTGTCTGTAGAAATGGGTTTCTAAATTTATCTTAGAGTGTAGAGGGCGCCCCAGAGAATATTCTGAATATGTTGGGAGAAGAATTTATATATTACCAGATTTTGCTCTTAAAATAATTTTTTAGTTATGGTCAGAAGTTGAGAATGTAGATTGGAAATAAACTACAAATGTTCATGGTTGTGTAAAATAAAAGTGTATAGCATACATCAATTAATAGTTTATACATTTTCTTTAATATAGATTTGTATGATTTTTAAAACCTTAAAGTTAATAGTGTATTCTTCATTTTTACCAGAGTTCATTTTAAACATGTTTGTTTAGGTTTTACTGCAATCACAGCGACCAACCCCATTTGGCTTATAAAGACTCGGTTACAGCTTGATGCGAGGTATGTTAATTCATTAAAACAAAATTAAAGTTGTTTCAACTAATTTTTTCCTGTAAATTTATATCTGTGAGATTTCAGTGCCATGTATCTAGCCATGTCTTTCCCCTCTTTTGCTGCTGATTTTGTTTTTTTGTTTGGTTTTTGAAACTTGGGTCTACCATCAAAAGCAAAAGTGATATAATAGTTGGCAATATGAGACTTTCTAGGGAAGAAAGTATATTATGTGTTGTGTTTTTAAATAAAAGAAAATGAAAGAAAAAGAATATATATTAGCCTAGCCCAAGCAGTGATAATTTCACTATGTGAATGATTATAATTGGTCTCCCAACAGTTAAAACAACCCATATGATCAAGTAGTCTAAATTAAATCTTGAAGGATCATTGCTCAAATTTATTAACCTATATACAGAGAGGCCTGGCATGGGATTTAGCTCTCATATATTCATAGACTTCATCTGTTATCAATGACCACTTTATGGGAGCAAAAATCATTCATGTGATAAATGTATGTTGAGCAGATACACTGCTCAGTTCTAGAGCTATACCGAGAAACAGTGGGGACCAACTTTAAATGGAATAGTCAGGGAATTTTTTTTTTTTTTTTGAGCCCATTTTAAGCAGAAGCAGTCAGTGCAAACCTCATAGGTCTTAAGTTTAGGGCCTTCAGCGTGTTTGGGAACCGAGCAAAGTCCTGAAGCAGTACAGCTTAGAGTCTTGCCATCTTAATTCCTCTTGGCCTGTAGAATGGAGGATGGGGAAAAGGAAATTCTTTTATAGAGAGACGATCCTATTGCTGTATAATAATAATAATAATAATAATACTTTTGAAACTTTTAGCCTTTTGGTCTGGAGTAGACTTGTAACAAATTTTCACTGTTATATTTTAGGGCTTGGGAACTAGTCTATATATCTCATAGACTATAAAACTGATCTAAGAAATCATTAACAATTATGCCTGTTTAAATATGTTTTCCGCATTCTGTCACGTTGAACTATATGCTATTTGGAGACTTGAAACATCTCTAATTCTTGTTTCATCCAGGATAATTGAAATGAAATCTTAAGCGTCGTGAAGCAAAACTCAAAGTTTACTTCTTAAAGCCAAAGATCTGAAAGGTAGTGGTAGTTAAAACAACCCAAAGGTTAGAGAAATGTGAAGATGCCAGTTGATATTATACTATTATAAACTACCAGGGTTATGCTTCAGTATGATGTAGGGTGGATCTGTGGGGGGTCCTGAGAAAAGTATGGCTTAAAACTCTTATTATTTTTTCACCTACAATTGTAGCACAAGCCAACACAAGTTCTTAGGCTTGGGGTGATGGGGAATGGGATGGGGTTGGCGTAGTAGTTTGAAGGTTGGTTTGAGGATGCTAATGTATAACCATGAAATCAAGAACAGGGCTGATGTGTTTGCATATTACCCTTTGGGACTTGTAGCATTTTAACTTCTCATGAGGAAGTCTCTGGCAGAAACTGATTACAGTTGGTTTCATGGATCATTCAACAAAGAAAGTATTCATTCATTGTCATTAGTTGAGGACAGTTATTAGTTCAAGACAATAATTAGTTCATAAAACTGGAGGAATTTGTGGGTTATCAGGTGGGTGTCTTAACTGTGTTTTTGTTATGTCAGAAACAGGTTGTATATAATTTATACATAGGTAAATTTTCTATTTCTTTCCCTGTAGGTAGCATTTAACTCCATTTCTTATAGATAAGGGTCTATTGGGAGAATCATAGTGTAAGGTAATATTTTTATAAACTCAAAATTACATACTTATATAAGAGTAGATACACTGCCTATAAATAGCACTAAGGAAGTTTTACTGGGCACAGTGCTCGGTAAATATTTGGTAACTCTCGGGGTCCTCATTCACTGTTCACCATGATACTGACATGAAAGATAGGCCTGTTTGCCTTCGAAGGATCATTGGAAATTTGACTTAAATTTCCAGTCATTTTTTGGGAAGAACTGAGTGGGTTTGGAAGAATCCCTCAAATGCACAAGTACTGGATTAAGTATACTCCTTGCTTTGTGATGTACTATCATCATTGGTGTCTCAATCACTCTTTTATGTTACGAAGTGCAGAAGAAAACATCTCAACTTAGAATTGGATTTAATGATTCAATGTAATGTGACAGCTTGTTTTTATCTTGAGCTGCAGTCACAATGTATTTGGACTATTTTGTTTCTTATCCCTACAATACAAACTTCAATGAGTGTATGAAACTGAAGATTTTTAATGTAGTGTATTTTGCATTAGTAAAATAAACTACTTACATGTTACCCATCTAATGTGACAAACTTAGGACAAAAGAATAGGAGGTCTAAAATGAATGTTTTAAAATTCTGGTTTCACTTCTCCATGAGTTAAAGAGGATCATTCTATATTTAGAGTGGCATAGTTCCACTATATTTTACTGACTTTATTTTAAAAACCTATACTACTTTGTAAATAACATTTTTCCTTTTTGCTTTTCAGGAACCGTGGGGAAAAGCGAATGGGTGCTTTTGAATGTATTCGTAAAGTGTATCAGACAGATGGACTTAGAGGATTTTATAGGGGCATGTCTGCATCATATGCTGGCATATCAGAGACCGTTATCCATTTTGTTATTTATGAAAGTATTAAGCAAAAAATACTGGAATATAAGATTGCTTCTACAATGGAAAATGATGAAGAGTCTGTAAAAGAAGCGTCCGATTTTGTGGGAATGATGCTAGCTGCTGCCACCTCAAAAACTTGTGCCACAACTCTAGCTTATCCACATGGTAAGAGGAGGTGGGCTTCTGGGAGTAAAATTCCATTAATTTAGAAATACTTTCCCACATCAGCCAATGGCCCATTTATTACAGCATTTATAATTTTTATTGAATTCTAGTAAAACAGAATACAGTTCTTAGGAGCTCATAATGGGATTAAATCTGTGTAAGTAACTGTTTTAATAGGTCAGTATATATTACAGTAGCATGATGAAGATTGAGCATGCACTCTGGACCATCACATTTTAGCCCAGAGTCCATCAGATTCCAGCCAGGTGATGTTTGGGCAAATTAAAAAAAAAAAGGTATGAATATAGATGGTGTACTAGATACTTTATATACATTATTGCTAATCTACAAAAAATTCCTGCAAAGTACTTACCTTCTCTATTTAAGTCTAAGTATGCTAGAACATAACCAGAATTTGTCTTCATTTTCTAAGTTGCCGAAGGTTACACATGTTTAGTCAGTGGAGGAGCCCAAATTTGAAATGGAGTCTGTAATCCAAAGGATTATAAGTTGGCAAATAAGTATATATGAATGATTTATTTCCATCTTTAAGTTTTATAGTGTTAGCCTGTTTCATTAATAGATAACAAAATCACTTAAAAATTTGTGTGCAAGATGCTGAGGTTTTTTTTATAACTTTTGTTTTGCTTAAGTATAGCCTTTGATTTTGTTGTGTTGGGGGTTTGTTTTGCTTTGGATTTTTTTTTTTTTAAGATTTTATTTATTTGTCAGAGAGAGAGTGAGCACAAGCAGGGGGAGCGGGAGGCAGAGGGAGAGGGAGAAGCAGGCTTCCTGCTGAGCAGGGAGCCCGATGCGGGACTCAGTCCCAGGACCCTGGGATCATGACCTGAGCAGAAGGCAGACATTTAACTGACTGAGCCTCAGGGGTCTTTTTTTTTTTTTTTTTAAGATTTTATTTTTTAAGTAATCTCTACACCCAACATGGGGCTTGAGATCAATAATTGCATGCTACTACGCCAGCTGACCCATCCAGGCACCCCCGCTTTGGGTTTTTAATCTAAATGCTTCACTTTTGTTACACTGATTAACATTTACATTCATCCTTGTAAATCTGAGGCCCTGTGATTAAAGCTATATCAAGACAAATGAAACAGGGGTAGGAGGAAATGAGTATTTGCTCTAAAATGTAATTTATGAGTAAGACCAACTCTAACCAAGTTGGACTGTGAACTTACCTCCATTTCCTGAGGGAAGTTCCTAACTTCTTTCTTTAAGAGAAGTCAAAAGAGGACAATATGAGCAGCATTGTTTAGGTCCTGGCTACAGTGGGATACCTAGAACTGTGGCCTGCTAAGGGTAAGAGACAGCACCCTGTCCCCTCAAGTGAGATGATGTCTTTATATGAAGAGGTAGTTTATAAACAATATTTTGAATGGAATATATAAATGGCATGAGTTTTTAAGATAGGACACAAGAGATTTCAAATACTAACATTTGCGGTGAAAATAGTTCTAGTTCTAGGCCATTTCCCTCAGGCCCAGCAGGAGTAGTGTGTTGGAAAAACAGACTCTTCAGTAGAGAGCGCTGAATTCTTGTCCCAACCTCTACCCCCAACTGACTAAAACCTCTCAGCAGTCCGATTTCCTCACCTTTCAAAACTAAGAAATAATGGACTAACCATAATCTTTTTATATCTCTTAAGAGCTCTGAAATTTTACGATTTTTGCTTAGTTGCTTCCCAAATGGGGCCTTTTAGCTAACAGCTAGTGTTTTGAACATTTTTAGGCTTATGTACATGAAATTTCATGTTGGTATCTGTGGACCATTGTGAATAGATTATTTATTCTATTTTCTCATTGTGGGGTCCACTTAAGAGCTTTTATGTTTATTTCTCACATATCTTTGTGTGTTCATCTTTGATAACCACCTGCATTCCCTTTTCTGTTTCTTCACCTTTTCCTTACCACATGTATTTTCCCTTTTATCTATATCTAGTATACAACTAACACTTTTGTTTTATTCTTTAACCATTCAGGAACCTATGAAATTTTATAATTAGTATTTATAATTAGTGATTTTAGCCAGCTGTCTTAGAAATTTGGAGTTATTGTAATAAGACCAGTTTCAGTTAAGTTACACATTAAAAATCACTCCCATATTTATTCTGAGCTTACACTTAAAAGACTGGTAAATGGGATGTGCTCAGCATTAGGAGGGAATAAAGATATCACTAATGCTTTTAAAATGACTTTTTTTCCCCCCCAAACAGAAGTTGTAAGAACACGACTACGTGAAGAGGGAACAAAATATAGATCTTTTTTTCAGACACTGTCTTTGGTGGTTCAAGAAGAAGGTTATGGGTCTCTTTACCGTGGTCTAACAACTCATCTGGTGAGACAGATTCCAAACACAGCCATTATGATGGCCACCTATGAATTGGTGGTCTACCTTCTCAATGGATAGCAACTTCAAGCTGCTGTACTATGAAGAGGGAAGACCAAAAGATTACAGTGGACCATGCAGTATTGAAGCCAGCATGGTGGACAGAAGAAAAAAGTTTGGGAACATGTAACTATGCCTAAGTGGAAGTTTGGTTGTAGGAATTAAGTAATCATAACCACATTACTTGGTCTTTTTCAGTAATGTGAAGGGAAAAAAAAAAAAAAAACCTAGGCTGCCTCTAAGAAAAAGCCTTTAGAAGCACTCCTGCCTCCAAATTGCCATTTTCTCTACCATGTCCACAGGACACAGTTGCATTTTGTTGATTTATGGCAGTCAGAGTACAGTGTGTGTTCCATGAGCACTTTTCCAGTCTTCTAAACAAAGCCATCCCTAATTGTGTAAATATTATAACTATCCAAAGATAGTATTGACAGTCATAAATGTCTTACCTCTGGCATCTGTGTAATTCCTGTAAAATTGTAAAATAAGAATAAGTGAGATCCTTCGTATTATTTTCCCATTTTCTTGAGAGGATCTGGAATATTTTAAAATTAATTATTTGGCATTAATAGTCACTAGTTTTGACAACTAATGAAATAATGTCTAAAGATCTTGCATATTTTTAGCTTTAAAATGTTTTGGTTTCCACTGCTAAAAAGTGCTTGATGTTGAGCATAATGTGGACACTTAAATTGTTCATTAACATATCAAGCTGAGTGGTAATAGTTTGGGACAGAAGAAACCATGAAATGTTGATTCTTGGCCATTTGAATAACTTGAGCACGTCCTCATATCTTCTCTAACTTTACAATACATGAGTGAATGGGGTTGTCTTGTCAGTGATTTATTAGTTACAAACTTGAATTATCATCTGTCATACCTAGGTATCATTTTCTTAAAGTGGAAAGAATTCACCACTTCTGAATCTTTTTCTGTTTGCCTTTACATTAGGAATTTGAACCATTGAATTATTTCCAGAAGATCAGTATAGATTGCATTTATTTTGTAGAGAAAATGGTAATTTTCAGCTTTGCCGTAATAGGTTTCTTTTTTTAAGGTGACATTATAAATATCTGGGGCAGTATAAACATAGAAGAGGGGGCCCTCTGCTATCTGATTGAGCAGGTAGTGATCCTAATTGACCACAGTTTGTAAATGAACAAACTGCTTTTGACAAGAAATTTATGCTATCCTGTGATTTTCTTGAATGGTAAATCATAGAAAGATTCAAGTTAATTCAGATTAAGTGTGCTAACAGGATATAGCTTTTACATTTTGCTGTTGAGTTCAACTGTACCTTTTAATACTTAAATGTATATATGTATGGCCCTTATGAAGATGTTTGCTGTAATTCTGTTAAGAGACTTTTGCTTATGGAAGTTGCTATACTGGTGTATAAAACATCTACAATTAAACTCCAGTGTGGTACTCATTTCAATATAGATGAACTGTACATTTTGTGCAATGGCTTTATCTTAAGAATGACTCTTTGTGAATGCACTTTGTGGCCTTTTTTTGGAGGAGGGGTGAGAGTAGAGAATTCCATGTTAAGATTGTTTTTTTTTTAAACATTGGTCATGTATTAGGCAGAAACCATGTTCAAAGCATTTTTCTGGGTTTTAGATACAGTGTTTTGGAGATCTTTAATAATATAAATGTTTTATGTATTCTATGTACACTCTAATGCCCCAACACAGAAAATTGTAGCACGTCATTGCAAGTTATCTCTGCTGTCACCAGTGAAACACAGTGCCCTCTTAAATTCCTTCACTTTCTTAACTCCTTATAATCAACAGTAACTGGATGTTTTTGAGGTGCTTCGATTGGAATTAAAAAATATTCCAATCTATTTGGAGACCAAAGGCAAATTTAGTTTCATTACCTTTGGGATTATTCGTACCTTTTATGATGAATTTTAGCTTTGACATTTATTGTGAGAAACAAGCCAAAAAAAAAGAAATCTAGGAGTTTCTAACTTAAATCTGTAGAGCAAGTCTCATCTATAGTGTTTGCCTTTTCAGGTGCCACTTACACTGCCTAATACAGTGCCATTTGCCTTGCAGAGATTCATGAACATACGTTGTGTTGAATGTAGGACAGAGGTTCTCCCTAATGTTAATGATCTCACTACACCACAAATGACTAAGAATGATATGAAAACCAGCAGCTACAGAACATCTTATTATTTAGTGTTAGCAAATTCATAGTAAGTGTCCTTCAAGGATGAACATGTATTCTATTCTTGTTTGTATTTAGCAAATAAAACTTATGTTGACCTTTAGTGCGTTATATTCAGCTTTTAAAAGTGAGTATTCTCTATGTACTGGAAGAAAAGATCTTAGAGTCTTAGATTTTGTTTCTTTGTGCAACAACTGGAAAGGAGCAATGAAGCTTATTTTAATTTTTTTTCCCAAAGCACAATCTGCCATAGTTTACTTTATGTGTGACAGAGATAATTTAAAAAAGAAAACTATAAAAGTTGTATATAAAGTTTGTCTCTGGAACATTTCTTTGGAGATTTTTTTAATTGATGCAAATGTTTAAAAAGAAAAACGCATATTTAAAGGATTAATTTTTTTTAAACTTTTGTTTTCATCTATTTTCTATCAGATGACTTTTTATTTCTAGTACAGAGATCAGCACTCTTCGGATTTGTCTGTACTTTTATTATAGAATTTTATCAGGAAATTGAATTGAACTTAAGTTAAAGCAGTAGATACTGAAAGAGTATGCTCATAGAGCAGCAGATAGAACTTTGGTACCTGTGGCTCATAGACATTTCCTAAATTTAAAAGTCCAAATCTGAGAATTACCAACCCTGTGACTGTGGGGTGTAATACCGTGCTTTTGAATCCAGGAAAAAAAAAAAAAAAAACTCTATCACCAAAGCTTTGTCTTAATTTTCATTATGTATGTAATTTTGTGGAACCAACTTATTAGATGGGGCTCACAAGTAATTTATTTGTCACTTCAAAACCAGGATAGAATATTGTTAGATTATTTAATCCAGCCTTTTGTCTCCTAAAACCTAATGCCCATTGTGGAATAGCATTATTGTATTAGGACCAGGGTGTTAAAAGAATTGAGTGTTTTACTCTTTTACTAGAGTATAAACATGTCAGCATTTTTAGATTTGTTTTAAGTCACGAAAAATACTGATTTGAACTTGAAGGATTTAAGTGCTGGAAATCAATCTATCCTTTTATTCTTCTAGCATTGTTCATGCCTGTCTTTTGTTGTTTACATACTCTTCTGCCCAGACTATTCGTACTGTAGGGACCCCTTTTGGGCTGATAAATATAATAGTTGAGCCTGTCTACTGATCATGACTTAAACATTCCTAAGAATAAAGGTATTTCTGAATGATTTAAGTTAGAAGGAATTTTAATTATATGAAAATATTTCCTACAATGTGCAAACTTTCTGCCCACTCAAGTCTCTTCTCCATCATGCACTTATATTTCTATACACTGCTTTTTATTTACACTGTTAATCTATACACTGCTTTTTATGCTATTCCTTTTAGAAACTGAAAATTCTAGTTTCACTCAGTTTTTATGTTACTAAACATTTGAATGTGTACCCCTCATATGTGAACAGTTAAATTATGATCTATTAGTCACAGCTAAATAATCAAAAGAGTTGATACCTTTTGACCATTGATGTGAGGTTTGCTATTCTCACATTTTGTGTACATGGCTGTAAATTATGTGCATTTATTCTATTTATGTTAACTAGCTGAATTTTATTTGAATTGTTAAAATTAAAAACTTTAAATATCCTTATGAAAATATGGGGGTTTTTTCCTGTAATGTATTCTAATATTTTGGTTTGGTGAGAATGTAATCACACTTTCTTAGGATTATGTGAAGAACAAAAGTGCATTGCCATTTTCAAGTTAAGTGTTAGGCTCCAATCTGCTAGACATAGTGATATCTCTATAGGAAACAAAAGGTCAAGTTCTTTAATTGCCTCCTAGATCAGTAAGATATTTCTGTTCTGCCATATATTCCACAGGTTTATTGAATTTTAGGTACCATACTTTCCATGTATCAAAACATCCAATTTGCAAAGAATATCTGAAAATTTTGAGCCTAAAGAGGTGGTAATGATTTTTTTTGACATTTTATTTTATCTTACATCATTAGTTTTTGATGTAGTGTTCAACGATTCATTAGTTGCGTATTACACCCAGTGCTCATCACCACACGTGCCCTCCTTAATACCCATCATGGTTACCGCATCCTCCCACCCCCCGGTTGTAATGATTTTTTAACATCATGACTTCATGTTAGTTTTGGTTTTCGCCTTTCAGAAAGTTAAGAATATTAAAAGTTAAAGGGCTAGAAACTTGTTAGAATAACCAAATGAATCCACATACGGTAGGTTGAAACAATTGACACAGATGTAAGTGTTCTCTAGTACCTATCCATTTTACATTTTGTCTTGTTTTTTCACAAGTTGTAGCTACCATCAAACATCACCTAGTTTTGTAGGTGAGGAAACCAGGACAAATTTGTCATGTCCCTTTTCTCAGACATTAAACAAAGCTTTTGGACTACTTTCCACTGAAGACTGAAATAGTGGGTGAGGTGAGGACATTGGCAAAATAATCATTGAGGTTGGTATGACAAGCATATTCTACTGCTTACTGTCCCAAGTTTAAATTGGTGTATGTGTGTTTATTACTGAGTATTACAAACCATGGTAGAGGGAATTTGTGAGTGTATGATTTTTTAAGGTTCAAGTATGACATCCACACAACTGATAAACTCAGGCAAGAAAACAAAGTGTAGTTAAATGATTTCCTTTATTTTCCTAATTTTTTTGCATTGCACAAACCAACTGTCTACCTTAATATATATGGAACCAGTTCAGTAATTTAAAGATTTTATTTGACAGAGACACAGCGAGAGAGGAAATACAAGCAGTGGGAGAGGGAGAAGCAGGCCTCCCGCCGAGCAGGGAGCCTGACGCGGGGCTCGATCCCAGAACCTGGAATCATGACCTGAGCCGAAGGCAGCTGCTTAACGACTGAGCCACCCAGGCACCCCACCAGTTCAGTAATTTAAATAGAGTGCTATGTTTATACAGTGGTTTCATGTGGTTTTCCAACAGTCTATAGATAGGGTGAATAGACAAGTGGTATTTAGAGGGATATTAGTCACAGTGGGCTTTTTTTGACTTGGTGTTCTGAATCTTCTGTGTTTATTTACTACACTAGATTATTCAACAGCCTTTGGGATGAACACTGGAATGAGTAACAAAACAAAATACGGTTTAGAGGGAAGATCTATGGGGATTCGCTCAGGGCGAAACATAGTGGGGGATTAATAAGAAATAGAACGAAGTATATGAATTGGAGCAGTAAACTGCTCTTGAAGCTGTTCTATATAGAGCCTTAGGTTACTTCTGAGGTCCAAAGGGAAGCACTGGATTTCCCTCTCCCCCTCACCAAAGCATCTTTGTAACAACATAGCAAGTCAAACTTAACTAGGTTCAGTGTGTCTTAGGTGAGCCTCAGGGATGTCATGTTCTCTGGAAGTGTTATGGTGATTGACTCTTTTAGAAAGATCTGGAAAGGTTGGCTGGAGAAAAATAGTATTTAAACCAAACTTTGAACCAAACTTGACAGGCTGATTTGGGGAGGGGCATTCCTTGTTGAAACAAAGATCAAAGTGTTCTAGTAGCCCATCAGGAGAAATAATCAATTTTCTTACATTTTCTCCTGGGACTTTACACAAAAAGTGTTTTGAGGGGTCCCTGGGTGGCTTAGTTGAGCGTCGGACTTGTGGTTTTGGCTTGAGTCATGATCCTCAGGGTCATGGGAATGAGACCCCAGGCAGGCTCCACGCTGGGTGTGGAGCCTGCTTGCGATTCACTCTCTTTTCCTCTCCCTCTCCACCTGCCCCTCCCCGTGCTCATGCCTGTGTGTGCTCTCTCAATAAATACTGTTTTTTTTTAAAAAGTATCTTGACATTTTGAAACTAGTGGTAGACCTAGGATTCTAAGCCTAGCCTCATTCAAAGGAGCTCAACAAAATTGAGTGCTAGACTCCTGTTTTCTGTGTCCCAGTCTCACTTCCAAAGCACCTCGATTGCTTAAGTCTTTCATTGTCAAGGATAAAAGGCCCACTTTCAATCACTATTTCTGAATCTTACCTTTCAAGATTATCCAGTCAGATTGATCTCCATTGTATGAACTTACTCTGAGGTGTTTTAGTGGCCTAGGTTATTTGATCTGAATTTTCCTAAGTTATGTATTGATTGTTTTTTGTTGTCCCCGCCCCCATAAGAGCAACTGGATATCAGTATGAAAAGTGAGCCATTACCTCACCATACTCAAACGAATATGAGTCTAAACGTAAAAATTAAAAATTGCAAACCTTCTGGGAAAAAAAGGAGTATCTTTGCAACCTTGAAGTAGGCAGGGATTGAGTCCACAAAAAGCACCAATCATTAAGAAAAAAACCCTCAAAATTAAAAACATTAAAGTAAAAATGCAGCCACAGACTGCAAGAAAATATTAACAATATATCTGACAGGATATGTAATAAAATATACACACAAACAGGCAATGACCTAAATGCTATTTTAAAAACAAGCGTATATAAAGATGCTTAACATGGTTAGTAATACAAATTATTACCAGAAATAAGATAACACAATATAGCCAATATAATGACAAGTAGACACAATACCAAGGATGTAGAAACAACTGGGACTCCTACATTTCTGTGGAGAATATAAAATGGTACAGCTACTTTGGAAAGATGGAGTTTTTAAGAAAGTTTAAAACTATTTCTATGCTACAACCCGAATTACTACTGGTGGGAAAGGAGGAGTGGGAATTTCCAAGAGAAAATCTCCACAAATGTTCATAGGGAAAGTCAATTGTAAGTTCATGCAATGAAATACATAGTAAAAAAGCAAAATAGGAATTATTGAAACATGCAATAATGTAAATGAGTATTAAAGACATGTTAGATGAAAGAAGTCTGGCACAGAATAGTATACACTGTATTCCATTTATATGAAGGTCAAGAAAGGGCAAATGTAGCCAGCTTGATAAAGTCAAATTTGTGTACCTAGAGTTGGAGAGGAGGAGTTGACTAGCAAGGGGTTTAGTGAAAGTTTCTGGAGTAATGGGAAAGTTCAACATGTTGATCTGGGTAGGGTTAAGCAGGTGTGTACATAATGTGAAGATACATTATCTGTAGATAGAAGATTTGCTCACTTTAAGCCTGTTTTTTAAAAATCTAATGCAAAGTAAAAAAAATGTTTGAACACTACATAATGAAACCCATGAAGGCTTGAGGTACTGGAATTATCAAAGTATAGTTCATAAAACAGTCATGCTTAGTATGTTTCGAGAAATAAAATGGAGGTTTTAAAAGTCAGTATCCGATTTTGGTATCAAGTAAGCAGGACCTCTGAGCTACTCACCTCCCTGACAACTGGATCTCAGAACGCGCTTTTTGAGGCATAGCTCACAAAAAGTTGAAGGGTTCCCCAAGGACTTCTCCCGTTCCCTCCCCCATGCCAAGCCCAAAGCTAAACAATTAGAACTGAATCTGGATTAATCAGGGTGGGGACTGGTGCTGGGGCTTACATCTCCAAGAGCAATAATATCTGGGGTCCAGGCCTGAAGAGCAGGGGTGTCAGCAGACTGAGGGGCTCCCAGGATGGGTGAGGAGTACTCCCCTGGATACCAGTAGAAGCAGAATCAAATCTGGTGGGGGAAAACTCTCCAAGTTGGGCCTACAGACTCCTAGCATTGCTTAATGATTACCAAACACAAGACCTGCCACTGAGTGATTACAGAAACATGGAAAGAACAGATATACACCATCAAGGACTTAAGAGATAAAATGCAGAGTAGCTAGTAGTTGTAATTACAAAGATGAGCATACAATATGAAATAAGAAACAGATTTTAATAGTTGGCCATAAAAATGAAAACTGTTGGGGCACCTGGGTGGCTCAGTGGTTAAGCGTCTGCCTTCGGCTCAGGTCATGATCCCAGGGTCCTGGGATCGAGCCCCACATCAGGCTCCCTGCTCCACGGAGAGAGCTTGCTTCTCCCTCTCCCACTACCCCTGCTTGTGTTCCTCCTCTCTCTGTGTCTCTCTCTGTCAAATAAATAAAATCTTTAAAAAAGAAAAAAAAAAACTGTAGAGCAGTAGCCACAGCTTTGGAAACATGGTGGAACAAGAGCAAAGAAAAAAGATCCCATTGGTTCCAGAAAATCTGAAAAAGAAGAAGGCTTATCAGGCCCTTAAAGCCACTCAAGCAAAGCAGGCACTTTTGGAGAAGAAAGAGCAGAAGAAAGGAAAAGAGCTCAAGTTTAAGCGACTGGAATGGTTCTTACTTGATTCCTGGCAGCAGCAATGCGACAGGGTGCGCCTCAGATGACTAGAAGGGAGACCTCGTGGCTTGGAAGTGCCAGATAAACATGCCTTGACCTTTGTTGTATGCATCCAAAGGATTAATGGGGTGAGTTCACTGGTGCAGAGGACCATTGCAAGGCTTCGCCTGAAGATTTTTAGTGGTGTCTTTTTCAGAGTGACCCCCCAGACCATAAAAACACTGCATATAGTGGAACCTTATGTGACCTGGGGACTTCCAAATCTGAAGTCTGTCCGGGAACTCATCTTGAAACGTGGCCAGGACAAGGTCAAGAATAAAACCATCCCTCTGACAGACAACACAGTGATTGAGGAGCACCTGGGGAAGTATGGTGTTATTTTCTTGGAAGACCTCATTCATGAAATTGCCTTTCCGGGGAAAAATTTCCAGGAATCTCTGCATTCTTATATCCTTTCCATCTCTCAGTGGCCCATCGTGCTACCAAGAATAGAGTGGACTACCTCAAGGAGGTGGGCTTACCTGGCTATCGAGGGGACGCATCAATCAGCGCATTCCGCAGCTGAATTAAACCCAGAATATCTGAAAGCTCAGTGCATTGGTGGCATGTGTTTTGTCTTTTGGAATTGTTTCCAGTATCTTCAAAGAAGATTATTTCCTGTTATATCTTCAGAAACTAGAGGGCGGGTCAAGGAAAAGATGATGATGCTCCTGGCAGGCACTTGTCCTTACAGCCCAGTTCCAGGGAAAAGTTCCAGTGTGTTTTCCACATTGGCTGCCAGCACCACCTCTGAAGTCAGCAGAGGACTCCTGCCACAGAAGAGGGAGTCCTGCTGTGTCACATCTATCCTGGAGTTTAATGTTGGTGAACGAATACCCAAGCATGAATACAAGATAGCAGTGGACCAAGCTCAGGGACATACTTGAACCTGGGGGTTCCTGGGGCCTTGTTTTGGAAGGAATTTGAAATACAGTTACAAAGAAGAACACAAAAACAGTGCTCAGTTGTCAAAAAAAAAAAAAAAAAAAACTATAGGCACTGAAATCAAGAACTCAATGGGTAAATAAAAAATAGACAAAATGTGGGGCGCCTGGGTGGCTCAGTCAGTTAAGCGTCTGCCTTCAGCTCAGGTCATGATCCCAGGGTCCTGGGATTGAGTCTGGCATCAGGCTCCTTGCTCAAGGGGAGCCTGCTTCTCCCTCTCCCACTCCCCCTGTTTGTGTTCCCTCTCTCTGTCAAAATCTTTAAAAAAAAAAAAGACTAGATGTAACTGACGTGATTTAAACTTGAACATCTTTCTAAATTATCTACAGGACAGGAAAGGTAAAGAGAAGGACTATGCAAGATCAGTTGGGAGATAATGGAGGATGGAATGAGAATGTCTAATATATTTCATTATATTTAGTAATGAGCAGAATAGAGAAGAGGCAACATTTTAAAAGGTAATTGGAAAATTCCCAGAGTTGATAAACATGAATCCATAGCTCCACAAATCACAATGTATCCTTTAAAAAAAAAAAAAAAAAGATTTTATTTATTTATTTGACAGAGAGATAGCACAAGTAGGCAGAGCGGCAGGGAGAGGGAGAAGCAGCCCCTCCCCTCCCCCACTGAGCAGGGAGCCCGATGCGGGACTCAATCCCAGGACCCTGGGATCATGACCTGAGCTGAAAGCAGATGCTTAACTGACTGAGCCACCCAGGTGCCCAATCACAATGTATCCTAATTTGGATTAAGACATTCCTATAAATGTAGTGATATGAAGAACATCAAAGCAAAGTGAAAATTTTAATTTCTGCTACCTAAAATGGGTTAGGTTTTAGGGTTAGCGCTCCTAACGAGTGCAATTAAAATGCTAGGTAAAATATTCTAAAAATCTTAACATCCGAGCGTGAACATAATGAGGAATGAGCAAGCCAAAATCCAAGACATGGTAAGAGCCTAAAAGTTAAGAGAGCACTCCAAGCCACCTAGGACCTAGAAGCAAGTAAGGCAGAAGTAGATGACCAGGTCCCAAAGTTGAGGAGTCTGATAGACCCTTCCCATTAAGTTGGGGCCCCAGTAAATTTGGATTCTTTCTTCCATCTCCCTGGTGCTGAGCAGAACACAGAAGTATAACAGCAGCCCGACCCTGAGACCCAGTACTGACCCCTGAGGGGAATTAAAGCCCAACTTTGCATTGCTAGAGTGGGGAGGGGGCCCCAAAATCACGAATTAAAGTGGTTCCAGACACATAGGATCCCAAATGCATGGTAGAAGCGAAGACCATTCTTTTCTGGAAAAAGCAGTCCTCATCTACAGTCACGGTGCAAACACATGAATAATTTCAAGGACTGTGAACAGCACATGGTTGATAATAAGCACACAAGGAAGCCGCACCACTAGTGACAACCCTTAAAAACAAAAGCAGCCCACTCCCAAAAAGAAAGGCGATTCTGGAGTTACCAAATATAAATTAAAATGCAGATGAGTACGGTTTTAAAAATATAAGACAGGCTTGAAAATAGGAGAGTGGGACACTAAAAAATGGTTGAGCAGATTTGAAAACCAAATGTAACTTCTAGAAGCGAAAGCTAAAGTTTAAAGCACAGTTGGACAGAGCTGGGCAACGTGGGTTCACGGGAAGCTGGAGCACCATGCTGCCAGGAGGAACAGGAAGACACGGAGGAGATGGTGAGATGCAGACAGGACGCCCCAGAGGCTCAGTGCCTGGTGACTGCTGTCCCAGCGAAGCAGAAAGAGTGGATCAAAGAGGTCATCTCAAGGGATGGAGGCTGGGGATTTTCTAAAACTGATGAAGAACTGATTCCTTGGATTGACAATCCCAAACAGAATACATAAAAAGGAACTCCTATCTACACACAGTATCATGAAACTAGATAACCAAAGGTAGAGCAGATTTGGGGGTAAAAACACCCAGACTTTTACCTCTGACAGAGCCTTCAAAGCAAGGTCAGCCAGTCTGACAACTAAATTAGCACGCAAGACAGAAGATAGGGGAACAGTTCCTTCTGATGTGCTGCCAAACCCGACCGACTTTTACACCCAGTGAAAATCCTGCCGGCAGGAGAAGGGAATTCAGAAATTTCAGAAAAATTAAAACAGGTAGTGTGCTATCAGCAGGTCATCAAAGGAAATCCTCAAAGGTGTACATCAGGCAGAAGGAATTCGTGGTATCAGATGGAACGCCTGAGATGCAAGAAAAATGCTGAACAAAAAAAGCCATAATTCGGTGGGCAAATGGAAAAGGTGGTTAACTGTATAAAAGAGTAATAATAATGGGGTTTTTAAAAAACAAAACAGGACAAAAATATAGCACATTACAATTTTATGAAAGGAGGGAAGGAGATAAATGGAGTTGAAGTGTTCTATAAACTTTATACTATCCAGGTAGAAGACGAAGATTTTGATTCATTTTATTTTTTTAAGATTTTTTATTTATTTATTTGAGATAGAGAGAGAGAGCGAGAGAGCGAGCAGGAGCAGGGGGAGGGAGAGGGGCAGGCAGAGGGAGAGGGAGAAGCAGACTCCCCACCGAGCAGGGAGCCTGATGTGGGGCTCGATCCCAGGACCCTGGGATCACGACCTGAGCCGAAGGCAGACGCTTAACCGGCTGAGCCACTCAGGTGCCCCGATTTTGATTCATTTTAAATGTTAAGTATGTGTTGTAAAATGGAGGATAACCAATGAAAGAACAGAAATAGTACCACTTCCATACTAGTAGAAGGGGAAAACGTGAAATTATTCTTTTCAAAAATCAGTTAAAAAGGAGTGCCAGAAAGGAGAGACAAAGAGCATGAAATTAAATTTTTTTAAAGTAAACTCTATGCCCGAAGTGGGGCTCAAATTCTTGATGCCAAGATCAAGAGTCACATCCTGATTCAGCCAGGCACCCCAGAAATAAGATGGTTTTAAATCCAAATATCTCAGTCGTTACATTAGTGGAAATGAACAAAGGCTCCAGTTTAAAGATTGTCAGACTGGATTTAAAAACAACAAAAAGCTATTTGTGAGAGACATGCTAAGACATGCTAAACCATAAGGACATGCTAAGTTTGGAAGTAAAAGGATAAGACTTGAAAATACTACCCAACTGACAGCTAAATTAGCACGCAAGACAGAAGATGCTAAAGGAAACCAAAGGAAACAGGTGTTAATTATATTACTACCAGAGAAAACAGACTTTAAGGCAAGAAAGCATTACCAGAATTCAGGACGTTTGGTCACCGCAGGATCATAAAAGATTTGTTTCACCAAGGATACAATGATTTGAAATTTTCATAAGTCTGATAAAATTTCCTTATCGTGTAGAGCCAGAATTGAAAGAACCACAAGAAGAAACAGACAATAATAGTGGGAGTCTTCAACAAACTTCTCTCAGAAATTGATAGAAGAAAATAGTAAGCATATAGATTTCAAGGGTATAGTTAACAACCTTGACCCAAAGGAAATGCATAGAACACTGCACTTAACATCTGCAGAATATGCATCACTATTTATAGACATTGAGCCAAGCAATCTCATCAGATTTCAAGTATTGAAATCATAAAGAGGATGTTCTCTGACCACAATGCAATTAAACTGGAAATCAGCAAATAGATCATGGAAGAACTTCTTAAGTTTGGAAATTTAGACACATGCTTCCAAATAACCCACAGGTCTGCTCAACCACATGGACAAAATATTTTGAGCTGAATGATAATATAAATTCTAAATGTCAAAACTGATGAATGCAGCTTAAGCAGTCCTTAGAGAAAATTTAAAATTTTAAGTCCCTATATTAGAAAGGAAAAAATGCTGAAAATTAATGAGGTAAGCATTTGTATTAGTTAGGGTTGGCTAGGGCACAGTAGAGAGACTCAGATGCATAATGGCTCAACGTAATAGACATTTTATGGCTTGCTCATTTAACGGTCTTAGAGGAATAGGTTGGCTCTGCTCTAACAGTTCTTCAGGGACTCAGCTGACTGAGGCTCTGCTCTTCTCAACATTTGCCTTCCAAGGTGGACATTCAGCCTATATCCCAATCACATGGAGGGCTTGTTTTGTTTCTCTGGTGTTGTAAAGTAAAAGATAGGGGCGCCTGGGTGGCTCAGTCGGTTAAGCGGCTGCCTTCGGCTCAGGTCATGGTCTCAGGGTTCTGGGATCGAGCCCCAGGTCGGGCTCCCTGCTTAGCAGAGAGTCTGTTTCTCCCTCTGCCCCTCCCCTTGCTCATGCTCTGTCTCTCTCTTTCTCTATCAAATAAATCAATAAAATCTTTAAAAATATAAAGTAAAAGATAAATGTTCCCTATCTTAGCTGAACTGTAAGTAGGTGGGAAAATTCCATAATTTGGGGAAATAATTCAGAGAATAGAACTACTAGATGTATTTTCCCCATACCATTAGCAAAGTATTTTCTTCCCCCACCCCCGAGCTTTGAGATATAATTGACATATAATATTGTATAAGTTTGAGGTACACAACATGATGATTTGATACACTTACATATTGTGAAGTGATTATCACAAGAAGGTTAACACCTCCATCCCCTCATGTAATTATCATTTTTGTGTGTATGTGGTTAGAGCATTTAAGATCTCTCTTTGCAACTCTCAAATATATAATACAGTGTTGCTAACTATAGTCACCATGCTGTACTTTAGATGCCCGGAACTTGTTCATCTCACAACTGGAAGTTCCTACCCTTTGACTAACATGTCTCTGTTGCATCCGCCCCACACCCACACCCCGCTCCAAGTCCCTGGTAGCTACCACTCTATTCTTCACTTCTGGTTCAGCTTTTTTAGATATGATGAGATCATGCCGTATTTGTCTTTCTCTGTCTGACTTATTTCACTTAGCATGTTGTCACAAAAGGCAGGATTTCTTTCTTCTCTATGGCTGAATAATATTCCATTGTGTATATATACCAAACTTCTTAATCTGCTCATCTGTTGTTTTTATGACTTGGTGATTGTGAATAATGCTGCAGGGAACATCAGGGTGCAGATATCCCATTGAGAAAATGATTTCATTTCTTTTCATATATACCTAGAAGTGGGATTGCTGGATCATATGGTAGTTCTATTTTTAATATTTTGCGGAACCACCATATGTTTTCCATAGTGGCTGCACCAATTTACATTCCTACTAACATACAAGGATTTCCTTTTCTCCACATCCTCGCCAACACTTGTTATCACTTATCTTTTTGATGCTAACCATTCTAACAGGTGTGAGGTGATCTCTCATTGTGATCTTGATTTGCATTTCCCTGTTATTTAGTGATGCTGAGCATCTTTTCATATGCCTGTCCACTATTTGTATGCCTTCTTTGGAAAAATGTCTACTCAGTTCATTTGCCCATTTTAATCAGATTATTTGTTTTCTTGTTGTTTGGGGCTTGTATGAGTTCCTTATATATTTTGGATATTAACCCCTTACCAGATATGTGGTTTGCAAATATTTTCTCCTGTTCCACAGGTTGCTTTTCCATTTTGTTTATTGTTCTTTTGTTGTGCAGAAGCTTTTTATTTTTATTTCTTTTTTAAAGATTTTATTTATTTGTCAGAGAGAGAGCACACATGCAGGGGGAGCAGCAAGCAGAGGGAGAAGCAGGGTCCCCGCTGAGCAGGGAACCCAATGCAGGACTCAATGCCAGGACCCCGGGATCATGACCTGGGCTGAAGGCAAATGCTTAACCAACTGAGCCACCCAGGCGTCCCTGTGCAGAAGCTTTTTAGTTTGATGTAGTCCCACCTATTAACTTTTGCTTTTGGTATTATATCCAAAAAGTTATTGCCAAGATCAGTGTCAAGGAGCTTTTTCCCTATCTTTTCTTCTAGGAATTTTACAGTTTCAGGTCTTATATTTAAGTGCTTAATCCATTTTGACTTAATTTTTGTGAATGGTGGAAAATAAGAGTCCAATTTCATTCTTTTGCATGTGAATATCCAGTTTTCTCAACACCACTTTAAAAAGACAATCTTTCCCCCATTAAGCATTCTTGGCCCCCTTGTTGAATATTAGTTGACCATATATGCATAAGTTTATTTCTGGGCTCCTGATTCTATTCCCTTGGTCTAATGTGTCTCTTTTTATGCCAACACAATACTGTTTTAATTGCTACAGCTTTGAAATACAGTAGTTTGAAATCAGAAGTTGTGGTTTCTCCAGCTTTGTTCTTCTTTCTCCGGATTGCTTTGGCTATTTGGGGGTTTTTGTGGTTCCACATGAATTCTAAGATTATTTTTCTTATTTCTGTGAAAAATGCCATTGGAATTTTGCTAGCGATTGCATTGAATCTATAGATGGTTTGAGTAGTATGGACATTTTAATATGAATTCTTCTGATCCACGAACACAGGATTTTTCCATTTGTGTCTCTTCCGTGTCCTTCATCAAAGTCTTACAGTTTTCGGTATACAGATCTGTAATCGGTTAAACTTATTCCTAAGTATTTTTTATTGTTTTTGATGCTACTGTGGGATCGTTTACTTCTTTTTCAGATATTTCCTTTTTACATTTAATTATTGATAGGTAAGGACTATTAATGCCATCTAATTAATTGTTTAATGGTTGTTTGCAGTTCCCTCTTTCCTTTCTTCCTCCTTCTGCTTTCCTTTGTGGATTGATAATTTCTGTCATGGCATGCTTTGATTTCCTCTCTTTACCTTTTGTGAATCTACTGTAGGTTTTTGCTTTGTGGTTACCACGAGGCTGACATAAACAGCCTATAGATATAAATCTATTTTATACTGTTAAAAATTAACTTTGATTGCATATCAAAACTTTACCCTTTTACTCCACCACCTTTTATGTTTTTGAGGTCGCAATTCACCTCTTTTTATATTGTGTATTACTAACAAATTATTGTAGCTATTGTTATTTTTAATATTCTTGTCCTTTAACTTTTGTACTAGAATTAAGTAGTTAACACTCTACCGTATTACAGTTTTAGAGTCTGCTGAATTTGACTGTATACTTATTCTTATCAGTGTTGTATATTTTCATCTGTTTTTATGTTACTAATTAGCTGAATATCATTACAGCTTGAAATTCTAGAGGGCTTGTTAAAACACTGATTGCTGGGTAGCATCCCCAGAATTTGATTCAGTACGCTCAACCTAAGTCTGTGACCCAAGAATTTGCATTTCTAACAGGCTGCCAGGTAATGCTGCTTTTGGTTCAAAGACCACACTGAGTCCCACTGCACTTTGGATTATCTATATCCAAGTCAGCTGGAAAGAAGAATGAGCATGGATGGGTATATAACTTCTACTCATACTTCACTGGCCAGAATCCAGTCATGTGATATCTGATACCCAGACCTATCTGATAGGGAGGCTGAGAAAATAATAGAGTAGCTCTTGGCCTAGGAAGAAACGGAAACAGTTTTGTGAAGAGCTCTGTGACAACATACTTTGCAATGAATTAGAAAAAGAAAATAGAATAAGCTCAGATAACTTAAAAAGAATGAAATAATTAAGAGCAGTACTTGATGAACTAAAATCTTAAAATACAATAGAAAATCAACAAAGCCAAAAACTGGTTTTCTAAGAAGACTAATGATACTGATATTTTAGAATACTTTAAATCCTAGAATAATAGCCAAAAATAAATAAAACAAAAAGGTATATTTGATAAGCCAGTAGTAGAGATAAAATGGAATACTAACGTATACTCAGTCAAAAAAAAGCTAGGAAAAGAAGGGCGAAGATGTAGAACAAATGAGATAAACAGAAAGCAAATAGCAAGATGGTAGATATAAACCTAATGATTTTGGTAAGTACATTAAATATAAGTGATCTGAACAATTGATTAAAAGACAGAGATCGTCAGACTGGGTAGCAATGCAAATGGGACTATATCAAACTAAAAAGCTTCTGCACAGGGACCCTTGGGTGGCTCAGTCATTAGGCATCTACCTTCGGCTTGGGTCATGGTCCTGGGGTCCTAGGATCGAGTCTTGAGCCAAGCTCTCTGCTCAGAGGGGAGCTCGCTTCCTCTGCCTGCCACTCCTCCTGCTTGTGTACTCTCTCACTCTGGCTCTCGCTCTCTCTGACAAATAAATAAATAAAATCTTTTAAAAAAGCCCTTTTGATTTTGAAATAATATACTTACAAAAAAGTTGCAAAAATAGAACAAAGAGTTCCCATATACTTTTTTTTTAAGATTTTATTTATTTATTTGACAGAGAGAGTCACAGCGAGAGAGGGAACACAAGCAAGGGGAGTGGGGGAGGGAGAAGCAGGCTTCCTGCTGTGCAGGGAGCCTGATGTGGGGCTCAATCCCAGGACCCTGGGATCATGACCTGAGCCACTGGGATCATGACCTGAGCCGAAGGCAGACGCTTAACGACTGAGCCACCCAGGCGCCCCTCCCATATACTTTCATCTACCTTTCCCAAAAAGTAACATATTGTACAATTATCAAAACTGGGAAATTAACATTGAAACAACATTATTTACTCATTTATAGACCTTATTCTAATTTCGGCACTTGTCTCACTTATTTCTCTGCCCCAGAATTTAATCTAGGATGCCACCTTGCATTTTGTTATCATGTCTCTTCGCTGCCTCTAGTCTTGGATGGTTCTTTAGTATTTCTTATTCATGACCTTGACACTGGTGAAAAGCCCTGGCTGGTTATTTTGTAAACTTCTCTCAGTTGGGGCTCATCTGAAGTTTCTTCATGTGTAGTCAGATATGCAGTTTTGGCAAGAGTATCAAGAAATGATGATGGAAAATGGAAAACATCCATGACACCAAAAGCTGGTATAAAAAAAAATCAGTATAAGATTGATAAAATTCTAGCTAGACTAAAAAAAAAAAGAATAAGGCACAAATAAGTGATACTAGAAGTAAAGCAGAGTTATCCTTTTTTTAAAAGATTTTATTTACTTACTTATTTATTTATTTGACAGAGAGAGGGGGAGTGCACAAGCAGGGGAAACAACAGGCAGAAGGAGAGGGAGAAGCAGGCTCCCTGCTGAGCAGGGAGCTCAAACCCAGGACCCTGGGATCATGACCTGAGATGAAGGCAGACACTTAACCAACTGAGCCATCCAGGCCCCTCTAAAGCAGAGTTATCCTACAAGGACTACACTCCTGAAAAGATAATAATAAATTATGAAAAACGTATGCTAATAAATGCAACAACTTAGGCGACCTGAATCCATTCTTTGAAATGAGAATTTGTGTGATGCATCTCTCTGTCCATTACACTTTATGCCCTCAGATACATTTCTTCCCCCATGTTCTGAAAGCAGCTCCAGAATACCAGGGCTGCTCTTCTTGGGCAAACTTTTTTTTTTTTAATGGTATTTATTTATTTATTTGTTTTTTAAGATTTTTATTTATTTGTCAGAGAGAGACACAGCAAGAGAGGGAACACAAGCAGGGGCAGTGGGAGAGGGAGAAGCAGGCTTCCCGCCGAGCAGGGAGCCCGATGCAGGGCTCGATCCCAGGACCCTGGGATCATGACCTGAGCCGAAGGCAGACGCTTAACGACTAAGCCACCCAGGCGTCCCTCTTCTTGGGCAAACTTAACAGGAAGGTTAGTGAGGTGAATTCCAGCCCCCAGCACTGCAGCTGGTCTTGGAGCTGCAACGAATACTCATTGTTCTACCCATTCTAGATTTTCCTCACTTTCAAGTCACACTTATGCTGGTCTCAGTGGCTTATACAGTGGCACGACCCAGACTCTCATCTCTAAATGGTTGGGGTCTGTGGTGACCGTGCCCTTTTCAGGACAGGTTTGCTGCACTTGGGCAGGTGCCATCAAAATCGGGTAAGGGAGAGCCAAGAGGCACCTGAATAGATCTGGGTCCTCCTCATATTCCTCCCTGCCTTCATCATGCAGCAGAAACCCTAAATCTCTCCTAAAGATTAGGGTCAATAACTCTTGACAAAATTCCCACTGAAAATGGTGACTCCTCTTTTTGCCTGGTGGTCCCGAGCCACAAAGATCCTGAAGTGCCCGGGTGGCAGATGCAGCTTATGGTTCAAATGGAGTCTTGTATATGCTGACAGAAGTAACAGAAGTCCCCTCCCTTTGGGGACCAAGACCTCTAAATTTGCCGAGCCCATGAGAACATGAGACTCCCTAACTGTGAGTGATGTTAAGTGGGATCACCCCCTCTGGACCCATGAGGATGGTTAGTACCCAATCCAAATAAAATCTTATCTGTGAACTATAGCTTCAGTGGTGACATCCGCAGGCCATCACAATGCTCAATCAGGCCGGAGCTCTTGGGTGGTGCGGTGCATGATACAACGAGTAAACCCCATGATCATGGACCCACTCCCACCCTCCTTCACTGGAAAAGGGGGCCCCTGGCCTGGCATGTTGTGCCGGGTCGTCAAACTCTGTAAGTTCTCAGATGGTGGTGCTGGTGAGGCTTGCAGGCAGGAAAGGCAAACTCACACCTGAAATATGCATCTAGTCCTGTCAGAACAAGTTGCTGGCTTTCCCCAAATGCAAGACACCAACTAGATTCGACTTCCCACTTGGTGGTTGTTTGGTCCTCTCAAGGAATGCTGTCACTCAGCATTGGTCTCTGTTACTGGAAGGCTGGGCACTTGGTGGCAAGCTAGATTAGCCTTGATAAGAAGGGGCCCGTTCTCAGGGGCATCACCTAGACACATGTGTCAAGGTCTCATTTTTTCCCAGTCACAGCCCTACCCTGGGGATGGCAGACTTGCCTTGGTTGGGAATTCAGTCTTCTTGGGAGCTGGACTACTCTGATGATGAAGTCCAGGGCCTGGGCTTCAACTTTCTCTGCCGTCCAACTGCAGAGATGAGTCCTTCTTCGTGTGCTCTCAAGGATGCCCTCTGGCTTTCACAACTGGCTTTCAGTTGCATGTTAATCACCCTTAGCCTTTTATTAATTGTTCTTCTAGAGCTGCAATAGAGCTTAGCAACAGCTCCCCAATTCCGTTTCCTTATGGTTACTAGTTCCTCCGTGTTTTTCAAATGCATTACACCACATATTACATTCACTTCCACAGTTTCTGCAGTGGAACAGAAACCTTGTGCCAGGCGTCTGTCTCCATGTAGACCATGTCTTAGTCCCTTTACATTTCACTTCCTCCTGCCTGCAATGCAGTCATCATGCTTGAGGGCAACCACCTTGTGACAAGCCGGTTACAAGCATACAGTATGTGACGAAGCAGAAAGACAAAGGAATCTCAGTCCCGGGTGGCACTGTGGAGCCATTAACCAGCCTGGACAACCAACCACTGCTCTTATCATCACATGAGAAAAATAAAACCTGCTTTATTAAAGCTGCTAGACTTGGCATTTTTGTTACAGACAAGTGTAATTCTTAACTGTATGGTTATGAAAATGCTAACAAATTTGCAAATTAAATGAAATGAAAAAATTTATAATAAAAACCACTTGCCAAAGCTATCAAAACGGACTTATGGAAAGAAATTTAGTCTATCGTTGAAAGTTAAAAAAAATTTTTTTTTCATAGCATACAAAAATCCTAAAAGGTTCTAATCATCGAATCCTATCAATCATTTAATAGGTAATTTCAAGTTTACATATATTTTTTCCAGAGAAAAGAAAACAAGTGTTTACTCTCTAATTCATTTTTTGGTGGGTTACTATACCTTGATTGCAAAAGCAGGCAACAAGAGTACAGTAAGAAAAATGGCAGGCCAATCTCACTCATGGATTTCATAAACTCAACCTGCATTAATCGATACTATTATTTTATTTTATTTTTTTATTTTTAGAGAAATCAATCTTCTTTTTTTAAAGATTTTATTTATTTATTTGACAGAGAGAGAGAGAGCACGCACAAACAGGGGGGGTGGAAGAGGGAGAATTAGGCTCCCTCAATCCCAGGACACCGGGGGATCATGACCTGAGCCGAAGGTAGACGCTTAACCAGCTGAGCCACCCAGGCACCCCAATACTATTGTTTTAAAAAAGACAGTAGATTATGACCCAATTAGACTAATCCCAACAACATAAGTTTAGTTTAACATTAAAGAATTTATTAATGTAATTTTACCACCTCACAGATTAGTGAAGAAAAACCATATGATCATCACAGATATGGAAAAGCATTCAGTGAAATTTAATATTCATTCATGATGAAACTCTTCATAAGCTAGGAATAGAAGGAGAGAGTTTTCCTCTTTGTTTTGTTTTAAGTAATCTCTACCCCCAATGTGGGACTCTAACTCACGACCTGGAGGTCAAGAGTCACGTACTCCACCGAAGGAGCCAGCCAGGTGCCCCAGAAGGAGAGTTTTTTAACCTGATAAAAAATATCTTCAATAAGCCTATAGCGAATATCACATTTATAAGTGAAATGTTACAGCTCTTTTAAAATCAAAAACAAGAATGCCTGCTATTAACCACTTTTATATAACATTGTATTTCAGATCCAAGTCAGGAATGATTAGAAAAAAAGAAAATTTTGACTGTCTACATGCAAAACTCAAAACAATCTATAGGTAAATTATTAGAGACAATGTATGTTTAATAATGTTGCTGGATATGTAGCAATAATTGTATTTTATGGTAGCAATAAGAAATACAAATTTTAAATAATACCTTTATGATAGCAACAGTGAAAAACAATGTGCTAAACCTAGAGCTCAGGAAATATGGAGAAAATGATAAAACTCTTTTGAAAACCATTAAGGTCCCAAATAATTGGAGAGATACAACATGTCATGGGCAGGAAAACTTAGTTGTAGAATAATACCAATTGCCTCCAATAGACCCATGGATTCTATACAGTTTTAATCTTAGCAGCATTTTTCTTAGAATTTAATTAAAATAATTGCAAAATGTACATGGTAAAACAAAGGAGCGGAATAACCTTGACGCTTCTAAAGAAGGATACAGTGACATTATTATCAATTAGAGTAATTTAAGATATATGTTATTGGTACAGTAATATACAATTAGAACCATGGAACAAAAGACAGAGCCCAGACACAGACACACCCCTCACGGAAACTCGATCTTGTCAGAGATAGCATTGCAGATCAGTGGGAACTCGATGGACCGCTGAACATGGTACTCGTTCAAGATTATCCATTTGAAAAATTATGAAACTGGATGTTCTTATCCAATTAGTGGATACCTTATACCATACTAAAAGAATTCATTTCAGATGGAGTAGACTTAAATGTGAGTTTTCTTAAAGCATTAAGAAGAAAATACTGGAGAAATTTTTTGCAAACTAGTGGGTGTAAAATGTTTTCTTAAGCAAGACACTAAAAGTGCATATTATACAGGAAATGATTGATAAATTAGACTACATTCAACTTCTAAATTTCAGGATGCTGGGGTGGTTCAGTCGGTTACGTGTCTGCCTTCAGCTCAGGTCATGATCCCAGGGCGCTGGGCTGGAGCCCCACATCGGGCTCCATGCTCAGTGGGGAGCCTACTTCTCCCTCTCCCTCTGCCTGCCCCTCCCCTGCTTGTGCTCGCTCTCTCTCTGACAAATAAACAAAATCTTTTTTTAAAAAATATAAATAAGTAAATAAAATAAATAAACTTTCAAATTTCTTTTCCTTAAAATACTTCAAAATGAATGAAAAGATCATCCAAAAACTAGAAGAATAAATTTGCAATACACATAACTGACAAGGTATAGTATCAGAATATATAAAGAACTCCTGTGAATCAATCAGTTAAAGACTAATAAAAAAAAAATCTGGACAAAAGTCACAAATAAGTAATTCACAGAATAAAACCTAGCATGCAGTAAGTATGTGAAAAAATGTTCAACTTATCAATAATTAAGAAACTGCAAATTAAAATCAAGAGATGTCATTTTACAACCATGAAAAAGGCAAAAATGAGTAAATGAGATAATCTCAAGTGGATGTAAAACAAAGGAATTCTTGTGCACTCCAGCTGGGGACATAACATGGTATCATCACTTTGGGGGAAAATTGAACTATATTATATAGTTGAAAATGCTTATACCATATAAGCTGGAATGTCCACTCCTAAATGTATCCCCCAGAGAAACCCGAGCTCACGTGTTCCAAGAGTCATGCGTAAGAATGTTCGTTGGAGCCTGGCTGCAATAGCAAAACCTGAAAACATTCTAAGTGTCCACGGAGAGGAGAACGGAGAAATACACATCAGTGAAAAATGAATGAACCACGTGATCAACAGGGCTCAATCTCAGGAACTTAATTTTGAGTCAGAAAAGCAAATCACAGAAGCATACATATAGTGTGATTCTGTTTCTATAAAGTTCAAAAAGCTGCAAAGTCAACAAAATTTGTTTAGGCAAACCTTACATGTGTTAAAAAAAATTTTTTTTAAAGCAGTGTAATGACAAAAATTCTGGGTCGTGGTTACCTCTGGCAGGAGGAAGGGGGTAGGGTGGGATGGGGAAAATGCACACAGGAGGCTTTGAAGGAACCAAGGCTTCTTCAAGCAACTGGTGGGTCAGACGATTTTCAAAAATTTTCTGACCTATCAGTGCATAACAAATTACCGCAAAATCTAACAACTTAAAGTAACAAATATTTATCATCTCAGTTTCTGTGCAGCTGAGCCCCCCATCTCAGGGACTCTCAGGCTGCAAGGTGTCAGCTGGGGCTGCAATCCACTCAAGGCCCCACGGGGAAGTATCTGGTTCCAGGCTCACGCATAGGATAGCTGGCAAGATCCAGTTTCTCACCGGGTGTTGGACAGAGGGCCTCCGATCCTTGATAGCTCTTGGCCAAAGTCCACCCTTCGTTCCTTGACACGTGGGCCTCTCCATAGGGCAGCTCCCAGTGTGGTAGCTGGCTTCCCCAGAGGGAGTGGAGGCAAAAGAGGAGAGCAAGAAGGAGCCAGGCTTTATAACCCAGTTTCAGAAATGACAGCCTGTTATTTTCGCCGTGTTGGCTTCATTGCTGTATTGGACACCTGTGAAGCCGGTCACGAGGCAGCCGCCCTCGGAGGGCATTACACAAGACCGTGAACCTCAGGAGGCAGGAGTCCCTGACAGCCGTTTGAAAAGCTGCCGACAACGAACAGTCGGGTGTGTCTTTGTTCTCTATTAAACATTCAGTAATAAAAATCCCTCTGGGGCCTCCTCAGGAACTTAGGATCATATCGTTTCCTTACTGTGGTCATTCCCTGCCAAGAAGCCCCCTTCACGGCCTGGCTTTGTCTCCCTCCAACCTCCACTGTTTCTCCATACGAATGATTGACTTGGGTTTCTCAAGCCCCCGTCGTGCTCTCAGGTCTCCAAGCGTTCCCCACACTTCTCCCACGTAGGGTGTCTTTTCCCCATGGACCTGCTCTACTCCTTTACCAACATGCCCCACCTCCTGCCAGAGCCCATCCCTGCTCCGCTCTTCTCCCTGCCCTCAGGCCCTGCCTGGGGTCTGCTCATCTCCCGGCAGCTCCTGTCTCGGGCCCTGCCCAGCCCACCAGCCACCCTGGAGAAACACTGCGGAAAGGGGAAGGGACGCTGAGGAGCAGTCTCAGCAAGTCGTGTGAAGGGCTTAATAGACGCTGTGAAGAGCCTCGAGACAATACCTGTGAGGCTTTGAAGCCAGAGGAGTTATGAAAAAACTGTCTTTTCAGAGCTTTTACATTTCAGATAAGGGATTGTGGATTTGTGTTTGCTTGAAACATCAGGCACTGTTGCAAAGTGTTTTTTTAAATTAAACTTCTTATTTTGAAAAAAATTTCAAACCCACCAGAAGTTGCAAGAGTATTGCAATTAACTTCCATATACTCTTCATTTATTGTTAACTTGTTAACATCTTAACACATTTGCTTTCTCTCTCATTGTGTGTGTGTGTGTGTGTGTGTGTGTGTGTGTGTGTGTGTGTGTTAGGCAGAGCAATGGCCCTGAAGATGTCCACATCCTAATTCCTGGAACCTATGAATATATACACAGCAAGGGGGAATTAAGGTTGAAGATGAAATTAAAATTACAAATCAGCTGACTTGACAATAAAGAGATTATCCTGAGTTATCCAGGTGGGCCCAATGTAATCACAACAGTTCTTATAAATGGGGAGAAGGAAGGCTGAAGAGTCCGAACCAAAAATATGGCATGGAGATTAAAAGCCTCGACCAGCCATCCAGGGCTTTGAAGAAGGAAGGGTGTCATGATGAGCCAAGGAGTGTGGGCAACTTCCAGAAGCTGGAAAAGGCCAGAAAACATTCTCCCCTAAACACATCCTCCAGAAAGTAATACGGCCCTGCAGACACCTTGATTTTAGCCCAGTAAGACCCATTTCAGACTTCTGACTTCCAGAACTGTAAGATAATAAATCTGTGTTATTTAAAGCCACTAAGTTTGTGGTAATTTGTTAAAGCAACAATAGGAAACTACTATAATGTGTATATCACATACACAATCTCATTTCATTTTTTTTAAGTTTAGTTTTTTTCTTTTTTTCAGTTAAGTTTCAGAGATCAAGGACATTCTCATACAATGGAGTACAATGATCAAATTTGGGAAAAGTAATATTTACACAATACTATTTTCTAATGTACAAGCGCATGCGCAGATATTACTAGTTGCCCCCGTAGTGCCCTTTATAGCAAAAAGCTCCAGTTCAAGAGTCACACATTGCATGTCACTGTCAAGTCTCTTTAGACTTGGGGACCTGGGTGGCTCAGTTGGTTAAGCGTTTGCCTTCGGCTCAGGTCATGATCCCCCAGTCCCAGGATTGAGACCTCCATCAGGCTCCCTGCTCAGCGGGGAGTCTGCTTCTCCTTCTGACCATCCCCCCTCTCGTGCTCTCTCATTCTCTCTCTCAAATAAATAAATAAAATCTTTTTTTAAAAAGTGTCTTTAGACTCGTTCACTCTGAAACAATTCTCAACTTTTCACTCAAGACACCAATATTTTTCAAAGTACAGACCAATTCTTTTGTGGGATGACCCATAATTTGAGTTCGTCTTAATTTATCCTTATGATTACGTTGAGTTTATGCACTTCAGGAAGGAAGACGGTACACGTTTAAAGATCTGATAATTCTATTCCTGAAACAACTAGAAAATGATTACCAATGCAATCCAATTTTTAATTTACGTGAAAAATAGCTTAGGAAAAAATCCACTCCAGTGTTCCTCCCAATCCAAACATTTTCCTAATTCAAAGGCTTTAGGAGTAGAATTAGCTTTAGCTTAAGACTTGCACGGAAATAAGGCGTTTTACCCCTTCGGAAGCCCTAGGGGGCGCCCGGCAGCTGCAGTGGGGCTTGCAACCCGTCTCCCCGGTCCGCAGCGGGCGCTTCCCTTCGGTGCCCAGGAGCTGGCGCCCAGAACCCTCAGAACTTGGAAACAGCATCCACCCACAGAGGAGTACCCCTGAAAGTTCGTTACATTAATAATTTAGGAAAGTCTGGGAGATGCCTAAGGGCCTGATAAATCACAAACCTTAAAACATGGAGAGAAATAAAGAATGGTTTTATTGCCTTCTGTGATGATAGAAGGCAAATTAAATGTAATTTGAATAAGTATAGTCACCATTAGGTACTTGTCCTCTAAAATACTACTTGGTACTGGTGTCTACGCCCAAACGTGGGCTGCACATTAATAACCTTATGGTTTAATGAGATAATGTAGCCAGATTGAGATTACGAAGCGGCGAACAGCAGCTGGGTGCTCCCAGATTCTCTGCCCCATAGGGCAATAGTCCGCAAGATATTGACATTGTATCTTTAAAACAGTCTGACTCTGATTCTAATAGCGGTTGTGATAAATGCCCTCTTTTATCGTCCTCTAGCCCCTCTCCCTTTTGGGGATGGGATTTCATGTTGCCTTTAGTGGGCATTGGAGTAAATACTTTGCTATGCCATACAGGAAATCAAGGATTTAAAGTAATATGGTGTTTATTGGTGCAATTTCCTCTTTGTTCCCAGAGGGTTCCACTTTAAAGCAGGTGGGATACCGGCGAGCGTTCCAGCCCCATCGCCTGTCTCCATCGCTGAGAGTGTGTTCTCAGTCTGCGGAAGCACAGAATACGCTCATCAGTTTTCTTGTTTATTCGTTTATTCATATTCAGCAAATGTTTACTGAGTTACAGAGAAATCCTGGCAGAGCTCGCTGGAAATTAGAACTTCCTTCAACAGTTCTTCATTGTTTATAGTGAAAGACCAATATAATTGTACTCAGTTCTATCCGTGGGAGAGACAGACTGGAAGCAGAGAGCTGCTTTGCAGAGGACTTTGTAGGTAGAATTTGCATTTACAATCGCACCCCTAGACGTTCAGATTTGAGGATTGAGACAGATTCCAAGGGCAGAAAGTCCAGCTCACTGTGCCACATGATTATGTTCGATGGGGCAGTGAACAGTTCTCTGCTTGTGTGAGGTGGTGGAGGAGGGCAAATTTGTTCAAACAGGGGATGATCAAAGGGTGTGATAGAATCTCCATGGTTTCCTGGTTCACACGGATCTGGGTTCAAACTCCGAGTCTGGCACCCGCTCCAGTAAGTTGAGCAAATCATCTTCTCTGATTTTTCCCATCTATAAAATGAGAATTATGATACCTACCCCAACATGGCTTTGAGCACTGTTACCCTTGGTAAATGCTTGTGAAAGGCCTGCAGCACAAAAGGCCAGAGCATGTGCCGTATCCGTCAGGCCCTCCTTCTACCCAGTCGGAGGACAGCCGTCAACTGCACTTCCGTTTAAACCCATGCTCTGTCTGACTTAGGCTTCGAGAAACTTCTACCAGCCTAAATCTTCACTGTTTCTAGGAAAAAAAAAAAAAAGCAAAAACGTATGTTGCAAAGGGGAGAATTGGATGAAGGAAGAATTTTTCTTTATTTCAAAATGAAAAAAACAACATGAAAACAATGAGAGGGAACATGTCAGTACGTTGAGCGTTCACCCAGTGCCTACGGACAGGAGAGAAATCACAGTGCAAATTCGCCAGGCCCAAAGCTCTGTGAAGCCAAGCTGCTGCTGGAAGAGAAAAAAAGTTGGTCGATTATTTTCTAGAGGAAATATGAATTTTTGTGTATTTCATATTGATCCTTCTCATGTCGTTGTTTTTGGGAACTGCTGTAATAAGTTCCTTCTCGCAACTATCAGCCAAGGGCTGGCTGTAGGACTGAATCTGAAGAGAGTTCCTACTCTTCCATGTTGCCTTTCAGGCTGAATGGTCGTTAGTGGACCTCTGCCACAAAGGCATTTTCTCTCTATTCTTACGATGCAAGCAGAGCATCATTAGATGATAATTTCATATCATCCAAGGATTAATTAACCAACCCAAGTTCAAGTGGCAAGTGTCTTACAAGAAAAATGTGCAGTGTTGGCTAGGTGTTTGTTTGTAAAACAGGAAGAGCTGTGTCAATAGTTCTATTTCCTTACTCTTAGATCTCTTAGCAATTTGGAATTTAAGTCGTTGAGGGACTCAAGGCAGCTCTTTTAGCGCCAGTCATTTCCCTGTGTCTTCTGCTTATTCATCTGGCAAAGGGGGACAATGATACCCGCCCTCCAGAGTCACCCCCGGGATCCAGAAGGAGCGTGAAGTAGAAGGCACTACTCTCATTGTGCCGACTTCGCTCTGGCTCTGGAGCTGCGGGGTTGAAGTCGGCATTTCCGAGAGCTCCATTCTGCCCGCACTTTGCAGCCAGGACAGTCCCACTCACTAGGGGGCGCTGAGGACGTCCGAGCAATGCTCAGTGCTCAGGTTGACTGGAGAGGAGTAATGGCGGGTGTGGCTGGAGGTGCATTGTCCCCTGCAAAGTGTGGGACAGCCCCATACGAGAGAGCTGTCCAAACCCCACACAAATTCTCAGTGTGCTACCAGAAATTGATGTACGTGAAAAAGCTGTTCATAAGTAGCTCACCCAAGAACTCTGGTTTTATATATAAAGTACTTTTGTGTGGTTTTAATATTGTGTTTTCTGGAAATGCATCTAACTCTGTAAATCAGGGTAAGATTGTGCTTTGTTTCATTATTATTGAAACTTTACCTGGAGATGCTTGCCATTTCAGAAAGTCACAACACCAGTGCCAATTCCATTCCTGTATTTGAGTCGCTAATAAAACGCTCTGCCACACACATGCTTTTCTGCTGTAGGTATTGGCATCTGACTACTTCATTGTGTCTGCTGGTGTAAACGCACCCAAGCATTTATAGATCGAGATACGTATTTTTACAAATTTCTTTTTATTTCTCCTTTATATTAGAATCGGAACATTATATTGCTTGGATATATTGCATGTGATTTTTACTTCAAAATGATAAAGGTCCCCTTGCAAAATATTTGTCATGGAAAGTGAAAGTTTTATCAGGAAGGCTGGGAGCCTCCGATCTGGAGCATCATTGAAGATCCAGCATTGTGCACTGCTTCTGCTTTTGACGTTGTTGTTTGTATCTATAGGGGTGAGGCTCATCTGCCCTGAAAAAAATACCCAAATAAATGGCTTCAGCAAGACAGAATTCTGTGTGTCTATCCCCTAAATGAATTCCAAAGACACGTGTCAAAAAAAAAAAATTACTTTCGATGCTCTAGTTAAAGATGGCAAGGAAGACTTTATTCAAGGTGGCAGGGGGGGACTATTGCAGTGGGATTTGGTTGTAGGGGAGGGAGACCAGGCTCAACTCTAAATGCAATGAGGACAAGTGGGACTTTACTTTTTTATTTTTTTTTAAAGATTTTATTTATTTATTTGAGACAGAGAGAGAGAGAGAGCAGAAGCGGGGAGAAGGATCAGAGGGAGAGGGAGAAGCAGGCTCCCCGCTGAGCAGGGAGCCCGATGCGGGGCTCAATCCCAGGACCCTGGGACTATGACCTGAGCCGAAGGCAGACACTTAACCAACAGAGCCACCCAGGTGCCCCACAAGTAGGACTTTACAACCAAGGAGCAAGATGGGAGTCAGTGGATGGGAAGTTACTATGAGCACACATCAGGGGTGAGGATGATTCTGCTTACACTGACCTAATGGGATTCTGGCTGAAGGCAGGCCAGGGTGACCAGACATCCCCTGGGGGGGGGGGGGGACCAGGAAGCTGATCAGATATCGAGGTGATCAGATATTGAGGATGGGGGTGGTTTGGGCTCTGCTAAATGGACTTAGCAGGATTCTTGCTAAAACTGGACCATGCAGAGATGGACATGGGAGCTCAAAAGTCAGGGCCTGGTTGGAAAGAGAGCACAGGGATTGGTGATTAGTGTGAGAGCCAGGAGAGAACTGTGGCCACAGGAAGGCAGGCATGGCAATTTCTCAGTCCTCACGGACCCAGTCTCCTTCTATCTTTCTGTTTCCTTATCCTTGGTGCCAGCCTTCCATTTTCAGACCTGTTCTATGATCCAAGAGGACACTGAGGCTCCAGTCATCTTGGCCACAATGTAGGCCGGGAGCTAGGAATGAGACGAGGGCAATGGGGTACCCCGAAGCTGCCTGTCCCCTGACAAGGAGCACCCAGAAGGCCCATCAGACAACTTCCAACTCACTGGCTGCCCCCAGCTGTGGCCTGGGAGGCTGGGAAATGTAGTCGTCCAGCTGTGTGCATCGTTCTCCAGAATAAAATCAGAATTCTGGTAGCAAGAAAAGGAGAATGGACATCAGGGTGGCGTTTAGCAATTTCATTTGCTGCCACTGCTAGTGATTTTGACTGGAGAGGTACCTCCCTGCCCGGGCTTAGGGAGCTTCACAACTGCTAAGTCCAAGACACCCGGGTCATGCTGCCGCATGTCCACTTACTTATTGTGTGGTGGCCTGAGCTGAGTGACTTAACCCCTAGGAGCCTCATCTTCCTCATCTGTACAATGGGGATACAAATGGTACTGAGCTCCTCGGGTAGCTGTGAGGCTTCAATTGTTGGTGAAGGGCTTAGCAAAAGCCCCTAGGACCATCCAACTGTCCCCTCTCCCCACACATGCCCAGTCACACAGGGAGAAGTAGCCCCGGGGGGCCTCCGTGACAAAGGCGGCACACTCTGCGCTTCAGACATCAGCTTGGTCGGCCGAGGACCCAGGTCTCAGGAAAACACTCGCCTCACACCTGCCAGCTCTTGGCCAGTCGCTCTGCGGGAAGGATGCGAAGACAGCTGGGCTGGGTTTTTCTGGGCTTTTCTCCATGGTCCTTTCCGGCAGGGCCAGCCAGAGGCCAAAATCCTGAACGCGGCGAGGTTGCTTTGCAGCATCTGTCTCCCCTGGCTGGTCCAGGAAAGATCTGACCAGTGATTATGGGAATTGCTTGTCTGCTTCACTTCCACAGGGAAGGGCTTTTAAAATGATTGTTTCCTTTGAAGCACCATTTACCACCAAAGGAACCAAGGCTCCTTGGAGATAGGATGGACCGCAGGGCTGTGGCTCTGGATGCGGGCCAGATAAGCTAGGGACATCTTGTGCCGGAAAGCGAGGAAGCTACCAGGGCTACCAGGTCCTGTGGAAGGAAATGGAGTCCAATTTGAAGGGACTCGCTGTGGCCAAAGATGAGACAGTTTGAGCATCCAACAGAATAATGATTACAATTCATTGACATATCATATATACTTTAAATCCTCTTTAAATGAAACTCACCAAAAATTTATTGTGGGTTTTTGTGTGTTTGTTAGGTAAATAAAACAGGTAAATAAAAGGAGAGAAACAACCATTGGTCCTGTCTTTATTGGGTGGACTATAGTTCAGAGTGATCATATAGTTGATGGAGAAAAGTTTATCTTTATGGAAGAATCTTGGCTAATAAAAGCAAGAAACACGATTGAATTAGAAAACTGCCATTTTCCTGGGCGCCTGGGTGGCTCAGTTGGTTAAGCGACTGCCTTCGGCTCAGGTCATGATCCTGGAGTCCCTGGATCGAGTCCCGCATCGGGCTCCCTGCTCAGCAGGGGGTCTGCTTCTCCCTCTGACCCTCTTCCCTCTTGTGCTCTCTGTCTCTCATTCTCTCTCTCTCAAATAAATAAATAAAATCTTAAAAAAAAAAAAAACTATAAAGTGGGTAAATCAGGTTGATACCTGAACCCCCAGATCGATTTTAACATCGCCCAACGTACAGTACTCACATGTCATGTGCCTCCAGGCGTGGTGTTGTAGAAAATACACAGCACCTCTTTGAAGTATTCTTGTCCCCCAAAATCAAACCATGCCTCTAGATTGTCCGGCTACTTGACAGGAAACACAACGGCTGGAGGAACGTATTAAGAAACACTGTGAGGGGTGCCTGGGGGACTCAGTCAGTGAAGCATCTGACTTTGGCTCAGGTCATGATCTCAGGGTTCTGGGATCCACCTGGTGTCCACCTGCATCAGGCTGGGTTCTCAGCAGGGAGTCTGCTTGAGATTTTCTCTCTCCCTCTGCCCCTCCCCCTCCTCGTTCTCTCTCATTCTCTCTCTCAAATAAATAATAAAATCTTAAAAAAAAGAAAAAAAAAGAGGTTGCCTGGATGGCTCAGTTGGTTAAGCATCTGCCTTCGGCTCAGGTCATGATCCTGGAGTCCTGGGATCGAGCCCCACATCAGGCTCCATGCTCAGCGGGGAGTCTGCTTCTTCCCCTGCCCCTCACCCCTGCTCGTGCTCTCTCTCTCTCTCTCTCAAATAAATAAATAAAATCTTAAAAAAAAAAAAAAAGGAAAGAAACCCTGTAAGGATATAATCCACCAAACCCAGAATGTTGGAAATTCTACAGGATAAATGACTCTGTTTCTCCAGTAAATGATGTGGGGTAAAAAATGAAAGAGCATATTATTGTAGATTTAAAATGAAATTAAAAGACATTAAGAGACATAAGCCATATGCAAAAGGAACATAACTGGATTGTGATTTGGACAAACCAACTATAAAAAGACATTTGAACACAACTGAGGAAACAGGAACATGGATTGGGTATTAGATGATTCTAAGAAATCACTATAATTTTTGTGCGTGTGATAATGGTATTGTGGTAATGTTTTTAAAACTCCTTACCTGAGGGTAAAATGATAAGATGTCTGGAATTTAATTTAGAATGATGGGCGGGGGGAAGGTGAGTGGATAAAGATAGGACAGAGGAAAGAAGAATGGCCAGGACTCAGTCCCATGCCCTACTCACTGCAAGGGAGGCTGGGAAGTATGTCTTCCCAAGTGCCAGTCCTCTGACCCCTGTGGCTGTCCAGTGACGGATGACAATGGGTTATGACTGAGGAGCATAATTAGCCCCACCATCTGTACTTGAGGTTAAAAAGAAGAGAAAGAGAGCTAAGGAAGTAAAGGGAGAAAAGGAGGAAAAGAAAGCCAACGGGCTTAGTCAAAATTGGTATTGCTTTGCTCACATCCCTGAAAGGCTTCAGGCAATAACTCAGAGGACCCTGGGACTGGATCTCGCTCACCTGCTTCTCCTACTCTGTCTGGCTCAGTCTCAGGAAGGCTCTTACTTCACAGGATGCCCATCACCTCTTGAGGTCAACTACCCACCCATCCTTTCATTCCAGTGGAGAGAGGGCTCTGCTTGTCCACGAGGCCAACAGAACCCCCCGGACTGAATCTCCTTGGCTGACTTGGGTCTCCTGCTCACCGCTGAGCCAGTCCCTGGGTCCTAAGGATCAAATACGGTGAGGGGCCTGGCTAGATCAGGTGCACATCCTGGGAGCCCAGCAGCCTCACCCGAATCACAGTGGACTGCGAGTGGGAGAGGGGCAATTGGGTTGCTCTTGCCAGAAGGGGGACATGATCCTTGGCAGAGAAGGCACAGATATGCCTGCATCCTTCCCCATCTCCAGCCTCCATTCCTCACCTGCAAAGTGAGCTCGATGATGCCCACCTGAGGAGTCAGTGAGGTCTGCAAAGTCCTGACGCTCAGTAATAGGACAAATGCAACTGTTCTCCCCACTCTGAGGGGTCTATTTCTACTCCTTTCCGTGGAGACGGAGTGACAGGCACCCCTTGAGTCAGCATGTGTGTACCTCATGACAGCCACCTCATGTCCCCATCCATCCTTCTGGGTGGTACTAGGGAACCCTCGAATTTTGCCTGGAAATGGCAAAACCCCTGGGGAGGAGCAACATTTGGTGATGGGTTGGGCCACCTTTAGATGTTTGCAAGATCTGTTGAACGGAGCCCTCCATTGTTGAGATTGGTTGTGCTTCAGCGCAACTGTGTGTGGTCCCAAACGCTCTCCTTTTAAAAAAACAATTGTTTTAAACGTGTGAAAACACACACTTATTGTGATACGAATGTCTCTAAGTCAAGCCATTTGGCAGCTTGGTTCATTTGTCCCCATTGGGAATTCTGATGTTTCCTGGGTTTTGAGAACACAGGTTAAGGAATTTTTAGTGTTTTGTCTTTGTGATCTTGGATAGTAGCCCTGTGCAGGCGGCCAAGAGTGCAATATTTACCATATAGAAAGAATTGGTGAAGAAGATCAAAAAGACATGCTTTGGAAACACACTGCTTGGTTTAACTCCTAGTGTGTGACCTCAGACAAGCATCTCTTAGACCCAGTTTCCTCATCTATAAAATGGGAGTTAGAATTTGACTGTGAAATTGCAGTGAGGAAACTGGTTCGTTCCCAGCTCACGCAGGCAAGTGCAAAAGGCACTCCCCACCCCCTCCTCCCTGGGGTGTCAAGCCAGTTTGAGGTCCAGGCCCTGGGTGGAGACCGCCCTGGTGCCTTTGCATCCTTTGTGTGATGGCCGCGCCCCCCACACACACTTTTCACCATCTGTCTGGCCAGGGGTGCCGCCTGCCATCTGAGCCCAGCCTGCTCCCCGCCCCCCCCCCCCCCCCCCCCGGCCTCGGGGCTGCCCCGGGCCTCCCTCAGAACAATGCAGGGACGCCTTCTGGGGTCCAGGTCAGGCCCCTGCTTTGTGTCTGCCTGGCGGCCTCTTTCCCACCCAGCCCAGCCCAGATGGGCCCGTGGCCAGGCCCCTGCAGAGGATGTTGAAGGGGGGCTGTAGGGACAGGACTGTGGGGGACAGAGGACAGGATGGCCACAGGGACATTCAGCCTCCTAAACTCCCTCGCCGTTCACGCAGGCCTTGGCACTGTTTCCTCAACAGGGAGAGTTCTGAGTTTGTGTGCGGACTGACCAGGCCCACGGGCACAAGTGCGTCAGGATTTATGAGAACTTCATGCAAAGTTAATTCTGTCTTCTGTGAACTATTCTTCTTCCTCCTTTTTGGACATCAGTCTATGTAATACACTTAGGTGGCATTCATTAACCAAGTTCTCTCTCTCATAGAATTTTCTTGCAATGACTCCGTGGATTTCTTTTTTTCCTCAGCTTTGTTGAGATATTGACATGAAACCTATGTCAAGTTTCAGGTGTACAATGTGATGATTTGATACACGTGCATATTCCAAATGATTACCACAATAAGGTTAGTTAACACCTTCATCTTTCACATGATTGCCATTTTTTGTGGGTGGTGATAACATTTAAAATCTACCCTCTTGGGGCGCCTGGGTGGCTCAGTCGTTAAGCGTCTGCCTTCGGCTCAGGTCGTGATCCCAGGGTCCTGGGATCGAGCCCCACATCGGGCTCCCTGCACCGTGGGGAAGCCTGCTTCTCCCTCTCCTACTCCCCCTGCTTGTGTTCCCTCTCTCGCTATGTCTCTCTCTGTCAAATAAATAAATAAAATCTTTAAAAAAATAAAAAAAATAAAATCTACCCTCTTAACAGCTATCAATTACACAGTATGTCACTGTTAATCACAGCCGCCATGCTATTTGTTAGATCCCCGGAACTTACTTACACCGGGGAGTTTGTACTCTTTGACCAACATATCCCTATTTCCCCTATCCCCAGCCCCTGGTAACTTCCATTCTATTCCCTATTTTTGTGAGTTCAGCTTTTAAAAAATTTTTTTTTATTTTTCATTTTAATTTTTTAATTGAAGTATAATAAACATACAGTGTTACATTAGTTTCAGGTGTACAATATAGTGATTTAACAATTCCATACATGACTCAGCACTCATCACCATAAGTGTACTCTTAATCCCCTTCACCTATTTCACCCATCCCCCCAGCCACCTCCCCACGAGTTCAGCTTTTTTACGTTCCATGTAGAAATGAGATCATACAGTATTTGTCTTTCTCCATCTGACTTGATACTCAGCATAATGATCTCAAGGTTCATCCATGTTGCAAATGACAGGATTTCCTTCTTTGGCTGAATAGTATTCCATTGTGTGTATATACACCACATTTTCTTTATTCACCTGTTGATGGACACTTAGGTTGTTTCCATATCTTGTAAATAATGCCGCAATGAACATGGGGGTGCAGATATCTTTGAGAGTGTTTTCTTTTCCTTTGGGAAAATACCCAGAAGTGGAATTGCTGGATCGTATGGTAGATCTATTGTTAATTTTTTGAGGAAACTCCACGCTGTTTTCCATAGTGGCTGCACCAATTTGCATTCCCCACAGTGTACCCGGGTTCCCTTCTGTGGAGTTTTTCCAAGTTAGACCCAAGCCCAGGGAGAACTCACGGACTGAGGGTGTGTGATCATACATAGAGGAAGGGAAGCAGGGAAAATGGAGGAGGAGAGTAGTTTCAAATAACTGGGGAGAAATAGTTCCTTTTGTATTTATATACATGAGGCTTTGAATATTTAGGTTTTAATATTTCAAAATAAAATGAGTGAGGAAAGATATTCGGAAAGAAAAATCACCAACAGGCAGATCTGTCTTCACAGCTAAAGAAATCAAATGAGGTCCTTGTAGAAGAATTTTACCTTTGTTGTGCATTTGATCATCATTAATAACCCTGTGAGGCAGGAAACAGTATCGCAGCAGGGCCCTGGAAATGGAAGCTCAGAGAAGGCAAGTGATTTGACTAAGGTCACACAGCTGGCAAGTGGCAGAAGCCGACTCACCAGTCCCCGTGAGACATCAAGTGTCCTGTGAGCAAGGTGTTGTCTTTCTTGCTCACTGAAGGGCAGCAGGGAAGGCCCTCTGGGCCTGAGTACATCCCGTTGTACAGGTGGCCCTAAGCCTTCAGCGAGAGACTAGTTAGGGAGGAAAGGCTCAAAGCGTAAAGAGGAGCTGGTCTCTGTACAGGTGCTGCTTTTTAGCCTCAGCCTGGGAGCCCTGTTACTTGTTTTAATTGGTGCACGGGCATCCTAGGCGTGGCCCACCGTGGCTCCGGGATCTCCCACACGGAGAAGAGGAGAGAAGGGGAGAAACGCGACCAAATGCGACCGCTCTGGACGAGAGCAGGTGGCTGACCGTGCCAGCTCTGCAGAGAAGGAAGAAGAAGGGGTAAGATGAGTTGGCTGAGGTGGCCACAGACAAGGGTAGGGGAGGTGTGGTGCACCCTGAGGCAGAGCCAGGGAGGAGGCCTGAGTGAGGAAGGGGAGACAGACACACAGGACGGAGAGCCAACCACAGCAAAGACGCTTTCTCAGCATCTTGGCCTTCCCACAGGTCTGGATGCCCCATAACGCACACACAGACACACAACCACGGGGTGCCCCCACCTGGCCTATGGCCCACTGCTTTTCCCAGCCCACCGCCCCCCCCAAAACAGGGAGGGTCCAAATAAAACAATTTATAGCAAATGTTTTTCTGGTCTAGGATCCAGTCCAGGGTCCTGTGTTACACTTACTTATCAGGCCTCCGTAGCTCTCTCGCCTCCTTTAATCCGGGATAATTCCTCATCCTCTCTTTTTCTTTCATAACTTTGACATGTTGAAGAGTCCAGTCATCCAGTTGTTTTGTAGACTGTCCCTCAGTTTGGGTTGGATATCTCCTCATTATCAGCTTTAGATTGTGTCCTGGTGGCCGGAGTGCCGCAGAAGTGAATGTTGCGTTCTTCTCAGTACAACATATCGGGAGGCGATGCTATCGATTTGTCCCATCACTGGTGACGTTAACATTGGCCAGTTTATTAAAATGGTGCCTGCCAAGTTTCTATCTTCCTTTTCTAATTAATAATAATTTTTGTGGAGAGATTCGTTGAGACTGTAAATATCTTGTTCCCCAATAGACTTTATCCACATGTTTTTGTAATCCTTGATGACTCTTGCCTGGCTTCATTATAGGATGGTGATTTTCCTCTGCATTCATGCTGTATGTTGGCATTCTAAAGTAAGGAAGAGCTGTCCTTTGGGTCTGGATGTATATATTTGTACGGACTTACGGATTCTCATGATACTCAACTGATTATAACCCATTATTGGCATCTATTCGGATGCTCCGTGCCTTCAGGCATTTCCCGTGTACTTTTGATATATTCCTAGTATTTCTTATTCTGTCACAGCCGGATGTTCCAGACTCATCTTGTACTTGCCCTGCCCCGGTCCTCGAATCAGCCATTTCTTCAAGAATCTTTGGTTCCGGGGCGCCTGGGTGGCTCAGTCGTTGGGCGTCTGCCTTCGGCTCAGGTCATGGTCCCAGGGTCCTGGGATCGAGCCCCACATCGGGCTCCCTGCTCCGCAGGAAGCCTGCTTCTCCCTCTCCCACTCCCCCTGCTTGTGTTCCCTCTCTGGCTATCTTTCTCTCTGTCAAATAAATAAAATCTTAAAAAAAAAAAAAAAAGAATCTTTGGTTCCTTTTAGCAAAGAATGCTTTTTAGGAACCAAAAATATTACGTGCTGGAGTGTGCTCGTTACCAGCTGCGTTGGTATTTCTAGGCCCTTTCCATGGACGAAGCTAGAAATCCTGGCGTCTCTGATCCCAAGCTCTGATTCCAAAGCAGGGTTTGCCTGCTTTGCCCCATTTCATGGTTGTCTCTCCTTTCTTGCAGGGTGGGAACTCTGATGCCCAACATTAGTATATCCGTTCACTTGTTCAGACCTAAAAACATAGAAAATAGTTCCAGAATTCTTATACTCACGCTACTACAGAAAACCAAATCTATTAAGTAAAATACAAGATGTATGTATTTACTTATGCAGTCGCTGGGGTAGCTGAAACCTGTCAGGACTTGTCCCTGAGGTGGGTACATTACCACTGAATGAAAATTACTGTTCTGTTCTTGTGAAAAGGCCGGGGAAGGTGTTTTGGTGGGCAACCAATAATAATTGCTGGCACTCACTCTGGGTGCTATCTGGGGGACAATGTGGGAAGGGAGTGAGGTGAGGGAGAGGAGACTGGACTGCCAAGGTCCACGGGAGAGATGATAAAGGCCTGAACCAGAGAAGCCTACTAGGGGCATGTTGCCCATGAAATCTGCTGAGACCTTCTAGAATCTTACATACTCTAGTCTGTACCAGCTCCCTGGATAATACGTTTCAAATGTGCACTCTCCAGTGTCAAGAGAATACTAGCTGTGTGGCCCTGGACAAGTTATTAACCTCTCTGAGCCTCACACAGGGCACTTTGTCTCTCGGAGAAAGGGTGGGAGCCTGTCCATGACGTTGCCCAGAGAATGTTTCCAAACTTACTTCTAATCAGTGGTTTTGGCCAATAGCATGCTTTTCTTTAATTGGCAATTACATATTCCTTTTAACACTACAGGAATCCTGAAATTCTTTTAATAGATGGCATTGTAATTGCAGTTTTCATCTTAAACCACTTTATTTTCAGAGGGAATGAGAGACTATGTCAAGAACATAATAAGATAATTCAATGAGAAAGATGAAATGCTTGACTACCAGCCAGGTAATAGCTGACAAAAAAAAAAAAAAAAAAATTCAAGTGGCAATATAGATCAGGTAGTGTGGAGTAGGGATCTTTCAGCTGTGTGGGCGGAATATATTCCAAGTTATTAATTCCCCATGCGCCCAAGGCCAGCCATCCTCAGTGATGGCCTGACCTGGCTTCCCCTCAGCAGAAGGGGTGTTCTCCATGTCAGTAGGGGAGGGGAGTGGCAACAATCAGTGCTTTGGAGGCAGCCAGCCCTGTATTCAAGTTCCAGCTCTGTTGTTTATCACTCTATAATGCTGGGCTGTTAAATGTAAGAAATCCTGGCCATAGAAAATATTATACACCTTTGATAAGATAATGAGCGATGAAAGCCGAGCACACAGACACACAGTAAATGAGAGTTCCCTTCCCCCCTTGCTACTTCCATGGATTTACTTTTGTGGCCCAGCAAACCCTGATTTATCCACCGCATCCCCTCTCAGCCACACAGTGGCCTCAGCCTAGTGTACCAGCAGCCGGCTCGGAGGGTGAGACACCAGAGAATCGAGAGCCCAGAGCATGCTTGCGTCTTCTGGTACCACACCCCGTACTTCTTTCAGGACTCAGGAGTGCTCAGTCACCTGCTTCTCTCTTTATAAAGTTAATGTTTTTAAACACCTACCCAGCGCTCAGCCTCTCTATTGGATTTTGTGAAGATACAAAGAAATGTAAGATGTGGTCCCTGTTTTCCAGGATCATAAAATCCACTAAGGACCTAAAATAAGCACAATGCATAGCAGACAGACCTGGGTTCAAGTCCCAGCTCTGCACTTATTAGCTATGTGACCCTGACCCTGAACAGTCACTTAACCTCTTTGTACTTCTACTTCCTCACCTGGAAAACAGAGCCACCAGTACCTACGTCATGAGGTCATCCCCAGTTTTAGGCTAGCTTCTATGTGTAGTTGCACAGAGTAGGCACATGGAAAATCTAAGTTCCTTTTTCCTCAAAGCACCTTGTAGTTAAATAATGTAACGGAAGACATATCACAAGATAGCCTATAATTCATTGCCAAGTGAAATGCCCCGAAATAAAAGCTGTTAGAGTTCACTGAAGAGCAGAACCATTCCGGCTGAGGTAGGTGGGGTAGATTCTTGGATGAAGAAGGAAGGGGACTGGCATCCCCCAAAGATGGGTTGATTTTCTCAGATGCATCACAGAAGCCTTATTTCCTGCACCCATGATAAGGGATAAGACTCGGGCACCTAAGACAAAAGGGGCACCCTGAAGACTAGAGAAAGTCATTCATTTATCCACCCAATGCCACACATTCTTTCAGGTGGGAGGGCACATCCAGACTCTGTTGTTCCATCTTGGCTAGAAGCAGAAGTCTTCCCTTTGTACTTGCTTTTGTGCACAGAGTAACTTTCTGATGTTTACACTTGAAAACCCTGCCTGAAACCTGACCTTGCCTGATTAGTGTGAGGAGTCAATGGGAGAACACATGTAAGTGCTCAGGGCGGTGCCAGCACAGGGCAAGTGTTCAGCTGATGTTGATGTACTAGTCAGTTTCGCTGGGACAACAAACAACGACATCTCAGTGGCTTATAACAACAGCCATTTCTAACAAATGTGTCTGCTCGTCCATTGGTCTACTTACCTCTGTCTGTCATGACTCATCTGTGCTCGACTTACCTTGAGTACCACGCTTTCTCATTCTGGGACCCAGGTGGAAAATATCATCTGAGCTGATTGTTGTTAACATCCTCTTCTATAAGCAAATTTCCCTTTACATTTCTGTTCAAAGCAATACTTTTGTTAGGAGTATTAGGGTGAGCACATGCCCGTCCATTAGCATTTCTTTTATCCTAGGCCTATATCTGTCCTCCACTTGGTTTGTCATTGCCCAGTGGACTCTGATCACTGCAGGACGAGAGTCAACTGATTCATAGTGGGCTGAAAGGCCATTGAGACAGGTGGATGGTGAGAACTGGCAGTTTGGAGGCAAAGCATGTTCTCTCACTACAAAAGAATTAAATTAGAATTTGATATGGAATAATGACTGGGAAATCTCCAAATATTTGGAAACAAAATAAGATGATTCTAAGTAATTTATGAGTCAAAAAGAGAAAGTATGTTAAAGTTACAAAATATTTTGAACTGCCTGAAAATGAAAATGCCATATTGCCAAATATGCAAGATGCAGCTAGGGCAGTTCTTAGAACTTCATAGCACCAAAGGTCCGTATCAGACAAGAAAAATGGCCACACGTCAATGACCTTAACCTTCACCCACCTTAAGAAACTAGAAAAAGAAGAGCAAGTGGATGCCAAAGAAAGCAGAAGAAAGGAAGTAGTAAAGGATCAGAGCAGAAATCAATGGAATCAAAGCCAGAAAAACAGAGAAAATAAATGAAACCAAAGGCTGATTCTTTGAGAATATGAATGAAATTGATAAACTGCTGGCCAGACCGAACAGGCAAAAAAGGAAAGAGAAGGCCCAAATTACCACTATCAGAAACATGAGAGGTGGGGCCACTACAGAGTTCACATGTATTAAAAGGATAATAAGGAAATATTATAGACAACTTAATGCCAATATATACAATAATTAGATGAAATGACAAATCTCTTGAAAGATATGAACTACCACAGTTCACTAAAAAAGAGAATAGCTCTGTATCTATTAAAGTAATTGTATTTCTATTTAAAAATCTCTTCACAAAGAAAACTCCAGGGCCAGATTACTTCACTGGTGGATTCTATGAAGCATTTAAAGAGGAAATAATACCAACATTACACAAACTATTCCGGAAAATAGAAGAAAACAGAACATCTTAACTCACTTTTTTTTAACAATTTTATTTATTTATTTGACAGAGAGAGACACAGTGAGAGAGGGAACACAAGCAGGGGGAGTGGGAGAGGGAGAAGCAGACTCCCTGTTGAGCAGGGAGCCCAATGTGGGGCTCAATTCCAGGACCCTGGGATCATGACCTGAGCTGAAGGCAGACGCTTAACAGCTGAGCCACCCAGGTGCCCTGAGGAGGGAATCCTTCTAAACTTATTTTATGAGGCCAGCACTATCCTGATATCAAAACCAGCCATGACACCACAAGAAAAGAAAATTATAGGCCAATATCCCTGATGAACATAGATGCAAAAATCCTTAGCAAAATATTAACAAACTGAATTCAACAATACATTAAAAGGATCATACGTCATGATCAAGTGGAATTTATTTCAGGGATATGAGGATGGTTCAGTATCTGCAAATCAGTCATTGTGATACACCACATTAACAAAATGAAGGATGAAAACCATATGATCATCTCAATAGATACAGAAAAATCATGTGACAAAATTCAACATCTATTTTTTTTTAAGATTTCATCTATTTAAGAGAGAAAGCATGAGCGGGGCGGGGGAGGGGCGGAGGGAGAAGCAGACTCCCGCTGAGCAGGGAGCCCAACGCAGCCTGATCCCAGGACCCCAACGCAGCCTGATCCCAAGACCCTGAGATCATGACCTGAGCCAAAGGCAGAAGCTTAACTGACTGAGCCACCCAGGTGCCCCTCAACATCTATTTATGATAAAAATTCTCAACCAAGAGTGGGTTTAAAGGGAACATACCTCAACATAATAAAGGCCATATATGATAAGTCCACAACTTTACACTCAATGGTGAGAAGTTGAAAGCCTTTCCTCAAAGATCAGAAAAAAGACAAGGATGCCTAGTCTTGACGCTTTTATTCAACATAGTATTGGAAGTCCTAGCTACAGCAAATAGGCAAGAAAAAAAAATAAAAGGCATCCAAATTGGAAAGGAAGAAGTAAAACTGTCACTAGTTGCAGATGACATGATGTTTTATAGAGAAAATCCTAAAGACTCCATCAAAAAACTGTTAGAACTAATAAGTGAACCCAGTACAGTTGCAGGATACAAAAGCAATATATATTTGTTGCATTTCTATACACTACGAAACTATCAGAGAAATTAAGAAAAACCCATTTACAATTGCATCAAAAAGAACAAAATACCTAGGAGTAAATTTAACCAAAGAGATGAAAGACCTGTATATTGAAAACTATAAGACATTAATAAAAGAAGTTGAAGAAGACACAAATAAATGAAAAGATCTTCTGTGCTCATGGACTGGAGAAATCAATATTGGTAAAAGCAATCTGAAGATTTAATGCAATCCCTACCAAAATTCCAATAGCATTTTTCACAGAAATAGAACAAATGATCCTAAAATGTGTAAGGAACCACAAAAGACCCTAAGCAGCCAAAGCAATTTTGAGAAAGAACAAAGCTGGAGGCATCACACTCCCTGATTTCAAACTATATTACAAAGCTATAGTAATTGAAACAGTATGGTATTGGCATAAAAACAGACACCTAGATTAAAGGAACAGAATAGAGAGCCAAGAAGTAAACCCATGTATATATGGTCAATTAACTTACAACAAAGGAGCCAAAAATACACAGTGGGGAAAGGACAGTTTCTTTAATAAATGGTGCTGGGAAAACCGGACAGCCACATGTAAAAGCATGAAACTTGACCACTATCTTACAGTATACACAAAAAATCACTCAAAATGGATTAATGACTTGAATGTAAGACATGAAACCATAAAACTGCTAGAAGAAACTATAGGCAGTAAGCCCCTTGACATGGGTCTTGGTGGTGATTTTCTGAATCTGACATCAAAAGTAAAAGCAACAAAAGTAAAATAAATAAGTGGGAATACATCATACTAAAAAACTTATGCACGGCAACAGAAACTATCAACAAAATGAAAAGGCAACCTACAGGGTGGGAGAAAATACTGGCAAATCCTGTATTTGCTAAAGGGCTAATATCCAAAATCTATTAAGAACTCATTCAACTCAACAGCAAAAAATAATCCTATTTAAAGATAGGCAGAAGTTAAAAAAATAAAAATCTTAAAAATTAAAAAAAAAAAAAATAGCCAGAAGATCTGGATAGATATTTTCCCAAAGAAGACAAACAGATGGCCAACAGGCATGTGAGAAGATGCTCAACAACACTCATCATCAGGGAAATGCAAATCAAAATCACAATGAGGTGTCACCTCCTTCCTGTCAGAATGGCTATTATGAAAAAGGTAAGAGATAAGTAAATATTGGTGAGGATGTGGACAAAAGGGAACCCTTGTGCACTGTTCATGGGAATATAAATTGGTGCAACCACAATAGAAAACAGGATGGAAGTTCCTCAAAAAATTAAAAATAAGACTACCACATGATCCAGGAATTCCAATTCTGGGTATTTATCTGAAGAAAATGAAAACACTAACTCAAAAAGGTATCTGCACCCCATGTTCATTGCAGCATTATCTGCAGTAGTCAAGATATGGAAACAATCCAAGTGTCCACTGATGAATGAATGGATAAAGAAATTGTGGTATATATATAAAATGGGATAGTATTCAGCCATAAAAAATGAAATCTTGCCATTTATGACCACATGGATGGACGTAGAGGGCTTATGCTAACTGAAATGAGCCAAAGAAAGACAAATACTCTGTCTTTTTTATACGTGGAACCTAAAAAAATAAGAAAAATAAAACAAGCTTATAGAGAGAACAGACTGGTGGTTGCCAGAGGTGGTGGATGGACGTGGAAGAAACGGGTAAAGGGGGTAAAAAAGAGAAAAAACAAGTAAATCTCCAGCCATAGTTATAAACAATGTTCTATGTGCCTATGTTCTATTTTACTACTTTTGGCATTAAATCCACTGTTGTATTCTCAGTGTATGAGCATGTATCTTTCTGTGTTGTCTAAAACGAACTTCAATATTTAGAAATTAAAACGAATAATTTTTTTATATTTTTGTGCATATAGTACACCATAGACTGATAATCAATATAAAATAGTACTTTAGGTCATTTCTGAGTTCTGAAAAGGCTTGTCATTAAATACATTGCATTGTGCTCTGTAGGAATCATGTTATTGAGTCTGAAAAAAAATTAAATGTTTTAATGGAATGTGGTAGATGTAGTGTAGTCCCTTAAATCAGTTATTACAAAAATACTTCTAAAAAAAAAAGGTGCTTTGAAACTAGTAGAAATTATTGGTGCTGAGAACACATTTGATTAGAAAAAAATCCCATCTGTTTTCAAGTGTAAAGCTAAACTTCTAAACAGATACTCTTTTCACAGACTCTGAGTTATGATTAAATATATAGTTGGGCTGACACAGTTTAGCATTTGCGGTAGAATCTGCCTTTAAAAAAAAAAAAAAATGGAAGAAAAAGGAATCTTGTTAAGTCAGTTAGTGAAAATCTCCCACTCCAGTATCTGCCCACCCTCAATATCTGAACAAATTCCTCATCCCTCTTCCTGGTCTGCCTTCAGCAAGAACCCTGTCGAGTCTGTCCAGCAAGAATCCTCCTCAGTCCTGATATTTGCTCTTAGTGATTTTCTACCCACTCCCCCCCCCACCCCAGCTCCTTGGCTATAAATTCCCGCTTGTCTTTGTATTCAAAGTTGAGCCCAATTTCTCTCCCCTACAACAAAACCCCATTGTAGTAGCCCCCCCCAGAACAAAGTCTCTTTTACCGTCTTTAACAAGTGTTAAGAATATTTTTTCAACATTGTGTTTGTTCCCCCAATGAACTATTATAAGCCATGAAAATGAAGGAACTACAGTTGCATGCATCAGTGTGGATGAATCTTGTTGAGTATAAAAAGCAAGTCCTAGAAAACCAGATACAGTATAGTGCTAATAAAGTTCCAAGAACAAGTACATAAAACTAAATAAAATAATGATAATGTTTAGGCATATATATATTTTTTTCAAGTGTCTGTATATGTATATATGTCATTTCTAAGGAAATGATAAACCTTAACAATCAGGATCGTGGTTTTATGTGAGGCAGAGGCAAAAAGATGCTCTAGGAAAGGAGCACATAGGGAGATGTAGGTGCCTGGGGTTGGATGGTGGGATCGTGGGTGTTTATTATATTGTGAATAAACACAGAAATAAATGCAGGTGCCTGGGAGACTCCCTGGAGGAGATGACGGGCATACAGGCAGAGAGGTGAAGGGCGAACTGGAGTTACCTGGGATCAGGCTGTACCAAGGACAAAGTTCAGCGTGGTGCAAAGGCCTGGGTCAGGAAGAGAGAGCTTGATTTGCTGGAGCTGCTCAGAGGGTCTCGGTGAGGCCTGGCCCAGAGCAACGCTGCAGAAAAGTGAGACCAGAGGGCTGGAGTCCGAGTCAGCTAAGAAGTGGGAAACCATCCTGTAGGCCACGGGCTACTCTGAAAGGGGGGCTGGGGAGGGGGGCAGGGAGACACGAGGACACTGACTTTATGAAGACAGCTCTGGCAGTACAGGGGAAGTAAGCAGGCCGTCCTCAAGCAGCCTAACCACTGGCTGTCCCGCCAGCTTCATCTTACCACCTGTGGCTACACTCCGCTCATGCTACAGGCTCTGGGCTGGGGTAGGTACCCAGCCAGGTGACCGTCCTACCCGCCCCCCCCCCCCCAGGAGCTAATTCGTGTAACCACCTTCACCGGGAAACATTCTCAGACTACCCTTCCCAGTCCGGGAAAGGAGCCCCAGAACCTCCATCAAAACATTTCCCTCACTGGTTTGAATTGTCTTCACCGGTCTGTGTCCTTGACGACCTGGGACTCTGCATTTAGGCTCTTTGGTGCCCGGCACAGAGAGGGCTGGGGTCAGACCAAATGACTGTGGAATGGAACTGAAGTCAAGTCCGGGAGCACAGAGGAGGACACCCAGACCAGGACCTTGCCATTTCCGAGGAAGCACAGACGCTTCGAGGCCCCCTCTGGGCCTCCGCTCTGGCCACGCCCTCTTCCTTCTCTCTCGGCTCCCGCTGGCGGTGAAGCGGCCCACCAGCAGCTCCAGCAGCCCGCACAGAGGACTCACCTCCCTGCGCCTCGGGTGGGCGGGGAAGGCTCCGTGAAGCAGGTGCAGCATGAGATTGGAATTCAAAAGATGAGTTAAGCCTGCTCTTTAAAAATAAAGTGTGGACACGTGTCTAAGGAAGAGGCTATTAAACCATCCCCTTTCCCTGGCTGCTACTTCCCACGTGCGTTGGGAAGAAACACCAAAGCTGCCGAGTGACCGTGGGTGTCTCCTCCCTCTCGGGGGCACCCACCCTGGAGCTCCCCGCGCGCTTGAATGAATGGGGGAGGACCCGTGCACATGAATGAGTGCGGGAGTGAGGGAGTGCGCGGGCAAGCGGGCGGGTGAATGGCGACCGCGCCGACTCGGCACAGGGGCGCGGGCGCGGGCTCCACTTCCCTCTCCCGCCAGCTGGTGGCCTAGGGAAGGTGGCGGCGCCGGCAGCGGCCCGAGCTGGGACGGGCCGGGGCGCGGGATGGTGGGGGAAGGGGCGTTCCCGGCGGCCGCGCCTTCCGCGGCTATTGGATTAGTGGCCTTCAGGGATGAGCTCAGCCGGATCGGCTTTCAGCTGCAGCCTCCGGGCCGGCCGGGAAGGCGGGGAGCGGGCGGCGGCGGCGGAGGAGGGGGAGGCGGCGGCGGCTGCAGCATCCAGAGCTGGCCGCGGCGGCCGGCGCGCCCCGCGCACAAAGGCGCCCAGCCCCTGGGGAGGGCGATGAGCGCACCGCAGCCGGGGCGCGGACCCCAGCTCCAACTACCACTGCGTGCGCCCAGGGCGCGGGGGAAGACGCAGAGCGCGCCAGGGGCCAGCGGCCGAGGCGCGGCCCGTGAGCCCTGAGCTCGGGACTCGCCGCCCTGTCGGTCCGGCGCGGAGCTTCAGAACGGCTAGAGCGCGGGCCTTGGCGCGCCCCCGGGATCCGCGCAGGAAGGCGCTGCCCCACTCCCACCCGACCTCTCGCGCCCTCCCGCCGTGCCCGAGCGCCAACTTCCCCAAGAACGCTCCAACTCCAGGCCACCCTGCCGGGCAGAGGGGGCGCTGCTGCTGGGCACCAGCCGTGAGGACGCGCCCCTGGCCCTGGGGAGCCAGCCGGCATCTTCGGGGTCGCTCGGGCGCCCCTGAGTGGGCGGCGGCGGCAGCAGACTGCTCTTCGCGGAGTGCAGGACCTGCCAGCCCCGGCGATTCCTCCCGGCAGGCGCTCGCCCTCTCTTTTATGGTGAGTATCGTCCAGCTTCTGGTGAGGGGCGCCCTTGGGCGCGCGGGAGCCGGGCGCCGAGGTCTGGCAGCGCGGACCTCGTGCGGGCCGGCACTCACCACAACGGGAGCTCCTGGCATGGGTCGTGTCCGGGTTCCCGGGAATTCCTCTCTGCAGGCTGTGGCAGTCCCAACCGGCTAGTTGGCGTACAGGCTTGGGGCATTTGGGGCTGGCCCCTGGTGCCATAGGTTCGAAGCCTACTGCTTCTCTGTGTAATGGAGACAGCACGAATAACTGCCCCCCCCCACCCCGAGTCACCCTGCCCGGGTTTGGGTGCAAGATCCGTCATTCACTTGCTGGGTGACCTTGGGCAAGGCGCCAAACCTCAGTTTCCTCATCCGTAGGATGGGGATGATAATGGTACCCGTTTTATAGCGGTATTGGCAGGATCTATGAGGTGATGCTTGTAACGTATGTAGACCTGTGCCTGGCACATAGGAAGTACTCCGTCAAATGCCAGCTAGCATTATTATTAGCTGTGTGAGCCCAAGCGTGTAACAACTTTCCGGAGCTGTAGCAGCTCCCTTGTCTATATAATGGGGACTGAATAAATTCTGGGAGTCTGTTCGTCCGGGTGGGGTGGGGGAGGGGATTCGGAGCGGTGGCAATCAAGGGCCTGGCACGCAGTAGGCGTGATGAAGTGGTGGCTGTTGTTATCGTTTACTCTAGACGCTGGGGGCCAGTTTCTGGCTGTTGTTATCGTTTACTCTAGACGCTGGGGGCCAGTTTCTGGCTGTTGTTATCGTTTACTCTAGACGCTCGGGGCCAGTTTCTGGCCTTGCTTGGAGCAAACTTGGTGATGCTCAGGAAGGGAGGGGGTCGCGAGCTCCGCGAGTCACAGGCGGGGGTAGGAGCTGGGGTCTGGGAAGGAGGGAGGAGGGCAGAGCCTGGAGCGCGGCAAATGTGTCCGCCTGGGTAGCGCAGGACGCGCCACGGGCTCCGAGCCAGAAGGGAACACCGAGCCCAGCACCTCTCCCTGGTGGGATAAACTGAGGAAGTGGCCGCTCCAGCCTCCCTAAGGGCCGAGCATGGACCATTGCGGACTAGAAGGGACCGGAGGGCACTTCTGTACTGCTGTCAGGAAGAGGTGGAGAGCTCTGGGCTCTGGAGTCAGGCTAGAGTTCGAATTCCGCCTCCACCATCAGCCCTCGGTGTGACCTTGGGACAGTACTCTGATCTCTCCCAGCTCAATTTCCTCGGCGGCCCCATTCTCCTCCGGGGGCAGTTGCAGGGTGAAGATGGGAGTTCTCTCCTCTCTAGGAATCTGAGCCCCCATCCTTCCACCCACCTTCTGCCCCTCCCGGCAATCTGATGAGCCTAAATCCGGAAGACGTGAAATGTTATGCCTGAGTTTTAGGGAAACGCTATTAAAAGGAAAATCCAAGATCTGCCCACCCTCTTCCCGGCCGGTCACGGCTCGGTGGGAAGAGATCAGTGCACTAAATCTCTCTCAGTCCCTCTGTCCCTGTTACCCACCTTCTCACCTCTATCCTCCAACCAAATCCTGCAGCTTCTGTCACTCAGGCTGATGGGGGACTCCTCCTCATCCCCCCAAACCTTCATTTGTTTCTAAAGCTCTGCAGATTAATGGAGTTTGTGGAAAGACAGAGTGTCAATAGCATGATATAAGCTTGCTTCACACAAGGGCATATTCCTCTGAAACACATACCCTCTGATTGATTCCATTTTTAAAACTTCCTTAAATAGCAGTAATAAAAGGAATTTAAACTACGTTTGGCAAACAACAAAATTCAACTGGCTGGCCATTTCACTCAAATATCTCTCCAGTTTGTATTTCTGTTTTCTTTCAAAGATTGATAAATTCAATTATATAAAAAGAAATTCTGCAGGGAAAAGAAATCACCATAAATAGTCAAGAGACTTAGGACAAACTGGAGGGAGAATTGTCACTCCTATCACAAAGGGCTCATCTCTTTAATATATAAAAGGTTTCTCAAGTCAATATGCAAAAGACCAAAACTGGACAAAGGCCATAAACAGTCACACAAAATGAAATCGAAACACACAAAATGAAATCGAAATGATACTTAAACATATGACAGGATGCTCTACCTCCCTCAATAAGAAGAATGCAAGTTAAAACTACAATAAGATACATTTTTTTCACGAAGCAGATTAGCAGATAGTAGCAATGAGCATTTATCAGAAATATCTTTTAAAAATATAAGTGACTTGGGGCACCTGAGTGGCTTAGTTGGTTAAGCATCTGAGTCTTAATATCAGGTTAGGTCTTGATTTCAGGGTTGAGTTCAAGCCCCATGTTGGGCTCCAACACTGGCCTACCTGAAAAAAATCAATCAATCAATCAAAGCCCTGTCTCTCTTAGAACCCCCGCAAGGCTGCCCTGCAGTAAACTCTAAACACCCCAGGGTCTTCCAGGTCTGGTTACTGCCCCCTTCTCCCTTTGTCATCGTTTTCTTCTCTCATTGCCTTCCATTCCCTCGCCTTTCTAGTTTTGCTGTAACACTCGAAGGACTTCATTTGCTGTTTCCCCTACTTTTCCTCTTCGCTTTTCTTTCTTTTCTTTTTTTTTAGAGGGGCAGAGGAGAGAGAGAGCGAGAGAATCTCAAGCAGACTAAGTGCTGAGCAGGGCTTGATCTCACAACCCGAGCAGACACAAACCCGTGTCTCACAACAACAAGCATTTTTTTTCCCCCTCACAATTAAAGTACACATTTGGAATGGGGATTGAGTTCTAAACTCAATATGTGAAGCAAAAATCACATGTAGTCAACACTGCCCCGGAAGAGATCACAGCTCGAGCAGAAATCAAGAGTTGGTTTCTTAGCCGACTGAGCCACCCAGCAGCCCCTCTTCCCTTTTCTTAAGACTCGCTTCTTCTCCTCACTTGGGCAGGCCTGTCCTGGGAGGGGCTTCATTCCTCTCCCAAGAAATGGCCAAGACCTGGGCCAGTACAGAGTTCCTCATCCCTCTGTGAAGAGACCCAGTTAAATCACCATATGGGAGCTACTTAATTCTCCCTGAGTTGCCTGGCCTGTTGTCACACAGCCAGGCTCTTGAAAGGTCTCTTCTCTGTTGGTATAAGAACAAAGGGTCTCAGACAACTCCCTGGCTAGAACAGGCCATTCAATGTGGAAAATCCAGGGGGTGGTGGGACCTGAAGTGAAGTGACCAGAAGTTTCTGCTTTATAGTCATTTAAAAAAATAAGTACACAGGGGTGCCTGGGTGGCTCAGCCAGTTGAGCCTCTGACTCTTGTTTTTGGCTTGGGTCATGATCTCCTGGGTTGTGGGATCAAGCCCCATGTTGGGCTCTGCGCTCAGCATGGAAAGTCTGCTTGAGATTCTTTCTCTCTGCCCCTCCCCCTGCTCACTCTAAATCTCTCCCTTTCAAATAAATAAGTAGAATCTTAAAAAAAAATAAGTACATAAATGTGTGCACTTAATTTATGTGAACGTAACCATACATATTTGATAAAGAAGACCCACAGCAAAAAATACATAAAATATCAACACATTTTTAAATAAAACATGGTTCCTACATAAGTCAGCTAGTTTATCTGCTGCTGCTCAGCTCAAGAAATACGGAGGCTGTGGGAAAAACACTTGTCTGTGCTACCCTTTGGGAAAGAGGATGGCGCACCCAAATCAGGTATCCTGGGCCTTGTGGACCTTTCCGGGGCAGTGTTGACTGCATGTGATTTTTGCTTCACATATTGAGTTTAGAACTCAATCCCCATTCCAAATGTGTACTTTAATTGTGAGGGGGGAAAAAAATGCTTGTTGTTAAAATGCAAATTGTACAGGAGATGTGGAGTAGATACCCCTTCTTCAACCCAACGGGTAGTTTCTCGCCTAGCCAGGGGTAGCAGGTGCTGGCTGGATGCTGGCAGGAGGTAGGGGAGAGCTGGGTGCTGACTCTGCCAACAAGAAACGCAGCATGCGGTGCAGAAGACAGCAAGGACGGGGATGCAGGGAGATGGCGGGCTGGCACAGAGGCTGCCCGGCCTGCCTGCGGGCAAGGGCAAGTGGGAAGGCTCCCAGGACAACAAGGTATGGACAAGATGTAGTGCTTGGGGGAGGTTGGCCTGGCTACTCTGAGCTGGGCCATGCTGGGAGGCAGCGTGGGAGAACTAAGCAGGAGCAGGTCTCGGGGACTGTTGTGCCAAGCTATGAGGTGCAGCTTCCCCCTGAGAAGCCACCTGGAGAGGTGAATGAGAAGATGGATGGTGGCTTGGTCAGATTTACCCCTTGGCAGCTTGGAAGGGGGCTTAGGGGACACAGACTGAATCAAAGAGCCCTGTTAGGAGACCATTGTAGTAATCCAGGCAACAGTGGAGCTAAAGGAGAGCTGAAGGCACTCAATGAGAGAGATGGAGAGATGGGGAGATCCATGGCAGAAACAGGGGTGTGCAGAGAGGAACTTGGTATGCTGGAGAGGGATGAAGCTGAGGTTCAGGCCTGGACATGTAGATTCTGAGGGGCCAGTGGGTCCCCAGATGTCTGACATCTGGAGAGGATAAGCATGCTCCCCGCCCCCCACTCCCCAGGGGGAGGCTTGTGGTAGAAAGAGGCCAGCTGGCTTTACAAGGTTGTTTGAAGGAGCACCTAATCTGATGGTGGTTAGAAGCTTCCAGAAAGAGGGTTCTGGTGCTGAGGAGAGAAGGCAGGGCTAGAGACCCAGTCTGGAAGAATCTGCAGAGGCCAGAAATGAGAGAAGAGGAGCAGAACCTGAAGATGTGACCTAGACGGCGCCCCCTTTATGGGGCAGCCAAGGTGCATCCTGGAGCCAAGAGGTGACAGGAAGCTGCCGTGAGCTCAGGACCTCTATGCGTGCACAGAGGGAGAAGCCCAGAGCAGCTCTAAAGTCACCCACCTGGCTTAGTGCTGGGAAATGTCATTGATGGTGAGCCCGGAGCCCTGCCTTCTCCAGGAGGGAGCCAAGCTTGTTCCAGTCAGCCAGGCCCCGTGCGATGGCTCTGCTCTCAGCCAGAGATCGATTAATCACACAGATTCCTGGGGCCAGGGGCTCCCTCCCACCTGGCCCTCCTTCTCTTCTCTCTCTCTCTCTCCCCCAGGTCTCCCTGTTTCCCCGCTTCCTCACTAGCCCCTTTTCCTTTCTTGTCCACTCCCTGGTATCTCAAAAATGCTCCCAGACTCACCTCAGGCTTCACAGAGGGACCTTCGGAAATCCCAGCAGGTGCCTATCATGATCTCCTGGATCAAGCCTGAGGCACGAATAAATTTACTTTTCTTTCAGGCATCCTGAGTTTCCCACAACCAGTTACACCAAATAAATGGGAGACAAATGAGGGGCTGGACATGAAGATTATTGTGTTTCCCTCATAGAATGTTCCCCAGGAGGGTCCCAGTGTGTAGCGCCCTCCCCCACCCCCTGTATTCCAGCTTTGCTGTAGGCCGAGCCACGCTGGGCCCCACATCTGCCCCCCAGAACGAGCCACATGTGCCTGGGGCCGCCCTCTGGGCACAGGGGCAGCTCCAGGGTGACGAGGCCTCTGGCCTTGCTGCCTTGGAGGTGTGTCTCTTTCAAATGACCTTGTAGATAGAGCATGCCGGCCTGGTCTCTGCCCAGCAACCTCCTTCATCCCATCCTCTGCTCTCCTTGCTGGCTGACAGCCTGAGCTTCTGCCTTGGGGGCTCCTGGCTCAGTCACGCGTGGGAGGATTCCCATGGAAACCCCACAAGAAGGAGAGGCTCAGGGAAGCCTCATTGATTTGCACTCTAGGAAGACAGGCGTGAGACGGTTCCACCTGGAACTGGACAGATGGCTCTCTTTGTGAGCTCTGGGGAAGAAAGGACTTGCCCAGCCAGTTGTAGCAGGAGCTCCAAGCATGTGGATAGAGGGAAAAAGATAATGGGCGTCTGTGGACAAAATCTTGGAGGCTCTTTAGTTCATTTGTCATTGGTGGTTTCGTGCTGAATGAGCGTCTTTTAATAAAACAGCCCCTCGACTTAATATTTGTGCTAAGAAAATCTCAAAAACATCCCAGCCAAACCAGGTTCAGCCCTAGGTATCGTTGGCACCATGGTACAGAGGCAAAAACTGAAGGAATGAAGACGGTAAATGGATTGGCCGAGCTCATGGCACTCTGTACTCCCAGCTCATGCCTCTGTGGAGCTTCTTTTGCTCATTTGCTCAGGCTTGTGCGTCGCTCATGTAGATGTTCGCCTAGCAGTTGCTCTGAGCCAGTGCCATTTGGAGTCCTGGGACTGCAGTGAGGAGACCCAGCCCTGCTCTCGAGTTGTCTCCTAGCTGGCGGGAGAGAGGCAGCTAAGGAGATGGACGGCCTCCTGTGATAAGTCTGGTGGAGACAAGCCCAGAGGCCCTGTGAGCAGGGGAGGGGCCTCCCCAGAGGTGTTGATACCCAAGCTGAATTACCCAGATGTGTGCATGTGGGGGTGTGCAGGGAGGGAGAAGGGAGGAAGGCAGCAGTGTGTTAGGACAGAGATGCGTGGGCTTACGTGTGCCTCTTGGAAAATTCTGGCAGGTTGGTGGGAATGCAGTGAAGGGGTTTGTGGAGGAGGATGGGCCAGGGGAGCACTGTGGGAGGTTAGGGTTAGGAGTCTGCACTTTATCCTGCTGTGAAGGATTGTACGCAGGGGTATGATTAGATTAGCTTTGCATTTTACAAATGCTGTAGTATATATTTGAAAGTAATATGAGTCTATTAAAGGAATTCAAATGGTATCAGACTGCACTGTTTTTTACAGTCCTTGCCATTATTCAGACCTGTCACTGGGTGTGACCCCTTTGGTGTGAGCTCTCCCTAGAGGGAAGCGATCTGCTTTTAGACCTTCCTGTAGCCTCAGGTCCCGAGGGAGGCAGCATTATTGTTGGTTAAAAGAAGGAATGAAATCCATACCCACCCCTGAGTCTGAAGCCAAAGGCCACCTTGAGGGGAGGGCAGCTCACCCAGTCATTACCAATTCCTGCAGCGTCCGTCTCTAGGCCAACCCCATGCCTGGGTGAGCCCAGCCAGCCGGGCCTCTGAGAACGGGATTTCTGCTCCTGGGCCTCTAAAGACTGAGCGTCACATTTTGCAGAACCCTGAGGCTCCTTCAGCGGTGCGGCCTCAACCCTTCATGTTTCCACATTTCCCTGTCGAGTTGCAACACCCCGCCAGGGTCCCCAGAAGGGCAACTGGCAACTTGGGTTTTGGTTTTCTTGCTCAGCTGTCACTGAAGCCCTGGGGCGGACCCTTCCAGATAATGTCATTAAGCATCCCATCCAAGCACAGACTAAGAAATTAAGTGTGGTTTGGGGGGAACGGGACAGGGGCACCACTAGACAGTGTGCAGTGTACCCTCTGCTTACTGGGTTGAGAGATGACATTATTGCTATAGCTGGAATTTGGACTTTGTTGTAGCTCCTCAAGAAGAGAAATGTGACAGGGACCCATTCCTTCTGGCTGAAGAGAGAAGGCAGGGACTGCGTCTGATGGGGCTCCTGCTCTATCCCCGGCTCCCAGCAGCACAGGGTCTGGCACGTGGCCGTTATCCTCTAAGTGTTTGTTAAGTGAGTAGGTGAGGACCGAGGCAGGAAGCGTGCACAGCAGTATCTAGCAGAGGGGCAGACTGGCGACAGCCAAGAGTCCACTGCTCGGAGGAGATGACAGTGTTAGTGGCAGAACTAGGCCCCGTGTCCCCATCTCCTGACTACATCCTATAAAAAGAGCAGAAAGTGAGACCTCCCTGAAGCTCAGGGCTACCTCCCCACACTCATACATATATACTCTACCCTGTCTTTAAAGCATGCTGCCTGTGTCTGGGCTGGGGGGAGCAGAGAAGCCCAGGTGAAAGCTTCCTGTGCTCAGAGGAACACCCCTCGAGGTAGGAAGAAAAACAGATCAGCAGGACCAGAGAGAGCCCAGGCCGGCTCTGGGTGGACAGAGTTGCGGGGCAGGTTCCTCGAGGCCTGGTGGATCAGGGCAGGCTTCCTGGAGAAGGTGGAGCTGTCAGGCAGGATTGGGGAGAGGAAGAAGGAAGGACTAGGAGCTCCACCCACCTGGACAAAGACGTGAAGACGGACCTGTAGCCTGGGTTTAGGATTTGGGACTGTTACTAACTTCCTTCCTCCCAGCTCTGGCCTGGAGTCAGCTGGTCTTTCTGTCCCTCGATCCTGATCCTGACCATTGCCCTTGACAGTTTCTGTGGGACTAAAACCAAATTATTCAGCCAGTCTTTTATTCATTTGTTATTGAGTGACCAGTTAAAGGGGACCATAGGAGCTGGAACTTCCCTGGGGCGAGGACTGCAGAGGCAGTGAGGAGATACAGGGAACGTGAGGGCAGAATAGAGCCCCCACTCCAGACCAGGACCTGGGCTAGAAGCTAAGACATGGTCCCCTATTGTTGAGCATGTGCACTGACCTCCATTCTTTGCTGCTGTGAACCACTCTGCCCTTTGCTCTGTAGCTGAATCCTAGCGCACACCCATGGTCATTTCTTTAGGCTGCGCTCAGGGGCTGAAATGGCAGTGTCGGAGAACATCCGCAGTTTAAAGGAGCGCTTCACATTTCCTGGGTAGCTCCTGGGTGCCCTGTGCCATTCCAGACTTTACAGACGTCCTTGCAAAGGCGGGCAAGGTTAGCAGAGTTAGCGGCACTTTTCAGGTGAGTCTCAGAGAGCTTACGTCCTTGCCGGGGCCCAGTGGGCAGCCGGGCATTCAAACTCTGCCCTTCGTTACGTGGCGCGGTTGCTAGGTTTCCATTAGTGGACATGAACACTCCGATCGGGCCCTGTCCTGGGGTGAGCAGCAAAGCGGCCATCTGTCGTACTTCTGCTTTGCCTCGCCCCCAGTGTGGGCAGCCGCTGGGATCCCCAGCTGCCACTGATGGGGCAGAGGCCTTGAGGCCCTCAGTGACCCAGCGTGGGCCTCCTCTGGGGATGTGGCTTGGCTGTTGCTTTCAAACACATTGAAGGTGTCTCTTCAATAGCAACAACTCCAGAGTTGGCCTGGTTGTGTACAAGGGTAAAGCAGTTGCCCTTAGACATGTCCCCTGTGGGCCACACAGCACTGATCACAGTTGGCATCACACAGAAGCCCCGTCCTTAGCAGTGCGGAGGAAGGTGGGAGAGCACGGGCCTGTCCTACCATGGCCCTGGGGCCCATCTCAGTCCTGCCACTTGCTGGGACCCTCTCTGCACCTGTCCCCTGTTTTGGATAAAGGGGCACGTGACTTCCAGTTCCTGTGAAGCCCCTGTGAGGCCACCTGGAACAGAGTGCAGATACCTACGGTTAGTGATGGAGAAAGCACACGTAGTGGGGACTTTGGGTTCAGGATGGGAACAGCCCCGCTGTCACTTTGCTCAGGCTGCTTGGTGCCTCAGTTTCCCGGTCTGTTAGAATGGGACTATAAGGTGCCTTTAAGTGAATTATAAAAGCGACAGATTCCAACCGCCTCGCAGTCTGATGCGCTAGGGCAGACTGTACCGACTTACAGAGATGACCCTGGATGAGTGTTGGTTCTCTTCATTGAATCCCCCATACACACCCTGCACCACTCACACGTTATCTTGCTTATTTCTCATAATTGGTTGAGGCTCAAGGGCTGGGTGAAGGTTGCGATGGAGCTCCAAGGTGAATAGAGGAAAAAGCAAGTTGTCTTGTTAACTGAACTACAGTGTCCAGCTTTCTTGTAGACACAACTGGTCCTCATTTCCATTTGGGCCCTTTTGGGTTAGAGACCGCACCCCCACCTCACTCCCCTACCTCTGCCCTCTTCCCCCTCCCTCCACAGTAATGGCAGCATACCACACAGCATGTTCTGCACCTTGTTTGTTCAACTTCATCTCTCTGTTGAATCTTCCATGTCAGTACATTCTTTCCTCCAACTGCATAGTATTCCATCACATGATTTACCAAAATTTATTTAGCCTGGCTTTAGTTTGGGTTTTTTCCAATATTTTGCTATTACAAACAATGCTGCCTATGTATGTATGTAATATATATATATATATAATATTTGATATACACATGTATTTTATATATAATACATAATATATGTGTATGATGTATTATACATATGTATGTAGCTCTGCACATTTAATACTGAATAAATATTGGAAGTGGAATGTACACTTGCCATTCTGAGAGACAGCGCTAATTCTTTGTCCACAGAGGTTACACCATTTTACCTTCAGGTTAGCAATGTATGAGCCTGTCTGCTTCTCCAAGAAGGTGTTATCTAATTTTTTGAGCTTTGCTAATCTGATAGACAAAACCGGCATTTCATTGTAGTTCTAACTTGTTTCTCTTTTATTATGCACTTGGTAGAACATCTTCTCAAAAGAGCCATTTGTTTTTCTTTTTGTGTGAACTATTTGTTGTATCTTTCACATTCTGTATGTGGGTTGGTCTTCTCTTACCAGTTTATAGTAGTTTGTCATATATTTGTAATTTGTGTCTTAAGTATTTCCCCATATTAAGACAACAAGCTAGTCTAACCTCTTTTATGAGTGCTTTTTGCTATGCAATTTGGTTGTTTACCATTTTCGTTTCTTATTTCTTATGTTTGGGTCTTCTCTCCCCCTTAAATGATTAGATTAAATGGTTGATAGATTTTATTGTTTCTTTATTTTAGTCATCGAAGTCCTGCATTTAAAATATATTTAGTAATATGTAAAACTGTTAATTGTTTAATTTTAGGTGAAATAACCTGAATAAAGGCCCATGATGCCGATTTTAATTTTTTTTATTTTTTAAAATTTAAATTCAATTAGCCAACATATAAATAAAAAGAAAATTCACTAATTTTTGTAAATTAAAAAAAAGATGAAATAATCCTAATGCTAATAGTGTTTTACATCTGGTTAATGAGTCAGGTGGTGATTTTTAAGTTTTGTACATTTTTTAACATTTTCTAGAATTTAAAAAGTGGTTTAATGTTTTCTAATAGACTTTAATTTTTAGAATATTTTTAGATTTATAGAAAAACTACATAGAAAGTAGGCAGAGTTCCCATATACTCACACCTAGTTTTCCCTATTATTAACATCTTCCATTAGTATGGTACATTTATCACAGCTAATGAACCAGTATTGATACATGGTTACCTGAAGGCCAGGCTTTATTCAGATTTCCTTAGTTTTCACCTAGTATTATTTCTCTGTTCCAGGACACCATATTAAATTTAGTTGTCATTGGGCTTCTCTTGGCTGTGACAGTTTCTCAGCTGTTCCTTGTCTTCAATGGCCTTAACAGTGTTGAGGAGTATTGGTCAGGTCTTTTGTTGGATGCCTCCCACTGGAAATTATCCTATGTCTTTGTCATGATTAGACTGGGGTTATGGGTTTTTGTGGAAGAAGACCATAGAGATAAAGTACTGTTTCATTACATCATGTTATGTCATTTCATGACATACTATCAACATGATAATGATAGAATAATAACATTATAATAGATAATATAATATGGTAGATTAAATGATTGCATTAGAGAGTTTTTATGTTTTATTGGTTTTGTTTTGTTTATGTGGTATTTTTTCCCAAAGAACTAGTTCTCAGACTTTTTTATTAGTTCTATTATTTTTCTTTTTTTTTTTTTTTAAAGATTTTTATTTATTTATTTGACAGAGAGAGACACAGCGAGAGAGGGAACACAAGCAGGGGGAGTGGGAGAGGGAGAAGCAGGCTTCCCGCGGAGCAGGGAGCCCGATGCGGGGCTTGATCCCAGGACCCTGGGATCATGACCTGAGCCGAAGGCAGACGCTTAACGACTGAGCCACCCAGGCGCCCCTAGTTCTATTATTTTTCTATTTTATTATGCTTAATTCATTATTTTCATTTTTTTGTACTTATTAGTATAAGTACACCAGTCATGATCTACTTTAGTAGGATCCCACAGGCTCTAAGATATGGGATGTGTTTTGTTATTCTCACTCTTTCTATATTCTGCAAATTCTATATAGATTTTTTTTGAGTTGTTTAGAAGAGAGTTTTAAAAAATATCCAAGTGGTAGGATTCTGTATCATAATTTTGTGATTAGTTTTTAGTTTTTCTTTTGTGTTAGTAGATTCTGTGTTATCTCTGCTTTTTTTGTGTATGGTTTATTTGTAGCCTAATAAATGGGAAATGACCTATCTTATTAGTTAAGTATTTTTATGTCTTTACTTAATTTGGTTCATTGACCTGTCATAAGCTAAAAAGGGTACATTAAAGTTACCTGCCTCTACTGTGTATCTGTCTGTCCTTGTATTTGCTGTAGCTTTTGCAGTGAATTTTGGTGCTATTACTTGGTATGTTAGATCTTTAATACTGTTGAGTCTCTCTGCTTTGGAGATATCTCTTATATGTAGCATACAGTTGGGAGTTTTGTCTTGATTTCCAATCTTAGACTCTTTTTTTTTTTTTTTTTTGTATAGTTTACTATGGCCATTCATTGACATAGCTAGTATTTCTGGCTTAGTTTTACTATCATATTTTATGTCTTTGTGTTATTGTTTCTATTGCTTCTTACAGCAAAATCTTTCACTGTGTGGTCTGTTTTATTTTGTGTTCTTTCTGACAATTTAGAAGGTTTGTATTTTATTTTCAGTCCTTCTGGATGTTTATAACTATATAAGACGCATTTTATCTTTTTTTAAGACTGTGCTAGTTGTCTCCCTTCTGAAATAAGTGATTACAAAAGTAGTTTACAAATTTAGTCACAATTTTTATATGCTTTGTGACAGCTTTTTTCCTGGTGAATTTTCTTGGTTTGCCTTTTTTTTTTTTCCCCCTTTTCCTCCTTTATTTCTCCTGTAAGCATCTTTGACTCTATCCTGTGCTTGTTCCTCTTTGGAAGAGGAGAAGCTTCTTTCGATCGACATTTTGCAGTGGATTTATGTAGAGGAAAGGCCAGGAAGTATCTTAGGAGAACAGGATGATGGCGCCCTGGTTCGTGGCAGTTTTGTTCCCAGGACTATGGCTGTGATTTCTTTTGGCCTTGCTTCTATCCAGGCAGCAGATATCTGTAGCCAGGGGCTTCCCCCAGTGCAGGCCCGTCCTCCCGCTCTGCCTCACAGACACACTGCTTCCTGCCGTGATGGCGACCTGAGGTTTCCTTTGCTAGCCCCGCCCTCCTTTAGCCTCAGGGTGTCCGAGGCAGCTCCTGCTCTTCTGTTTGGGAACCGTTCGTTTTTTCCATCAGGGAGTGCCAGCTACTAGTCGGCTCTGCCAGCTTTATCCGAGATCTGCGGCCACAGGTGCTCTCTCGCCCCCGTCGGATCTTCGCTGCTTTTGGCAGCCCTTTACTGTTCTTGGCAGTCTTTCCTTAGAAGTTGTGTTTTGGGTTACAAATGTGTTCTAGTTTCGCTGAAGATAACATTTACATTTCTCTTGCTCTTTCTCCTTTATTTTAGGTGATTTGGGATATGAAAAGGAGTAACTGTATTCTGCTATCTTAGGAGTGTCTAGTGTTGCACATTTTCACGTGCTCTGGTTTCCACCAGATTAAACATTAGCCAGGGCGCTCGGGATAGGGTTGGCATGTGCTAAAGCTGGCGTCTGCAAATAGAAAGGAAAGAAAATGGGAGTTGAGAATAAAATAGGAGAGTTAAAAAGGAATCCGTGGTATACCTGGTGTGCTGTGCGGCAGCAGGGTCCTTTCCTTCTCCCTTTGGACTGTGCCTGGGAGTGTGTCACTATTTGGGTGGGAGGTTGTGGCCAGACGGGACAGGGCATGAAACATGCCTGCCTCTTGGTCTGTCTCTGGGGAAGTTGTTTGGAGCCCAGCTGCCCTTAGGCCAGAGGGAAGTGCACATGCCTGTGCTCTGGACTGGATGCAGGGCTCACCTCTCCATCTTTCCTCACATACAGGGCTTTCCAAGCAGCTTGAGCACCCTGGGTTCTGGCTGGCCTCCTAGAGATGGTGGCCAAATCCTCCTCCCTGGAAACCAGGATCCTGCCTCAGAGGAGGTTGTCCAGGGTCAGTGTTGTTAACCAGTGTTTATGTGCCCAAAGAAAGAGCAGGCCCATCCAAAGGGAAGGGGTACTTGTGGGATGCCCAGAGGATAGAGCCAGAGAGGAAAACCTTGCCCACAGAGTCTCAGGCTTGGCCCTTTATATTGTCTCGCAGATTACCACACTACGCAGAGGGCGCTATTTACCCCCCTTTTACAGATGAGGAAATTAGAGTCTAAGAGAGGCTAAGAGACCTTTCTTTGGACAAACAGCTTAGAGATGGAGACAGGGATTTGGATGCAGTTCTACCTGGTTCCAGAGCCTGGACACTAGCCCCCTTATTCCCCTGCCTCCCACTCACCTTCCCATGGAGACTCCACCCCATCCTCAGATGGTTGTCTTGTGTCCATGCTCATGTCCCTGGGTGATTTTGCGGGTTCCTCACTGTGTCTTCCTTCTCGAGGCTGGCTACACTTTAGATACAATTTAAGCTCCCCAGGGAAGCCAGGGTGGGAACCAATGGGCCACACCCTATACTTCTGCATCCCTGTGTCCTCGGCCCTGTGTCCGCTCAGCTTTGGCACAGGCCTTGTCCCTGGGACAAAATACACCTGGGTTCTTCTCCAGCCTCTGTGGTCTTGGGTAAATCACTTTACTTCTCTAGGCTCAGTCCTTATTTCTAAAATAAAATTGTCTATGATTACTGGAAGAGTAGAACATGGGCTCTGACGCCAGATGATCTCAATGTGAATCTGAGCTCAGCACCTTATTAGCTGTGGGACTTTAGCTAATTACTTAGCCTTTCTCTTCTCTAGTTTTCTCAACTATAAAATGGGAATAATAATGTACATGTCTTACAGGGAGGACTTAAGGATTAAATGATAATGTAAACTGGAACAGTGTCTGGCGTATGGAAAGTACTAGATTAATGCCAGATATTGTTATATTACTTAATTGTTCTTACTAATGCATGCAAAGGACCCAGCCGCAAGAGGGGCATAAGTGGCTTTTGCTGTTGTCATAACCGGTGCCCTTTGCTTTCTTCCAGGAGCTTGGGCCCCTGCCCCAGCCCGGTAGAGGCTGTGGAGGTATACGGTCCAGAAGTCTGGTACGCAGCCCGGCGGCCCATCCCTGGCTGTGGGGAGCGGAAGCTCCCACGAGGTAGCGGTGGCCTGCAGCGGCCCCCTCCCGGCAGTGAACCATGGGCCAGAAGCTCTCGGGGAGCCTCAAGTCGGTGGAGGTGCGGGAGCCGGCGCTGCGGCCGGCCAAGCGGGAGCTGCAGGGGGCGGAGCCGGGGCGGCCGGCGCGGCTGGACCAGCTGTTGGACATGCCCGCGGCGGGGCCCTCAGTGCAGCTGCGGCACGCGTGGAACCCCGAGGACCGCTCGCTCAATGTCTTCGTCAAGGATGACGACCGGCTCACCTTCCACCGGCACCCGGTGGCCCAGAGCACGGATGGCATCCGTGGCAAGGTGGGCCATGCCCGCGGCCTGCACGCCTGGCAGATCAACTGGCCGGCGCGGCAGCGTGGCACCCACGCCGTAGTTGGCGTGGCCACGGCTCGCGCTCCTCTGCACTCGGTGGGCTACACGGCACTGGTGGGCAGCGACGCCGAGTCGTGGGGCTGGGACCTGGGCCGCAGCCGCCTCTACCACGATGGGAAGAACAGGCCCGGAGTGGCCTACCCCGCCTTCCTGGGGCCCGAGGAGGCCTTCGCGCTGCCCGACTCGCTGCTCGTGGTGCTGGACATGGACGAGGGCACGCTCAGCTTCGTCGTAGATGGCCAGTACCTGGGCGTGGCCTTCCGCGGCCTCAAGGGCAAGAAGCTGTACCCGGTGGTGAGTGCCGTGTGGGGCCACTGCGAAGTCACCATGCGCTACATCAACGGCCTTGACCGTAAGTGCCCAGTCGGGGGGCCAGGGGTTCCAAAGGCTGCCTGTCACCGGAGGCATTGGGGAGGGCGGCAGGGAGCAGGGGAGGCCCCGCCCTCCATTGTCACTCGGGCCGACCCTGCCGGGTATAGGATGTGAACTCTGGGAATCTCTCATTTACTGGCTTGGTGGTCTTGCGCTGTGCCTCAGTTTTCCCACCTGCAAAAGTGGTGCAAGGATAGTAATCTTGGGCAGGGTTGTTGTGAGGATCAACCAAGATAATGTACGTGAAGTGCTTAGACCAGTGACTGGCACCTAATAAGGGCTTCCTGTGTTGATACTAATCATGAATCTTGCTGTCTGCATAAGGGTCATACAAATTGATGTCTTCCTGTGTGCCAGGCCTCAGGCTCACAGCAGGAGGAGAGTGACAGTAGAAGGCATAGTGCCTGCACTTGAATGCCGTGTACTCTGAGTTACTGATAAATAATACGTAATGATAATAACAACTATCATTTGTTGACCGCCTACTGAAGGCAGGGACTGAACACCCAATTTCCAGCTCTCCCTGGTGAACTGTCTATTAAAAGGGGTCACCTGGCCCTCATCTCTAGGTGATTATTACCTCCTGGGAATGAGAGCCAGAAGTTGTAGAATCTTGCTTTTTTCCAAGAGGACCCAGAAATCTAGATTTGTGTGAAAGAGCCCCATTTTTGAAGTTGGCAGCTGCTGAAAACACCATGTGGGCAAACAAAACCCCCTTGCAGGCTGTAGACAAGCCCCCAGGCTACTGGGGGTGATCCCTGGCAGCTCTGAGGCCTCCTCTCATTTAATAGGCCCCATCGTGCTGTGAGGCAGCTTAAAAATCATGGCCACAAAATTGGTTATGGCTTCAGGAGGGAGTCCCTCAGGGAGGCAGGGTGGCCTCTGCACAGAGCCATGCATGGCCACCAGCTGAGAGGAGCCTTGCGGGCTTATCCACTCCTCATCCACACATGAGACTTCCTGCCACGCCCCTAATGAAGCTCACAGAGGCAGGTGCTTACAGCCAGAATTCCAGTTTATTCATGTCAGATGAGAGCTATAATTGCCCCCATTTCAGAGAGGAGAAAACGGAAGAGCAGAGCTACAGAGAACCAACGCCTACCTAGGTCTGTCAGCCTCCGAAGTCTATTCTTTTCCCATGCTCCCCCCCGTCAGTTGAGGGACTGAGAGTACCACCCCAGAAAAGAAGTCAAGAACAAGATTTTACTCAAGTAAAATTTATATTTACCTCGAGGGTAGGGAAGGTTGGCTGTTTTCAAGGGTGGCGGGCCAGCAGAAAGTGGCTGGGGTGCTCATCTCTCTGGCTGAGCCACCCAGGCACCCCCATGGTGTGCTCATCTCTCTGACTGAGCCACCCAGGCACCCCCATGGTGTGCTCATCTCTCTGACTGAGCCACCCAGGCACCCCCATGGTGTGCTCATCTCTCTGACTGAGCCACCCAGGCACCCCCATGGTATGCTCATCTCTCTGACTGAGCCACCCAGGCACCCCCATGGTATGCTCATCTCTCTGACTGAGCCACCCAGGCACCCCCATGGTATGCTCATCTCTCTGGCTGAGCCACCCAGGCACCCCCATGGTGTGCTCATCTCTCTGACTGAGCCACCCAGGCACCCCCATGGTGTGCTCATCTCTCTGGTGTAACAGACGACATTCTTCCTCAGATTTCATTTTCATGGTTGTTAGACGAAGATTGCCATTCATGGCAAAGTGTTGTTCTGTTTTCTCTGATTAACCGGTTAGATCTAGGAGCAGATGAGTGTGTCCTGAGAAGGGCTAGTTTAATCATCCCAGTGCCTTGTGGAGAATGTCTGGACCCCTCACAGACATGGGGGCCAGGCAAACCCCAGTACTGAGAAAACCAATAGCAACAACAAACACTCTTTTCAAGCAGAATTGGAAAATTTACTTGCCAGAATTTATCATGGGAGCAGAAGAGTGGACTTGGCGTACAAGGCTTTGGAGTCTGACACGCCTCAGTGCCAACTGCATCCCCACTGCTCAATGGTTTCCTGTCTCTGGTGAGTCATTCCAATGCCTTACAACTCATTTTGCTTATCAGTAAAATGGGACAGTATCAGGTCCCTCTCACAGCTGCTGTGAGATTGGCCTGGCGGTACCAGTTATATGGTCGCTGGCATTAAAGGCGACATTGATAGCCAGCAGGAGCTCCCTGAGCCAACAGTTGGGCCCCCAAGCTGCGCTTCCTCTTGAGTATTGGTTCACACTCAGCTATTATCTGTTGCTTGGCTTTCAGGTACAAAGCTAAGGTGCTAACGAGGCTGGCCGGTGGCTCCCCCCAGGCATGTTAGGATCAGGAGCAGTCAAGCCGCGGTATCCTCCTTGGTGCGATGTTGGTGGGGAGCTGCGTGGGAAAGGACAGCTGTTCTTAGGGCGTTTTGAGCTCTTGGATCCTTCAGGTGGCTGGAGAAGGTTGGTGCGGCTGAAACTTGGCCTATTCCATCCTCCTCCCCGCTCACAGTGATTTTTGAGTTTGGCTGAAGCTGGAATGCTCGTCGGGAGGCAAGGGAAGGACAAGATGTCATGTGAGGCCAGACTGTAGCATCTGTCGTTCCGTGTCGGGATTCGCTTGTCTGCTGTGGCACTGGCCTGCTCTCCAGATGGGAGTAATGTTCTCTATTATGGGCACGATATGATGGCAGAGAGGGCGACCTCAGCTTTCCTGGGCTTTGAAAGGTCATGGGCAGCCTAGGACACGCCCTGACTACAGAGTGGGCCACAGGACGTGCCACGGTGGAGTCTGATCGGGGCTGGTTGGCAGGGGACTGCGTGATGCCTGTAGCCCGTGACCTGGGCGGATGTCCACCAGGGGCATCCCTGGGCACTGGGAAGGGTTTGGCCCTAGGGAGTCCCTGGGCAGGGAAGGTGACCCACGGTGGGGTTCTGTACATGAAAATTCTGAGCCACCATTGGTTGTGGCCATGATGTCAAGTCTCCACACTCAGACCTGACAGGGATATGGGGAAGGACCGTCAGAGACAGACTCTGGAACAGAAAGGCAGGGCTGCTCTCTGGGGTTGCTTCCCCAGAAGGTCACTGGGGAGAGAAGTATGCCCAAGGCCCCTCACAAACCGTATTCGACTCTCGCCCCAGTGCTCACCAGAAGGCTGGGCACAAGGATGACCTCCTCTCTCTGAACCTCAGTGTTCTCCTTTGTAGAATGGGCATGATAAAGCTCCAGGCACAGAGCACACAGCCGTTGGTGCTCACGGCTTTCATTAACTAGGCGAACTGAGCCAGGTCCTGAGCTTCACATATAGATTACAACAAAAGTGGCCTGAATAGAAGCTTCTCCTCTAATGTGACGGAAGTAAGTTCATGGATATCCTTTTCTCAATGTTTGAATTTTTATGACTATGAAAGCAAGACTCAAAAAGGACTAACCGCATTTAACTGTGAAGCATGTGTTCGTTGGGGGTAGAGCTCCTAGAAGCATGTTTTCCTGTTGCAAATGCGTTCTTCAGCCATGGCATGGAGTGGAGCAGCTCTGCATCTCCGGGTTCACCGCGAAGAGCTGCAGGATGCCCAGGGGGAGGTCGGGCGAGCGGGCAAGCTGCCTCCAGATGACCGGGTCCACAGCCCAAGTGATAACAGCAATAATAACACACCACCCATACCTACCTCTTACGTAGTGCTTAGTCTGTGCTGGCCTTTATGCTAAGCACTTTACAAATTTTCACTCATTTAATCCTGGCAACTACTCTTTCAGCGAATGCCTGTATTACCTCATTTTACAATGAAGACACTGAGGTACAGAGAGCTTGAGTCAGTTGCTCGAGGTCACACAGCTAGTAATGGGGGGAACCAGGATATTCAAAACAAGGCACACTGGCCCAGTGGGCCCCTTGTGGAGATGTTTGCAGAGGGGGCAGGAAGGGAAGGAACAGGAGAGACTGCTCCACTGGGCTGGTCACACAGCCAACTGGACCTTTCCTTCAGCGGTGGATCTGGGTAAGACCCTGAGATGCTGTCCCGGCTGTTCTCCTCCCTCCTGCCTTCATCCCCAGCCCTCAAAGCTCTTGGCTCAGCACAGAGCTCCACGAGGTGTTCTGAAAAGTTAGCTGCATCAAGACAGCCCAGCAGTGTCTGTGAATCAGGCATGCTTTGGTTGCTAACGGGAGAATGTCACTGAAAATGTCCCAGCCGCTGTGAGGTTTGGCCCCACGGCTGTGAGGTGGGCCAGGCCTTTGGAATCGGCTCCGGGCTGGTTTCCGGAATTGCTCCTCTGCTCCCTGGCTCCCCCTTCCACAGGTTGGAGGCCAGGAAGCTTGACAGAACAGCTTTGTCTCCTGTCTTGGAGATCTTGGGGGGTGAGTGGTGTATGGGTGACACAGGAAGTGGAGAGGAGCCCCAGACAGAGAAAGGCAGGCTTGAAGCCCTGCGCAGCTTTGATTTGAGGGTCATAATGATTATGCTTTTTTTATACCACCCATGTTTTATGCTCTGGGCCAAGTGTTCTTTTCTCTCTCTCTCTCTCTCTCTCTTTTTCTTAACCCATACAATAAACTTTGAGGGGATGTTGCTGTTATTTCCATTTTGTAGCTGGGAAAATGGAATCTTGGAGAGGTAGAGAACTCACGAACTTGCTCAAGGCCAAGCAGGTAGCCAGCAGGAGAGCTGTGCTTCACCCCAGTCCATCAGCTCTCCTGTGCCCTGCTCCTGCTGCCTGGGCCAGCCCTGACTCCATTTTACCCACCACATAGAGCCTGATTCCACAGAGCAGGTGTCGGCGCCAGGGCTCCTTCTCTGGGGGCTTAGAGAGTGGGAAACGTAGGCTCTCAGGCCTAACTGGCAGAGAGCGCTTGTCCACCTGCATCGAGTCGGGAAAACTGTATTTCCAGACGTTGTTCCTAGATGGTTTAATTGACCTGCCAACAAGTATTTACTGGCGCAGCGGCTCAGCAGACGACACTGGCAGCCAGCCAAGGCTTCTGGTATTGATGAAGCCAGAGAGAGTTTCCTACCAGGCTGAGTACAAGGACACCGTCCCCTTGCCAGAGACATCCTCCAGTCTGCACTGAACTCACCACCTTCCTGCTCGACTCCCATGTGTCTCCCGGCTGCCACGGTCCTCCCAGCCTCCCTGACATCGACATGCAGCTCCTCGGCCCTCCCGACCCAGGCCTGGTCCCCCTTATCATTCTGCCCTGACCCCAGCCCACCCCAGCCCTCAGCCCAGGGCTCTGCCCCCTGCACCCTCATTCAGCACCGAGTCTCCCGCATCCACCCCATTCACTTACTTTTGCACATGTGTGCCTTCTTTCCCCAAGTGGAGATGAAGTGAGTTCCTCAGGACAAGGGATGGTGACCCAGGAGGCATGTGCGGGGAAGTGGATAGAGGAGGGACTTAAAAATATGTGTGCATTTGGGGCGCCTAGATTGCTCAGTCAGTTGGGCATCTGCCTTTGGCTCAGGTCCTGATCCCAGGGTCCCAGGATCGAGCCCCGCATCTGGCTCCCTGCTCAGTGGGGAGTCTACTTCTCCCTCTCCCCCCCCATCCCCCTGCCTCCCGCTCATGCTCTCTCTTGCTATCTCTCTCTCTCAAATAAATAGATAAAATCTTTTTAAAAATATGTGTGCATTTACTTTTGAAAGGCAAACTGTGCACGTAACAACAAATTTAAATATTACAATGAAATACCCCCCCATTACAATGAAATACCCCCCCCACCCATTAGCTCCCCAGCTCCTCTCCCTGCTGGCAACCACCATTAATAGTTTTGCATGTGTCCTTCCAGAAATTTATGACACAGAAATTTTACATGAATGTGATCATGCTGTAAACATTGCTCTGCATCTCCCTTCCCCCCTTATAGATCTTGGCGATTATTTAATATGATTACTATAGAGTTGCCTCATTCTTTATTAACAGCTGCCTGAGTTTTCTTGGTATGGTTGTATCGCTATTTTATTCAGACCCCCATTTTTTTGACATTTAGGCAGTTTCCAATCTTTGAGAATAAACATTTGATTCCAATTTAAATTTCATTTCTGCCCCCTTCTGGCTAATTAACATCCCTGAGCCTTCGTTTTCCCCTCTGTGCAGTGGGAATAATTATATGTGCCTTGCGTAGTTGCTGTGAGGATTAGAAATGAGGCAGAAACGAAGCATGGTCCAGCATGTGGCTCAGAGTGGGGGCGTGTGCTGGAGGGGGCTATGGGTCTTACCGTGCTTACCCGCGTCCAGCGCTGAGCTCTTCTGGGCCCCTTGATGAATCTTGTGAATGATTTGGTTTCTAGTTTAAAGTACAGTAGAACCACATTAATTTGCTGTTAAGGAGGCTTCAAGCACAGTGCTGGACTAGGAGCATTTGAATTGTATAATCTGGTCAGTCCTGATGTAGGGAGTGTGTCTGCATGCTGAGTCACCTGGTCCCTTACCTGCCCAGGGCAGGTCCATGATGGAGTGGGTTGCTGTTCTGTTGCTGCTCTTGCCAGGACTGAGGGTGATAGTTCTTTGAGGCAGGGACTCCCTCTGTGGTACCCCTTGGAACTGAGGACATAGTAGGTGCTCAGTAAGCGCATATGAATATACTGGCCTCCCGCCACCTGCCGAGCTTTTCTGTTCCCTTCTGCAGCAGGACCCGAGTCACAGTTGGCTGGAATAGAGGGAGGCTGGCTAGGAGAGGCCACCCCCTTGAAGCCTGACCCTAGAGTGACCCAGTCCCACCTCTCCTTGTGTGTGGAGCACAGCACATCTGTCCCCGCACTCGGGCCAGGCCCAGGCTGGGCGATGGGCTGGGCCATTCAATTCAGAATCTTGACATTCAGAAACTGGCCCCTACCCTTTGTTTGCCACAGAAAGGAACAGACTTTTAGCTGAAAGCGGTTTTTGTGGCCCTGCTCTGAGTGTGTGTGTGTGTGGGGGGGGGCAGTGTTCACATTTGAATAGTAGTGAGTAGGTTCACTCTTGGAAGTCCTTCCTGCAGGAAGGGGGCTTTGAAACACGGGCTCAGTCAGGAGAGTGTCGCCCTGGGCCACAGCGGAGTCACACGCAGGGGCACTGGAAACACTATGCACCTGCCCTCTTCCTCTCAGAGGGCCTCCGTGGGGCCTCGTGGGAAGAGCTGGGGCTCACTCCTGACGGGGCTGCTCATGAGCTGTGACCCTGAGCAAGTCAGCTCACGCTGGAGCCTCCGTGTCTTCATCTGCAAAAGTAATAGAAACACAGTATGCCACCGGCGTCCGGATTGTAGATGATATACAGAAAGTGACTGGGCACGTGCCTGGCACGTGGTAGATATTGGAAAAAGTAGGTTTAAAAATCGCCAATCATGACGATCACAGCTCCCATAGACTGGTAGAATTACTGTTAGTGTTATTAAATGTGGAAACAATTATTGTTATTAAATTTGGGTCTGGGGGCTTTCACATAAGGGAATATGTTGGTTTGGAGGGGGGGGTTGACTCTTTTTCTCTTTAAGATACTTGATGGAAATGCCACCTGAGGTTCAAAGACCACTGTGAGTTTGTCACAAATGAGCTGGGAGTGTTGAGCCTTCCCTGTGAGCAGTTTCAGGGATTTCCAGCTAAGTGGCTGGTGGAAGTGTTTTGGAGTTCGTGGTGGTGACTTGCTCGGTGGACGTGTGTTCAGCAAGGCTGTCCAAATACACGGCCTCCTTGCCCGCCATGGCCCCTGCGGGTATTCAGTGGGGAGGAGCTGCTGAGGCGCCGGGCCTGAGGGGCAGCATCTGTCTCCGAACAGATGGCCATGAGGCCCAGCTGTGGGCTCGCCCCTGCTGGACCTTTGGAGGGAAGGGAAGGGGGAAGAGGTGGCTGAGAGGAGCCGGCAGGAGGGTGAGGGCAGGCCCCAGGCAATGGAGCTGGAAGAGATGCCTTCTGGCAGCTGGGGCCGGACCCCCACTTTACATGGGGGAGCTGAATGGACCAGAGAGCTGGGAGGGCTTGCCGAAGGTCACCGGCTGTTAGCAGGAGAACCAGACCTAAAACCCAGGCCTCCAATCCCCCTTGAAAACGCACCTCCCCAGAAACAAGAGAGTGAGGATTCGATGCAGTTTGTGAGCTGTGTTCAAAGAGCCTGACATAGATGGGAGAGGACATTGGAGTTTAGGAGGAGAATGATGCCTTCGTAGGAAGTGGCCTTGACAGCTTGGGCAGCATTGAGACCCTCCATGGCTTCCCCGTGCCTTCTGCATGTCAGAGCCCCTGTCCCCACCCTGCTCAGACCACAGAGCAGGGAGTCCAGCACAGTCAAGATCACCAGTCCCTCCGTGTACTACCTGGATGAGCCAGGCGTAAGTTTCCTTAGCATTCCTGTCTGTAAAGTGGGTTTGCTGATGGGACTCACCGCATAGACTTGTTGTCAGCAGTGCTTCTCATACCTCAATGGGCATCTTGCTAAATGAGGTTCTGACTCAGGAGGTATAGGTAGGGCCCGAGACTCTGCATTTCGGACAAGCCTCTGGGTGGGGTTCATGCTGCTGTGTGTTGAGGGCAGGGCACAGGGCAAGGCTTCCCCACACACGGCTTGTCCCCTGCTCCCACCGTCCACCTCTCTAACCCCCACTCTGATCCTGCAGCCAAGCCAGTCTGCTTACTCCTCCGTGCTTGGTCTGTGCTGACCTCTTCGTTAGAAATGGCCTGTTTCCTCCCCACCTACCCAACAAGGCCTGCTGTAAACAAGCCTGGCTCTGCCCACCAGCCCTCCTGCCTGGCTGACATGAGGGTCATTCCTGCACCTTGTCCCCCCATGTGCTCCCCACCCTTCCCCCGTCCAGCTGTGCCTTCTGCACTTCCTCCGTTTCCTATCCAGCCCCATTTTCCTCTTGTTCTCATCCTCCCCAGCCACCATGTGACTCAGCTTACCTGTCCTGGAGCCCAAATTCACCACGTTGCCCCGTTGCCAGCAAGGTATACACAAGGAAATCCATGACTTTTCCGTGAGGCCAACTTTGTTTGGGAAAGGATTACTGCAAATAGAAACAACTCTTTGTCTAACAGTCATTGATTGAGCACCTACAAAAGACCAAACACCTCTTGGCGCTGCTCATGCCTCCCGTTGTCTTATTTAAACCCCCACAGCCCCATACAAATGCTCGTAAGTGCCCTAGGCACAGCAGCTCATTTAATCCCCATGGATGAGGGGAAGGTACTGTCACCCCACTTCCCACACGAGGAGCCTGAGGCCGAGGGGCATGAAGAGCCCGCTCACGGCACAAACTCGGAGGCAGCGATCTGCGCAGGGATCCAGGCGGCCAGCTCCAGCACCCCCACCTCTAACCTCCGGGCCACGGAGGGTCGCGGTGAGCCTTCCTTCGGCCTTGCTGGTGGTCTCGGGCCTTAGCAGAAGGGCTTACTGAAGCTGGCGTCAGCAGTCCGGCTGCCTCAGCATTTCCACACCCTAAATACAGGACAGCCAGGCTGTGCTCATTGTCACCTGTGCCCCCGGGAGCGGCGCGGACGCGGTGCGGGTGCCGCAGGGCTAGCAGTGCACGGGGCAAGCAAATGTGCGGGACGGGGTGTAAATGAGCAAAGAGGCTCCCCATTTGGCAACAGCATTTGTTGGCTGCGGTCGGGGAGCCAGCCACTCCTCCCAGTCGTGTCCCTTGGTTAAGGCAAGGGGGCAGTTAGCATGAGTTACAGCCCAGCCCAGACACTAATAAGGCTGCTTGTCTGAAGCCTTCCATAATTCAAGTTAAGGCTGTACCGTTTAATGGCCCTTCTTCATCAGATCTTCCAAGACTCGGTGCCTCCTTAATGATTTATTTGCTTGGGATGAAAATTAAGCCGAGACAGCGTGAGCTTGGAAAATACTGCCGCGCCGGTTCTCCCCAGTTCTTCATCCTCAGTGGCAGCCGCTTCTATAAATAGAGCCGTGAGTCCCGCTGCGTGACCCTCCTGCTGGGAGCCCCAGTGGGCACCGGCTGCCCTGTCATGACCCTCTGGGACCACAGCGGACGAGGCACCTGGTGTCCGTCATCTTTCCCACCTCCAAGACCGGTGACCCCGCTGGGGAGCTGCAAGGGGCCAGATCTGCTAGCAAAGATATCGTCACCTTGCCTTTGGAGCCATTTAAGTAGAAGTGTTTGAGTTGATCCATTTGGAGCTACAGGCATGTTCCAGATCTTGCCCTGTCGATGTTTCTCCCACAAAATGCATTTCACGAGGGTGTCCCAGTGAGGGCGGGTTTGCTTCTGGTGTTCAGTGAGGTGGATGACAGCTTTCTGCCTGATGTCGAGGCCTGGCTCAGGGAGGCACATGAGATCCTGTTCATCTCCCTAAGCATGGCCGCCTCTGGGGTGAGGGGCCAGAGTCGGAGCTGAGGGCCACTCCCAGGGCTCACCTGGAGGCCAGGTGCCGAGTGGGGGTGGGACGTTTAGCCCAGCTCCTCTGGAGTTCAGAAGACCCAGGTTGTCTGAGGAAAGGGCCGAGTGTAATGGTGTGTGAGGACTGAGAGCTCCAGGCACCCCTCTGCAGCCTCAACTGCACGTCTGCCCTAGGCTCCCTCCCACCCACCTGTTCCCAACCTCTCCTGTATCTTTTCTGGTTTCCTCATAATTCAGGCACCTCTTGGTGTTGGCTGACTCTGGCCCTTTGTTGGCACAGTATTTTCCCATGTCTTGTTTTAAAATCCTGAGAGTCTCTGATTGGTCCAGCGCTTCTCTTCAGAAGCAACCCCCTGATTGGCTGTTGCTGGGTCAGGTCCTACCTGCTGATTCCCTTAGCTGTGGAGAGTCCTGGAGCTGGTCATTTAGCACACTTGCCTGGACATCAGCGTCCCTCAGGGAGCATGTAAAAACACAGATTTCAGCTGTCTCTCATCTATAGCATCAGTGGACCCAGGATTGTGTGTGTGTGTGTGTGTGTGTGTGTGTGTGCGCGTCACAAACTTCCCACTTGATTATGCCATCAATCTAGCACTAGCTAGAAGTCAGCTGCTTGGGGTGCCTGGCTGCCGGGAGACTACTGGGGTGCAGTGGGGGGGTGCCCGGTCACGTAGAGGGACAGTGTGCCAGGCAAGTAGTGATGTCCCAGACTTATAGGAACTGGTTATTGGGAACTGTGGTCCAAGGCAGAAGCAGGGGCTGGGCTCCGAGTCTTAACTGGAATGGGCATGGGGCACCTGAAGATCATTCTTATTGGCTCCAGCATTAAGGAAACAGATCTTTAGTCCATGCAGCCGAAGTGTCAGTGTTGGGTGGCTGAGTTTGGAGAGGCTGCTTTACTCCCCTAGTTTCCTCCCGGGGTATCCCAAGGGGCATCAGTGTCGATCGGTGCATTTTGTGGAGGCACGGCCCCAGTTAGCCTCTCAGCCAGGGGCCCAGGAGGGTCAGTGTTCCCGTGGGTGCGGGAGGGCCGAGGTGTGGTATGGAGACCTCCTGAGTCACTGTTGCTCTCCCTGCTGGCGGAGGCCAGGTCGTCCCCTCTGCCCTTGTGTCCCCAGCGTCTGGCACATGGTGGGTTCTCAGTGAACATCTACTGAGTGAGTAACTGGATAACTCAGGGCCCACACGGCAGGGTGAAAAAACACTGCAGGTTCGGGTGGAGGACAAGGCCCAGAGAAAGAGCACATTCTTCTATAGCATCTGCACAAAAGAAAGAGTTCACAGGCTTCCTGTTGAAACTTCAGGGAAGGGAATCCTAAGAAGTTTCCAGTTAGCCAGGAATAGTAAATTGAAATTAGTCGCACTCGGCTCATAGCCACTAATTTGATCTCGGTATAAATAAGCCATTCCTCTTCCCTCAACCACAAACGGTCCTGCATGGGCCAGTCTGCCCCGTGGGATTTATCCTTTCACTCGGTGTTTGTGAAGGGCCTGACCTGTGCTGACCCGGGCCAGGAGCTAGGCTGCGGTGGTGAGCAAGGCAGGCCCACTGTCCACTCTCCATGGCGCCATAGTCTGCTGGAGAGCTATGGTCACAATGAGAGAGGCTTTTTATCACTCAGCCAATGGGTCAATGGCTATTTTTTTTAAATATCTCCTATGCGCCAGGCACTGGGGGTACTGTGATGACAACTTAGGAGGAGAGACAGAAACAGAAGAAGACACGTCTATGATAAATCTAGAGAAATGTGACGAAATGCGCAAAACAGGAGACCGTGATAGGGAGGGAGGGGTGTCTCCGGGCTGCTGCCGGGGAAGGGCATTGGAGACCTATATGGTAAGGTGGAAGCAGCCCTGGGAAGATCTGGGGAACACTGAGTTGGTGGGTACAAGGTGGCGAGTGCGTGGCCAAGAGGGCAGCCAGCAAGGCCGGGCACAGTGCAGGGGAGAGCGAAGGCTGTGGGACGTAGGGTTTGGCAGAGGCTGGGCTTGGGGGCCTGCAGGCTGTGGCATTTTCTTCCATCCTACAGACTCAGATGATTCACTGTTTTTTAAAAAGGTGTAAACAAACCTTATTTTAAAGAAGCAATATTTGAAGTTCCTTTTCCACTGGGACATGCCTTCTGGTTCTACCAAATGACCCGTTGTTGGAACTTTGGTGAAGGTGGCCTTTGATTGAGGTGGGTATTGCCATTTCCATTTTACAGATGAGTTGATTGAGGCTCAGAAAGTTTGGGAGCCTTGCCTGGGTCGCACTGTGAGTGGCGGAGCTGATTTGAACCCCATCTGTTATTTTTCTACCTTGTCACAGCTCCACCTTGTCACTGCTCCAGATTCTAGATGTGTGTGTGTGTGTGTGTGTGTGTGTGTGTGTGTGTGTGTGTGTGTCTGAACACAACAGAGCTCCATGGGTCTACTAAGAGCCATCTGGCAGGCCAGCCAAGAGAAGGGGCCTCTATGGAGCAGGGAAAGCCATGTGGGCCTGGGCGAGTCTCCTCCCCACACTGTTCTTTTGTTCCTTCAGGTTGTTGAGTGAACAATGGCTGGGAATTTGTGGTTCACAGTCTTCCCTGTCTGGGTGGTAGGTGGGTGGGTGACCCAGGGCTTGGAGCCCACCACCACCATGGCCAAGGTCTGGGCCAGCCACTGTCCACTGTGCTTCGGCTTCTCCATGTCCTTGGCTGCATCCTGGGAAGGGGGACCTGTGGGTGGGTTCTGGGCTGGTGGACTCTGCCTTCTCTTCTGTCCCTTGGCAGGGTAGAGCCCCAGGGTTCTGACAGGTGTCTGTTGGTTTGGGCGCTTGTCACTTCAGGCTGGGTGAGCCATCCAGGAGGACTCTGGATTGGAGTCCTCTGGAGTGGAGGACTCTGTTTCCTTTCTGGCGGACACCATCAGCTTCTCTCGGTTATTCAAGGTATTGTAGCAAAAGAGGATTGTTCAGATATGTGAGAGTTGAAAAAGTGTTCTTGAGCTGAACTGACTTGATTTACCCAGCGTCTGGTGTTGGGTGGAAAAGAGGGAAGAAGGGGTCATGTCCTGGAAAAAATGCTAGACTTAGAGCCAGAAAAGCTGGCTCAGCCCATTCCAGCTTGGCCACCGGCTATGTGTGACCTTGGGCAAGTCACCTCCCCTCTCTGTGCCTTTATTTCTCCACTGCAGGAAGGAGGGGTTTAGACAAGATGACCTCAAAGGATCTCCATTATTCTGTGTTATCTAATATTCAGAGGCTCTCTGCACATCTGATTTTTTGGGTGGCAAACACTTTACATGCCGTGCTGTCCAGTATTCTGTGTTATCTAATATTCAGAGGCTCTCTGCGCATCTGATTTTTTGGGTGGCAATCACTTTACATGCCGTGCTGTCCAGTATAGCAGCCACCAGCCATACACGGCTACTTACATTTAAGTTTAAATGAATTAAAGTTCAGTGAGAATTCAGTTCCTCAGTTGCACTAGCCACATTCAAGTGCCCCGTAGCACCGTGCGGCTGGTGGCTACCATGTTGGACATGCAGATGCAGAGCATGTCCATCATTGCACAAAGTTCTAGTGGTCAGCGCTGCTGTGGGGCCCCTGGGGAGGACTGGGGAGCATAATGGCAGGGTGCAGGCCCCTGTTTCCATCATGGGACTATTCTGGAGGCAGTGCCAGGAGAAGGGTCAGCTCTCTGGGCCTGGCTTGAGCAGGGTGGGCGTGGGAAGAGGATTCAGCACAGATGTCCATCCAGAGAGTGTTGGGCACAACCAGGAAACCTTAGAGAATGTTACAGGTCCTGGGTGGGGAGAGCCAGGAGGCGGGGCAGTGACGGGAGGTATGCCAGGAATGCTGGGGACAGCAGGGGCCAGGAGCCCCATCTGGGGAGGGGGCAGCTGCTGCAAGAAGGCCAAAGCCCAGCGCACCCCCCCCCACCCCAGGTTCAGGATCGGGGAGCAGCTGCGCCCCTTGCTAGGTCTGCATCCTTGGACAAGTTCCTGAGCCCACAGAACCTCCACCTCTTCATGGATGAAAGGGGAGAAATAAGAAAAGGTTTTTATGGAGATGAAATAACATCAGACTCTCGAAAGCCCACTGTAAATGGTAAGGCCACGTCAGAGACGGCTTCCCAGACAGAGCACTGTTGGCTACTCATGTTGACTTGTAATCGTAGACTGGCCTAAATTGTGATTTTAAGGTTCTGGGGTGTCTGTCCTGCCTTTCCAACTGGAAGGTGGGCTCTTTGGAGAAGGGGACCAGTACGCGCTCTGTGCGTGCCCTCAGCCCCGCACACACCGGCGTTTTCCCTTCGCGCAGTGGAACAGAACAGTGCCGGTGGCCACCATGCAAGGGGCCGTGCGGGCTTGTCCTCCTTGCTCCCGACCCGGTGGCCTCTCGCCAGCACGCAGTCATGCTTCGAGAGTTGTTGAACACTTCCCTTGTCCCTGACACATACGCACATCTGGCTAGGTCTGGTTGTCATTTTCTGAACCCACGGCGTATCTCAGGCTCTGACCCCAGCCCCACGGTGTGTAAACAAACCAAGGGCAGAGGTCAAAGGCCAGAGCTGGGCTTTGCAGGCACCTCACATAGCACTCTTGGCAGGAAGTAGCCTGGTGTCCGGTTTCATCATGCGGGCCCCCTCCCCACGCAGAAATCAGCATTTCATCTGCATTCCTAGCTGGGAGGTGACCCTTCTGGCTGGCTTGTTGATGACGGATGGCCTGCTACACACCAGCCCTGGGGAGGTTCATTGCTTGGGCTGGCTCTGGCTTTTCATGAAGTCTGCTCTAGGGACATGCGGAACACAGAGAGGCGAGCCTGAGTCCCGCCAGAGCCACCTTTCCTGCCATAGAGCTGGGGTGCTTCCCAACAAAAGTGGCAGTGAAGATAAGTCAGAGAAACATTTGATAAACATCTCCCTGCCCCAAAGGGTGTTATGTGTATGTATATATATATGCATTTAATCCTTTTGGCCCCGTGTGGGTCATATTAACATCCCCATTTCATGGATGAGAAAACTGAGGCTGTGAGAAGCTAAAAGGTCACAGGGCTAGAACTGGAATTGGAGCCTTCTCTGTCTGAGTCCAAGTTCGAAGCCTCCCTTTCAGGATGTCCCAAAGGCCTCCTTTCTTGCTCCTGTTATCTTTCCTTTGATCACGATGAGCTGTAGCAGAGTTTTTAAACCGGCTGATAGGCCCTATGGCATCCCTGTTTTCCTTGCTTAGCCTCAGCTTGATGATCTGAACTTGTCTAGATGTGAGTTTAAGGCTGTTTTGCAGAGCTGTGTCACCTCGGCCAGCCACAGGGACAACCCGCCCCCCCCGGCTCCGCCCTGAGCCTCAGGTGTCCTCACTGGACAGGGGGGACACCATGCATAGCCAAGGAGCTAGAGGGGTGGAGTGCCAGGTCTGTGGCTTCCCCCAGCTGGTTTGGAGGGCCCATGGGAACTGTGCTCTGTGGTTTCTCTGTTGTCCCCATGCTACCCAACCCCCCACACCACAGATAGAACCCTTGGTGGTGCCCCTCTTCATTCAGGACATGGCCTGCAGAGGACATGGGACAGGCGTGGGCCCCGTGTTCTCAGCCTCCTGCCAGGAGGGAGGCTCCAGCTGGCTCTGCCCTGGGGAGAGGGGGTCTTAGGTGTGCCCCTTTCTCTAGGCCAGCCCAAGGAGCTGTGCCCTGGGTGTGGCCTCTCTCAGCAGGGCCCCTCGAACCTCCAGCACAAGAGTATGGCCCCCAGTCCTCAGACCAGCATCCACACCTCACCAGGCACGTGTCAGCCCCACACGTTTGTCTCTGCTGTGCCCCGGCCTGGGTGCCGGCCCCACTTCTCCATCCGCCTAAGCTAGCCTTTCTCAAGGTTCACAGAGATGCCGGCTTCGTTTTTAAAGTCCTCTTTGGTGATCTCAGTCCATAGTAACAACCCCATTCTGTGCTGTTGGAGCACATGTGGGTGGACAGAGGGAGTCTGCAGGGGTTTGTAACCCAGAAAAGAGGAAGGCACCACCACCTTCTTAGTGACTAATCTTCAGATGGCTTTCTCTGTGGCTCCTCCTTGCTGGACTCTGGCCCCTGTTACTTCTTGCTAAGTCCAGAGCCTCAGAGGCCCTTTGGGGCAGAGGGGAAAGGCTCTGAATTGGGCAGAAAGCCCGAGCTGAATCCTGCCTAGGCTGTCCCAGGCTGTGGGACTCTGCACTTTTGCTTGGTTGTCATCGTCTGTAAAATGTGGCTAATAATGGGTCTGCCGGGGGCGCGGCAGAGAGCGGCCAGTGAGGCAGCGGATGTGAAACACCTAGCACAGCGTCCGAGGCCTGGCATCACTGGATGGAGCTCGTGGGGATTTCTTCCTTCCCCCAGACGGTAACAGCATGTGATATGGTCCCAGGTAGATAGTGGGCACACAATAAAGTCTTCTTGGTTTTTTCAATACTTTCTTTTGTAATGTTTCTCCGTTAAAGGCAACCCCAGGCCCTCCAAGGCACAGAGCAGAAGCCCCGTGCTTGCTCAGCCTTGGAGGGGGCCTCTGCCTGGCCCTTCCCTCCTCCTCCCCCAAACCCCTTCCCTGGCCTCTCTGTGCCCTCCCCTCCATGCCGCCCAGGCCACTGCGCTGGCCTATAAATCAAACCTGTCCCTGGAGACCTCTGACCCAAACCAAATGGCCATACAACGCCAGCACAGAGTAAGCTCAGCTTCCAACAATGCCTGACCCCTCCCCGGCCTGACCCAGGGCCCTGGAGCTCCTTTACGCAGCTGCCCTGTCAATCACTCCCAATCCGTGATTGGGGCTCTAGCTGGGGGCCGTGACCTCTCAGAGACACTTAGGGACTATCGTAGAGACATTCCACTAAGCCGTATAAAGATCTCTGGAGGGTTCATGGTGCCTGCTTTCTGTGCCACAGGCAGTAGCTTGGCCCAATAGCCAGAGCTGATATGCTCTGTGCCATTGTCTACCCCTCCTCCAGGAAGCCTTCCCTGGCTGCAGCAGCTACTGCAGCTTGGATGGCATAGAATGTCCCCCCCACCCCCAGCCCCAGGCACTCATTCATATATTGTTCATTCCTTTGACATTTACCATGCTTCCTCTGCCTGGGCCCACTGGGAAGTGTGGACATGGCTCTTACCATCAGGAGCACCCAGAGATAGCTATGGATATAATTACAGCTATGGATATAGCTATGGATACACTTACAGGACAGGGTCTTAGGGGCTGCAGGTGAGCATGAGACCCAGAGCACTGGGAGAACTCCAAAGGTGGACTCTAGGACAACTTCCCAGGGAGGAACGCTCAAGCTGAGTTTTGAAGAATGAGTTGGTATTTGCCAAATGAAAGGGAGTGTGTTTCAGACAGCGGTAGACCAGCACATGGCAGAGGCAGGCACGGGGTGTGAAGGAGCTTGATAGATTCAGGGACCGACAAATTGGAGAGCCTGCTAGAAGTACACCTGGGGGAGTTATTGGAGGCTAGATGTGTATCAGTATGAATTACTTGTTGTCTGGGACCAAAAATTCCCAATAATCTAGGCTTCAACAAGAATAGAGGTTCATTTCTCTCTCATTTAAGAGAAGTCAAGAAGCAGGCAGTCCAAGGATGTTGTGACGCTCCATGAGGTGATCGGTGCTCCAGATTCCTTCTGCCTGCTATTCTACCTTCCCAGCTTGTGACTTCCATTCCCAAAGGTACCTTATGGTCCAGAATGGCTGCCAGAGCTCCAGCTTTTGCACCCATACTTCAGGCAGTAGGACAGAAGAAAAGATGAAGGAGGGCATACTGTTTTCTTTAAAAAGATGTCTCAGAAATACCACACCATGCTTCTACTTTATAGCTCAATGGCCAAAATGTGATCACATACCGTTCTTAGCTGCAAGGAAGATGCAAACTGTAGTTCTTATCAGTAGGTGCTGCCTATAACACTGTTCTTCTGCAAAGGATCCTGAGGCCCTACCTTGCCTCTGTGGGAAAGAACACTGCTCAGTTAGCAATGCCTCCCTTGACTATGTGGTCTACTGCCAGAAGGTCCTCTCCTCAGGAATCCCCAAGGTGTTTGGTGTGGTTCTTGCAAACAGAGCCAGGCACATGGTCAGTGCTTCTCCAAAGCCCCAAAGCTCAGCAGAACTCTAGGCAAAGGGTTTCTCGGTATTCTGCAGTCTGACTTTGTTTCTGATCTACCACCTCCTTAAAGTACCCATTGCCCTTCTGCAAGCCTCGAGTCCGTGCAGAATGGTCTGTGCAGTTAGAGCATGGACTAGGAGGACAAGAAAGAAATACAATGTTGCTAAATCGCTGCAGGCTCATCCCTCAGTAAGAGGTCTTCCAGCATGTAATAATACAGAAGGAATCTGAGGGAAGTTTCAAGCCGTTTTATTTTCACAGCTGGAAATGCCTTGTCTCCTGGTTTAATTTCACACCTGCAGTGTGTCACAGTCCCACTCTCCTTAGCTGTGAAATGGGGCTAATACCACCTACCTTGAGGGGTTGTTGGGAGAATCACATGGAATAAGAAAGGGCAAAGCAGGGAAGAGACACAGAGGATAGCAGTTAGGAGCTCTGGCCTCCAACTGCCTGGGTTCCAATCCTGGCTCTGCTGCTGGTTACTGGGTGACCTTGCCTATGTGACTTAACTTCTCTGTGCCTTAGTTTCCTTATGTGAAATGGGGATGCTAATAATAGTACCTACCTTGCAGAGCTGTTGTAAGGCTCACACATATGATAATACACACAAAGGGTTTAGAGCCCGGCACGCGGTGCGTGCGTATAAGAGGTTATAGCTCTGAAGAGCACCAACTTTGGGATCAGGCATGCCTGGGCTTTGATTCTGGGTAAACTACTCCTCTTGGCTCTTTCCTCATTTGTGAAGCAAGAATAACATGGCCTACCTTGCAGCCTGAGGGTTAATGACAGAAGAGCTGTAAAGCAACACACAGAACATCTGACAGGTCAGAACTCTGGAGAAGATTATAATAATGATACTGTGTCCCAGACTCTGTCAACAGCTCCTTTGCCTAAAAACACTTGAGAAGTAGGCTGCTCTTAACATTACTCCTGGGGCACCTGGGGTCTAAGGACTCGCTCAGGGTCACACAACTGGTGAGAAACGAAGTCGAGCTTTGACTTCCTGGGTGAACTGATCCAGAGCCTATACTGTCCTGCTTGGGAACAGAAGGAGCAGCCGCTCTGGGTTTAAGAAGGGAAGGGCTGGGGGTGGAGGGGGCCCAAAGCTGCAGGGACAGCTGCCCCTGAGGTGACACACAGCAGAGGACCGGGGCTCCCGAGCTGTTGTAGTCAGATTTGCACGCAGAACCTTGACCCTAGCTCAGAGGACGAACTCCCTGGGCCTGGCCGGGCCCTGCACTCCCCCTTGCCCACCCAGGCCACCACGGGGAGGGGGAGAGCCAGAGTGGGATGGGGCGTGCCAAGTGAGGGGCTGCTGCCTTGTCTGTGGTGGGAGTGGGGGGGCAGCGGGACGCTTCTGTGTTTACAACCTTAAGGAATAGACTTTAGGAAGCAAAAGTTTGGTTGTGCTCAGTGAGCAGGAAAATGGAAGTGACCCTGGAGCAGAGATTTAAAGCCCTGTTGGCCGTTTAGGCAGCACCGTGTTTAATAGCGTGGGACCCCAGCGTCAGAGTGATAAATCCACTCTGCGCCGTGACGTGGGGACCTGGCCTCGTGGGGTCTCCCTGCTCTCTGCGTTCCACGAGGACCCCAACCCCCTGCCAACCCGTCTTGGAAGTGGACGGGGCAGCTGGCCACCCCGCTCCCCTGGACCACAGGGGCTGTTGGCACCGGCTTCAAAGGAAGGTGTTGCCAGCATTATTACATGGGAACGCAGAAAGGGCACGAGGTTATACATATATAGGTCCACAAGTACAAAATAAGTATGTGTAAGTCCAGATTAGAAAAAATAATGCTAGAGGGCTAGTCTCCAAACAGGTTATCAAAGGTTACTCCAGGTGGCAGGAGGAGAGGTGAGTTCCTGCTTCTTTGTGCTTAATGTACTTTGCACTTCAACATGTCCACAGGGATATAAATCCCCATCCATCCCCGGTTCCTAGCAGATTCTTGGGGTGCCCACACTGCACCCCCGAGCCATGGTGGCGAGCAGTCCCCGGGCCAGCTGTTTTGGCACTGTGGTGGCACCTGTCCGCGCCGCTCCGTCCTGGGCTGCAGGCAGCCACTCAGCGGGATGCAGCTACAACCTGGGGGTACCCCTCAACCGTTGCAGGGAGAGGGTCAGTGGCTAAAGGCCCCCGGCTCCCCAGCCTCCAGGACGGTTCTGAGGTGCGTTTTACACACTTGCTCAGAGGGTCCTGAGAGAATGAGCCCATTGCCCCCATCTGTGTCAGCTCGTTAACATTCCCTCGCTTGTCTTCCTCCCATCCCTGGTGCACTCTGCCCTCTCCCTCGTACTTCCAGAGATCATCTGCCCCCACAACTGTCTGCTCCTGAAGCCTTGTCTCAGGAGCGCCCCAACTAAGCCAAGCCCGCTCTGACCAATGTCTTACAGAGCTCCTCACACACGCTCTAGGTAGATACAAGCACATCTCTATCCATATCTAAATACGAATGTGTGCACCTGCTCTTTCACAAAGCACAAACGGGACCAGACTGTCCTTACCATCCCGCTATTTGCTTCCGTGGTGACTCGGTACCGCACCGCAGTGGGATTTCAGGCGTTGGTTGACGCACTTAGCCCTTCTGGGCGGACTTGACCCTGCTCACTGCGGGCACCCACATCCCCCAAAGATGGGACCAATCCCAGCTAGAGGTTACGGGTCCTCAAGGAAGGGGTGTGTGTGACACAGCCTCATCCTCATCCAGCAGGTCAGTATTCACTGTCCAAACACTGGCTGAGCCTTCTCCCCCGCCCCCAGGCCAGATCTGGGCTGGGCTTTGCAGCTGCAAAGACGGGCCCACACGGTCCAGTCCATTTGTCCAGCAGAAGCAGAACGGTCCAGTAGGAGCCACAGGTTCCCAGAGACCTCAGGCAGCGGGGAAAGGGCACCAGGGGGGCACAGATGGCAGATAAAGGAGAGCTCTGCAGAGGAAGGGACCTCTGAGTCCTGAAACCTGGGCATCCGCGGAGTGCGGTAGAGCCCGAAGGAGCGAGGCAGGCCAAGGTGTAGAGGCCAGAGAGAGGGTGTGGCGGAGGCAGGACAGGGAGCAGATGTGGTGTTTCTCATGACTCAGTCTACCCTTTTCCTCGACTGCAATGGATTCTTTTATCACAACTTTCACAAGCAGGCCTGTGTCCACCAGCAGCCTTAGGGTCAGGAACAGAGGAGATGGACAGAAGCCCTTGCTTCATTCTTTGGGGAATTTGTCAAAAGCCAGTTATCTTTGAAAAACCAGTTTTCAGAGATTTCACAGAAATCATTCCAGAATTTGTGAGTGTTGACAGCCCTGCCACTCATCAGCTGGATGACCTTGGGAAAGTCACTTTAGAGCCTGCTTTGGAATTGCTCTTTTTGCTTTTTCGAAGGCAGCTGACCAAATCTGAGTGTATCCATTTGTGTGTTGGGCGGTGGGGTGGGGCCGTTCATGAATACTCATCTGAGGTGGTGCTGGCCACCGACCCCTTGTTTCAGCTCCTGCTCCCCCTCCAGACTGCTTATGAATTAAGGGATAAGCAGAAGAGTTCTCTCTCTTTTTCTCTCTCTCTTTTCCCCTGCCCCCCAGATCGGGAATATACATTAGGGTCAGCCCAGATTTTAAATCCCATCTCTACCACCATGTGACCCTGGGGAAGTCATTTCTTAAAAATTCATCCATTCTGCACATATTAATTGAGCACCTACTATGTGACAGTCACTAGTAGGCACTAGGGATACAGACGGCAGAGGCAAAACAGACAAAAATAGTTGTTACCCATGAGAAATTATGGTCTCAGTAAGCATAATGCCTCTTACTTATTATCAATGCTGTTTAACTTTTAAATCCACCTTGTTATTTTTGACCATCAAAAGTGTCCCAAGCAATGAGACAGGACATAATTGCCCCCATGTGGCAAGTGAGAAACCTGGGGTTCAGAGAGGTTAAGGGAGGTATGCAGCTTTTCGCCCCACCAGTGACAGAGCCGGGGCCTGTGTGGACCACACCCCGCCCACCCCCACCCCCCGCCCCCGACTCCCGCTTCTCTGATCTTCCTGCCACAGCCTCTTCAGGCTGACAAATGACTCGATTAAGTAGCACAGGTGCTGCTTGCCAGTGACAGTGTGGATGGCAGCTTTACTCAGGACCAGCCCCAATGGCAGGGCTCCCCGTGGTGGTACCAGTGGCCCAGGTTCATGCTTCATGGCTAGGGACACAGGCTGAAACTATGGATATGGTGACAGGGCAGGGTGACTTCCTTTTGTCGGACAAGTTCCTTTTTTGAAGCAGCCGAGGCGGTAGAGCTCATTGCCACACTAGCTCTATTCAGCAAACCTGTGTGAACCAGAGCCTGCCCAGCCCCGGAAGCGGCTTTTCTTAGCAGTCAGTGCATCACCGGACACAGCAGCTGACAAACTCGAAGAAGCTGTGAACCCAGACTTCGCAGCATGGGAGGTTTGTGGGGAGGCCTGGGTTGGCCTTGAGTAGAGCTGAGCTGGGTTCACATCTCAACTTCCTTGATCCCCAGCCGGGGACCTGGTGCAAGTGATTTGACCTCTTTGAGCTTCAGAGCTCTCTTCTGTAAGGTGGCGGGGTGGGGGGGGTTACCTTTGGTTCCCAGCATGTTTATGGACTAGAAATAACATGTAGAGTGAGGGGCACACAACAGGGCTTGATAAATAGGAGGTGATGATATGATTATTATTATTAGCATTGACATTATCAGCCAACAAAATGAAAACTTTCAGGTTGAAATCAACCTACCTACTTTCAACGGAAGCCCTTCTCCTTCACTAACCACATCTACCGTTCTCTGCCATCGACAGGGGGTCCATCAAGAGGTACTGATTAGAATCCAGGACAATCAAAGCCTCCATCATTGACACGGCCAGTAGCTCTGTGTGCCCCTGTGCCCCAGGAGTGGAGCTTGAAACGGGGAGGCAGCCAGATTCTACCAGAGCAACTCAGGGCAACCAGGCTCAGGCAGCCACTGGCTTTGCCGCCGTCCTGCCCATGAGCGAGCCCTCTGGGGGAATGACCGGCATGGGAGCCCAGTCTCCGGCTCCAAGTGCCTCCCAAGCCTGCTGATCACATTGGAGTGGGCCTCCAGCCTTCAGCACCCTGATACGGGGAAAGCAGGGAGGGAAGCTAAGGATGGGTATGCAGCCTGGGCAAGGTCTCAAGGCAAGGAGAGAGAGGAAGCAATGCCTCCCTCCACTGTAGGGAGGGGCTGCTCTCCTCATTTTAAGAGGCTCAGAGAGGTGAAGCAACTTGCCCAGGATCACAGAGTTGTTTCAAGGCCAGTCTGATGCTTGGGCTCCTGCTCTTTCTCCTCTGCCTCCCTCCCTCTGCCCTCAGAGCGGGCTGTGAGCCACGCTGTGGCTGCCAGCCTGCAGGGCAGGTTTCAGTGATGGGCTCTGGGCAGGGGGCAGTGGTGGGGCTGAGCCTGACCTGCCTGGAAATGAACGGAGAGGAGGAGGCAGAAGGTAGGGCAGCCCTGGTGATGTGGGAACGCTAGCAGACGTCATGCAGGGAGATAAAGCGTTCTTTCTCATAATAGAGTCTGTAGGGAGAAATCAAGACTTCTTGGAAACTAAACCTAAAAATGTTAGCTGGCCATAATGACAACAACAATAATAAACTATGTAGTAATACCATATATTGTGGTAGGCACTTTTCATATTGTAAATCTTCCCAACAAATCTCCCGAGTAGACGCTACTTCCTTTTCTACTTTATAGATGAGGTCATTGGAGCTCAGAGAGGTCACTTAATTTGCCCGAGGTCGCTCAGCTAATAAGTGGCAGAGCCAGGATCCAAACCTGGTCTGTCTCATTTCAAAAACATGCTCCTTCTTTTGTACTAACTGGGGTATAATTTAATTCATCAGAATGTTTGATCTTAAATGACAAAGAGGAGGCCCAGAGAGGTTAAGCTGGGCGTGAGGCCCACAGTGGATTAGTCACAGCTAGGGAAGCTTCCGGATCTCCAGAGCCACCTTACCACCATGCACTGATGGAGAAGGGCTGTGTGCCAGTTTCCAGGGCCCGCCTGGGCTCCGTTCTTCCCTCCTTCCACATGCATATTTATCACACTCACATATATTTTTATGAGCATCTCAAACTTCTGCAAGAGACTCAAACTGGAAACCAAGGGTCCTCCTTACCAGCTGGGTATGAAGAGCCATATGCCCACTCCCTGAACTCTGGCCAAATGGCTTCCTCCTCTAACACCACATAAGCGTTCTATATGACCTTGGGCAAGTCATTGCCAACTTCTGAGCCTCAGTTTCCTCTTCTGGGAAGTAGGGGCTAACAGCAACTCCCTCTGGGGTGGCAGGGATGCTTTAGTGTGGTGGCATCTATAAAAAAGTCAGCCAGGTGCCCAGCACCCAGTCGACATTTAACAAATGCCACCCAGGCCTGGCCTGGTTCTTTAGTGATTGGTAGCTGGGCATGCTCATTCTGTTTCTAGAACAATTTTTGTGGCAGTCTTGCTGCCTGGGGCCAGTTGGAGTGCAGTGGTCTCCCTCTGCAGAGGGAGCTCGTGTCCATCTTCCTCTTCCTCCTGTGGCTACCCTGACAGCCCCTGTTCTTCTGCCTCAGCTGTCTCCACCTGACCGGGCATCGTCCACCCCTCCTCCCTCCTCCAAGGCACGGCACACAGTAGGTGCTTGGGAACTTGGTGAGTGGGCGAATTTGGGCTCCGACTCTATGCAGATCTGTGCTGACTACCACAGGGCATCCCAAGGAGCGACTCCATCAGCGTCACCCTTGGGGTGGCTCCTCGCCTGCACGCCCACTCAGGGGGAGCCGAGCTGGGCGGCTGTTCCTTCCACACACCTCTGTGCCCTGAACAGGGAAGGCCTCTCAGAGGAGGCAATTTTTGAGCTGGCCTGAAGAGAACACGGATCGATCTTACGCTTGCTCCTGGCCTTTTTTTTTTTTTTTTGGCCGACCCCAAAAGTCCTGTAACGAAAGGCTTTCAAGCCAAAACCACTTTACTGCAGCCTGAGGAGGAAGCTATCCCGGGCTAGGACTGAGACTGTAGTCGAGGACCCGTCGCCACTCCCGGGGCCTGAGCTGAGTGGCCTGTATCCTCTGCGCCCCGTCGCCTGAGTGTCCCCACCGGCACCGAAGGCGTCCTCCCGCTGTGGGAGCCGGCTGGGCCACCCAATTGCTCCTGGGAGCAGCCCTCCGTCTGGCCATTGGTGTATAGACTCCCCAGCTTCCCTGTCCTCAGGTAGGCTCACCCCGAGGGTGCCTTCTGGCCCCTTGGGTTACGCCCCGTCTCTCATGGCGAGCCGGCTGAAGAGCACAGCCTGCTCAGGTGTCCCTTCCCTGCCCTCTGCCCGTGATTCCCTTGTCCCCTACACTACACATGCTCTCTGCGGCTGCACCTTCCACCTCAGAGAACATGGGCAGCATTTCGAAGCGCCTCAGGGGCCACCAAGGAAGCACTAAGGAGGAAGGGTGTTGAGGCAAGTCCTATCTAACCGTGTACCCTGCTCCCCGACGGGGCAAAACTCGTGTGTTGCGCTCCCCTTTGGAGAATGCGCCCGGCCCCTCTCGGGCCTGCTTCGAGGGAGCAGGGGCTGGGGGGCCTGCTGCGGGGGGTGAGGGTGAGGAGGCAGGCCTGTTGCATCCTGGGGGAGGAGTGCTCCGGGCGAGACTGTGGAGGGCATGTTCAGGAAGGGATTTCCGGCTACTCTGAGGCGGAAAATTTGAGACTGTAAGCTCCTCAACAGCTGTGCGCTCCGGACTGTTTGGGCCGCTGCCTGGAGCGCCATGGCTACGGGATGAATACAAATGCATAATGGAAGAGGCTGTCCTGGGGCTCAGAACGGACTTATTCATCCCTCGCTCCCCCACCTGCTCCCTGCCCGGCTCCCCCGAGACTTCTCTGGGACTTGATGTTGTCAAAACTCATATAAATCCCAGTGTCATCTGGCTCTGTTGTCGGCAAGGCCCCAGACATCAGGGGGAAAGAGGGAATTTTCACTTTTCTCCATAAATGAGGGGAATCGAAGGGGAGGGCCCATGTCCACCCAGACTTCCTGGGAAGCAGCTGGGGCCTGGAACACAGGGATGGCTAGGGATCCTTTGTGCGCTGTCCTCCTGGAACATTTCAGGTCATCTGCTCCAGTGCCTTCTGCTTTGGAGGCTGGGCCGGGGGCTAACCGGGGTGGAGCTGGGACTGGGGGCAAAGGGACTCTCCCTAGATGATGGAGATCTTGGGTCCAAACTGGTGCACAAGCCATGAGACCCCTGTGACTGAGTCTGGGCCTGGATTTGGAAAAACCATAAGAAGAGCAGAGAAGTAGAAATAACACCTAAGACAGAAGTGGAGGCACCATCTGTGCTTCCCTCTGGAAGAGGAGCCAAACCTGGGAGGTGACAACCCTCTACGGCTGTAGGTAGAAGCAGCTAAATAGGTTCATCAGACAGCAAGTGAGTTTAGTGACCAAAGCAGGTAGATGGTATGGTAGATAGTCAGGGCCTTTCCAACACAGGTTATAGTGGGACCTCACCTCCTTTCATCTGGACCTCATACTTCTTTTGATGCAGCCTCTGTTAGTCTCAGCTAACTAAGCAGCCAGCTCACATTGGCCAGACTCAGGGAGCTTATGACTCTGTTTCAGAGACATCCCTGTCCCGTCAGCTGGATTTATTTCCAAGGCTTAAAAGCAGGACTTTATAGGAAACCCTAATGGGTTCCATCTTACTGCACTATGCCAAATTTCCCAGAGCGTACAGATCATTTGGATTTCTAATTCCATACTGGATGTCATCTATCATTTCCAGCTTGTGCTTCTTACATATTTGGTAACATCACAACAGACACATTAAAATATACAACCTCTTTCATTAAACATAATGAAGGTGTAATGGTGAGTTGAGTTGTGTTGTACTGCACTTGACTTCCTGACACAATGCTCTTTTCCTAGGGTAGATATTTAATTAAATGTATGAACTTTAATTTTGCAGCCTTCTTTCAAGAAATAAGTTTACCAATAAATGAACCAATAAATTTACCCCAATCTCAAACATATCTTAAGGATCTGGGGAGATTTGTAATAGAGAGCCGTGTGCCTGGAGTGCTGTGTGGTTGAAACAGGCCTGTCATTCCACCCCCTTTCCAGGTCAGCTACATCAGCATCCTAGCTGAACTTCCTGTCTCTCGGTTCCCTGTCCTCAACCTGGTGTCTTCTATACATGGCTTCCTGAAATACCATTTCTTCTTGTTCCAACCTTTCTTGACAGTCTGGGTTGGAGCTGGAACCAGGCCAGGCTACTCGGCCTGCATGGGGCCTTTCCATCACTAGCTCCCAGCCCCAGGGTGACCCAAGGTCATCCCTGAAGTCAGGCCAGGGCCTCTGTTGGCCCTTGGACCCACCATGCTGCTTCCTCCACGTCCACCATTGCCCCTGGTCTCTCTCAGCCTGGGAATGGGACGGTCTTCAATAATACCATCCCGGGCCCATAACAGAGGCTTTCCAACAATAGAGACTGTTTCTGAGGCTGCTCACTTTTCTCTCCAAAGACTCACATTTCCCATAGTCTTGCTCTTTTCTTGAGAATATCTCCTAAGGCCTCCACTTTGACTTTCTGCTTGTCTCCCATGGGAGAGAGAGACTGGCCTCATCGCTGTGAAAGGTGGAGGGATGGGCTCAGGAATGTGCAGGTAGCCATACCCGGAAGGGAGATCTAGATGGTGCTGGAATGTGGCTGGTGAGCCTCTGATTGGGTGGCAATGTGGTCCTATCCAAAAGTTAAATTCGATAACTGAAAATAATTAAAATAATCTAATCATTAAAATAATTGTATTTTTAAAAGATTTATTTATTTATTTTAGAGAGAAAGCGCATGCGAGTGGCGGGGGAGGGGCAGAGGGAGAGAGAGAATCCCAAACAGACTCCCCTCTAAGGACAGAGCCTGACGTGGGGCTCGATCCCAGGACCCTGAGATCATAACCTGAGCCAAAAATCAAGAGCCAGCCGCTTAACTGACTGAGCCACCCAGGTGCCCCCAATCATTAAAATAATTGTAAAATAAAAAAGAATAAATAACTGGTAATAATAGCGGCCCTTCAATGAGTCCTGTGACATTTGAGCCCCTACTCTGAGTTCACATTTCCTTGAATTCTCCCCATACTCGCATGAAACAATAGGCTCAGAGCAGGTACCGTAGACGACCAAGGCCACACAGGCTGGGAGGACAGCCCAGGTCTGTCTGTGTATCAGATCCCTGTCCTTGTTTCCCCACTAGCCACTTTCTCACCCTGCAGCAGGTATTCACTCACCATCGGTCTGCCCAGACCTTCACCAGTGCCAAATGGTTTTCATTACTGTAATGCAGTGATTAAAAATCTGTTTTAATAACCCATAGGCCGGCATCCCACCTCATTATTCTTTTAGCATTTTTCTCTTTCTTCATTTGTGTTTACTTTTCCAGGTAAACTTTAATCATTTTGGTAAAGTCCCCCCAACATCCCGTAGGTATTTTAATTGAGATCATACTACATTTATGGATTATTTTAGGGGACAGTTGACATCTTTGAATTATTGAGGACTGTGGTCCACACATAAAATAATGTCTCTCCATTTATTCAAGTTTTCTGTTAATGTCCTTTAGTGTGATTCACATTTTTACCCTTACAAGCCTCACATTTCTTGTTGTGTTTATCCCTAAGTATTTTATCTTTTTTTTGTTATTATGAAAGGAACCCTACCTCCCATTATATTTCCCAACTTGTTATATGTCTACAGGGAAGCTGTTGATTTTTGATGACCAGTAATTTTCTGCCTCACTGAATTCTTATTTCTCTCAAAGTTTCTGTTTTGGTTCTCTTGGGTGTTATAGGTATACAAGCAAACCATCTGCAGAAAATGACAACTTTGCCTTCTTTCTCTTATCTAATTGTTTGGCTAGTCCTTCCAGAACAGTGATAAGTAGTGGTGGGGTTAGTGGGATGATATAATTTTAATAAATCGTATGTCACCATTTAATTATATCATAATTTAATTAACTGTCCTCTATTGTATACATTTGTTTCCAATTTTTCCCTCTTATAAGTAACATTGCAGTAAATGCATTTGCTTAACACCTGCTATCCTTTTTATTTATATCAGCATGGTAGACCGTTAGGAGTAAAAATAACAGGTCAAGGAGTATGAACTGTTTCTGAGATTGCGGATACTGAGTGCCAACTGATTTTCCAGAAAGGATTTCTCTAATTAATTTAAACATGTATACGTGAAAGCTTTGAACACTGGCTAGTGCCTGGCAGAATCTCAGGACTGGTGGGCCATTTCCTTAGAGAGGATGTATATTAAGTGAGCTTGGTTGTTCGGCCTGTCAGGAAGGTGTTTTATAGTCAACTCCGTCTTAGTTCAGAACAAGAGATTGTGGCATCAGAATGGGCTAGTGCTGAGGCCTCTTGGGGGTCCCCTGAGCTGCAGTGCAGCAGAGCCTGGGTTTACCTTCTGAGAATCCCCTCTGCTGGGGACTGTTGTAAACTACACTAGCATTGGGCATGTGTCCAGTATTGTCCTGACTGGTCTTGCCCAGGCCCCAGAAGCCCCAAGTCTGTGGCCCGGGCCATTGTCAGCCACACAGCAGGTGTGCGGCTCTGCCCCTCTGTGCTGCCTTTTGTACATATGTCTCCCTCTTTCTCTCCTGGCTCGGCAGAGGTGCCAGCTGCTGGGCCGCTCTTGTTCTTCCCAAGTAGCCCTCGTCTGTCCTTGCAGAAAGTAAGCAAAGTGGTATGGGCTTCATTGTGTTCCCCTAAAATTCTCATGTTGAAGCCCTAACCCCCAGAATCTCAGGATATGAGCTTATTTGGAAATAAGATACAATAAGATGTAGTAAATTGAGGTCACTAGAGTGGGCTCTAATCTAATCTGCCTGGTGTCCTTATAAAAAGGGAAATTCAGACACAGAGACATGGACACTGGGAGAAGGCCATGTGAACAAGAAGATGGAGATCAGGGCGCATGTCTACAAGCCAAGAGCCACCAAAGATTGCCAGCAAACCACCAGAAGCTAGGGGAGAGACGGGGAACAGATTGTCCCTCATAGCCCCTGAGGGAACCCTCCCTGCTGATGCCCTGATCTTGGACTCATGGTCTCCAGAACTGTGAGACAATAAATTTCTATGGCTTCAGCCCCCCAGTCCATGGCACTGTGTTCGGGCAAACTGAGCAAACGAATGCATAGGGTAAAAGGCTCCTCTGCTCAAACAACGTGAAGCAAAGGCCTCCACGTGCTCAGAAAGATGTGTCATGATGGCTTCAACAGGCGAGGCCAAGAGTGAGGAGGGGTGGGAGTAGCACAGCCTGCAGGCTGAACATGCTGGATCCCCGGACTCAGCAGCCCTGAGGTGGGCCTGGAGCCTAGAGACAGAAGGCGAGGGTGCCCTTGGTGCCCAGGGAGCTAACCACATGGTAGCTCTCTGGGGAATGTTTGCTGCATCAACCCAACAGAGTCCCTGTGAAGGCGTCAGAGGCCTCCGCTTTCCAGGCCCAAGCCCTGTAGCTACTCCGCTAGTGTTGGAGATACACGATGACCACACAGGGAAGGAATGTCACTTCAAGGAGCCGGAGGACTGGCTTCTCATGAAGCCTGCAACTCCGCATCGGGTAGACCAACAGGTAGAAGTTGTCCTAGGTCAATGACACCGGCCCTAAAACATGCTCTCCTGACCTTCCAAGGCTGGCAATGGAGGAGGTCCCTGTGGAGAAGGGTGGGGGGCCTCAGAGCCCAACTGCTGTCACCCTCTGAGGCTGCCACACCCCCCCGCAGGCTGGCCCGAGTGCCGTTTGATGTGGTCCGCCCTTCCCTTCCTCCCTCGCCACCGCAGACACCCAGACTGTGTCGCTGGGGTAGACCTGACTAAAGCCTTGGTGAAACAGACCCAGCCGGACCAGCTGCTGGGAACCTCGTTTCCATGGCAGCACTGCCTCTTCAGCTTGGGGGATGCGGCCCAGAGAGCCCTGCCCAGAACCTCACTCTGCAGCCGGGCAGAGAGACTTCGGAGTCCAGCTGCCTGGGGTAGGGCCCAGCGCTGCCACAGCTAGTTCTGTAACCGTGGCTGAGCTACTCAACCTCTCTGAGCCTCCATATTCTCATCTGTAAAATGGCGATAGATCTCCCCGGTCAAAGTTCTCCTGAGGATTAAATAATATAATGGATATAAACTGCCCAGCACGGCACCGGCACATGGAAGTCATCACCGCCAGGGAACTCTGATCATTACCTACGTAATATTCCCCAAATGATGGACACCTAGGTTCTGTCCACCTTACGAGTATGTTTCCTTTCCCTTAAGCTGAACAGCAGATGGCTCGCTAAACATGAGAGGCATCAAGGACGCATGCTCGTCTTAAATTAATCATAACAGGTTCTGCACTATTCATTTCCACCCACCAGGCCTTGCTCACCAGACTTTTTAGGATTTCCCGAAAGCATTTTCAGGGATGCTTGTAGATTCATTCTGGTTTGTTACAGGCAATCCTCCCACTCCAGGCTCTTTCCTCTGTGAATACTTCTCCAGCCACACGTTCAGAGCCTTTCCAGTGCAGTGGAGGACCTCATGATTCCCATATAAATTAACGAAATCCTAATAGTTTGTCCATTTGTTCATGCTTTCATTGATTCACTCCTTCCTTCATCAAAGAGTGGGAATTACTTAGGCGAGAAAGGTGTATCCAGGAAGAAAGAGCAAGTCACAGTCATGTGGGGGCTCTGGATCTGGGGCAGCTCAGCTTGGCTGGGGGTGGAGTGGAGGGTGTAGTGATTGATTAAATATTTCCTGACCATGTTCTATGTGCCAGCTCCTGTGCTAGGTGCTGATAAGGCAGGGCAGCCAGGGAACTGGAACTGAGAAATCAACAGGGAGAAATGTCACATCCAATGACAGAAATTTTCCTGTGGTTATTGTGGTGTTGGGTGGCACACAGGGCAAGCAGAGGGTGCTGGGAGAGTGCATGAGGGGGCTCTGGTGTGTCTTGGGAGTCAGAAAAGGCCAATCTTGGGGACCTCTAAGTTTCGAGGAGGAATTAACTAACAAGGTGTCTGTTGCAGGGTGGGAGTGAAGAAAAAGGTATTCCAGGCAGAAGGAGCAGCATGTGCAAAGGTCCTGAGGAGAGGAGGAGCTTGGTATAATTTAGGAACTGAGATGGCAAGAGGCATGCATGGAGCAGGGCAGGAAACAAGACTGGAGGGGCAGGCAGGGTCTCATGAAGATTAAAGGGAGCAAGCAGGAAGTAAAGCTTTGTGCCTGTAAGACGTTTGAGTATGGATAATTTGGGGTGTGATGAGATCACAAACTCACGAACAGTGCCCAAAGCCAGGTGGTCAAGCGGCACCTTGGAGATGCCTCTTGGTCCAAGTGGCTGCCTGAGGGAAGCATGGCCAGGGAGGAGAACACCGCTTGGCAGAACTCACCAAGCGTCGGGGCAGCCAGGCATCTGCCTGTGGGTAAGAGGCTGCCCCTCTGCCTCCACCTCCTACCTGGGCTCCAAGGGCCTCCCAGGCCCTTTCTTCCTACTGCCCATGATCCCTGGCTGTGTAGTCACCGCCATGCTCAGCCTGCTCTGTGTCCAGCCCCTCCATTCGCAGGCCTTAAAAAAGGATTTACTGCAGCCTCAACCTGCTGTGGTAGCTTAGAAGAAACGAGATGGCCCCTAAGTGGCCATGCCTGTCCGGTATGCAGCATAAAGTTATCTGACATCTCTGTTTTCCAAGAACCAGAAACCAGACACAACAACTAGCTCCAGCAAGATTTAGAAATTTCGCCCCCAGCCCCCCAATCCCAAATGTGCCTCCCCTGGAGCCAGCAGCCGCCAGCGACCTGGAGCCACGGCCCCTCTGAGGCACTGATGAGGCTGAGCCAGCCTGCCCTTTCAAGACGCAGTTAATTCCAAAGTGAGAGCTGAGCACGCTGCTCCCGGTCACACATCACCCAGAGCAAGTCAGCTGGGTCTTATTACCGAGCCACTCGGGGCCAAGCACCGTGTGGGCACCGCAGAGCGGACTGGGCACCGCAGAGCGGACTGGGCACCGCAGAGCGGACGCATCACCCGCAGGACACATCAACATAGGAACAAGCATGCTTGTCTGGCGTCCTCAGTTCCACACAACCTCATCCCCGAGAATGAACGGAAAGACTTAGGGCCTTGAAAGGAACCCAGTTTCTCTTCTGAAGGTTAGAAAAAGATCTTAGACACTAGTTTCTGTTCACCTACACCTTACTAAACATGTACATCGGCCCGGTCATCGGCTCCCGCTCCCTTCCCGGAAGAGGCAGCCGCGAGCGTGCGCAGTGAGGCCAGAGGCAAGCGCGCAGGCGCAAGCAGGGGCTCTCGCCCAGCCGAGCGGACCCCCAGCCACCGGAGCGAAAGTGGCATTTTCTTTTCCAACGGAATCCTCAAAAGTGGATTCCATTATGTTTACGGTGGCTGGTTTTAGATTGGGGGGGGCATACTATCGTTTCACAGTATGTGCGTATTTTATTTATTTTATTTTTTTTTTAAAGATTTTATTTATTTATTTAATTGACAGAGAGAGAGACAGCATGAGAGGGAACACAAGCACGGGGAGTGGGAGAGGGAGAAGCAGACTCCCTGCTGAGCAGAGAGCCTGATGTGGGGCTCGATCCCAGGACCCTGGGATCATGACCTGAGCTGAAGGCAGTCGCTTAACGACTGAGCCACCCAGGTGCCCCAGTATGTGCGTATTTTAAATCATGGTGGTTCACCTTAAACCTGTACGGCGTCATATGTTAATTATATCTCAGGAAAACTGGAAAACAATTTTTAAAGATGAAGGCGTAACGCGTTTTAAAAAAATTCCCACCCAAAGAGATCAAACTAAAAGTAGGTTGGTACTTAAAAGGATAATTTATCAGAAAAATGCACCGATGTTGAAAAAGCTCTTAACCTGTTTCAAATAAATGAGGCGTCAGTGAAATAATGCCAGCATTAAATAATAAAGGCCGCCCAGGAAGGGTGTGATTAATTCTCTAATGAGGGCACCAGCAAGGAGTTCTGTCAGCTTGCGGAAAGGCACGGCCCCGTGGGTGCAGTGTTACGGAGGGCTGGGCCCAGAGGAGGACCTTGTGCAGGGCCGGGACATAGTAGGAACGGGCTGGAGGGAGAGGGCGGGAGAGGTGCTCCAGGCAGGCGGAATGGCAGGAGCAGAGGCAGGGAGGCTGCAAAGCGCTTGAGTCTGCAGGAGGGAAGTTTGTGGGTGGGTTCCTTGAGGGGAGCCTGCTGGGGCCAGACTGTGACCCGGACGCGCCGCAGACATCTCCCGGTGGCTGCCGCTGACCGGTCCACAGAAGCTTCTTTGAGGGCCTCCCAGGCATGCCCCTGAGAATGCCCTGTGCAGGGCTAATGGCCGGGGTTGTTTTTGGCAGCTCAGGGTCGGGAAGTGCGTGGGAGGAGATGGCCTGGCGGGGCTGAGAGGCTGCCAGGCCTCATGGTCTGCACACAGGTGGCCGGTGTCGGGTGGGCAGTGGTGTCTGCGGACCTCACTGCCCAGATGGGCACAGCCGCCCATCACAAGTGAGCCTTTGTGGCCCTGGTTTACGAAACCAGCCAAATATTTTCCCTGTCACTTTATGAGGTGCTAGCTCTGCCCATTCAAGCTGGGAAAAATAAAGCGTCACATAATTTGCTCCGTTAGAGTTGAGGAAGTTTGAAGTTAAGGGAATTCTGCACCCCTGGGCAGGCCTGTCAGCCTGAGGGGGAGGGGTGTTCCCAGGAGCCCACCTCTGGAGGGGATGTGGGCACCATCCAAGCCAGCTGCAGGTTTTGCAGATGGAGAGAATGAGGCCATAAGCCTGGAAAGTCAGCCCAGGAGATGGTGTTAGATGAGGAGACCAGTTTCCTGAGAATCTTCTTTAGCACTGGGCTTTTAGGGACTGTTTAGCCCCTTATTCACAGGTGAGGCCAGGGAAGATACAGAGAAGTGTAGATGGGAATTCTCCTGAAGAACTTGCCCACAAGGCACAGAGATTTCTAGAAGGGTTTCAGAGCTGAGGTATCTGGTGGGAGGGGATGTTTTACAGTGAGGTTGAAAAGCATCAGCCTTAAGTGGTTAGCGAGTGGGCAGCCACCGACACGCTGTGATTTCTAGCTTCCCGGTGAGGTCTTATGTCCCCTACAAAGCCCCCTTTCTTAACGACCATGGCCTATAATTTCATTCATAGACCTACTTCCCTTTTGCCTCTAATAATAAGAGTCATTGGGTACTTGCTTTCTATGCCAAGCACTTCATTAGGTACCATGCCCTTTCCTTCAACTGAGGTTTATTGAAAAGCTACTATATATAGGCCCCTGAGAATGCAGTGATGAAATTTTCCTTTACAAGAGCCCTATTTATAGTGGCAGTGAACCCATTGTTACAGATGAATAAGTTGAGCTCGTAGAGAAATGACTTGCCAAAGACATGCAGCTACCCCATGGCAGAGCTGCATTTGAAAGCCAGGCCCGTCTGACGTCAATGCCTGGCTTCTCTCTACTCCCTCACTGGCCAGGTTAGAAAAGGCAAATAATTAGTAAAGAAGAGACAATGTTGTAGCCCCAGTTATAATTCTTTGGTTTGCCTTCAAAGTTATATTCAAATTAATCATAGTTTTGTATGCTAATTATCTTTTGGGCTGAATAAAGATCATTTTCTTAAAAGCAAATCCATGATGGCCACTGACCTCAATTCCGCAAGGCATGCGGTGACTCCGCATCGCCACCTGGTGGCAGAGCTGTCACATAGCAGGGGGAGAGATTAAAAAAACAGAAGCGCCAAGACTTAACTAGACAACAGCTATGGGTCAGTGGAAGGGACACCATGTCTCAGGGGTCCTGGCCTGTGATCTGCCCTGGACTGGCCACGTGGACACTGAGTCAGCCACTTCAGCTCTCTGGACAGCAGATCCTTGATTGTGCAGTGCCTGGTGGACTGGTATCCCTGGAAATCTCTTCTAACTTGTACATTCCCTGACTCCTTGTGTCTTAGGTTGCATTGAACTCGAAGGAGAAATGCTCAGGTGGATTTTGAGGCACCGGTGGAAAAACTGATGTCGGGCTGGTGTCGGGCAAGCAGGGCTTTCCGGAGCCCTTCTCCTCCAAGTGTGTGGTTTGGCCCGCCATGAGTTTCTTACCCCTGCCTTTCTTCACTGGGCCAGAGATCCTCTTCCACCCACTGTGGTGTCTCCATCAGGGATTACCTCAGATGATAGTCCAAGAACTCAAGTCCAGCGTTAGAGAAGGCCTAACCCAGGAGCGGTGCTTTATTAGTTGTATTCTCTTGTAAGGAACAGCAAACCTGACCCAAAGTACCTAATGTTAATAAAGGGAATGTGTATGCTTTTATCACTGACTAGTACTTGGGTAAATCGGGCTTCATCCTCACCTACATCCAGGGTTCAAAGACCATTGCCAGAATCAAGTTTCTCTCTCTCCATTTCCCAGCTCTTCTTCCTTTGTGTCTAGTGGCGCCTTAGGGGTATTTCATGGGGCTTTAGGTTCTCATACTCTCAAGCTACATGAAATGATACAATCTAAATAAGGACAGTGATTCCCCACTGATCCCTAGATCTCCCATCCCACAGAGCACCAGCCTTACGACCCCTTCTACACACACATTCCCCATGGTTGGGGTCTTCTTTCTCAAGTCCCAGAATGACTGCAAGGAGCCACTGGGGCCACCCCCTTCCTCCTTATCTTGCAGGAGCCAGCACGGTTTGTATCCGCCTTGCCTGGCACAAGTCCTAGAATGCATTCTAATTGGCCCTGCTCGGGTTACATGCCCACTCCGGAGCCAATCACTATGGTCACTGGGTTGGAATGCGCTGATTGGCTGAGCCCCAGTTCCAGTCTCCACCCATGGAGCCGGGATGGGGCAGTCTTGGGAGGGTCCTCAAGGGAATCCGAAGAGGAGAGAAAAGATGCTGGAGGCAAAACTACCAAAAATCTGTTAGTAACTAACATAAGGGTTAATGGAATGAAAGTTTATAAATGATCTTTTGGACAAATCAGGGTGATAATCAGGGCTATCTTTCTGATAACCTCACTTGGTTGCCCCTGTTTATTCATTCAATAGCCGCTGGATTCCGTCCTCCCCACACTGCCGTCCATAGGGGGCGGTCCGGGTGAAGGCACATTTCAATGATGATTTCAATTCAGAGACCTGGCAAAAGGGAGGTATTTCTTTAGGTTTCTGGGTTTACCCATGGGAGTGTGTCTTGCATGTGATATCATCCTGTAACTATTGGGACATCCTTACATCCCCTCCTCTGGTCTCTGGTGTTCACGCAGAGATTTTATTTGTCTGTTCTGAGTAGGTTTCACCGTGCTGCCCTGCCTGGATCGATGTTTAAAATTCCAGATAGAGATTTCAAATGGGCAGGGCCTTAGGGACCCTGGTCCAAGCCCCCATGCTGTGGATGGGGACCAGCGAGAGTCAGGGGCTTGCCAAGGCCACTCAACCAGTTAAGTTGCAGAGCCAAGACCCTGTGCCTGGCAGCCCCTTCCTGTGGCTGCCTCATTACCATGGGATTCCTGAGTAAGCAGGCAGGAAGGCAGCCAAGGTGAAGGCCCGGATGACACCTTTGCTGTGAATAATCCTCAAAAGCATTTCTCTTTAGTCAGGCAGAAGTGTGGGGCAGGCGCCTCGCTGTGTGTGTTGCTGGGTGCATCTACTGCGATTGTTTCTGGCTGCAGGGCAACCCTTCCTAATTGTATTCTGCTCAGACTAATGTTAAAAATTAACTTTCCTAACACATTCAAATGAGGCCAAGGGAGGAGGGGATGTGAAAGCAGAGACTTGATATTTAGCAGATAAACCACAGGGAATCATCTGGAAAGGATGCTCTGTGTGTGTTTGATCCCTCAGAGATGCAGAGTGTTGTACTGAGCAGCGTTCTGTGCTAGGGCCTCGGATACACTCTGAAATCAGATGTGGGCCCAGCCTCAAAAATCTCCTTGTTTATTGGAGCAGCCACATAGATCATGATAATTCAGTGAAATCAGATTAATCAAGTGCTCTAGGAAGTGCAGTGGAGAGAGTAGCAGGTGTTTGGGGAAGCTGTGGTATCTAGGAAGTGCTCACAGAGGAGGGATGTAGGAGTTGAGATTTAAAGATGTTACTATGGGTGCCTGGGTGGCTCAGTCAGTTAAGCATCTGCCTTCGGCTCAGGTCATTATCCCAGGGTCCTGGGATTGAGTCCCACATCGGACTCCTTGCTCAGCGGGGAGCCTGCTTCTCCCTCTGCCTGCCGCTCCCCCCCTGCTTGAGCTCTCTCCCTGGCAAATACATAAATAAAATGTTAAAAAAAAAAATAAAGATGTTACTAGATGGAAAGCTGAAAAAGGCATTTCAGGGGTGGGGACAGCACAGGCAAAGGCCCCAAGGCGTTAAAACACACAGCCAAGTGCAGGAGACTGCAAGTTCAAGGAGCACATGAGGCAGAGAGGAGTCATCTAGGGTAACCCCACTGGTCTAGTTGGTCATTTATTCATTCATTAAAACCTGGGCCTTCTGAAGTCCAGTATTTTTTTTAATTTAGATTTTATTTATATTAAATACACTCATAACGTTGAATTAAAATATAACCGTGATAACTCCTCTGTCCACCCTTTTTCCCAGTCACCCTCCCCAGAGGCAACCACGGCTGTCAGATGCTTGCATTTTCTTCTAGGATATTTTTCACAAATACACAAACAGCGGCATTCCCCTCATGCTCTGATGTGCACCTTGCTTTCTTCACTTCATATATCTTTTTTTTTTAAGATTTTATTTATTTGAGAGAGAGAGCACAAGCAGGGGGTGGGGGGAGGAGCAAAGGTAGAGGGAGAAGGAGGCTCCCCACATAGCAGGGAGCCTGACGTGTGGCTCGATCCCAGGACCCTGGGATCATGACCTGAGCTGAAGGCAGACACTTAACTCACTGAACCACCCAGGCGCCCCTCCACTTCATATATCTTGGAGGTGACTCAGCACATAGAGGGCTTCTTCATTCTTCTTGACAGTGGTGGGAGTTCAGCTATAGAGCCCCAGCTGGGCATCAAGAGCTTAGAGACCTTCTCATCTGGTCCCTTGTTGCTGGTGGCAAAGACCGGAGGCCCAGAGAAGTAAGAAGCCCACGCAAGGTCTCCCAGCTGTTCGGTGACTGAGCCAGGATTCAAACTCAAGTCTTCTGCTTCTCATATCTACCCGAGGCCAGCCAGGCCCACTTCCTTGCCTCCATGGGCCTCATTGTCAGGCCATCGGTTGGAAAAGGTGATGGGTGAGCCTGCCAGTTTTTATAGCCATTGCAGCACTAGGCTGATGTAACGACCGGCCCCTTGATGTGTGCTTCCAGACTTCCATAGTAACCTTTGTCAGCGTGCCCTCCCCTCCCCCTTGCCCTCCCCGCCCTTCCTCCTCCTCAGCTTTCTCCTCCCCACCTTTGCCTCAGCAGCCCTGTGTCAAGCCTCTGGCCCATCCCTAGCCCAGCAACCGGTCACTATGACAACAAGGGCCTTCCATCAAAAAGTGGCCTTCCAGGTATTTTATTTTGAGCTCCAATTAAGCAGGGCAGGCTGCAGGCTGGGAGCAGAGCAGGGAAGTGTGTTTTATGGCCTGTGAGAGAGCCCAGGTGCTATTTATAGCTCCTTAATCGGTGTTGCTAAATGGGGTCTTAATGCAAGTCCCGGTGGCAACTGCACATTTTCATCACGGAGAATCTCCTCCCCACAGCCTCACTCCCTCCATCTGTCGGCCTGAGTGGGCTCGCCTGGCAGCCCCTCCTGGGGGAAATGGTGCCTTCTCTGTGCTCAGCAGCTGTCAGCAGGCTGCCTGGCCCTCCTGACCTCCTCCTGACATGAGCAGGCCCTTTGCAGTCCCATCTTTGGGGATATTGGGTCCCCAGCTGTCACTTCCATCAGGAACCTGGAGTCCTCGGGTGGCCATTTGTCTCCGGGCTGGGATTCTGTCCCCAGCCTCCCCCCACCACCCCTCCCCAGGCCTCTCCATCAAAGCCGGAGTGGGGTGAGGGACATGTATGACTGAATACGTAAGTACACACCCACAAAATCCTTTCCATTAATACCTCATAGTATTAACAAGCAGTTTTACTCCTTCCAACAGAGCAGGAGAACTATTAGGCCCCATTCCTCACAGCTGGGGAATTCAGGCGGAGGATGGCAGAGGAATTAGCTAATGTTCATTGCCAGGCACTGTCTTGGAGCTTCACAATGTGCCCCCTCATTCAGTCTTCACATCTTGTTTTCTAGAGAGAAGGAGCCTGTTTCAGTCAGGGTAGGCCAGGTCTCGCTGCTGTAATAGACAAACCCCAGCTTGCACTGACTTCGAACAACCGAGGTTTGTTTTTGCCCTTGCTGCATGCCCTTACTGGTCGCCTAGAGGCTCAGTTCTGCAAGGTTTGTGTCCTTCGGGTCCAGGCAAAAGGAACAACATCTAGTGGTCACTCATGGAAAAGAGAAGGCGGCAGTGCTCATACCGGCTCCTCAAGCTTCCACTTGGAAGTGATGCGCAGCACTGGTGCCGACCTTTCATTACCCGCAGTCAGGGCAGGGCCACACCTAACTTCAAATGAGTAGGGAAGGGTCCAGCTCTTCCTGTGCCTGGGGGGGGAAAGCTGGAATATTTGAAAACAGCCCTAATGACCTCACAGAGGCTCAGGGTCAATGGTGAGTGATTTCCCCCGAGCCCACAGCTCCCAAGTGGCAGAGCAGGGATTTGAACATTCAGCTGTTCCCCACCCACCGAAATCTGTGCTCTTTCCCCATGTTGCAACGTGGTTATAGACATAGGTGCTAAAGACAGACTTCTGGCTCAAATTCTGTCTCCAGTATTCACCAGATATGTTACCCCTAGGTAGCAAGCCATGTAGCCTCTCAGAGCCTCATTTTTCTGTAAAATAAAGATCCTCGTGCAGGACTGTGGCCTGAAAACCAAAACTTTATTCCTAAGTTTGGGGCGAACTCATTCTGTAGTCAGACTCAATCTGAACGGGTGTGAACCTATTTATAGTCCTTCCTTATTTCACTCAGTGTGAATATTCATAGGTTTCACTACAGAAATATTAATGTATTTGATTGCAAGCGCTGCCCCAGACCACAGGGATGTTATGCAATGCATGGCATAAGCGACTTAATTACTAAACTCTGGAACTCTCTCAGTTCTCAAACAGTCTGGCCCCAGGGTTTTGGATAAGGGACCATGGATCTGTAGCACTTCCCTCAAGGGGTTGCAGTGAGGATTAAGGAAGATGACGTGTCACAGATTCTGAGCACTAGGCCCAACATGCACTAAGTGCTCAAATAATTGGTGATTATTTTAGGTCCCAAGATCAAACTGACAAGACAGGAAAGAGATGCCTGCTTGGGAGAGATTGCCCAGGAGCTGAAACCAAAGCACAAAAAGAGTGGGAATGCTCCGGTTTGCACTTAACTGAAATCAGATCTCCCAGGTTCCTGAAAATTCTATCCTAGGAAATAGATGTTCTTTAGGCCCTCATAAATCCTTGAGTGTGATTTTGGAATGATTCATCCTGATGGCAAATAGGGTGTTTGTGAAGGTCCTCAGAGAAGAGAAAACACACTTTGTAAGTGTAAGATATATCAAATAAGGCGCGACTGGGCAAGAGCCTGAAGTTTTGTCTTATCATTCACATCTCAGAATCATGGATCTTGGAAGGGAGTTCCAAAACCCTGTTTCTCTGAAGTCCTCAAAGGCCCTATCTCAAGGGCAAAACCTGCTTCCCCACTCTTCACTCTGATCATCTTCCCTTCTGTCCGCTAAATAGACTGGAGTTCTACTTAAAAATTCATCTGGCAGAAGTTGGCCCCGAGCCTTGCCCTTTCCCCTCACACAGGCTGAGAACTACAGCCCAGAGAGGCACAGTGTGTGGTGCTTAGCCCCTCGGTTAACGCTGCCGATGTTGGAAGCCCTCCTCAACCACTCACTAGCTGCGCGATCTTGGGCAGGTTGCGAGCTTCGTGTGACTTCCTTTCCTCATCTGTAAAGGAGGATATTGATGGTTGTTGTGAGGATTAAATGAGCTAATTTGTGGAAAGGCCTTAAAACAGTGCCTGGTGCAGCACACACACTAGAAATGCGGGCTGCTATTCATATGATCTCATAGAGAGTTTGTGGCAGAGTGGACACCTGGATTTTCTGTTTCTCACTCCACAAGTCCTGTCCAACTCAATTCACGTTTTTAAAAATAAGTGTTGACAAGGATATGGGGAAATTGCTGGTGGGACTATAAAATGACGCAGCTGCCATGGAAAACAGTTTGGTGGCTCCTCAAAAGGTTAAACATAGAATCAATGTATGACCCAGCAATTCCGCTCCTCGTTATATACCCAAGAGAAATGAAAGTAGGTATTCAAACAAATACTTGTCCCCACATATACACAGAGACACTACTCACGACAGCCAAAGGGTAGAGACTACCCGAAATGTCCATCACTGGATGGATAAGCAAAATGTGGGCCATCAATACGATGGGATATTATTTAGCCATAAAAAGGAATGAAGATCTGACGCCTGCTACAATGTGGAGGAGTTCCGGGGACATTGTTGCTAAGTGAAAGAAGTCAGATACAAGAGGCCATATATTGTATGATTCCATTTATATGGAATATCTGAAACAGATAAATTCATAGAGGTAGGAAGGCTAGTTAGTGGCTGCCAGAGGCTGGAGCAAGGAGGAATGAGGTGGGGGGTAACTGCTCATGGTACAGGATGTCCTTGGGGTGATCCAAAAGGTTTGGAACTTGAGAGAGGCAGTGGCTGTACAACACTGTGAATGTATTAAATGCCATTGAATTATAGTTAAAACGGTTAATTTTATGTTATGTAAACCTCACCTCAATTAAAAAATAAATTTATTGCAAGGAAGCTGTCCACAGACTTCAGTCGACAGGGCAATTGTGCTGATGCAGAAAGTATTAGCAGGGGGAGCTCATTCACCCTGAGCATGGCCCTGGGGAGCTCCCTTTATCCCCCATGACCCCCAGGAAACTGTGTGCTCCCCAAACTGAGCGTGTCTGACTCATTTCCGATTCCCCAGCACCTGGCTTTGCACACAGCGGATCCTCAAGAGACATGGGACTCCGGGGGGTAGTTGACAAAAGCATAGTGAATACACACCAGCGCCGTCCGCCACTCGCTAGTTCTGCGGTAACGTGCCGACAGCTTGTCTTGCTCACTGAGAAACAACGTGGGAAGATGGTGCTGTGTCTGGACTCGCTGTGCTGGCCCAGTGAGGTGATGCATCTCAAGCAGGTGGGGCCCAGCAGAGGGCGGTTGCTCGCCTTAGGTGGTGGTGGTGGTTTTATTATTTTTTTTTTAATTTTTTTTATTGTTATGTTAATCCCCATACATTACATCATTAGTTTTAGATATAGTGTTCCATGATTCATTGTTTGTGCATAACACCCAGTGCTCCATGCAGAACGTGCCCTCCTCAGTACCCATCACCAGGCTAACCCATCCTCCCACCCCCCTCCCCTCTAGAACCCTTATTATTATTATTATTATTATTATTATTATTATTTTAATTGGGAAACAAGCCTCCCCCCCCAGCTTTACTGAGATATAATTGACATATAACATTGTGTAAGTTCAAGGTGAACCACATGTGGATTTGATACACTTACATATGGCAAAATGATTATCTCTGCAGGGTAAGCTACCACCTCTATCACATCACCTAATTACCTGTTCTCTTTGGTGGTGGGAACATTGAAGATCTATTCTCTTGGCCACTTGCAAGATTGGCCAAGAGGATTCTCAATCTAAATTCCTTTAGGAAACTGGTTTTGCCACAGTCTGAACTAAGATAGTCTCCTGCCTTTTTCCAGCTCATGCTAGCAAAACAAGTTAATTTTGTCTGTCATTTTTCTCTACTAATATGTTTTTGTTCATAAAGCTCTACCATCTGCTACCCCTTGTCTGGAGTAAAATAAGAAATAAGAAGGTGTCTGATTTTATGGGAAAATAGATATGGGCGTCTTACACCAAATATATCAGTGTTCTGGGCATTGAATAGTGTTTTGTGAGGAACAGGCTCTGGAGCCGACAGCTCTGCCCTTTACTTCTGGGTGACCTTGGGAATCACACAACCTCGCTATGCCTGAGTTTCTCGGCTCTAAAATGAAGGTAAACATGGTACATTTTAGGATGGTGCCTCCTAGGCATGCTGTGAGGACTGAGTGAGTTACCAAAGGGCAAGTGTCTGGCACTTGGGGCGAGCTCCGTATTAACCATGGTTATCATTGGTGGGGTAGTGGTGGTGGTGTTATTACTGTTGCTCTGTGGTGGTCCCTGCAGTGCCCCCTGACTCCCAGGTGTCCGAACCCCTCACAGTGGATTGTACATTTTACCCACCTGGTGTCTACACAAGGAAAACTGGGTGTAAAGAAGGAGTGGATACGTTTGGAGTCCAAGTGAGTGAGATCTTTCCGATCTGGAGACCCAGTAGAATCCTTGCTGGGAGACCATGGAGAGAGAGAATTGGGTCTTCCTGCAGTTCGGGTTTCTGGCAGGTAATTATGGCTAGTATAGCTAGAGTCGTCCTCACCGTGGAAGAACAGTGAGCAAATCACTGGATCCCATTGAGTCTGTGCCTCCATGGCTGGATCAGACCCGCCGGCAGCTTATGAGGATGGACTGCCCCCCCGGCTGGTGAATTCTGACAAGGTGGTGAAGGAGCTTCCCTGCACAGGAGTGGCGACACCGCTAGCCTGGCTCTGTGTCTGGGCCTAGGAATGTTGTGTTTGGCCGTACTGAATTAAAATAACACAAAAACGTCCCATAAAAATCTGGATTTCAGGTGTTTCGGAAAGAGCAGGAAATCTGGAACACCAGGCCCACCTTCCTGCTTGGAGCCCAAGCCGGAGCTTGTGTGTGTCCTCTGGTGTCCATGGGCCCCCGCCCCCCACTCTCCCACACCCACTGCTCCTGCCGGTCACTTAGGTTACCCACCCCGCCCCTCCCCCGGCCCCGAGGCCTTGGAGTTTGCAGCCTCTGGTCCAAAATCCAAACATATCTGTCATACTGGAAGTGGTTTTTATTCAGGCACTGATCATTAACTTTTTAAAAAGTTACCTAAAGCAAAAAGCCATTTGCCTTAAAATGAGAAATAGAAATAGGACAGTCGTTTCCAAATTTGCTAGATATTATGCTGTATCATGGCTCTTTACACACAGAAAATATTTATTTACAGACATCATCACTTCCCACTTTTTACTAGATACTTTTTCTCTTCCCAAGCTATCCCCTAAATACGGGGCTCCTCTTGAGCTACTTGGATCCTCTGACTAAAGGAGCGGGGAGCCAGGCTGAGAAAACTCAGCAGACTCCATCCAAGAATTCAGTTTACTCATCAGTTTTGCTTAACTTAAGAAAAACAAGTTTCCACCATCCTCCTCTGGGCCTGTTTCTGAGCTCACACTTGGAAAGGTCAAATAAACACAATACACCCATTAAAAGGTCTTCATATTAAAGCCCCGGGGCTTATGCTGTTTAGCAGAGGCTGCAGTGATGACGTTTCCCAAGTGGAAGGAAGTTAGCCTGACCTTGGCTCTTTGCCAGGAAAGAGGAGTCAGCTGTGCCAGCCTCATGGTTGCAGGGCGCACGGCCCGGGGCCGCAGTGGGAAGGGATGGTGGTGGTGCTAGTGGTTGCTCCTGGAGGCGAGAAGCCCCCTCGTGCAGTCTGCTTTGGCTCCCTTCTTTCCAAATTGTTGAGGCCAAGTCCAAGTGGTACCAGGTGGATTGGATGACCTGTTAGTAACTGTCCCCTCCTGGGCAGGGTCCCTTGTCTGGGCCCTATCTCACTGCTTGCCTGACGGCCATGGCTGGGCAGGGCTGGGCCAGGGGCTCACCTCCAGTCCATCCAGGGATCTCCATGCACGGAGACAGAGCTAGCCCCTCCACATGGAGCAAGGCTGAGGGGCGAGGCTGGGTGACAATCAGCAGAGCTGGGTTTCTTTCCCAGTGCCTGTCACCCCACCTCCCCAGGAGAGTCTGCCAACAGAAAGCGCATCCCAAACCACACTGCCCAAGTTCTGGCCCTGTTTCACTACTTCACTATGGCTCTAAGCAAGCTACCTAACCTCTCTCTGTGCCTCAGTTCCCTCAGTCCGTAAGTGGGCATTCACAATAGCAGCTGCCTCACTGAATCACAGTGAGGAGTAAGTACGGTAAGACTCAGACCATCTCCTGGCCTAAGAAGTGCTATGAGCATCCTTGCTCTGACTGTTTACATTTTTACTACTATTATTCCCAAAAATCCAGCCAAAGAGCCCAGGAGAACACCAAGACAGGCTTTGAGAAAATAAGTAGATCAACACTCATGGCTTTCCTCATGCTTCAGCTTCTGATACAAAGATTGGAAGGAACACCCCCAAAGTAGAAGGGGCTGATGGGCAGGGCTGGAGTTGTGGGGCTCCACAGAGCTAGATGCACATCCCAGCTTCCTGGTGCCCGAGCTGCTCTGGCCTCCTCCGACCTCTGGTCGGAATCATCTGTGGTTATTGACATGGAGGCCTCCTTCAGGGGGTGTCAGTCCTGCTCTCCACACCCACTGCCTGTTTCCACTTTGTTCTAAAGGAGCAACTGAAACAACAGAAGCTGTCGCATGTGATCGCCCAGCTATGCCAGGGCCTGAGCCTGTGGCCCTCGTCTTGTGCCCCCATGCCCCCGAGGCAGGTGTCGTCCCCATTCTGCAGAGGAAGCAGCTTGCCATTTAAAGCCAGAAGTCAGCTCCACGCCTGGGCTGCTTCTCCTTCCAGCGGTGCCCCAAGCAGTGCTAAGTTCTCGGCAGGCAAGAGTGACCCCATTATTACTCGTCAGCTAGCATTCAACTGTAATTCGTCTTCTGGCCAGAGAGAGGCCAATCCATGACCTCTCTCTCTCACTTTTGCTCTCGTTGTCTCCCTTTGTTTTTGACAGAACCTCTGATACACAGAATTGGATTAAACATAATCCTGACTTGTAATACACCGTCACTGGTCACATGCATAGCCCTCTTTCATTCTAATTTGCTTCTTTATGTATTTACTTCTTTATAATTTAATGCTACCATGAATCCCTCCCCCAACCTAAGGACTGGAACATGGACAATTGGGTACCGCTGTGTCCGTCCCTGGTTCAGCCCTGCCAACCTTCACTTCTCTGAATTTTGTGTTTATTGTCCCTTATAGATTTTTCACTTATATGTCTAAACAATGACTTATTTAGTTTTAGTTGTTCTTGAACTTTCTAGTTTGTTCAATACCACACTGTATTCATTGCTGTGGCTTTAAGTAAGTCTTGCTATCTGGTCGGCAAGTCCTGCTGCTCCCGCACTCCTATTCTTCTTCTTTAGAAAGGGACACACGGGGCACCTGGGTGGCTCAGGCAGTTAAATGTCTGCCTTCGGCTCAGGTCATGATCCCAGGGTCCTGGGATCGAGTCCCACATCGGGCTCCCTGCTCAGTGGGGAGCCTGCTTCTCCCTCTCCCTCTGCCGCTCCCCCTGCTTGTGCAGGCGCTCTCTCTCTGCCAAGTAAATAAATAAAATCTTTAAAAAAGAAAGGGACACACCATGAGGAGGGGGATCCATCCCTGAAGGCCCCAACCCTGCCCAAGATGGGGCATGCACCAACTGTCTCTGAAAGGCCATTCTGCTCCTTTATGCGGTCGTCCCATCTGGGATGTGTTTTTTCCAGTATCTGTAGGGGCAGCCAGGTTGTTCCCAGGACTACAGCAGCAGAGAAGACTTCTGGGGACATTGGGATGATCCATGGTGCAGGGTGGATAATAGCCAGAGAGCACCCCCCACCTCCCTGAGGCTCTCCCCGTATGACCAGGGGCCGTCCTCGGCCAAAGCCAGTGTGTCCAGCCATCGTGCAGCTCCCCAGGGCGAGCTCCAAGTTGAAAACAGTCAGATTTTCTGGGAAATTTTTCAGCTGAGTCAGGAACATCCCTCCACCAGACCGAGGAACTGGCGCAGTGTGTTACTAATTCTGCCTTCCTGTGGGGGCCTTGCTGGAGGGTTCTTTAGCCAGCTTAGGGCAATGTGAAAGGGCTACTTTTTTCAATTTGTTCCTCATACCAGAAGAGCTGGGCTGCAGTTTCCTTTGAAAGATGAGGCTTATTGCAGCTGCCTCCTCTCTTCCAGACGCCGGCCGGCTCATTTCCACAGACCAAGCGCCCATGATGTCCAGAGCAGAGCCATAAGGGCTGGGCAGCAGGGACAAGAGCCGGTCCCTACCTGTGGGAGCCTACAGTCTACAAGGGCTGAAGGCAGCACCAATAACAGGAAATGATTCTAGAGCAACTCAGGGTGGCCCGGGATTTATCACAGGTGGGGGGTAGGGAAACCACATTTCCCCAGCTGAAAATTAGACAACGATGTCTGGCAGCAGGACAGAATATTTCCGACAGGGGTTGTCTCATAAACTCCTCAGGTGAGTCAGCATAATGACGAGAACCACTCAAAGGCCTCTGCTGGGGAGGGCTATTTGGGGGACAGGAGGGAGGCTCGCCCAGCAGAGAGAGGGAGCCATGCTGGATGGGGAGAGGGCAGAGGCGGGGAGACCCTCGGGAGGCTGCTTTTCATGGTGGAGTCAGGAAGTGACCAGAGGGCTGGTGGTGAAGATAGAAAGTCAGGATGGATCAGAGATGTTTAGAAGGTAGGCATGGAAGGGCTTGCTAGTAGGGCCAATTTGGAGGGCAGAGGAGGCCTTAGGAGCCTAAGACATGGCCCCTAGGACAGGGATCCCACCAGAGAAGCACAGCGGTGAGGAGGATGGGCAGGGATGAGTATTTGGTCTCTCTGCTGGGTGTGGGGATATGTGTGGAACAACTCCATGGACCAAGCCTGTGGACCACTGTGTTGGGAGCACTGAGGATCTTGTGAAATTGCTGGTTTTGCTGCAGTTGTGCTGGCTGGGCTTGAGCCCATTCCCAACAGGCTCCTGGGTGAAGCTGATGCTGCTGGTCTGTGGATGGCTCTCTAGGGTCCCAGCCTGGAGCTGGGTAGAGGTGGTGGGACACTCTCCCTGGTTCAGGTAATAGCAGGTGCCCAGTACCTGTTGAGTTGAGGTCTACATGTAGTCATTTTAGTTCCCCTCCAAACTGAAAGTGTCTCAGGCTTCAGGAATACCAGTATGGATCATTCCAGTCAGAATTCAGGGACATGAAACTGGAAAGGGACACGTGCCTTTTTGGAAATGTTTTCATTAGAAGAGTGAGACACACACCATTTCAGTGTGCTTTCATCCCTGGGACATGCCTGGTCACCCATATGGACGCTTGGCTAGATCTAGGGTACAGCCTCTACTCCCAGGGAGGTGAGCACACTGACTTTTTATTTTAACAGACTAGATGTTCCACAACTGATTTTTGTTTCCTCAAAGTGTCATTTTGAGAAAACTACAACTTTCCCCATTGTTACACAAACGAGATTCTTTGAACACATCTAAGAGATATGCCTTTGGAGCCAATAAACATCCTCACTCAACAGAGCGCTAACTCTTATTCATCTTCTAAAACTTCTCTTACCTGCTGCCTCCTCCAGGAAGCCATCCTGGGTACCCCCAGGCTGGGTTAGGTGCCCCTCTTCCTGGCTCTCACAGCTCCCCTTGCAGTTCCTGCTAGTAAACATAAACCTTTCTGGGCTGCCACCATTTATTCTGGTCTCTCAGTTCCATCTGTAGCCCCGTGAGCCCCTGGGTACCCAGCTCCCTGCTCAGGTCTTGCAAAGCACGTTTGTAAGTAGAAGTATAATGACTGCATACATGTGTGATTCATCATTGCACCAGAGGGACAAGACTTTATCCTCAAAGTCCACAAAATGACACTGGGACTCTGGTATCCCTCCAAACCCTTCTTTTTTTTAAAGATTTTATTTATTTATTAGAGAGAGAGAGAGAGAACACAAGCAGGGCGAGCTGCAGGCAGAGCTCCCGGGAGCCTGATGCGGGGCTCCATCCCCGGACCCTGGGACCATGACCTGAGCCGAAGGCAGATGCTTAATGACTGAGCCACCCAGGCACCCCCCTGCTCAGTCAGTTAAGCATCTACCTTCAGCTCAGGTCATGATCCCAGGGTCCTGAGATCGAGCCCCGCATCAGGCTCCCTGCTCCGCGGGAAGCCTGCTTCTCCCTCTCCCTCTCCCCCTGCTTGTGTTCCCTCTCTCACTGTGTCTCTCTCTGTCAAATAAATAAATAAAATCTTTAAAAAAAAATAAAAATTTAAAAAAAGAAGACTTTGATTATAATGGTGATGTTCTCATGCTTTGATTTCCCCAAAAATTTCAAGTTTGCTGTCAGTAGAGACTGGCCTTGGCTTTGGACTAGGGTAGAGGCCGAGCTAGGATTCCTCTCCAGTACATCTCTCCACACCGCTGCCAGGCTCTGAGTCTGGGCAAGTGAGGGGACCTCTTCCCATCGCCCCAGTCCTCCCCAACCTAAACACAAAGAGGTTTCTCCAGGCTGCATCTGCTTAGAGGCTGAGGAGGCCCAACAGGAGTTGAGACCACAAATCCCCAGGGAGGCCCGAGTCGCCAGCGCCTGCCTGGAGCCATTCATTCTTCCTCACAGCTGGGTGAGGGCAACAGCTAACGCCCTCCCACTGGCTTTGGCAAGGCCACTCCCAGGGCATAGCAGCAAAGTGAGCAGACAGGAAGCCCAGCCCCAGCTCTGCTGAGATCTTGGCCAAGAGGGCAGAGAATACCCGTGGATAAAAGGTCGTCAGATGAAGGATTCAGGTCACCAGACTCTTCATTCCTTCGACAGTGCTAATGTGAGCCTGTGGCTAAAACGGGGCTCACTTGGTAAGCCTGAGTGCGGCCTCTGAGCGGCCAGCCCTGCCTTTGATAATACGGCAGGTTATGGCCAGCCAGCCCCCATGGGTCTGGCTCAGTATCACCTCCCCCAGGAAGCCCACCCGGCCTGTGCTAGCAGCTTGGGAGCCACAGCCCTAGGTCTCCGAGGCTCATCTAACATTCATCTCACAGGCTTCTCTGGCCTTGCCATTCACTTGTTCACGTACATTTAAGCCTAATCCGATTGGGTTCAGTTAGAGTCCTTCCACTGCCAGGATTAAATCTGATTTCTGCTCTGCCAAGTGTCAGGTGTGGAAGGGACCCCGAGCCTTTTTGCCAAACCACTTGCCACAGTGACAGGGGCGGAGGCCCTCAGGAGGAAGGCAGAGCCGCTCTGCCAGCTGGTGGCCGAGGCCAGCCGGGGCCCAGGGCTGCCAACTGCTCAGCCACTTTGCACTCAGCTGTGTAGCAGGGTCCGGGCAGGGAGGCCCTGCAAAGGAACTGAACAGAGATGAACCGAGCTCAAGGTGCTCCCTGTTCCAGTGCATTCTCAGCCCCCAGCCACTCCCTGGCTACCCATCCCACCGGCCTGCCTCCACACCCGTTGTCATTCAGCTGGGTGAGGAGGAAGGTGAAAGTAAGGGATGTGGATGGGTGGAGCACAAAAGGAGAGTTTCCTGGGGCCTAGAGGTTTCCCTGAGAGGAAATAGTGACCACAGTGGAGGTGGTTGATCCAGTGGTCAGAGACTGGGGTGCTGGAATGGGCTTTTTGGAAGGTGGCTGAGCTCTGTGGCATGGCCCAGGGGTGGGCAGCAGGGTGGAGGAGAGTGTCCTGAGCACGAGGCAGTCCAGAACCGGGAGCCTGAGCGATGAGAGGCTGGGCCTGGGGAGGATTCCGTCAGTGGGGGGTGGCCGGTGTGGTGCAGGCCAGAGCCCTGACAAGAGGTCGATAGATGACAGCAACAGGGATCAGAGCCGAGCGCTGTGAGCCACGGAGGAGCTGGGACTTCTCACAAGCAGATGGCGGGTGCAGAGCTTAGAATGTGGCAAGAAGGAGTGAAAAGTCCTTCCCCACCTCCTGGGCCTGAAGGCACAGACCACCTCCCAGGAGGGAGGCTGAAGGGCAATGGAGTCTGGGAGACAAGGCTCTGTGCTCTTAAGTCAGGAAGTGGGGGGATCTCTCAGAGAAGTCAAGGGTGCAATTTTCTGTGTGTAAAGCTGCAGTCCCAGAGAGCACAGTGGGAAATTCGCTGAGGGCTGGGGTCAGAGGCGATGAGGCCCAGAGCATGATGGGGAGGATGGCACTTGAGAGAAGCGACGGCCATAGACAGGAGACCTAATGGCTCTTCATGTCCCTCACTCTACCTTTCTTCATGTCCATGTTCCACTTTCTCCTCTTTTCCTGGAAGCTCGTGCCATCCTGTTGGTTGGATTCCTTTCTCATTTTGCTGGAGTACATCCCATGTAATGTTCAGCCTGGGTGGGCTGAGGCTCTTCTTTCAGAGTCTGAAATGTAGTTGCTGTTGGCCGTGCGGGGCAGTCCCCCTGCGCCTGGGAGCGCAGTGGAGTCTTCGGCCTTCGGGGGAGGCCGTTCTGCTCGACACACCTTCCTGCTGGGTACTGGGCCAGGGAGCTGGTGGACGGGCCAGACCCACAGGGACTGCATCCAGATGGAAGCTTCCTCCCACCAGCCACCGTGCCCTCCGTGGCAGAGAAGGGTTGGCTCGTGCCCCACGGGGCATCTGTATTCTACCGCAGCGCTGAGCAGGAGCTACCCCCAGCCTGTCCACCTGACACAGAGCACAGGCCCAGGCTTCAGCTGCCCCCGATGCCAAGCTCAGGGTTCTTCAAGGGAGTACCCCAATGTTTGCTCCGTGCCCAGTCTGCCCTCTGTTGCTGGAGCTTGGGGCTTCTCCAGGGCTCCTCAAGTGAGAGCCACATCCACCCCTGGCACACAGGGCAGCCAGTTCTCTGCTTGATTTTTCCACCCAACCTGTCCCACCTGCCTATGTCTTCCCAGAATTTACCCGAACGTCTTGGCTGCTGACTGTCCTTCTTGCTTTCCAGGATTGTTGTCAGATCCTTTAAACACATACACGCACACATGTGCACATCTCTTCTGCCCTTTTGGGGAGATGGGGCTGGGACAGGTGACCCCTGAGCACAGTCGCATGCAGTTCAGGTGGCATTTTCTAGCACTCTTCGTTCTGGGTTCTCCCCTTTGAAGGTTTCCCACGTCCTCCCTCCGCAGTGTTGCTAGGGAAGGCCATGCATTATTTAGGACGGTTCTGCTGTGCAGCACTCCTATGCACACGACGGGACTCGCTCACTCTCTATCCCAGGGGAAAATGTGGGACCCATCTGTGCCAGGGACACTTGCTGGCACAGAGTTCACCAGAAAGCGCTGCTTATGTCCCAGCTGCAGTCACACCCCTTTTTGCTGGGGAGACAGTGAAGCTTGCAAAGAGAAAACCCCATATTCCAAATGCTTTCTGGATGGGAGCTGAGGTCCCCGTTGACCATGACAGGGCCAGTTGGTACAGGGATGTCATATATTTTGGAAGTGAGTGGGTAATGATATATTTGTCCCTTGACGTAATTAGCTAAGTGGAGTGACACCTGACAGATGTGGATGCAGAGGGCGGAGAAGCCAAGTCTTTGGGGAGGAGGTGACCCTTGGTGGGGGTCCTACAGAGGAGGCAGGTTTCTGGCAGGCGGTGCAGGGGAGGGTCTTCCAGCTGAAGGAGCAGCATGAGGGGAGGCCCAGAGGCATGCAAGCAATTCTCTGAGTCTTCCAGCACCAAAACCATAGTCTATGCATAAGCGATTAGCACAGCGTATGGTGCATATAGAGTGTGTGTGTGCTTATCCACATGCATGTCTTCTCATTTCTTTTCCTGAAAACAAACGGTACCCAGGTCTACTTGAGTTCAGATGTCAGGGCTGTCACTCAAACCTTCCCCCATCTGCTGACCATTGTCTAAAACTATTACAAAAGAATTTCACCTCCTGACCTTAAAATGTTGATCTTTTTTCAAAATATAAACGTAGGGATGGGAGTAGGGTATGGTGACTTGCGTCTTGGCATCTTCTGCCGCAGAGAGAGGAGACTGTCAAGGGGCCCAGGAAAGCTGCTTCAGCCACCAGTCCCTGGGTGAAATCTCTACATTTCCATCACAGACGTGGACTGTCTAAGCCAGATGATCTAACTTCCCCCATTTTATTGACAGCAAAACAGAGTCCCTGGGAAGTTCTGTGGCTTACTTGGGGTTGGTTGTACGGGAGGTTAGTGGTGGAGAATTGTGGAAAATTCAGGTCACTGTAGAACCTTGGAGATGATTGCCTTGGGATATTTTTAGCATGGAACCAGACATCCAGCCCCAGCTCCAATAAATCTTCATCAAGAGCAGAGAGTTGTTGTCAATTAGGATGATGTACCGAGCAATTTTTAGAACCACAATAAGTAAATTATTACTATTTTTAAAGGTACCTCTTGGGCCAGCGGCCTGAAATAAGACATACTGTGGAGAGAGTTCCTCTAAGGCAAGAGCATGTGGTGTCATACCATCATCACAACATGCAGATGGAGGTGTTGCTCTCCCCTACTTTACAGAGGAGGAAAATGTGGCTCCAAGAAGGTGAGCCAACTGTCTGGCCCACTGGGGGTGGGAGCAGAAGCAGGGACTCCACGCCAACCTCTTCTCCCTACTTTACCCCGTTGGGGCTGGGGGCGGGGAGAGATGCCTGGCTTGTGTTGGATCCACACCCCCCCAGCAGGGAGTAGGGGCCCTCCCAACCAGCCAGTGACTTTATTTTTCTTGACGTAAATGTGTTTTTGAAGTATAAATAGGCAGAAAGTATACAAATCTCAGGGGACTAAGCTTGATGGTTTTTACCAACTGAACACACTAGTTTAGCCAGAACTCAAAGAACAGAACAATGTCTGCCCCCCAGGAGCTTCCCCCTGCCCCCCCCATCACCTCCTGCCCAATATCAGCACTGCCCTCACTTCATCATCCCAGCTCCGGAACCTTATAAATGAAGCCACACAAGATGTAATTTTCTTTCACTCACGATTATGTTTGTGATTCGTCCACGTGTTTGCATGTCATTGTGGGTCCTTCCTTCTCATGGCTGATTAGTGTCCCGCTATATGAAGAGACACAATTTATGTGTACAGTCCACTGTTGGTGGACCGCAGAACCATTGTTTCCAGATTGTGCTATTACAAATAACGCTTCTGTGAGTATGCGTGCACATGCATTTGGTACACCTGTGTGCACCCGAACTCAAACTGCAGGCCAGAGGTTCAGCTTTAGTTTCCCGGAGTGGTTGTGCCCGCTTGCATGCTCTCAGCATTATAAGAGTTCCCGTTGCTCCGCATCCTTGTCTGCACTTGCTAATGTCTTGTTTGCATTTTGGCCATTCAGGTTGGCACGTAGCAGAGTCACGTCATGGCGCTAACTTGCACTTCTCCGATGATTCATAAAGTTGAGCACTTTTTCATGGACTCATTGGCCATTTGGATATTCACTTCTGGGGAACAAGAATTCCTTTTTCATTTTTTAGTTGGCAAACATTTCCGAAAATGGCTCTTGTGCTGAAAGATCTCTTGTTTCTCTTGCCACCTGGTTGATCATTTCTAAGCCTCAGCTTGTGGCAGCTCGAAGAAAGGCTCTGAAGCCAAGGGGAGTCTGAAAGAGGAGTCGGAGGGCGGGCCCAGCTGACACGGGGCGTCTCCGGAGCTTGGGAAGTTTCACAGCCGCAGTGAGGACCTGCCCTGTGCGCTTTGGCACTGCTGTGCCTCTGTCAGTGTAAAGGGCCCTGAAGAAATGAGAAGAGACGATTTATATCACACTTAGAGCTAAAGACGTGCCCTGAACCCCATCCGCCCCCCCCCCTTCTCGCTTCCTTTATAGAGTTGGGCTCTGGATTGATTTCCATGACTGCAGAGGAATGACCATAAACAGAGATCTTCCCTTCTCCCCAGCTCCTAACTAGGCAGGGAACACACAGGGAATTGGGTTTGCTGAAAAGGCTTGGCATTTTGGGCACTGAGGACGTACTGTGTGCCTAGAGCTTTAAAATATTTAAGAAAGCTCTCAAGCTCTGGCAGTGATTATCAGCTCAAAATTTTCCTGATGCCAAGTGCCAGCCCATCTCCCCTCACTCGGAGAAGGAACTGCTGCTGGCCTCCCAGACAGAGCCTACCTTGTTACCAGCCATCCCCAAGCTTATCCTCCCCAAGGGCAACCATGCAAATGCCCGGATGGGAAGGAGAGAGCTAGAAGTGGCGTATGGTGAACACCGACTATGTGCTGGTCACTGTGCTAAGTACGTTACACTTTCTAGCTCACTGACTCCTCACCACAAGCCTCTTGTCAATTAAAACCTGCCCTGTTCTCAGGGGATTTATAGGAGAGTGGGGAGCTAAGCCGGAAATGCTGCCAGGCAAGATTAATTTATTCCAATTGCTTAAAACCTCTGGAGAAGACACGGCCTGGATCAGAACATCAACTCGTTCATTTAATAGACAGTTTCTGGGCCATCCCCCTGTGATGGGTGCAGACTGAGGGCTGTGGGGCCTAAAAGGCAGGTGAGTCAGGGTCATGTCCTTTAAGAAGCTTATAGGCGCCTTGTACCCATTCATTGTTCAATGAATAGGATTGAAAATCCTTGCCACATCTGTCTAAGCAGAAGAAGAGCACACTTCTGCTCGGTACACCTTGTGCATGGCGCCCACCCGTGTCTTACCAACATGCCACGCGTGGGGACCAGTTCCTGGCTCGGGCCCTTCTCAGCTATGTGTCCTTGGGCAAGTGACTCACCCTCTTTGTGTTTCAGTTTCCTCCTCCTTAAAATGGGGCTAATAGTAATAATCATAATAATAATCCTACCCCAAAGGGTTGTTGTGATATGAGTTTGATACCTACATGCATGTGAGCAGCTACAAATAGCTTAGGACACCACCTGACCACATAATAAGTCTTTTTTTTTTAAGATCTTATTTATTTGAGAGAGAGACAGAGAGAGAGAGCACAAGCAGAGGGAGGGACAAGCAGACTCCTGGCTGATCGCAGAACCCGCCATGGGGCTGGATCCCAACACCCTGGGATCATGACCTGAGCCGAAGGCAGACGCTTAATTGATTGAGCCACCCAGGCGCCCCTATAATGAGTCTTCAATAAAGAGTAACTACAATTAACCTGAAACTAATGTAACACTGTGTGTCAGCAATACTCGAATACAAAATATATAAATAAAAATGTAACTACACTTAGATGAGGATTTGGGTTTGGGGGGGTGTTCACAGAGGCATGATTTGGGGAACAATGCAAAGCCTGAATCAGAACCAGGTGGGGGACAGGGAGAAAGAAAGCTGGGTACAGGGGTGTAGCTGAAGGAGGGTGGGGGCACGTTAAGAGGGGTGTCAAGTGTTGGTCTAGGCATGGTGACTCTGTGACCATGTGCCCGGGGGTGAGTGATCTGTTTTCTGGGCCTGAAAAACAGGATGCCCAGTCCTCCCTGGCCAACGGTGGCCATCCTTGTGAGGATCACAAGAGGATACGGAGGGGAGAGTGTTTAAAGCCACCAATACTCTGTGCAGATATGGGCCCTTGCAGCCTCACGTCAGGTGAAGGAGAGCTGGACGCACTCTGGTGTGAGCCTTCCAGGGCACCAGCCAAGTCCTGCCTTAGTTCTAATGGCTCTCCACATGAACTCTGCAGCTGTAGTAAATGAAAATTTCCATAAAACACACTCTTGACCACTTTCTCATCCCTTATGATATTATTCTTCTCACAGCTCTTGCATTAGTATTTGCTATTTACAGTTTGATTGCATCTTAGTACATTATAGAATGCTTTTAAACTATCACTTATTCTGTTATCAAAAAAAAAAAAGTGGGAAGATGCAGCTTCAGGCCTCTAGCATGTTCCTGTTGGCTTGGGGAAACTAGGCCTGTACAAGCCAGATGAGACAATGTAACCACCACCATCTTCATTCTTGATCCAGCGGACCAGCACCACTCCTCTCTCTCTAGACCTCCCAGCCTGTCCTGTCTTACGCCTCTCTGCCTTTGCCTGTTCTCTTGGCCTAGAATACCCTCCTCCCTGACATCACATAAAACTCCTATTCACCCTTCAAAACCTCATTCAGTTATCCTCTTTGAAGCTTTCAAACGGTTCTTCCATAGGAACCACCCAGTTTCTGTCCCCTGTGCATTTAAGAATTATTGCATATATTATACTCTATTCGGATTATTCACCTGTTTTAATTTGGGTCCACGAGCCCTCCTCTACTTCCAGGGCTGCCTCTGGCCTTGGCTTTGTTATCTCTGTATCCCTGGGTCCAATCAGAGGGCCTGGAAGAGAGTAAGAGCTTAATCAACATGTCTGCAGTAAAACTAACTAAACTTGGTCCTACATCCAGAGGTTCTATGGCTTACGGATTTTAATTCCTGAATTTTTCTAGAACTGGATATTAGAAGAAAATGCATCCCTCTGCTGATCATCAAAAGACGCTACAGGAGAAGTGTGAGCATTCAAAGGAATTTCAAACAGCCTCCCTAAGCCTAACCTGTTTCTAGGAGGAAGCCCCGTGCAGATCCCCTCCTAGGTCAGAGACTTTCATTTTTATCACAACCTGCAACGAGAAGTATTTTTTCCATTGAGACACACTGAACACCCACATCAGAGACAGTTTTCATGCAATGATATTTACCCTTGCTATGGTCATTGCTCTTCATTTTCTTTCTTTCTTTCTTTCTTTCTTTCTTTCTTTCTTTCTTTCTTTCTTTCTTTCTTTCTTCTCTCTCTCTCTCTTTCTTTCCTTCTTTCTCTCTCTCTCTCTCTTTCTTTCTTTCTTTCAATTGCTGGTCACAGTCCAATGAACTGATTTCACCACTCTTTAGTCTAACCAGTTGCTTCCCAGTTTGAAAAACACTGCTCTAAGCCCTCAGCTAATATAACCGGAGGCGGCTTCTTGGAGGAGGAGCCCCAGGCCCTGAAGGTCAGCTCTGAGGAGCAGGTGCACCAGTGGTGGGCAGAGGGTAGGCAGGGACGAGCAGGTGTGCAAGACACCAGCAAGACTAACCCACTCCCCTCTCGTTGCAGCCGAGCCCCTGCCGCTGATGGACCTGTGCCGGAGATCCATCCGCTTGGCCCTGGGCCGCCAGCGCCTACAGGACATCAGCACCCTGCCCCTGCCTCAATCTCTCAAAAACTATTTGCAGTACCAGTGAGGCTGAGGAGCAGCAGTGGGTACCCGCACACAGCAGGGCCTGGCTTTTCATGGTCACGCAGTACCTTCAGGAAGGGGTGCTCCTCCTCAACCCAGAGCGCCAGGACACTCAGTTCTTTGAAAGGACCAGGACGCGTTCCCAACTCGGAAAACGCAATGTCTCTTGCCAACAGTACTTGCTGCCTTGGAGGCGGCCGTTCTAAGTCGGGCACCTCCTTGGAAGCTGTGAAGAGCCAGGAGCCCGCGCCCAGCAGAGATCCTGCCCGCCGACCAAGACCCAGCGGCCCCCTGTATTGATCAGAGAGCCTGTCTTCTTATTCAAGAGAATGAATAAAACATTTGGGCAGGAGACTTTTCTATTGCGTGCCCTGGTGCAGAGAGGACCAGGGGAAAATTGGCCAGCTCGGGGAGAAATTGCCTCTGAATAATGAATGACGAAAGTAGCTTGATGCGGGTGCCCCTCTGGGCCCCCACCCCTTGACACTTTAGGACTATGTGCCCCTTTGCAAGACTATTACCCAGGGATGCCCAACTGCAGAATTGGCACATGGACAAAGCCGTGTTTTGACACCTTCCTGCTTACCTCTTCAAACATTGTTTACTTACCCCTTCACCGCCCTTTCTGTCCCGTCCCCCCTCCCCCAACCGCTGGCCCACTGTTCTCTGGCTACTCCAGGCACCTCTATTCAGGGAAGCTGAGTCTGACTAATTCACCCCAGGGACAGAGTGTATCCTTACTATTATTATTATTATCTTGAGTCACGCTGCATTTTAAAAGAGGAATGTGGTGAGAGGGCAGTACTTAGTCCAAAGGTGCTAATGGGGGAATTTGGGGCATTGTGCCACCCAAGTGGATGATGATGTCCTCAGGCTGGGGAGCCTTCCTGGGGTGCTGGGGGTCTCTAGGCAACCGCCCATCCTGGAGGTGCCTAGCTGCCACAAAGCTTTATTTGAGCGAATTATTTTTTCACTTTAGGAGACATGTACGAGTTTGTTTCTGTTTCCAGTGTGTGTGTGATGTGCTGTTTATTTATCAGCTTGGGGCCGCAGGGGCAGCCCTGTCACTGGCAGGGTGGCCGTGGACAGCAGCTTCTCCGCCCGCTCCGAGCCCGGTCCCCTCCTGGAGATGCCGCCGCCGCCGCCGCCATTGAGCATCTCTCATGTGTTTCTGAAGCTTGCTGCCCAGACCCATTTTTAACTGGAAATTGTCACAGCAGTGGGGTTCCAGAGCCCCAGATGGCACTGCCTCCCCCCACTTCAATGTGAATTTGATGAATGAGGAGTGTTTCTAATAAAGTTTATCGTTCAGCCCTTCAGCTGCTTAAATGTTCTGTGGGGAGGGGTGGGCGGGGGCCTTGGGCCAGCCTGGCTGGTGTGTCCCCAGACCCTCAGGAGGCAAGAACGCGAACCCCTCCCCAGGCTCTTCTCGCCTCTTCTGTCTTGCTGTTCCCACTTGAGCCCGAACCCGAGGTCATTTTACAAAGGTGAACGTGCCTGGGTCCTGCGTCCACACCAGCTAGTCATGGTGGCAGAAAACCAGGTTGAACTCCTGATGCCTGGGTGGGGGTGTCCTCAGGGTGGCTCTGCAGGGGGCACAGCGTCCAGCAGGGTGAACCCTATGGGATAATCATTGCGAACCGGACCCAAAGGTGGAGCCGGATGTGACTTTGGAAGTGCATGTCATCATCAAGGAGTAGTGCCAGTTGCTGAAGGGTGACCATGCAGCCTAGGCAGCCTTGGGGCTGCAAGCAAGTCAGGTTAAGGTCTGGGCGAGGACTGGCACAACATTCACGCAGCAGGAAGGTCACCAACATGCACCGTGCCAATCTCTGAGGACCCAGGGCTCAGGCAGATCTGTCCCTCCAAGGCGACGTTTACGGATGTTACAGACGAACAAAGTGAGAGGGAGATCATGAAGGTGGTGTGGGAAATAGGGTCTGAGTGTAAGGCTTCCTGGAGGAGGAGGCACTCTTCATCTCTACTTTTTAAGCAAAGACGACCTTGGTAAGGACGGACCAAAAGCATTAGACATGCTAAACCTACCACCAGGGGCAGCATTCTTTCCTCGCTCTAATCTCAGGGCTGGAGGCTGGGCTCAGCTTTGGAGTCAGGAGGCCTGGGTTTGTCACTTACATGTTGCGACCTTGGGTACATCACTTCCTTCTCTACACAGTGCAGGGGCTGGACCAGGTGACCAGTGGACGAGGACACTCCCCAACTCCTAGGGTCCCAGTTTCAGCACCAGCTTTCCAGCTTAAAGGCATCTGTCTTGTCCAAACCTTGCTTATGCAATTTCCTTCACGCCAGCAATGCTCTCCCCGTCCTCACTTTACCTTCTCCAGGACTGGCTTAGGTGGACCGTCCTCCGAGAAGCCCTTCCCTAGCCCTCCCCCCGCCAACCTCTGCCTGCTCTGGGAGTCCACTCCTCAGCTCCCAGGCTTGAGTATGCCTCTCAACCAAGCGCTTGGGCTAGAGCCCCTCTCTGCCCCTGCGGGCTGTGAGTCTTGGCATGGTAGAGCCTGGGCCTGCTGTTTCCACACAGCCCTGGCGCAGACACATGGCTTCAGCAAAGACCAGTGAGATGGAGGTGTGTGCGGAAGTGCCCCCTTGTAGCTGGGATGTCCATGGAACCTGTGAGGAAAGTCCCGGGGGGAGGGGAGGAATTCCTGTTAGAGCCACACCCTGGCCAGGAGGCCTCTCGGACCTCAGGCCCTTTCACTCCCTTAGCCATTCCGTAGATATTGGGGCACTGGGGTGCGCCCCGCCCTGCCAGAACACGAAGGAGGGGGTGCGGTCCCGCGCTGCTGGAGCTCACATTCTAAGGGGAGACGGGTAGCACGAAGCAACCCCACAGAATGGTGTCAGAGGGAAGAAAGGAGCCAGGCAGGGCGGGAGGGCAGGGAGTGGAAGGCGCCCAGGACTGAGGGCGATCAAGGAAAACCAGGGCAGAGATGCAGAGCTGTGAACAAGTGAGAGGGAGCCATGCACAAGAAAGGGGGGGTTCTGGGGTGAGGGGGGCACTTTCTGCTGTCCCATCCTTCTCAAGGCAGGAGCTTCTGTGTCCGGGTGAGCTGGGCTGAGGTCAGGAGCCGCTGTAGCTGCCCAGCTGAGTCCGCCTGTGTACGCGCCCCATGTCCCTGGGCTCCCGGTGTATTAGTACCGCGTGCGCGCACACACGCGCACACGCACACACACACGCGCGCACACACACACGCGCACGCGCGCTCCCCGGCGCGGGCCCCTCCCCGCAGGCAGCCTGGGAGCCTCAGGACCTTCCCCAGAGCCAGTGCCCATGACACCCCAGCCCCCAGCCCCCTCTCATCGCCGCACGTTCTCTGAGGCTTGGCCTTTCCATGACCCGTTTCTGGCCGAGGCACTTGCTGAGACAGTCCCGCTAACCACTTTCTAACTGTCGGCGACTAGAGCACACGGGGGGCACAGTCCCCCCAGAGAGCCGAGCCCTGCTGAGCCCCCTGGCTCACGCTGTCCCCCACCTACCATTGCCACTTTCTGGACAAAAGCCACCCTCTTTCCCCCTCAGACCCTCATGCCAGCCGCTGGCCTCTTTAGGGGCCATCTTTCATAAGAAACAAAGGTTTCCTCACCTCACGATGCGGCAGCCCAAGTGGCGGCAGGTGACAAGGAACACAGTGGTGGTTGATTTGTGCCAGGACGGCCGTGCCTGCTCCCAGCGGCGGCCTCGAGCAGGAGACCCGTCTGCGCGGCCCCGGACCGACAGGAGACCACACAGCGTCTCGCCCGGCCCCGGCAAAGAGCGCGAATCTCCACTGTTAGTCCCAAACGCAAGGAGTTGGTCCGCTTTTCCCTCCAGTTCTGGGGGGCTAGGTCGTTTTGTCAGACATCTGTCATCCCACTTAATGTGTGCGTTTAAATAAAATTGAACCCAACTCAGAAAAATCAGGCAATTAAACAGAAAATCCAGATTTCTGACCTCTCTTGAAAAATAGAGAGATGAGGAAAGACCAGGCCCACATTCCTCTATGGTGATGTTGGCTGAAGCTGAGCAGTGACAGCCTCTTGAGAGGAGGTCTCTGTTCTGTGACCCAGCCCTAGGTCCACCCTTCCCACAGCACAACATCGCGACCTCTCACTGCCAACCTCCCTCTTGGGTGTCACTGTCTGGTTCTGGGTCAAGGCTTCCACATCACCTCTCTGGACTATTACAATAACACAATCTCATACACAGGCACACTCAACCAAGGGCGGCTTCAGGAGGCGAGTCTGCTAGTTCTAGACTTGACTTTGAAGTGTCTCACAGCCCCAGCCACTGATATCCAAGGAGGTCACAGACACCCAGGATCTCTGCCCAGATGCCAGGGACAGCATGTATGTCCCTGATTAGATGATGAACTCCCAGAGGACAAGGACAAGAATTCTTGGGTCCTCTTTTTAAGGAGCTGCATGATAGGACTAGGCAAGCTTGGATGTGCATTAGAATCCCCTGAGGAACTTTGTAAAAAGTCCCAGTGCCCAGGTCCTTCCACAGACCAATTAAATCGGGACTTCTGGCATGGGGTCTGGGCCTTGGTAGTTTTTAAAACTCTCCAGGTGATTCTAATATGCAGCCAGGTTAACCCCCCCCATCCCCCACCCTTAAAGAGGTGCTTAATTAAGTTGTCTCGGGGCAGGTATGGTTGACATTAGTGAGAACCTATATCATAGAACTGAGAAAGCTGTCCCAGCCCACCCAGAATTCTCAGGGCAGGGAAGATTTTGAAGGGCACTTGTCACCATGTGATTTGAGTCCAAAGCCAGGGAGTACTTCCCAACTCTCTTTCTTCCTTCAGCGATGTTGAGTTGGTTGCTCTCCAGAACCAGGGTGGAGGGACTATTCACTTTGCCCGGATGGCGCACAATTTTTGACTAATTCATTACAGCCCCACCCATCCGCAACCTGTGGGGCCCATGGTGTGTGGAGAATTTCCCGGAGAGGATCATCATGCTCAATCAAAATAACCATAGAATAATAAATACAGAGTGACTAAGAGTGGCTTGGTCTTGAACTTGCTGTTTCATTAGAAGAACTGAGATGGTGAGACCCGGCTATAAGAATGCTTTGCTTCATGGTATTGCCAAACCTTGCTTCCTTAAGCGAGATGACACATTTGGCCAAAATAATGATGCCCTCCACTTCTTTGATGGGTCTTGGGAGTAAATAAGCCAGTGACAAGCTTGGTGGCAGTGTCCCCACCTGCTTGAGATGACAGACATGAAAGGTTGCCCACTCTCACCACTTCTGTGTAACATTATATTGGAAATCCTAGGCAGTTCAATAAGACAAGAACAAAAAATTAAAAGGTATAAAAATTAAGGAAGGGAAGGGAAGAAATAACATCATCATTATTTGCAGATGACATCATTGTATACATAGAAACAAATCTATAGAAAATTGTAAAAATTAATAAGGGAATTTAGAAAGATCACTGGATACAAAGTCAGTATTTTTTTTAATTACATGTTTTCATATTAACAGCTATTAGAAAATGAAATTTAAAACAGTGCCACTTATAGTAACAAAAATAGGAAAATCTAATGAAAGATGTACAGGGCCTCCACACTGAAAACCACAAAGCATTTTCAAGAGACACTGAAGGAGACCTAAATAAATGGAGAGATATACCATGTCAATCAGAAGATGAAATATTATTGGGGTGCCCGGGTGGCTCAGTTGGCTAAACATTGGACTCTTGATTTGGACTCAGGTCATGATCTCAGGGTCATGAGATCGAGCCCGGCGTCAGGCTCCACGCTCAGTGTGGAGCCTGCTTGGGATTCTCTCTCTCCCTCTGCCCCTCCCTGCCCAAATTTTTTTTTAAAAAGAAGATGCAATATTGTTAATATGTTATTCTGCCCAAAATTATCTAGAGTCAATGCAATAACATTAAAAATTCTGAGTTTGTTGTGGCAATTGACAAGATTCTAAATTCATCTGGAAATGCAAAGGACCTAAAATAGCTATAATGGTCTTAAAAAAGAAAAGCAAAATAGGAGGACTTATGTTACCAGATACTGAGAGTTGCTATAAAGATACAATAATTAAGATGGTTTGCTGGTTGTGTAAGGATGAACAAAGAGATCAGTGATAAGAATACAGTTCAGAAACAGACCCACACTTGCATGGTCAATGATTGTGTCACTGAAATTCAGTGGAGGAAAGATGGTCTCTTCAATAAGTGGTGCTGGGAAGACATGAACAGACATTTTTCCAAAGAAGACATCCAAATGGCCAACAGACACATGAAAAAGTGCTCAACATCACTCGGCATCAGGGAAATCCAAATCAAAACCTCAATGAGATACCACCTCAGACCAGTCAGAATGGCTAAAATGAACAAGTCAGGAAACGACAGATGTTGGCCAGGATGCGGAGAAAGGGGAACCCTCCTACACTGTTGGTGGGAATGCAAGGTGGCGCAACCACTCTGGAAAACAGTATGGAGGTTCCTCAAAAGTTAAAAATAGAGCTACCCTACGACCCAGCAATTGCGCTACTGGGTATTTACCCAAAGGATACAAACATAGTGATCCGAAGGGGCACGTGCACCCCAATGTTTATAGCAGCAATGCCCACAATAGCCAAACTATGGAAAGAGCCAAGATGTCCATCAACAGATGAATGGATAAAGAAGATGTAGTATATATATACAATGGAATATTATGCAGTCATCAAAAAAACCCATGAAATCTTGCATTTGCAACGACGTGGATGGAACTAGAGGGTATTATGCTAAGCGTAATAAGTCAATCAGAGAGGGCGCCTGGGTGGCTCAGTTGGTTAAGCGACTGCCTTCGGCTCAGGTCATGATCCTGGAGTCCCTGGATCGAGTCCCGCATCGGGCTCCCTGCTCGGCGGGGAGCCTGCTTCTCCCTCTGACCCTCCCCCATCTCATGTGCTCTCTCTCTCTCATTCTCTCTGTCTCAAATAAATAAATAAAATCTTTAAAAAAAAATAAAATAAAATAAGTCAATCAGAGAAAGACATGTGTCATATGATCTCACTGATATGAGGAATTCTTAATCTCAGGAAACAAACTGAGGGTTGCTGGAGTGGTGGGGGGTGGGAGGGATGGGGTGGCTGGGTGATGGACATGGGGGAGGGTATGTGCTATGGTGAGCTCTGTGAATTGTGTAATACTGTTGAATCACAGACCTGTACCTCTGAAACAAATAGTACATTATATGTTAAAAAAAAAAAAAAAGAGGATAGTAGGAAGGGAAAAATGAAGGGGGGGAAATCGGAGGGGGAGACGAACCATGAGAGACTATGGACTCTGAGAAACAAACTGAGGATTCTAGAGGGGAGGGGACTGGGGGGATGTGTTAGCCTGGTGATGGGTATTAAAGAGGGCACGTATTGAATGGAGCATTAGGTGTTATATGCAAACAATGAATCATGGAACCCTACATCAAAAACTAATGATGTAATTAACATAACATAATAAAATTAAATTAAAAAAAAAAAGTGGTGCTGGGTCAGTCGGATATCCATACGGAAAAAAAACACGAATCATCACCCCTACCGCACATCACAGGCAAAAATTACTGTGAAAATGAATAGAGGCCTAAATGTGAAAGTAAAACAACAACAACATATGTTTTCTAGAGAAAGTAAGCAAGGCTTTCTTAAGGCACAAAATGCAGTAACTATAAAGAAAAAGATAAATATATCGTACTTTATCAAAATAAACTGTTCTTCATCAAAGGACACAGGTTAAGAGAATGGAAAGGCAAGTCACAGTCTGGAAGAAGCTAGTTGCAACACACAGAACTGGACACTTTCCTAACAGGCCCAAATTGGAAACAGCCCCAGTGTCCATCCCCAGAAGAGAAAAATAAATTGTGGCATATTCGTACAGTGGAATACTATATAAT